>NW_024609883.1:26875645-27475645 GCF_016920785.2 Ixodes scapularis | reverse complement strand
TGTCGGGTCTGTACAAACAGACAAACTGGGTTAATAAGAATATTTTCTTCATTAGGTCTTTCAAGATATGGTGTTGATCACTAGTTTAATTTATGACGCACGTCAGGAAAGTAAGGTTGTCTAACATGTTGACATTTTCACTGCATTGGCTTGCTCTGTGCATCGTCTCATTTTATTTTAAAAGGAGCACAGCAACACTGCAATTACATGAAACTGTAATTTCTAAGCTTTTGTCTTTCAAATAAAAATAAAAACAGCTTCTCAAAATAGCTGGTATGGCAAGGTGTGCCTTTTGTCGTTATTTGGATGCATTCATGCCACCGCAGCTTACTAACGGAGAAGACAGCAATTCCAAATCAGGTGACCACGTCAGGATTTTGTCCAATGGCAGTCCCCGCACCATTGCTAGTTTTTATTGTCTTAGTTTCTGTTTGGCAGGTTCTTGACAGCTCAACTCACGACTGAATGTAGCAAAGCCAAATTGGGTTTTCCAAAATATAATGAGTGCTAAACATAAAAAAAACAAAAAAAACTAATTAGTGGCCTTTAGATTATTAGCTTCACTATAACTATGTAACACTCATGCCCTGATGTCAATAATGTCAAGGTCAATAATACTACTCCAAAGTAATTTTACTGATTCCACCTAATTATGTTCAACAGAATTACCTAAACAAATTTAGCCAAATGTATTGGCCAACTCGCTGTTTACAAACTAACCCACACCAGGTGTGGGCAAACGCGTAGTTCCCATGCGAGGTGCAGACAATGCACGTGCGCAGGAACCAGATTGACGTCAAGTGGAGCTTCTGCGCTCTGCCAATAGCAGCACCACCGCAGCAGTATACACAATTTTGAAATGCTGTGGGGTGGCCCAACCCATCTCATCAAGCACTCTCTTTCAGCTCCTCAAAAAACAGCATCACATTCGAAGGGGAAAACAGCCCTCGTGCCCAAGTGTTCGAGAAAACCCCACCCTAAAAAAATAACACAAGGACCAAGGCAAGAGGGGCTGTGCCATAAGAAACAAATTGGACGTAGGCCCCACAATTCATCGTTCCCACACCACAATTATCACGCACCTCTCGGAAAAATTGCAGCTTTATTAATTACACACATCCTTTAAACCAACATACCACCATTTGTTCTTTTTAGTCCAATATCCACATTAAGTGTTTTATTGACGTCCACCATTTTTTTGTTACACAATGTCTGGCACATGCCTGAGGTAATTAAGCAATCCGAAGATCTAGATAACAATACAGAATGCATTGTGCACAGAGGCTTCAGGTTCCGTCATGCTGACATCTAACAACAAAATGGCAGATTGGAGTCGAGGTATTTGGATTTCTTTGTCAATATGAAACACGCCCAAGTCGCAACAAGTCCAATACGGATGGGCCTTGCAACACCAGTGCAGGGACAAGGGGCTCGCAAGTTTGGATGGGTGCCCGAACCAAGTACACAGAAGACTCGTGAAACTAGTGCTCCAGCGCTCCTTGCTGACAGAGCTGTATGTGGATGCTCGGGCTGGTTGGCAATTCCTGCTTGGATGGAACAGCGCAAATATAGTCACACTCACAGGCCTGTGAGTGTAACTGCATATATCCGTGCTGTTCCATCCAAGAGCTGTATGCCAAACACAGTCCCTTAATTTGGTTCTGAAGTGAGCGAGCCAGAGGAACCAAATCTCTTAAAGAGTGCCAGTCTGACAAAAGATAGTCCTTTCCGGGGTGACTACTAGTTTAGTTAATTTTCCAAAAAGTAATACGGGAGGCTAAGTCCAAGCTTCTTCCTGAGCAAACGGACGAGCAAATGGATGGATGAAAGCGCCCTCCACAGCCCTTTTGAAAGAACAACATTCCTCGGGAAGGAACTAGGAAGGTGCCACATAGGGGATTCGGGGGAGTCAGAAGTGTTCAAGAGATGAAAGGAGGGGGAGGGAAAGATTTCTTCCTCTTCACAATCCTATCCCATTCCACCCCATTCACCCCCCCCCCCCCCCCCCTTTTTTTTTTCTTTCTTTTTTTGACGTCGCCGGTGCCGCTGACTTCACAGCCTTTTAGAAGTGGCACCCGGCGCCCAGACCAATCGACCCCCCGTGTGGCCGAAGTGCAACGCAAGAGAGGCAGCCCAGCAGCGGCCGACCACAAGACCGAGGGCTCCGAGCGGAAACTCGCTCCGGGGCGGGCGCCCGCGGCGGGAGGGAGCGCTTACCGTGCCCTGGGCACGACGACGCAGTACAGGTGAAGCCGGGCGTCCACGCTCATGCTGGGCTCGAGGGTCCTGAGCCGGTCGGCCAACATGGCTGCGCTGCCGTTGCGTGGGAGCCCATCGCCGTCAATCCGAACGGGAACCCCCGGAGGAGGCTCTTTAGAACACCGTGCCCACCCGCAGGACCCTCGCTCCGGACGAGGTTTCGCAACGCGCGACGACGCTGCCCCGACGCGCAGGAGAAAGCCCGGCTATTTCCATCCCATAGGCGCGGCCGCCCGTCCTTTTGGCCCTATTTGTTTTGGGCCGAGGGGTTTGCGCGCGCGCCGTGAGGGCCCGGAGCCCGTACCCGCGGCCCGGACGCCTCGCAGCCTCGACCCCGTGCTTCGCCGCTTTGCTGCGTCTCCGTTGGGCGGAGCCCGGAGCGCCTCCGCCATCATCGGCGCGACGTGCGGTGCTCAGCGGACGGCGAAAGTCTCCGTTCCTTCCGGGTCATTCGCGTCAGCTCGCGTGTCGGACTGCTGCCACTGCTCCTTCCTGATTCCGCCAGGCTTCCAGCGGCAGAGCTGCCAGCGCGTGGCGCACTTCCTCGCGCCAGCGGGGACGCCCAGAGAACGACACCCTGACAGGGCCGTCGGGAAGCGGAATTTCGCCTGGGTCGCGCGGGGGGGAAACCTCGCAAGATACTTTACGGGGCGGAAGGCGTCTCTCCCATCAGAAGAACCAGCGAGCGCAGTTTTCTTCCGCGAGTGTGCCTCCCGCGACGCCTTTGTTCTGCAGCCAGCCAATGTCCACCGTGCCCGGAAACTAACTGCAAAACATTTTTTTTTTCCTTTGTGCGCGCGCGATCAAATTAGGGTGTGATCGAAAAGTGGCCTTCTAGTTGTCATTAAAAATGTGGAAGAAAGTGAAGGCGTGGAAGCGTGATAAGACGACCTCGGTGCTTTTTTTCATTTCCCTGCATTTTCTGATAAAGGTGTAAAACACCACATTTTATACTTGGGCACGCCGCTGCCTGCGGGAAGGGATATCCTGCAAAAATTAACTGTCCTCCTGCCAAAGTTTACGTGGGCTCCCTTAGCCGCAGCTGTTAACGGTGCACGACGGGCATCCTAAAACCGCACTTACGCTCAAGTATGGCAAGCAGTTAGTGCCAACTATGCCCCAGTTACAAGCACCGCAGTTAAAACTCCGGTTTACCGCGTAACTAGGTACTAGAAGAACGTCTGGCTCGCCGCAAATAACAGCTGAGAGGCGACCTTAGTGAACCTCCTTTTAGCCATCGCTGTATTTTCGGGGAAATCAAGAAAAGCAGTTTACTGCGGCATTGTTGCGGTGAGGCCAGAATACCGGAGTCGAATATTAAAAAACAAGACTAAAGATGACAAAAAAAAAAAAAAAAAAAATCGATTTTAACAACATGATGGCCACTTCCGGCCGCCATGACAGGGAGCCGAGAACACTTCCGGTTCGGGTTTCCTTTGCATGTTTTTAAAGGGAAACATCACCGCCAAGTGTCGTGTGTTCCGCAATTAAATCTCTCTTTTGTAATGTTTTCCGCGTCCACTGGCTTCTTGAAGTGCTGCTATGCTTTGCAATCGATTGGGCTACTTTGCTGTGACAGATCTCCGCGAAATAAAAGAAGCCGCGGCCGTCGGGCGCGAACGGTCTCAGTCACGCGGACGTCGATTTCCCGCTCAACACTAGGATAGCTGAATTTTGAAATCACAAATGCACAAATCCGACTCTTCCGGATAGCGAAGATACTGGATCGAACGATTCACGCTTGAGTTCCCACGCAAATCAAGATTGATTGAAATATCAATTAATATTCGGCCAAATATAACTTTTTTTAAATTTTATCACGACCGCAGGTTTTTATAACACTGACCAGACCGTTTCATTGTTGTTGTTTTTTTCCTTTTTTTATCTTAGAGCAGAATCACTCGCTGACGTTAATTTTCGTGTGCATGCGAGCTTGTGAACAGACGGTTTATGTTATCTGAACAAACTCCAGCCAAAAACCGCAGACAAACTAAAAAGAAGAAAAACGTAAATTTTGAGAGTTTATCAAGTTTTTGTCAGCGGAGGACTTCAGAATGGGAGGGATCTTATCGCATGGAACCGAACCTGAGGTTCGGTTCACGTCAGTTTAGACACGTCAACTTAAAATTCGGGAGCCAGATTCTTTTTTTTTTTTCTTCTTCTTTTCTTTTCGGCATGAAAATCAAACGTCTGTTTGTGACACGATCAAAGCAAGACGCGAAAGAGAAGGCACTAGTACCATCGTTTCGATTTTATTACTCGCCCGCGCCGTCAGACATAACAGCGCCTGTGTGTCTTCCCAAACAGAAGAGTTCGAAGAAATACGGTATCTCCCCGGGAGTGTCGCGTGGCAGTAACAAGTCGGACCCGAAACTAGTTTTTTTACCTTAGCCGCCTAGGTTCTAGAATCTAGAACAGCATGTTGACGTCTGCGTCTGCAACTGTATCCACGTGAATATCATTCAACGGGATCGCCGCGCTAGGTCGGTCGACTTTGTCACAATCACGATCTATCTCCACTCGATCGTCGTAGACAACACGCCGCTTGAGTTTTACGGGGAACGAGCGGTACTACACACCGCGACGGCTTTGTCCCAGTCGAGATATCTCTACTCGTCGTCGAAAACGCACCGCTCGCGTTTTCCCGAGCACGATCGAGCACGAGTGGCAGAATCCTTCGCGCCTTCATTCAACTACGTCCGACAGACGTAGCGTAGTTTCGCTTGGGCCAACTCGAACACTCACGGCGATGCCGCGCACTTTATGAAGTAATGATGTTTTCACGCACGCTCTAACGTGCACGAAAAAAAGAAGAAATGAAAGCGAAACAATTACGTGCTTTGGTTGATTTGTGGGCCTCTAACTTTTTCCAATGGTTTCCAATGGGCCGTCAAGTAGGGCCATGAGGCCAAATAAAACGAGATGCGCTGCTTTTTCTTGGTGCCGTATGGTCCAGAAACACACACCGATCCGTTTTACGTCCGGTTTTCGACGTACATTTTCTGATTTTCCGCCGAGAAAAACCTAAAAGACGCGCTGCTTTTTCTTGCTCGTTGAAACATACGCGAGAAGCTGAAACATACGCGAGAAGCTGGAGAAGCTGGCCACAGAAAGTTCCGCCATTGCTTGTTTGTTTATGTTTACCTTGGAATACCATGGATATATAGAGCGAGGCTTTGTTTAATACAAATCACCACTCCAAGAGAGCTTATATTAGAGCTCCACACAAATGGTTCTTTCGTATGACATTTGCTCACCGTTCTTTGGCCACGGTGATCCTAATAGGAGTCGAGATTGTCCTGGGTTGCAAGGTTTCGATTTGGCGAAGAAATAACAAAAACATAAGACGCGAGACTGTTCCTTTTAAAACTAGTATTTAATAGCCCCTACCGTGTGGACATATATTAATAGTTGGAGGTTATTTACGACCTTCTGGCTTTACTCAAACAAGATTTAAAAAAAAAAAAAATCTAATCAGGTGCGTGTCTCTTTCATCCGTCTGAGGACGGGTTTATTTTCGCGAGGTCAATATCTTACGAAGTGGGCGTTTCAGCAATATTTCGACGGCAAACAAATTTCGAGTGATACGTTGCGAGTCGCGGAAATTCCAGTTACACATTGTCTCGGAGCAAATGCGCCGAATCGCCGGTCGGCGAAGGCGGCCGGTAGCTGAAGCCGAGTGGCGTCGGGGCGGCGAGGAGCGGGCGGCTCACCTCTGCTGCCTGAGGTAGCCGTCGTGCGGCGGCGGGGTAGCCATGGCCACGGGCACGCTCATCAGGTCCAGGCTGGGCGACTCCGGGCTGGACACGAGGTGCGGCCGCTGGGCGTCGTACACGGTGACCCGCACGCGCCAGGCGTCTTCCTCCTCCAGGCAGCCCCTGCGCGCCGAGGAGCAGCGGTCAGTCTCCGGCCACGCCGGCCGCCCCACAAAACCTGTCTCCTCGGACCGGTCTGAGGCCACGCTCCGCTGTCCGCGTGTCGCCCCAGCAGTCCCCTGGGAGCGCCTCCCACAGCGCGCACTGGCCAGAGATCGCCAGACCGCGCTTCATGCCAAGGAGGAACACTAGCTCTTTGGTGTATTCTAGGGAACGAAGCGTTCGGATTTATATCCGACACCGGCTAAACAAGCGTAACTTGCCACAAAGCTCCCGCGCAAGTAATATTTATGATGTTGCCCTATCAAACGGCCAAAGACGCGCAAAGAACGCGAAAGGTCCATAGAACGATATGTCCTAGTACGCGCCACTGATACTACTCTAGTTCCCTAAAACAAAAAAACAAAAAAAAAGCAGTTTGCAGGCATTGCTTGAGGCGTGTTTCTCCATTGTTATGACGTCACAGAAAAACTTGGAGCATGCTTGCGGATAATTCTGCCACCCTGCCAGCAGCGGTGTCTTTCGTATTATGTGTTCGCAGTGGGGATCGTCAAGAAAGGCCCGCCGCTGTTCCCGACCAGCGACACCACGGTAGTACGTCCCGATAGATTCCCCGTCAAAAGTCATCCCGGTCTTCTCGTTTTGATGTCCGTGCCACGTGGCGATGAGTGGCGTCGTGCGCCGTGGACAACGCACGCGGAGACTCGATTTCCCCGAGCTAGGAATCGATCGGCCCAAACCGATGAGCGTCAGGGGTCCGAGCCGAAGTTTCCAGGCGAGCGCGCTTCTCTCCCCACGCTCCCCTCAGCTGGAAGCAACGCACGCCGCGTCTCGTCAATCCTTGTATTCCTTGCCGCCGACCTTGGTGAACGTGGAGCGAACAACGCCCAAGCAGAACGTAGGCGATGAGCCACGAGCGACCGGGGAAGAACAGCTGCTCCTGGGCCGCAAGGTGTAACGGTGCGCCACCGACAGCCTCGGGGCTACACCGGCTGCAACGGCTGCGCTGGCAGCTCGACAAGTGCGAGGGGAAGCGAGTTGGCGCGTCGGAGCGAAAACTGTCGCGGCTCGCGGAGCGCGTGCCGCTATCGCGCCGTCACGTGCACCACTCCGACTCTCTCATCCTGCTTGACCCGTTCAGCATATGACTTTCGGAGAAGGTTAGGGATGCCACCAAACTTTCGTCCATCAAGGGGTTTGGCGACGAACCAAATAGGTCAGCGAACCTTCGGCCTTATAGCGAAATTCGACCAAGTTCGGCTTACGGAAGGTGTTGACTGACTTCTGCGCAACAGTGTTGCGGAGTTGTCACTCCGGAGTTGGAATGATTCCGGAATCGTTCCGCACTTCCGCGACCCCGGAGTGGAATGGGAATGGGATGGCGGCAATGCTGGGAGGAATGTAATGGGAATGGAATGAAACGCCTAGTGCCCGGAATGGAGTGGGAATGGAAAGGGCTCGGTTCTTACTCGAGCTGTGTCGATCTTCATCTAGGGCCTATACATCATCATCTTGTAAACCCTGAGATGGGGAACGATAAAAAAACGAACGAACACAACAAAATCTCAAACGCTGCGTTTGAGATTTTGTTGTGTTCGTCCGTTTTTTTATTGTTCCCCATCTCAGGGTTTACAAGATGACGATTGATTACCAGCTCGCCTGCACTCTCTCACTGCTTACAGGCCTATACATGTTTGCAAGTCACAAGTCCGGCCTCAGGGCGCCGCCATCTTGCTCAGTTGTACGCTTGGACGCGCTCATAATCCGGTTGCGACGCATGGAAACCTTTTGTACTATTGAAAATCATTCGGGAGAAGACTTTTTTCGTCTGCCTAAATAAGGGAACCTGAAAAAGTCGTCAAGACGTCTTTGAAAGGACCAGAATGTCCCAACTAGTTCAGGACGAAGACGTCTCGACCAGCTGAGGACGTCCTCAGGACCATCTGCGTTGTCTGGAGAGCCAGCCGTACCAGTGGCACAGACCATGTCTTCGATCGACAGTGTGCTCACGCTGCTCGGTTACAAGCTCGACTGCAAGCTGGGAGACCTCAAGACCCGCTTTTGTAAAGACCACCGCCCGGCCAACACCGGCGCCGACCCCTGGAGCCCCACCACGGGAATGCTGAACTCCCAGAGTCGTCGGTGATGCGGCCGGCACGTCTGCAAGTCGGGCACGCGGGGAGCTCTCTCCAGGCAGTCGAGAACGGCACGCTAGGACCCAACAGCCCAGCCCATGGCAGCCCCGTGAAGACCGCTGATAGGCCTAACGCACTTACACATATAATAATCACCATCACTTTCAGCTCGTATATAACCGTATTTACTCGAGTAGTAGCCGCACTAATTATGAAGAAAACCTGAGGGTTCCTTTTTCGCAGAGCACGCAGATTGCCAATCACCGCGTTCGACAGCATGATTCCAGCTGTTTACAGGACAAAGATAACGGTCGTGCGAAGATACCATCTGCGAAGATTGCATTTGTATGGAGAATCGTGTTCTCAATCTGGTTATTCGTTATGTTATTTATGCGCAATGCAATGATTGGCTGTATATGTGTTCTGTGTGAAAGTAGACGCCAGGGCCTTGCCCATAAGTAGTGCGGCTATTACTTGTGTAAATACGGTACATCATCACATAATCCCCATCGCTAGACGCCTCAGTTTGCCATCAAGTTTCCTTCCGTCTCATGATTAATTCGCACCAGCGCTCGACAGCACTTTTAGTTTCTTTGACAATTTTTATTATGTAGGTTATTTTATATATCATAAAATGGTTACCAATGCTTCCACAATACCAAAGCAAAGATACATACTTTTAATGCCCTATAGTTCGATTACTAATGGGAACCGATGAAACAATATACCCAATCCCTATCTGCACTTTCCTTACGCCGGGTGGCGTAAGCTCGTTTTCAATTTTTGCGCACGCGTACAGAAAATGGAACTTTTGCCGAACTTTGAGTTGGAAGAAAGGAGAAGTCGAACTAGGTCAAACTCTACCCTTGGCCGGTTCGTCGTGAAAGAGCAACTACAACCCGAGTATGTTCACAGAAACTTGACCACGATGCACCGAAATAAGGGCGATGGGGCAGACTAGCAGGTGAACAGTCATATTTATAAAACTCCCGAGACGAGGAAAAAAGAAAAAGGGACCCACAGCGACGTCTCACGAAACGTCGTAAGTGCAAGTACTCGAAAGACATCGAAGGATGCGTAGGCCGAGTCCAAATAGTCGGTTTTCGACTCGCGGACTGGAGATGAGGGCGCAGATGACGGGGCTCGAGCCGACAAAGAAAACGTGAACCGGAGAAATTCACTAAAGGCTTCGCTCTTCCGTTAGCGCCAGGAATGGGCGGAGTGTCTCGACGCAACTTCGTCAATGGTTCAGTCGGTGAAAGCAGCGCTCAAAGGCGACAGCAACGAAGCCCTCTCGGCGCTGTTTGATCATCTGCATCGGATCCTCCGCAGGTGCCCTCGAGGCTGGCCGTTCGATCCCTGCGAGAGTCGTCGGATCACTCGACCCTGCAGGGAGACCCTGAGGGGGTCACCATTGGGTCTCCCTCGCTTCATTTTCGTCAGTTGACGGAAGTGAAGCGAGGTGCGCGATCCCGCGCCCTCGAACATCCAGAACGACGCGCGAGGCTCGTCGCTAATCGATGGCCACGAATTGAAGCGCGGCGAAGGCGTTGCCCAGCGGCTACATGATGCGCGTCGGGAGCGCCCGGAGTCTGGCCGATCCGGTCGACGTTCCGCTCTGCTGGCTCACTCCGCCGCCCATGGCCAGTATGGCACCTTGAAGACAACCCCTCCCCAAACGTAATCAGTAGTGGATCCACGCCGCCAGCAAGTCTCGAAACGTCTCGCGAGGAGGGCGACGTTAGCAGGCGGTGACGACAAGACGGACGGGTCTGGCTCTCTTGTTTGCTGCTTGGGACGGGGATCCATCCATCGACGGTGACGTAACGCGCAGGCCTTGTCTTCTGGGGTGCCGTGGCACGCCACCACTGGTGAATCCCAGTGCGAGTCGTTCTGCAGGTATATTCCTAGAGAGAAATATACCTTTACCAGGAAATCCCAGACACCTCGTGGCTTCGCCGAATTGCACTGCGCGGCGAAGAGAATTGTGGGGCTGTTTCGATGTACGCCCGGGTTCATTGTCCCTTATCATTGGGAGTTCAGAAAACAGGAAAAATAAAACGAACATCATAAATGTCATCGCGTCTCTCTTTTGCTCGCTTTCGGCCTTCCTTTCGTTCTGAAATAAATATAAAGACAACGTGAACTTCGTCTTCTATTCCTGGGCAACCTTTCACGTGCCGTACTCTGGATCATCATGATGCGCCAACCAGACAGTGGGGGCGCCACGTATTTCCGGAATGTCTATTACCCAATCATAACACACTTCTCAAGAAATTCCAGGAACAACTCGTAAAATAACGCGCGTTACTTTTTCTAGGCACCGCGGTCGAATCATTTTAGTTTCAATCCCAACTAACAAAATGTATTTCATCCCTTAAAATGTTCCATTCGGAGCTACACGATCGAAAGTATGGTTCCAAATTCCTTAACCTTTTAACCTTGCCCGGATCATAATTTATTAAAATTTTCGGACTAACCCGCAGATAACAATGTTTAAAACCATCAATAAGGAAGACGACAGTGTGCTAGTATAAACTATGACCTTCGGAGTGCCAAAATAATTAGGCTCCTACGATGGCTTCTTTTAGATGCCGAAATTCCACGAAACTCTATATTCAAACGTTATTTCTGCCATTCATTTAATTTTTTTAAAGATCAAATCAATATTGTATAGGTAATCATCGAAAAGATTGATGGGCAGACAAAAAGCCTCCAGGAGAATCTTGCTTCGCTCAATTTCCTCGCTTCTTCGTCCCCTTCTATGTCCCGCTATGAGCGAGCAAAAAGCAAAGGTACAACACTGACGCCGACAACCTGTTCAAGCTCGCAAAGCCGTCCGGCCCAAACATTGACGGAACGGTCGACAGGGTTTGCTTGTCTATACAAACGCTGGTCGCTCCATTTTGTTTTAGTTCAAACGCAACCTAAAATATTTATTCTTATTATTATTATAAGTACCGTATTTACTCGAGTAGTAGCCGCACTGATTATGAAGAAAACCTGAGGGTTTGCTTTTCCGCAGAGCACGCAGATCGCCAATCACCGCGATCGACATCATGATTCCAGCTGTTTACAGGACAGAGATAACGTCTTCGTGCGAAGATACCATCTGTGAAGATTGCACTTCTATGGAAAATCGTGTTCTCGATCTGGTTATTCGTTATGTTAGTTATGCGCAACGCAATGATTGGCTGTATATGTGTTCTGTGGGAAAGTAGACGCCAGGGCCTTGTTCATAAATGGTGCGGCTATTACTCGAGTAAATACGGTAACATGTTCAATCTGTGCGATATTTTTAGATAGGTATATGACAGGAAAGGAAAGATACCCCTAGAACGGAGTTAAGTGAATTGTATTTTATTAAGGACGTGTCTCACGTATAGCTTTTACTATTCATATGGTACGTTCTTTGTGTCCGCATTCGTGACGTCTTTAAACGCGATAGCCAACTCGCCCGAGCTTCCGTCGTCAGCCTCGCGCATCCATCTCTCGACGTGCAAAAACTACAAATATAACGGCCAACCTAGATCTGCACTGCGCGATACCGTGGTGAGCGCGAACGCGACGCCTCGTGCTAGAAACATTGTGCGGGGCACTTCCCACCTCGATGTAAGTACATTCCGCCAGCCTGGCAGCTTTGACCACGGCCTTACGGGCAAACAAAAGACTAGCCGCGGCCCTCGCTACCCACTATCGCCTTCCTTGCCTGACCCAGTGCCGGGGATCGCCGGACCAAGAAACACGTCTCCGATAGCGGGATATCTTGGGCCGCTCTTTATCGCTCCCCCGACGGGAGGACCATAAACGGGGCGCTCAAGCGGGTTCCGGAGAGGCCCAAGACAACGCTTGTCCTGCCCTGCTGGAGTGCGAAACACACACCATACGTGCCATACGACTCGGGCTTTGCATGGTTAACTGGACAGAAATCCCCTGTGCTCTTCGGTCAGCCGATCGCATCCGAACTTTGAAACTCGGATCAACCCCTTCTGGCAGGACAAGGCGCGCCAAACGGCACCTAAACTGCCCTGTCCCAAAGGAGCGAAGCTTGTTGTCCGTAGCGGCAATTTGATGGATAGGCTCTCATTGGCTGGCGCTCGTCATAGTTTCAAAGAACACCACCCCATGTCGCCGGTCGTAGAAATTTCCACATTTTCGTACGTTTCCTTTTGACAGCTCTAGACGTACCACGACGAAGTTCAGCGCACGAGCGTGCCACAATTGGGCAAACGAGGGAAGCAGTCTCCAAACGGGTCAACCTTCTTCCAAGCTTCTTCAATGTGCTAGCGAATGTACGAGCGCGAGCGGCTGCTTTGGAAGATGCTGTCGCGAGCGAAATCGACGCAAACAGGAGCCTGTTTCGGGGGGGCGCTTTATTTCGTTTGAGGATCCTCAAACGAAATAAAGCGCCCCCCCCCCCCCCCCCCTCCGCACGTGTCAACGCTCCACGTGCACGCGCTCGAGCGCGTGCACGTGGAGCGTTGCAGGATGCTCGGGGCCTTAAGCTCGTTTTTGTAGCTTTTCGTTCGCTCGCACACGCGATGAAACGGAGTATACAAACCTTTTCCAATGTTTACCAAATCACAACCCAGCGGGTCATTTTCGCCGCCCGGCGTGCGACCTTCACAGACCGGCACGCTCATGTTCGTGGCTTCGGAAAGCTTTCACTCGCTTTCAGCCAGTATATACGCAGTCGTGCTCTCGTGCAGACGACGCAGTCTGCCTCTCTCTCAGTCCCGTGCAAACGCTCGGTATAACGTAGTACCCTGCCTGCTCCGCGATATCCCGGACTCGCGCCTCACTTCCTCGCGAGAATGCTATGAAAATCAGCGGTGCAATCTAGAGTAACGCAGGACGATCAGACACAGCCAGAAGGACAATAAGCGGCGTTCCACCTTCCGGCGTCTCATGCAGGTGCACCGTTTCCGCTCTCTTCCCTCGCACGCGAGGAGCGGCCGTCGTCTTTTGCCGTTGGCTGCAGGTTCCAGAAGCACGGTGTCGGTGGCACAACTCTGCAGAAGGCAAGACTCCGAGGCATCGTCGGAGCGTTGGCCGCCATTGAACCAACTGGTCGAGTCAGCTCCTTCGCATCGACTCAAGTCGTCGCAGACCGGAGCTGCAATAAAGCCCCAGTCCCACGGCTCGCACAAAATACCGCTGCAGACCTAGAGCGTGGACCAGGCGTCTTCGTATAGGCCTGCAGTCTTTGCATGACCAATGTGACGCACCCTTTCTGTTTCGCCTCTCGGACGTCAGCTGTCCAAATAATGATTATTGATCCGCACAGCCCGACAAAATAGCAGCCGTGTTGGCGCGATTCTCTTCACGAGAGATAAGTAGCTCGAGAAAGGACGACAAGTGGGAGGAAACACACGAGGAGTGCGAATCTTCGACAGCGCGGAAGCAAAAGCTGCTCTGTCCGGCAAGCTTGACGGAAGCTCACGACCACCTGGCAGAAGAAGGGAACCATAAATGAGGGAAAGATGACTGGCCTACCACGCAGCCAGTGGCCGCTGAACGTTCCAGAACGGGATACGAGAGTGGAGAGGAATTGGGCAGTGGGAAGAGTGGGACAGTCAACTTCTTCAGTGAACAGTTCCAAAAAATAATGAACTGCTATACTTCGTTGTCCAGATGCAGGCGACGATTCCAATGGAAGGCTATTTCACTGTCTGCTCTTATTACAACCGTGAATCATATAATAAACGTGCACGAAGCGATACACCGATCAACAAGGGAAAAAACAAAGAAGAAAAAAAAAAAAAAGCCTGCTTTGTTTAAATGATAGAGGCATTATTAGGTGGCGAAATCGAAATGTTCATGAGGTTTCTCACTCGATATTATGGCATGCACTGAGACGTGATTTACTGGATTGCGATGCTAATAACTTCAACAACGAGAAGAAAGTGCAGTGTTATTTTGCTTCCGTGGAACTCGAACATACACAATTATCTCGGGGGCATGGAAACTTTTGGTCATTTTTGTGAATGTGAGGGTGGTTTTGGTTTGAGGATTCTTTGAGAAGCAGGATGTTCCGCGGTCTGGCGGTTCTGAATCTGCGGGCACACAAGGAAGGCGACTGAACAAACGCAGGAACCGAGTTTGAGGCGTTGCCTTTACCTCCTTTTCCCCTGCCCTACCAGTTTACATTTCCTTGTTTCGTGCCACCAGCTCGCCTGCATGCTATCTGCATTTACGGAATAAAGCTTTTTTTTTTTTTTCGAAGTCATAAAAGTCGGGGACAAAACAACTGTACCCAAAAACTAAAAAAAAAGAGTCGCAATAAGTTAACTGCAGATCCAAGGAAAGTAAATGTCAGCTATGGCACATAACGTATACGAGGAAATGTTCACCTACAAAAATAACGCAAAAAAGTGGCGACTTTTAATGTCATTTAGAAATAAACTCACAATAGAGAACGAGACCTATTCGTTGGCTCAAACGTTTAGCCCCTGTGTTCCGATCGCAGCTGTTTCCTCGTTGAGGAACCTCGCTCTATATACGCAACTAACGGGTTTTATGAAGCCCCATATAGTTATTTACACGTACGCTAGATGTTCAGCAGTGTGCCTCTGACTTCCGGTAATGCATTTGTATGGGTAAAAATGGGCGCATTTCATATCTGCGTAGATACGTTTACGCACACTATCCGACACACCGCGTACACGGCATCGGCGCTTTCTTGCACCAGTGGTAGGTGAAAAGCCAATGAATAAGGGGACGTGCAAAATCAAGAGACGGCTAAAACTGGATCAGCTAATTTCCGCAGGTGTCAACGATCAAAATAAAGTGAAGGTCAAGAAACTACAGTGAGATTTGCAATAAGTTTCGTTTCCTTCTCTCTGCTCCTGCACAGGTGCGAAGATGGCTCTTCTATATAGCGTGCCAAACGCAATTTGCACAAAAACAGCTAGCTTGTCCTGTCCAGCCTTGTACTAATCCTTTGTCTTTCGCACTAACTGTTTTTGTGATATGTTTAACAAACTATAGTTATTAGGCCATCGACTTGTATTGTTATAGAACGATCCACACGCTCGAAATCTTTGACAGTTGAAAGAAGCTAGAAAACAGTTGGCGCCCGATAAAAACTGTCCGGTATTTTAAATAATGTTGTTGTTAAGACGTCTATTGAACCGAGGGATTACACCGGGATCGGAGGTTCCGTGCGACGCGGTCGCAGCTTTGGCGTGGCGTCTAAGTAATAAAATGTGATTTATCCTTTTTCTGCTTCGCGCGTTTTTAACGTCTCGTAAAGTCGTACCGCGGGGTCAGTTTCGTATAGTGACGGGGCTGGCACATTAGTAATTTGCGTCGTGGGAAAGTTGGCGCACCTCGAACACGTTCTTTTCAATCGTTCTTTTTGCTTAGATTTGTCGCTCGTCCTTGTACACACGTGCTGCGGACGGTTGGTTCGGGCCTGAAATATAACCAAGTTAAACCTCGTTCACCGACGAGGAAAAAAATAAACTAAAGCAATCTATGATGTTACATAGTATTCGCTACAACCCCAGGTAAGAAGGGCGAGTTTGTCTCTCCGGCGAAGAGACAAAACGCACGCGCGTTTTCCCATGGGAACGCACCGAGAGCAGCGCCAGCTGAATTTCTAGAGTAAATGACTTCGATGGGAAGCCCAACAACGACTTTGTCGGTGGTGCCTGTCACTGAGGAGCGCCTCTGGTTATGTCGAATCGATAGCGGCACCCAATTAAGCAACAACCGCTATCCTTTCGCGCATACACGTAATGGAATTGGGTCCATATCACAAGAGCGAATGACATTTTAGCGAACGGCGACATTTAAGCGAATGGTCGTTTTAGCGAATAACGGGGGCGCGCGTTAACCCATCCGTCGCGCTGCGCTTTACGCCGCTTCGCGGCGACAGTCTGCGGCAACTCATTACAAAAATATGAACTCATTTGGCCCACCCGAAAACGCCGCTTCGCGGCGTCCGACTATTCGCTAAAGTGTCATTCGGTGAAACGTGGGCGTTCGCTAAAACGTCATTCGATCAAGTGAGTGCCTCCCTAATGGAATTATATAAACTGGTACAATGACTGGCTTCTCGGTAAAATGAGAATAGTTAGTGCTTGTGTCATATTTAGAGATGACACGCTAAACAAACTCAACATCGTGCACATCGGTACTGCCACTTCTCTTTTAATTACGAAACAAAAATAAACAGTAAAGACGCGAGGTTCTCTAAAAGTGTTTCGACGACGATGTCACCGCGCATAAATTTCTAGCTGGTCTCATCTTATCAATATGCATCTAAAACAGAAAAGTCTACACTGCTGCGCATAAACATGAAATAAAAAGCAACACAGATCTTTCCATTCTGTCACAGACTCGGCCTATTTCTGGACCTTCGGAAGGTCCCAAGAATTCTTCTCGAAAAACTACGACAACGTTGTGGAAGTGGAATAGCCGTCGGGAGCACGTATATATCGTATTCGAGCAGGTCCGAACATGTTCCAGGAATTCGTGCTAGCCCGAGACGCAAGCCAGGGGCTGTAACCTGGACGCTTGGCGAAAAAGTCGGCGGAGGGTTTGACCGCCGTGGTTGGCCGGCTCCAAGGTCAAGCGCGACACCGGCCAATCACAGCTGCCGTATTGCTCGCCGGCGTTTTCGCCAAGTGTTCATATCAGAGGTCCTTCGCTGGCGAGCAGCGGAGGAAGGTGGAAGCGCTCGTCGTGTTGCACTGTCGGGGAAAATGACTGACGAGAGTCTGGCGCAGCGGATTTCTTCTCTGCGAAGATTGGTAAAAGAAGTATATATACTTTAAGTGTCTTTGAGTGGCACAGGCTAGGCACAGGCGGTTCAAGCAAGGTGAAGTCCGAAGCCGAAAGAAGCAGGCATGTCTCGTTCGTTTCTTTGACCATAGGGAGCGAGTTCACTACAAATTCTTTGCGCGGGAACAATGGGTACATCCGCGTGTTTATCTGGAAGCGTCGACGCGGAATCTGTTCGAGGCGGCGGCGCCAACAGGATTCTCCCCGATGACAATGACCCTGCGCAAAGCGCATTGTACCTTCGCGAAAAATTCATCGCAAAAAATAAACCACCCGCCCTCTCACTTTGGTCCCGGCAATTTTTGGATCTTTGCGAGATTAACTTTTTTTTAAAGGACTAAGACACGTGTTGACACCGCAATGCGACAACCTTCCTTCGGGGTGTTGGGAAAACAAATCCTGAGAATGTTCCCGGCACCCGCAACATCGTTTCACACAGTGTGCAGCCTGACAGCTCCGAAGGTGACCGCGCCCGCATCCGACACAAGCGGACATGGCCTTCACAGGGCCATTCCGGCATTTAAATTGCCGCATCTCGTATTACCCCTCTGCCGAAAATATGAGAACAATATACACGCAAACTTTTCTGTTAGGCCGATGCTCATGTTTTGTATTGCGTTCCTGCTGACTGGCGGAAAGGGGGTAATGATCAACTAAAAATACTTGATTATTTCATCTTATTTCCCGCAGCCCACAATAGACACACGCATAACGAAAACAAATCTTATTGTTGTTATAAAGGTAGAAAAGAATGCGCCGGATCGACCCACCTCAGAAATGGGCGTGAAAGTCGAGAGCCAGCCGACACATATGCGTCATGGCGCCGTCTACTCCGGCTTGCGCGCTACGACGCATCACGACGCGATGAGGGAACCCGAGTGCGCGAAGCGACGGCTCGTCGGCACGGGCCCTCGCGAGAGTTGCAGGCGGACATCCCGCTACAGCAGCCAAAGCGGGCCGGTCTGAAAGAAGAGGAATGGCACGCGTGTTCCCAACGATGAAGGGCTTCGCGGCCACGGAAGCACAAGCGACGAGAGCGTTGACCAGGCGACCCTTCGCAGAGCGCGCCTAAAGGGGCGTGACTCCACGGGCGACGGTCGTGACGGCAGGGGTCCTAGACGTTCGTGTAAACAACGCACCTCGTCATCGTCAGTTGTCAAAGAACGCCCTCAACACACGAGGGCACCCTCCCCGGGACGCTGTCGAAGCCTGTCCGGACGCGAGACGCCCGACGTTTGGGTAGCGCGAAACGTTGGCCACTGAGGCAACTCAGACGCGACCTGGCGATGTTTCAAAGCGGCCCCGAGCGACGCCCCACTAAGGGATCCCGAGGTCCGGGTTCAGACCTCGCCCCGGCTGGCCGTCTTGAAACACATCGGGTGCCCTCAGCTCTAGTCCAGGAAAGAGCGGGCGCCCGCGCGACGTCAAGGAGCGCCGTGGGGCCGTCAGCGGTGTCCGGTGGTGAGCGGGCACAGCGTGGCAGACTGACACGCGCTGACACGGAAGGCGAGGACCCGGGCGCGGGACCCCGGGCGGCGGCCGGCGACCAGACGGCGCCCATCGATTCGGCCGCCGCCGTCCCGAGAAAGTCGGCCGAGACGAGCCACGCCCGTGTACAGACGTGGCGCAGCGGGTCGTCGCCGGCCGCCGACAGCGCGCGGGGAAGCGCGCGCCGGCCTCCCCGGTGTCGCAACGGGGCCACGATGCCACGGTCCCGACTCCGGACCCCGCTCGAACCGCCGCTCCGAACCGCGGTCGGGACCGCAGCCGCGATCTCGGCCTTGTCATCGGCGTGGCGTACTCACAACAGCTGCGGTGCGTCGCGCGGCGTCCACGGGACACGGCTGGGCCTCCGGACTGCTGCGGGGTGCTCGAGGTGCTCGGCGCGAGCGGGGGCCCTACTCCTGCGACGTTTCCGGGGCCTGGGTAGCGTGCACGGGTCGGATCGACGGAGAGCTGCCTGCGGGACGCCCGACGCACGAAAACAGCCGCGTGCCGGGTGGCCTTGGACGGCCGGAAGCCGGCGAGGCTCACTCCGCGTCCACGGGGGACGACACGGACCGCGCGGCTGAAAGCTGGCGGAAAGCTCGCGCCATCTGTCGCTAGCGCGTGGTACAAGCGCGCTTGGATGTTATCCTTTTCCCTCGCCCCGCGTCTTCGCTTAGTCTGCCGCGTCGATAGATGGCGCTAATAGTTCACCGTCCGCAATATTATTATTTTTCAGATTCCATACAACAACCCGCACCAATATGTGCGTCGTCGCCGGTTCTTGCAGCTCGTAAACTACTTCCCGAGTGATTAGAAACCGTCCAGGGACCAAAGGCGACTATCAGACAGCATTTCCTTCGTCTCGATGGAAATACACAAATATACGCGAACCAAACTTGTTGGAACCCTTTCTCTGCCGAACAGCTAACGTCGACGTCCGAACAGCTAACCCGCTCAAAAAAACTCGCCTCATTAAATTGTGACGGACCTCTTTTTTTTTTCATTTCCAAGAAAAGCTGCCAAGGGGTGTTGAATTCCTTGACCTACATATGTTTCAGCTCTCGTAAAGTGACGTTAAAATGGACGTGCCCTTCTATGAAGCAAAATTTTCTCACATGTAAGCAAATTAACGTAACCATTAAATGTACAAAATGTTCTCCAAAAAGGAAATATAGAAAAAAAGGCAGAGCACTGTATTCGAACAAGAAGCTTCGACTTCATTAGCGGTTTTACCTAAGGAAGGAAATAACTCTGCGCCTCTTGTTGGAGAGTCGATCCGCTGAATCACGATCGAATGCGCTCTTCCAAAAATTATTTTTTTCTTTTTTACAATTAACGTCAGGCCACAATCCGCCGAGCGACAACTATTCCTTTTCTCGAACGAACTCGAAAGTTAATCAACCCAAAGCAACCGGGTTAATTTTGTTGGCCTTCACCGGAGACCATACAAAAGGCACGCAGTTCACAACCTCCCGTCCGAACACAATAGACCCTTTCCGAAATTGTGAGATTATGCTTAGATTATGCGCAGCCGCCATTAGTGGGTCTCATCGCTTCCGGCGTCAAGCCGGGTGACTGATTCAGAGGTCGCGGCGAACACTGATGGCACTCGCCTGGAATGCCTTTCGATTCGACTAGTGCACTCCGAAATGCTGACGAAGCCCACCTGTCCAATGTGTGATCTCTCCCAAAGGGTATATTCTTTCGAGTTAGAAATTCAAGACCTCCGGTAGCGATGGTCACGCCGGTCATTAAACTTGAGACAGACAAGAACGCTTCGCTAAATACAGCTCAGTTGGCCACAACTAAAAGAACAAAGCGAAGCCTGTCCTTGTTCGCTTTCACGAGCCCTGCTTTGCAGGAAAGAAGCGAGCCTTGAACCGAATCGTTGCCGAAACTAGCGGCGCCTGTTAGATACGAAGCGTATGCACCCGGACCCCTCTTTGACCTATTTTTAAGTGCGGGGAAACGCGACGTTGTTCCAGCGCTTATCTGTCGGGGGCAAAACTACGACGGCTTTGGAGACGGTGTAGTCAGGCCAACATGTTCAGAATATCGGCAGCAGACAACCCGCGAAAGAGGAAATCTGTCCAGTGCTCGAAGAAGCATACGACTGGGCGGATTGCTGGAGGCGAGTCAGTTTCCAACGCAACCGTATTTGGGATCTGTAATGCGCTCTAAACTTCTGTGCACAGTGCTCGCAGTCGCCGCAATCAGTCTTCGCCGATTACACTGCGTCAATGGCGCTCTCCGGCCACACTTAGCCATTGCGTTATCAAGGTCTGTCCATGAGTCACACACACTGCCTGTTTCGTTTTAATATATATATATATATATATATATATATATATATATATATATATATATATATATATTTTTTTTTTTTTTTTTCAATTACGTACGATTAACACGGGTTGCCAGGGCACCTCTGCTTAACTAATGCATGCATGCCAGTTTAGATTTCAAAACTTTTACTGCAAGGTAGATATTAACGTTCACGAAGTTTCCGTTTCTTTTTAAATAAACCAGGCGCGCGCGTGCACCATCCCGCTTGGGAAATTGGATTTCCTCCTTGGCACGCAGCTGCGATATTTATTATTTTCGAAGTGATGATCGTTAGCCCCTTTGAGTGCGCTTCTTACCAAGCACCGGTGCATTGCGGAGAAGGAACAAGCGCGGTTGCGAGAGCCGCGGGTGTTGCTCCCCCCAGAGCACCGGCGCTCGCTAAGAAGCGCGCTCAACGGGGCTAATTTTCCGCGATCAACTCTTCGAAAAATTCGAATATTGCAGTTAAATTAATCTCGAAGCGAATATCGAATGGTGCATTATTCAAAACTACTATTCGAAAATTCGAATATTCCCTTAATACTAGCCGGAGGATTTTTTTTTTTTCTATGTGCACGAAAATGTACACGAAACAAAACAAAACAAAACAAAATTATTGCCGGTGGATCCTTTTTTATGCGCACAAAAATATATAGGGTGTCCCAAGTCACCAGGCTCGATCTAAACTGGTCCGTAAAAATCGACGCCTGCCCGTAGCAATCTAAAATTTTCGTCAAAGGTGTATTTCACAGGTCAGTTTTTTCTTGTAAAATTAGAAAGGGTAGCTCTCTTTCTGTAAAAAATAGGGCCAAGAAACGTGCCAGCGTGAACGGCGGGAAAGGAAAAGACGACCAAGTTGAGTTGCGGGCGCGTTTGGCGCGCCTATTGATAGATGGCGTCGGGAGCAGCGTCGGAAGGTGCAGCCGACCAGCGAAAGCAAGCAGACGACACGCAGACGAAATTCGTTTTTTTACTTTAAGCTTTGCTTTTATTGTCCTCATTTATTGTTTAACCAAAGGTAGATTACAGAAATATTATGTTCATTTTAATAAACCACGGTGGTCGCACGCGTCTCGATAAGGAAGTAGCGCCATCTATCAATACGAGCGCCAAGCACGCCCCGCCACTCGACTTGGTCGTCTGCGTCACCGCCCTCCGTTGACCGTGGAAAGTTTCTTTTACAGAAAGGGAGCTACGTTTCTAATTTCCCAAGAAAAAAAACGACATGTGAAATACTCCTTTGACGAAAAGTTTAGATGGCTACGTGCAGGCGTCGATTTTTACGGTCCGTTGATCGAGCCCCGTGACTTTTGCAAGTCCGGTCTCAGGGCGCCGCCAGCTTGCCCAGTGGGGTGCGCTTGGGAGCGGCCATAATCCGATTATGGCGCCTTAGCAAGGCTTCGCAATCGGATTAGGACGCGTCCAAGCGCACCCCAGCGAGCAAGATGGCAGCGCCTTGAAGCCGGACTTGGAAACGTGTTATACACATTTGCAAGAAAAAAAAAAGTAATTCAGTATTTTCATCACTATTACAGCCTAAAGTAATTGCTTATATTGGTAAATGACACCCGCACTAAAAGTTATGAATTACATTCCACATCACTTCTTTGATTTCATTACTGCCACCTCTGCTGTTGGCCACTTTGCGCAAGTCGTTGTTACTCTGCGTGTGTTGAATTATTCTTCAGACTGCTAAAACAATAAATATAATCCAAGATCTTGAAATTCACTCGCAATATGTTGTACGGGACCATTTTGTCCATCACCCGTCTGAGTACCACGCGGTCGAATTCGTCAAAATCTCAATCTGATTTTCTTCTCACATATGGCTTCTCTTGACAAATCAACTTTCCACTAGAATTGTATATACTTTTATTGAACAGAAACAAAAATACATCTCCCTATTAATTTTTAGGAAAGGTAATTTTTCTATATATTTTAAGCTGATTTTCGAAACAAAAAGGATGTTCCTTATTGATCGCTTATAAGGCTAACAGAGGCGAAACAACAATTGTTTGATTTTTTTTTTTTTTCGAGACAATTAGTTAAACACGCGGCGTTTAGTCTTCTCTCGAACCTTCGACTGCAGTGTGCATGGCCGGCCATGATTGCAATTTTCAAGTGTGCTCGAGGATTCCAATTTTCAAAGAGAACTACCCCCGGGTGGTCCTCGGTGTACCGGCCAAGCCAAAGAGCGTTTGCATCACGCACAGATGTGACGTAATAGGCGAAGCGTACATTCTTTTCCCGCTAAATGAAGCGGGCTATTTTTCTGCTACATCTTGCGGGCTAAGTGTAGCGGGCCATTTGAATCCGAAACCCAACGACGACGGGTTCTCCGTTCACGGGACCTTGGCAAGCATAGATATAGAACATGCAGATATTTTAAAGAAGGGATGAATTTGTTTTTACGTAATAAGATGATATGAGAGTGCTTAACTTCTTTGGAATTCAGGACGACAGCATCGAAATTCCGCCTTTCTTTCACCGCCGTGACACGACCGAGCTCACTCGAGTCGTCAGGTTTAAAGTCAGTTCGCAATCCTAAAGCTTGGCGCGATTGCTTTCCTCCACGCCTAAAGATAGCATGCCGCCGGCGCACGAACAAAAAACAACAAAAAACTAATAAACATCGGTATTAAAAAGAAAGATAAAAAAAGTCTGTCAAAGGGGAGGAAGATAACGCGGGTTTTGACAGTGAAATCTTTTATAAAAAAAAGTCCGGACCCTCGAAGTCAATACGTACAAAATCTATTTTCAAACTACGTAAATGTGACCGCTCGGCTATTTGTTAGTTCGCCACTGTCTTTTAAAACCGTCGGATCCTAATTTACTGATTGACAAGTTTACACTTCCAATAAAAAAGGAAGTGCGAGTACCTTAAATATAACGGAAAAGCACACACACACAGACAGGCATGCACGCCCTCACGCACGCACATCGTCTCATGTTTGTTTTCCTTCTGCAATCTCAGATTTTAGTTATCTCGATTAATAATGAGCAAGCAGTTCATTTCAGCTGATAGAGAGAGTTGGCAACGGCTCATACATGCCGCGATAATTTTTGGCTTAGTATCCACCGTGGTATATCTTGCCCTTCATTTATCTTATCAGTGCATAGTTTTCCAAACGGCGACTGTCTTCATTAAAATCAAAGCCACGCGAAAAATAAAAACAACAGCCTCTCTAATTAATATTATTTATCAATACTGTAGGTCTTTAGAAACCCATACAGAAGTGCACATTTGTACAGACAAGAAGCACTGCAGTGGTATAAGACATTCGAAATAAAAAGACGGAAAAAAAAGAAAACGTATAAGCGGAATGTTATGCTGGTGCATAGAAGTGAGAGTCTCGGCAAAAGACTGCGTTGATGTACTATTTACGATTTCTTCTTGTAACTTATTCCATTCATCAATAACACGGGAGAAGCAGAAATATTTAAATGTGTTGTTTTTGGCTCAATACAGCCTGGTTGTCTTGTTATGAATGGTTCGCTTTCAGTGCACGAAGGGGCCTTCAGGTATTTTTCTTGTGCTATATTTATTTGTTGTTGGTACAATGCATGCGTACAAAAACTTTAGCAATTTTTCTTCGATATTTTAGGGCGTCCAACTTTGCGTTCGCAAGAATAGCGGTAACGCTAACCCTCCATGAGTAACTAGAGCAGATAAACCTTACTGCGATCCTTTGAACTTTTTCCAGCTTGTTGACAAGGTAATCCTGATACGGACTTTAGATAATACTGGCACATTCCAACATTGGTCTGACCAGTGCCTTGTATGCTGATAGTTTAGTTGCAGACGTCGAGTTTTTTTTTTTTTTAATTTCTTCTCAAGGAGCCCAACTTCTTGATGCATTACTGCATACGCTTGTGAAATGTGTCTCCCACTTAAGGTTACTGGAAATTGTAACTCCCAGGTACTTTATTTAATTTACTTTATTAATAGTTTTGTTATCTAACTCTAACGGGAGGATCTCCTAATGCTTAACAGATCCTCCGTGACGTCATCCATATAATCTATAGATCCTCCGTGACTATCAGGAAATCACGTGACGCTGATCACGCAAACAACATGACCTCCCCACGGTATTACGGACGTAGCCTCGATGGTGACGTCACGCTGGTGATGTGACGGTTCATCGGTGCTTTCACTGAGAGGCAGGTAAACAGCGTGACGTCTCCGACATGCCACGGACACGAAAGTGCCGGTCAAAGTGCTGCGTGCAACGTTACTAAAACACTCAGTTGGGAAACTCCCATAGAGACAGCTTTAAAAAAGTGGCCCCAATCTGTCTCCGAGCACCGAGCTAATGACGAACACAACGCCACCATTTCTCCCGCAGCGGCCGCTCGAGAAACTGCACGTGACTTCTATTTTGGCTTTAAGAACAGATACAGCGGTAGAGGTTACAGGGGTGCCACCCCCGTCTCCACGACGGACGCGCCGCGTTGAACTACCGAAGCTAAAATGCACCTAGGACGGGACGCGCTACCTGAAAGGCCCGCTGAGGCATGGTTGTATAAAAACAATATTGATTGTTCCGCAAAACCTTGCGAACTAAAGATGATAAAAACATAACGCGCCTATCATTTGGTACTAAACTCCAACAGATTTCGTACAAAAAGAGTCTTTTTCCGTTTGTTCTTAAGCAAAAACAGGCTTTCAAAAAGCTCGAGGTGACCATAGTACAGACAAACGAAAAAGAGTGGCGCTGTTGTCGCATTTAGCTCGGTCTCGGTGGACGCCAGCGGCCCAGGTTTCGACGGTGAGTTTCCCAACTGAGTGTTTTAGTAACGTTGGCTGCGTGCCTTTCAAAATCGCCCCTGGGCGCCCTCTAGATGCGCTTCTCGGCCGTTGAGGAACGGACGATCTCAGCAATGAAGAACCAGTTCACCGGAGGGATGAACGGCGACGTCGTTCCATGGACCGCTCGAGCTCGCAGTGGTCAAGAAGCGAGAGCAGCGATCTCGTGACCCGGACAGAGAAACCCCGTTCACTAGACCGCATGACTTTTCCTGTCGTCCCCGGCGACGCTTTCAAGCGAACTTTCTTGGATCTGGACGAGAAAACCTTAATGGAAATGCGGGACAAGGCTTGCCCCCGTGAACGCTTCGGGGAAACACTTTTCTCGCATCATTTGAACAGGTCACTTATGGCGTGGCAAAATTTACGCGAGTTGTCGTCGGGAGATATGGCTAGCAGCTCGGTAATGCATAGAGTGAGAGAGCATAAAGACTTTCCCCGATTAAGTAATAGTTAATGTAAACCACAGTCAAGGTAATTGTGGCGTTACGTAGGTCGTAGCTCCACGCAGCTCCACGGTCCACTCCAGTTTATCAGTTTTCGACTGTCATTCGG
Source organism: Ixodes scapularis (assembly GCF_016920785.2). Classification (NCBI taxonomy): domain Eukaryota; kingdom Metazoa; phylum Arthropoda; class Arachnida; order Ixodida; family Ixodidae; genus Ixodes; species Ixodes scapularis. The sequence continues at coordinate 27,449,411 of NW_024609883.1, read as the reverse complement.
TCAGACTCAAAGGGGGAAAGGGAGAGGAGCTTGCGGCCACCAGAAAGAGGCATGGACCGACGTCACGTGCGAACCGTACCTTACAGAACCCTACGGATTTTCGAAATGCAGTCATTAGAGAGTTTTAGTAGATCGTTTCCATTTTCCGCTCCGCTCTGAGGGTGCCAACCTGCGCATGCGCGGCCTGTTTCGCCGGAATGGAAAGCGGAGGTCCAAAAACGCGTTTTAGTAGACCGTTTTTCTTCAGCGGAAGAGCGTTTCGAGAGCGCTCGAAAAATTCGCTTGCGTTTATAGCACTAGCAAGACAAAAAAGAAAACAAAAAAACTAAACGTTAATACCAAGAAAGTGAAAGGGAGCGTGTTCGTAGAGGCAGTAAAAAGGAAGGCGAGAATAATGAACACAAAAGAGTAGGCACACACCTGAAGAATATTAAGCTATAAAATATAAATATAATCGTTTCACTTTGTGTGCGAGTGAAACCTAAGGTATACAAGCACGAGCGTGTTGCTCTAAACGGTACTTGCACTGCACGAGCGCGCGTGCTGGTCAAGGACGCTGAAAGGCCGGCACTCGCTCTTGTGCGACGCAATAGGAACGCTATGGGTTTGCTACCATTTTCAACGATGTATAATTAATATGTTTTTAGCCCGTGAAATGGAGTGAATACAGATGCCTCGGTTTTATCGCCAGACGCCGTGTCGAGGCGAGAAGAGTGAGTGATTTGTGCTTTGCCACCCTGTGAAACACCGCGGCGACGGCATCAGTCGCCAGGCCGCGAGCGAGCCACGAATCATGCAGTCCTGGAGCGACTGGCAAAAGAAACGCCTGCCAAGAACAGCTGGGGCCTTTGTCGAGGCGTTGAGGCACGAAACTTAGCAACGGGAATCTGCAGACTGCCTGCGCCGCCGACGACTGTCACGAATTTCAGTGATGCTGTCTGTTTATGCTTTTCTTTCAATCAGACTCAATTGCGTAGGCTACAGCGGAATTCCCTCCCCGAACCTCCGTGTCTTTTCACCGACGAGGCTCTCGTGGCTGCTGCGTACGTTCTGCTCGTTTTTTTTTTTTTTTAATAATTTTTTATTACGTGAGTATTAAATTATAGGGCCATCTTTTCGGGCTCTCGTGTCCGCGCCTGGGATGTAGCCTCGATGAAGACGCCGATGATGTCACGGTGTTCGGAACAGGCGGTGCCTGACCGTGGTACGTGTCCGGAGGGGGTCATCGTTCTTCACGAGATATACCAGGGCACCACAAAGGGCCTATCCACTGTCCGAGAGACCGCGCTTGCACGACCCCATTGGCTCGCCCGCGTTTCCTTCGCCACCTCCGTAGTCTTCGCCAATTCTTTCGGTGCCTCGGGGGGCGCTGCACGTTTTGCAGGAGATATTCTCAACATCGTGTTGTTCGTTCGCTTCCAAGAAGAACACAGTGTGTTCTTCTTGGAAGAACACACTGTGTTCTTCCAAGCCTAAAGTTATCGCCTAAATATGGCGATAACTTACTCTGCGGGCTCTAAGCGTTCAAGAAGTTCCTAAATCATAACGATGCGCGGCCGATTTCCCTATTAAGAAGCAATCAAAGATCGAAATTATCTCCGGCGATGGGAAGACCATTGTTCCGGCAGCCAGGACGGACCAATAAAAACGCGCCATTTCGTGGAGATCGCAAACTCTGGTACACTCTAAAAAAAAGTATGTGCGTCTACTTCCACGCACAACACTCGGACAGCCAATCAGCGTAACTTACGGAGGCAGTTTAGCGAATGACAATGCCGAAACATATGTTTAGACCGAAAAACGTAGTCTGAGTTGTTAAGCGATGCAAGCGTGACGTTTTGCATTGCTTAATGTCACAACTCAGACTTCGTTTTTTGGTCTAAACGTATGTTTCGGCATCGTCATTCGCTGAGCTGCCTCCGTAAGTTGCGCTGATTGGCTCTCCGGGTGATGTGCGTGGAAGTAGAAGCACAGACATTTTTTTAGGGTGTATTACAAAATGTATATACCGGGTGTCTCAAATAGCGGCCAGGATCTTTAAATCGACAGCGAAAATCGGCTTCTTAAGCGGGTTTCACATGCAGCGATTTTGGCCCTAATGGTACGTTTACACCTGAAGAGAAGTCCGCTGCCGCGGGAGCGGATCCGCTCCCGGCGGCGGCGGCGATGAGCTAGTTGTGTTTACATTTATTTCCTTCGAGCAGTGGCGGCAGCGCCGGCTGCGGCAGCGGTTCCCGTAACGTCTCGTCAAATATGACGAGGAGGCGCGAGAGTTCCCACCTCGACTCTCTCTCCCGGGCAATCCCGGGCGTTGCAGCTCCCGGAAGAACGCCTACTCGTGACGTAGGCAGCGTCGCGCCGCGCAAGAATGTCACTTCCGGTCAGCGAAACGCCTCGTTCGGCGGCAGAAATAGGTCCTGGACCAAAACGGCTCGCCGCCGCGTTTTCCGCCCAGCGTTTCGCCCCAGCGGCAAAAACTGGGCGGATTCGCTGGCGGATCCGCAAGTGTAAACGTACCATAAAGCGGCGCGATTTCTGCCGCCGCGGCGCTCGTGCCGCAGAATTGCTGGTGCTAGCCAGAGCGCCGCGACGGCAGAAATCGCGCCGCTCTAGGGCCAAAACCGCTGCATGTGAACTAGGCTTTAGCCTAACGCGTTAGAATTTTCTGCAGCGTTGCCCGCAGGTGGTGCATTTTTTTTCTATAAAATTTGCAAAGATCAATCTTACCTGAGAAAAAAGTAAAAAATAGACAAAAAGGCTTAACTCCTATGAAAACGCAGCGAAGCCACCGGTCTTCAAAACACAGGGCGCCCTTTTGTTTGTTTGCGACCGGACGATACGAGGTCAATTGAAGTGGCGATTTTCCGGGTTTCAAAAGCGGAAAAATTCGAGAGAGTTTGTATGATTCAGGAACTCTTTCAATCGGTCCACGAAAAATTGTATACATTCAGAAGAAGGTGCCGCACGTCCTTTCCCGTCCTTGCCTCCTTCCCTCCCCCTCCCCCCTCCCCCCTCCCCCCCTCCCCCCTCCCCCCCCCCCCCCCCCCCGGGAAAATGGAAAGTCTACACCGCTGGTATATACCATCTGGTCCGGGTGAGGTGTGAGGTCTGACTGAGGCCGGTGCAGCATCAAGCTCTCCTATCGCGAACAGATCATCCACGGCTTTTTCATGCAGGTATGCCTGTGAGGCGAAATGAAGACCGGCTGGATTGACTCCTATATGTTGTCAGAGACATACAATAGGTTTGCAATTTGTTTTTGTAAACGATTTGTTGACTGCCTGCTGCGAGCGGAATCCATGGACGAAGTTGTGTAGGGGGTGATTTTAGACCTCTTGAAATCTTCCATATTTTACATAATGGCTTCCGATGATCCATGCTTTCACAGAGATACGTCTATACAATGACAGGCGAGTTTCTGAAAATGGCGACGTGGTTTCTTTAGTACTCTCTGTGATTGGCGGAGGTCCTCAACGTTCTTGGTTAGCCTGGATCGTCTTTCTGCCTTTCTACGCTGAGCACGGAGGCGCTCATATTATTCATGGATTTTGTCTCTGTTGACGGAAAGTTATGCGCATGTTTCGATTATTCTGCAGCGTTTTTGAGTTCATGAAGATTTGCAACTTTGTTCGCATTTGTTTGTCATTTTTTCTTCGAACGTATGGCAATTGGTTCGTTCAAGCAGATGGGGTTTCGAACGTTGATGAAACCCCTAATGACGGTGTATTTATTTATTTATTTATTTATTTGTATGATTTGAGGTGCCCCTAGCCCGTGGGCCTACAGTAGGGTGCAACAGTGCATATATGCAAGAGCTCAAACAACACAAAATACAGGATGCAAAAACAAAAAAATAACATGGTTTGAAAAAAAATACACGTTTACATATGTAACATCAACAAAATGTGACCTCTGACAGTGAAAAACATACAGCGCAGAAACCAAGGCTGTCCCCATACCCCCATGATTTGATAAACGGAAATGAGGGGAAAATACGATCAATATACCTCGAGCAGTGCTCGCACGCTAAAACTTCCAGGCAAAAAAAAAAAAAAACAAAAAAAAAAACGTCCACCTCTGCCGTGTTCACTTTGTCTGACGTGTGAAAAGCGTACTGAATGCGTTCTAAGGGCCATAGGCTTCTTGACTCAGAGCAGCCAAAACGCGATGAGAGCGAAGCGTCCTGTGTGACAAGACAATAAAAACAAAAGAGGCTAGATCGGAGCAATCAATAAAACCGCGAAAACATTTGTGTAAAAAAAAAAATCTCGTGTCAACCTCCTTTCGGACAGGTAATGAAGGTTTAAAATATTTAAGAAACACTCATGGTTAAAGCAGTCGAACAAACTTTTTTTTTTTCGAGTTCCGTTGTATTTGTCTTGTATAAACTATTCCATATAACGTTCGCGAAGTATTTCGACAAGATAAGCGACTTGTAAAGAAGCAAAAAAAAAAAAAAAAAAAGGTCTTAAAGTGGTGCGCCATTCTCCTGATCGCTCCCAGTGCGTGCTAGCATGCATTGGTTAGAAATTCCACATGTTTAGAAAGCTTTAATTCACTATCCATAAGTACGCCCAAGTCACGCACCACTGAAACTCGCTCAATCAGGCAGTTATCCAAGATATATTCAAGAGCGATACGGGAACGGTTTCTTGAAAAATATATTAGTTTCGTTTTAGTCGGATTGAGAGCCGGATTATTGTCTTTGTACCAGCCTGTCACTGCTGTGATGTCTTGAAGCAGATTTTTGTAATCAGAAATAGTTCGAAAAAGCTTAATATTATGGGCGATTTGTGAAAATTCCGAATTACTGACGCATAAGCAAATGTCAATCTCGAATATGTTAAAAAGCAAAGGTGATACGTTTGAACCCTGTGGAACGCCCGATGTCGAACAGTACGCAGAGGACTTTGTGCCACCGAAAGTAACATAGTTCCATCGATGAGATAGGTAACTTTTAAACCAGTCACAAAGTGATGAGGAGAGACCATAGACTGCAGGTTTCTCAACCAGCAATGAGTGGCTCACCACTTCAAAAGCTTTTTTAAAGTCAAAGTAAACGGAATAAACTTGTTGTCTCGACTCTAGTTTGGAATTGGGGAATTCTATAAATGTACAAAGTTCGATTCTACAAAGCGGTTTGGCATAAAGCCACGCTGATTTAAGCTGATGTGATGGGGAAAAAACGGCATCAGACGGCAGTGCATGGCTTTGTCAAACACTTTAGCAAAGGAACAAGTCAATGAGATTGAACGATAATTTGTGACCGACAAAGGTGAACCACTCTTTAAAATTGGCACAACTGTTGAGAGCGTCGAAAAAGTTGAAAAAAAGTATGTCTTTCAAAGACCGATTAAAGATAAAGGTTTAAACCGGAGCCAAAATATCGCCGCGCCCTTTAATTATAAAAGATGATATTCCGTCAGTTCCAGAAGATATTTTTAGGCAATAGCGCCCGAAACCCCGCCAAAACGTCGCCATTGCTAAGCGAGGGAATTGATGGGAACTCGTTTACACGATCACGCATTGTGCTGGCTTCAGACGTCCTTGGTCCGGAATTAAAAACAAAAGAGAAGAAAGCTGCAAAACATTCGCAGATGTCGCTGCAGGATTGTTGATATGTTCGGAACCGTAAGAAAGTGTTATCTGTTGTGCCGTTTTAATTTTGTTCAAAACATTTCTGATGTACTCCCAGAAGGGTCGGGGATTTTTCTTTATGTTCGATTCAACGTTTTGGGTGTGGTTTTCGTAATCCCAACGATGTAGGCGTTTCGTCACAGTGCGCTCGGATTTGAACTTCTCGTACCACAAGTGATTGTTTTGTGCTTTTCTATCGTCTGGGATAGCGTAACTTTTTCCTCGTGGCATATTTCAGTTCGTGTGAAAAGCAGTGCGGATACTGATTGGTTTTATCATATTTATAGACCGGGATAAACATTTTCATTGCTGTTCTGACTATGTCTGTAAGTACTGATACTTGTGAGTTTACGCCTACTTCAGATGACGTGATAACTGACCGACCTACGTTTGCCAAAAATTCGTAAAATAACAGGTAGTTCCCCTTCGAGTACGAAAAAACTGTCGGTCGCGGGCACGCTTGGCCCCGCTTTCAAAATATCGTCCAAGTTACCCCAAATAGAACATGCCAGGTGTCTATCGGAAACAGTATAGTACCCTGGCCCCTTCGAGCGTGCACTCACTGTCATTCATGATGCACATGTCTAACACGTTGCCCTTGTAGTTCACAAAAGTATTTTTCTAAAGTAATTAGATGAAGTTGAGTTGGGAGAGATAATTGGCTTTCCGGCGTACCTCTGAATTACTGGAGTTTACGTGTTCCAGTTCATATGGGGCAGGTTAACATATATGTGGGCACGTGATCACTCCCACGTGTTTCTATATTTGTAAACCAGCTATTAGCTCTGTCGAAACGAATGTTAAGTCTAGACAGCTACTGCCCTTCGTTCCGTGCAAGTAGGTCGGTGTTCCATTATTGAGCGTAGATAAGTTATGCTGGTCAGCAAGCTCAGCGAGGTGTCTTCCTCGAGGGTTAGTGCGAACACTTCCCCATATTAGACGATGGGCAGTAAAATCACCAGGTAGAATATGTGACAATGGTAGCGTATTTAGGATGGAGTCTAAATATTATAAATACGGCCTGTCGAGTTTGGACTTGGTGGCACATATGATCCGATCACCGTGACGTTCATGTTTCCATTTGTATTCGTGACACAAACATACTCGTTAGTTGCATGTGCAGGGACAATGTGTGTAATATATGTAGGGTCCCTACAAATAATCATTGTCACACGAATTGTATTATTACGACTTGCAGAGTCAAAATTTTCGTACTTCGATAACCGAATATATTTAGGTAAGTTTGAATCACAAATAACGATAACAGAAAAACTATATTTAAAAACCAGCTGCCTAAAATGAGAAAGTCTGGATCTCAGCAGGCGAGGTGGTGAATGACATCCATAGCAACCCTGAGCATAGCCTTCTTATTTTTGTTCTGCGCTGCTAAGGTATACAAACTCGGACAAAGAAGGGCGACACTTACACACGAAAGGCGCATCCTTCTATACTCACAAAGCCTGGCAGTTCGACGACAAAGCCATAGAGTGCCCGGTCGCAGATTTGGAACGCGAGGATCTGGTAGCAGAGAGCTTTTCTCGGGGAATCTGGTATTCAGCGCACAGCTTTTGCAGCGGCGAAGACCCGAAACATGGTTTTTAAGCCCGACGAGAAAAGAAGCGGTAGCGCGAGGAACGCGAGGAGCACGAGCGGACATTCCATCGCTCGGGAGAAGCGGGTTTCGGCGTCTCGCCGCAGCGGGGCGCCCGTTACATGACTCTTTTCACTTTCGGCGGCCACGTCTCGTGGCGATCTGCCAGGCTTTGTCAGTATTACAGTGTTCTAGAGGACACTGTACTCAGTATAAAAGAGGCAATGCCCTAAAACGTAAAAAAAAAAAAAAAAAAAAAAAAACGGACAGAACAACGAAGTTTTTAACACAGCTTGAAATTTATTGAACAACCATCGCCTATATATAATATGTCACCGATCTCCTTCACAATTCGAACGAACGTGTAGTGGGCGAGGAGGCCGTTTGAATTGTGAAAGAGGTCTCGGACATGTATGATGGTTGTTCAATAGATTTCAAGCTGTACATGTGAGAGACTTCGTTGTTCAGCCCGTTCTTTTTAATGTTTATTGTTCCCACGTCTCAGGATTACTATGGATGCCTTCTTATAGTTGTCGTCGATCGTGCCGACGGATGCTATGTGTGATAGCGTTGATCACTGGAAGCACTCAGGTGTTGCATAGCAAGGAGAGCCTGTACTTCCGGAAGGTTGTTTGCGCCGGGAGATGCTCTTAACATAGCGTTTAGTGCAACGAAAACATGGGTAGGAGTACATGTAGCACATCATCGTCATCATCATGTCTCGTATCTGTTTGTTGAAGCCGGTGCGGTGATGAAAGCGCAGATGGGAATGTTGCTGGTGTGCCGGTGGGAAGCGTTTGGTTATACTGCAGGTTGCGTGGTGCTGGCTTGTGGAGCTGGCATAGTTAGCGGGATGTTGACTTGCCCAGAACGCTGCATGAACGGAGGTAAATCTGACTCTAACGTGTTCGTTTTTTCTTTACGAGTCCCGCGAGGATATTTTGGGGTCGGCTCCTTCGTTCACTGGCTAAATGATGCAGGTGACCAATCTCGTAGCATTGGACAGCGAACAACGGTTGGATATGGAGACGCAGCTCGCTGTCTTGGACGCCTTCCGTTGATGACTGGATTTCTTTTCGCAGCAGGACTGCGGCTTGTAGACAGTTTCTGGGCAAGATTGAAGGTGGATGGACGGATTCCGTGTTTGTTAACAGAAGGAGCGAACAAAAAAAAAAAAAAATGGAGCGTCTTACTTTGAGCACTTGTTTTCCGTTCGGCTTGAAGAGAGCTGCTAACCTTTTTGATCGGCCATTGACAGGATAAGAAAGACGAGAGGTGTCTGAGTTGTCCTGCCTCCAACGTGAACTTCGATAACACCTGGGCGTTTCGTAAGCTTGGGGCGTGCACACGCAGCCAGAGCAGGGCAATGAGCGCTTGCGGAAACCCCCCAAGAAAGACACCCAGCGCTACTTGTCGTCTGAAAAGTGACATCCACCCAAAAGAAGCCCCACACATCCTCGTGTGGCGTAGCCGCGGCGGCAGAAACACTATGGGCGCAAAACTATCCATCTAGTGCTATTGATACGACCGATAGTGGATGGAAGCCGAGTGTAACCATCGAGAGTAAAAACAAACAAACGAGCAAAAACCTATCGATAGTCGACTATGGAAAAACTGTCGATAGTATCGATAGAACTATCCTAAAACTATTTGTGACTATAGTCGGTGACCCTCCCTCCCCTTCTCACTTGATCAGAGCGAACGCTGGAGAAGAGGCGACCTTCTCTCCAGCGTTCGCTCTCCTAAAGTAAGAAGGGGTGGGAGAAGTTCCCCCTAAACTCTTGACCTGTCTCCAACTATAAGTGTCAATATTGTTTTCTTTGGATGGCGTAGTCAACGCTCGATTAATACGTGTCCTTTGCCGTCCCTTTTGGGGGTTTTACTTTCATTATCTTTTTTTAACGCCAGATATTTTCTGAAAGTTGACTATCAATAGTCGACTATCGTTAGTTTTTCGATACCTTCGATAGTTTTTATTTCTTCGATACTACGACAGTTTGGGAAGAGCTATCAATAGTATCGATGGTTTGGCATCACTAAGAAACGCTTGTGACTTTACGTTTGTTTCCCCAGCCGATCGCATATTTCTTATTTCGCGCGCATTTGGTGCGTGCTCGAGTTGTGGCAAATTGATATCAGAGCCATCTCGGGCGTATTTGTACGCTTTCATCGTCCGAGTAAACTGAGTTGGTTAGAGCGAGCATTCTTGGACGCTTACGACCTGATCAGGGAATGCCATCTATCTGACCGCGGCGGATACGACTGAAACAACATCGATCACTAAAGAATGTGGAGAAATGTGTAGCCTCGGGTTCAAGTCGACTCTCGCAAAAGAGTACCAAGCTTCTCTCTTCCGTTCAGTGCTTTGCGCTTCATCTCGGGAAACCGAACTGTCTTTTCGCTGTTATGACGGAGAAAGGCAACGCGATCCGTGCCTTCGAAGGCACGGAGTACCTCGTCGACAGAGAAGTGGCCGGCACCTCGTTTTCGCCGTTCCCTGTCCTGGGGGCCGGCCGGCTCCGACGCCGTCTTCCCCGCTGCGGATTGATGTAATCCAAAACGACCAGCAGAACGCCATTGGAAAAGACGTATTCGTTCTTTAAAAAGCCCCCCCAAAATCGAGGAGACAGTCTGTCTCTATACCCGAGTCCCGAAACGGAAGATCAAAAAGCGACCGAATCGAAGATCGCCCCAACGCAGTCCGTCGCACCTGGCCGCGATCCAGAGTCCTCGCGGCCTCAGCCCGGAAAAAACAGCGCGGCGATGCCCCCATCATCGAGCGACGCAGGAAGAATTGATCGGACGTTCGACTGCGGGGCGCCAAGTGCGCAGTCGGCTCCGTAGAGGTACCCCCACCGCGGCCTGCCCTTGGGCGCCTGACGTCGACGAGCGTGGGCGTGCCGGGGGGTCTCCGCGCCACGTTGACCCCCTCGTCCGCGTCGGGCCCCAGGCCCCAAGGACGGGGGTTCGCCGCATCGAGTGAGGCACGGCGCGAATCGCCGTGTTCGGGTGCGGAAGAAGCGGGGAAAGCTCCGTCTGGCAGCAGAGCACCCACGGCGCAACGGGGTCACGGCGAGTGTGTCGTCGCGTGCCCGATGGGCGCGCGGACGTCCCACGGCTTCCAACGGAATCATTCGGCGGGAAGGACCTCGGACGAGCAGCTGTTCCGCCCAGGAGGCCCTCGCCTCTTTCCCTCTCTGTGAATCGCTCGAGCTCTCGGTAACCACCTTGGAGGGCAATTTAGCGTTCGTGGCACGGCCGAGCGATGAAATTGCAACGCCCACGCACGCGCGAGTCTCGGCGCTCGGGAGCATGTTCGCGGACACCTTTGAACCGACTTCCTCGAAGCCCGGAGGCCGACGACGAGTGTCGCAAACGAGCGCCGTCTCCTTGGAGTCCCGGGAAAAAGGGTCGCGCAAATGGAGCAACTCGTAAACCCGCGCAGTAGAAAAGAGACCGCTAGTTTTCATAGACTCGCTTCATATAGACGCGCTTTCGACATCTGCCACGGAGTGTATTCCTTCTGGCATACTCGCGGGTGACCTGTCAATTTACTTCGTGGAGAACGCAAGCTGCGCGCCAAAATAATTCCGGCTTGGAGAAGTTCGACGAGGCCGTCATTCACTCGACGTCATCCGCTTCGAAAAGCCTCGAGAGACGTTCGTTTCTTCGTCATTGCCATTTGGTGTCTTCTACGCGTGCAACAATACCCTGCCAACCCATCTACAGCTAGGCATCGGTTTTTCACCATCCGTACTTCAGGAACAGCAATTCATAGGACGCCCGCATCTGATCTCCGAACTACTTTGATCTACAAACAACAAGATACGAAACATGATTGTAAACCTGAGACTGGGGTAGAAAAGAGAACACAGCAGAAGGTAGAAAAAGAGACCTCCTCTTTTTCTACCTTCTGCTGTGTTCTCTTTTCCACCCCAGTCTCAGGTTTACAATCATGTTCAACTTACACCAGCTCGCCTGCACTCTGACTAGTTTTTCGTTAAAGATTCGAAAGTTGTCGGAAGCTTGCGCGAACTTGGATTTTCCGCGCGGAGCAGCGCGAGCTCGCTCTCAACTGGCGAACGATTCACTGGGGAGTTCTAGTAGATCGTCGTCCCGACACTTCTGAAAGCGTTACCGATAACGACGAAGCGTGCGAAAAAGTCTTGGGCGGAGCGTCGGGTGTCGTTATCAAAGGAATCGGAACGATTCAACCAAACCTCGGACAGGTTCGAGTCGGCAAAGCCCTCGGCAGGGCAGGTGTGCACCGCCGCCTGACGCAAGACTAGTACAAGACGCGCTAACTAACGATTTTCATATATCTGGTCACCTGTCCTGGTATCAAAGTAACCAGCTAGCCACTTCTCGTGATGAGAAAACCGTAACGTGTTTTTCTTCCTTGCTCCTCAACCTGGAGCTTTGTTGGGAGCTGTCCCCGCGTCCGTTTTCCTCATCCCATGGGCCATCCCACCGAAAATGAGCACACAGCACCTAAAAACTTTAGGGAAGCCTGCTTCCCTAAAGTTTGCATGCACACAAGGAGGTTATAAGTACTAGGAGGGTGCACGTTGCATTATGTGTGAAGCCTAGTCATAAAAAAAGTTTAAACGATGTTGTGCCCAACGAGACCCCCAGATCTCTTTGGCCATCGGTGCGCGTGACATATATGTCACCTGCGAGATGGATGGTTGATTGCAGAAGGACTCCTTGCAGGCTTGCGCGCGCTCCTTCTGGTAGCTTTTATCAGATCGAAGGCGTGAAGCGAGCAGCTCCGTCCGGTAGGTCACGTGCTGGGCCCATAAGTGAGGTAAGGAGGGAAATGAGAAAGAGGTGAGACGTCAAGGGAGCTTGGCTTGTGGAGGCTACACGGCTGACGTCATGCCCCTCCTACCCTTCTAATCTCCTTGGCCTGCGCCGTCTCGTGTATTTTCAAGTTTCAACCTGGCACCGCATTTAGGTGGCATTTGATAACTGCCAGTTTGCCAGTTTGAGAACGAATCGGAAGGACGACCACCGGATAACCTCGAGCCTTTTCGATGAAGCGTTGACCAGTTCGACGCTTGGTTCGTGAGTTAAGATAAATAACTAGCAAATAACTGGCAGTACCGTAAGTACCACAGTGCTGTGAAGGACCTATTACGCCGAAAAAAGGAATGCGCAGTCTTTTCAGTGCAATTCGTCTCATTTTCATAATTCATGGAGTCGAATACGTGAAAAATTCGAAACTGCCTGCAGAATTCAATCTGCAGGATCCGAAGACTTAGAACTTGAATTCTAAGCATTTTAAGTTTTCGACCCTGTACGTACCTGGAAGAAATTCAAAAATTTTGAAATTGGTGAACTTGATCAATATTAAAGAAATTCAAAGTCTAGGAATTTTTCGAGATCGATAGGTAAAGAAAATCGAAAACTTCGATGTCCAACTTTCAGAAACCTCGACATCTCCGAACTTTTCGAATTCGAACCTTAAATACGTTCAAAAGCTTTGGAAACCTTTCAAATTCGAACCTCCGGAAGTTTGCGGCATTTCTACTCGGGGCCTTATAGTTACCGGAATCATTTTGAAGGGGACCAATTCGTCCGGACCTCGCCACCGCAACGAGTGACTAATAGACTACAAATGCGACACAGCAGTCCAACATTAGGGAGTTTTCGTAGATCGTTTTCACCGTCCCGCAAGGCCCTCCGGAACCCGCTACGATAGCGGGAACTCCACAGTCAAGGCTATCGGCGCGCAGGCGCAGTAGCAACTTCTTCGTTGCGGAACGCTTAGCGGAGGGGGCAGCGCGGTCTACGAAAGCTCCCTATTACCCGAAGAGGTAATGCGTGAAACTAAGGCAGCGGCATATTCGGTTGTCGTAACAACGAAAAACGTAACGTCATACTTTTGCGACATTAAAGCGTTTTGAAGCTCCCCAACTTTAATGGCGTACTGAGTTATTTTTTTGCACGAGTAGCGAGGAACGGTATTTCGGTACTTTTTGTTTTAGTAACGTGCAGGTGTTTGCTTAAACCCCCCTTGTACCGGGGATGGCGAAATGAATTTCTATGCGGAACGCAAGTTCGTCTGCTTCTCTTGACGTCAGAACGCCGAGCTCCGATTGGTTCTGAAGGAGGGCTAGTGAGTAGACCTCAGGGCAGCTTGCTGTGAGGTCTACCCACTATCCTTCCATCGGAGCCAATCAGAGCTCGGCGTCGTTCTGACGTCAGCACAACCCCCGGAAAAGAAGCAGACGAACTTGCGCCCCGCATTGAAAGTGTTGCACTGAGGCCGCAAACCCATGGTGCCGGGACAAAGAACCCGTATACATGTGAGGGAGAAAGCGCTTAAGCCGTAACGCGATGCAAAGCTAAAAAAAGAAAAAAAAAACTCCCTTTCTTCCTGAGCCTATCGGCTCGGAATGAACCACACAGACGCATCAAGATGCGGACGGACCAACTAACTGGGGTGGGCTGTCCTACGCGTGAACAAGGTGCTCGTACGTTTTCCGAAAAAGGGCACTGCCAATGAAAGGCGGAACGTAAGTTCGTCGGCTTTTTTCTTTGGCAAGGGCCCGTGGTGACATCAGAACGACGCCTAGTTCTGACTGGCTTTGATTGTAGGACGGCGGGCAGACCTCAAAGCAAGCTGCCTTGAAGTTTGCCCACTATTCAGTCAGAGCCTCTCAGAGCTCACCGTTCTGACGTCATCACGACCCCTGCAAAGAACCAGCCCTGGCAACCGACGTCACCAGTACATCAAAGGCGTGACGCGTCCGCAAGCTGGCGCTTGCTCTACGCTATCAGCAGAGCCATGTGACTCACTGTTTTGAACTGCGTCGAAACGGGCCCGTAAAACGTTTCCCCCGAAAAACGTGCGAGTCTGTCCCGTTAGGCGGGAGTAAAGTCAGTGGAACTTTAGGCGGGAGCAGAGCTCCCGCACCCGCGCAACCCTTCCAGGAACAGGTGGATTCAGGGAGGAGAAGACTCCCCACCTTCCCTCGGTCGCTTCGCAGGAATCCGTCGTCAGAAGGGCGAGTAACCGCACCGATCGATGACTCGAGGCGTCGTCCGATCGCTCCGAAACGCCGGCTCCGAGGCGGATAAAAATGGCGTCTGCTTCGGATAGCACGCGCTCCTTGCCTTCCGCCGTGCTTTGTCTGCGCGTGCATGCTCCGATCATAATCGGAGGTATAGGCTGGTGGGAGGTGCGACGATCGCGCGGGGGAGAGAGCTCCACCATCCGCGCCGCCTCCACTACCTGACCCTCCAGCCTCCAGGACGACGAGGCAAGGCTAACAGAAATGGGGGGTCTGAGCATTTTATTACGTTCTGCAGATGTATTCTTGAGCCGCAAATAAAAACACGTCCCTTCATTAAAAAAAAAAAAAAAAGAAATGTTTGCTCCGTTTTATTTAGAATTAAGCTTCCAATTTCTCTCTCTCTCTTTTTGTTGTTTTGCTATATGTTTGCCAGCTGCCAGTGTTGTGAGTGGAACGAGTGCAGCCTGGTACTCTACGGGCCTGGTCAGGCGACTATGGTGTCGCCTTTTTGCCCCAGCTCCATGGCAATATTCGCATTCTCAGAAAGTCCAAATAAACGATGAATTCCTTGCCACTATGGGGCTACTGCTACACCTTACAGATGGTGTCATGGTGATAGACACGACGCACGAAGTGTGGGAGGTTCTCGACCGCTGGGAGAAGCGAGCGATCGACACATTTATCCACCACCATCGACCAATGGTGGTTTCGAATAGAGGAAATGTGCATTACGACTTAATGCAAGTAGGCTGGAGAATAAAAATAAAGATGACTGAAATCGTGATGTTCGTCGGTTATGCGATGTGCCATTGCAATCGAAACCCGAAACAAAAAAAAAGTAATATGAAAGCAAATAAAAATACACGAAAATAACGGTTTTTTGCTAACTAAAAAGCAAGCTGCTTTTGTTCTAGCATGGCGGGGTTGACATCAATAAAAAGTTATACATTAATTAATTCTTTACATGGGTACGGAAACGAAATGACGTGAGCGCCCCCTCGCTTCAAAGTCGGCCAGCGAGAGCACGTATCGCGCTCGTGACGTCTATAGTTCCCGCACGGCCAAGGGTACTGTAGTTGCGAGGCTTGCCGCTTGGCGGCGACAACGCGTGACAATCTCGCCTAGTAGTAATACCCGATGGCTGTACGCCCCATGGCCTATACGTAGCTTGTCCGTAATGCCATTCGCGGCCATGCAGGTATTTTTTAGTGCCACGAGCGTTCGGTTCGCCGAGTTATAGTTTCACACTGCAGAAGTAGTGGCTCGAGGGAACAGGGGAACAGGTAAGTAGAAATGACGGTCAATACCCAGCAATGCCTACACCTGCAAGCTATGCATATGCACCAACTCATGTTTACAAACAAACCGGAGCGCCCCTAGCGGACGCCAACGGCGCCGCGCATGCGCGGTGGATGGTGGGCAAGAAGCCCGCCGTCGCCCAT
Organism: Ixodes scapularis; assembly: GCF_016920785.2. Classification (NCBI taxonomy): domain Eukaryota; kingdom Metazoa; phylum Arthropoda; class Arachnida; order Ixodida; family Ixodidae; genus Ixodes; species Ixodes scapularis. The sequence continues at coordinate 27,433,719 of NW_024609883.1, read as the reverse complement.
AAACAAACCATTGAATTGCGTTGTTGTCGGCGTCGGTGGGAGTCCCCGTGTTCTTTTTCGCGTTGGAATTGTTGATGCTACGTCCTCCTAACAATGTCTGACTACTTGAGCGGCTTCAGCAAAACTGACGAGGCAAAACTTTGCGTGAATAATGCGACGTGCGCCGATTCATTTCACGTGGACGCCGCAGAATGGGCACTAAAGCCTGACTCCCACGATGAGATTCTGCTCGCTGTTCTCAGACGCGACGTTGCTCGGACTGCAAAAGCGTGGACCGTAGCTGAGATGGTGGACGTCAATACTGAAAACCGCAAGTAGAATCGGGCATTACAAGTCGGTGATGCCACTGGTAACAATAATGATAAACATCTTCTTGCATCTGTTTACACTTAACCTACTTACCCCAAGCAACCTTCAAAAGTGTTTTGAGGCCTGCACTTAGTTCTTATCGCAATTACCGGGTCAACATTTGGTTTCCGGGCCGCTGTCGTTTGAACGAGCAGACGACAAAAAGCAGCCAAGTTTGAAAGAGCAGACGACAGTTCGAACGCATGCGTAATGGGGTACGGGCAAGAAGCATTGCCGTCCCGCGTCAACAAACCACTCGAATGTCACGTTGTCGGCGTCTGTGTGAGTCTGCCTACTCTTTTTCGCGTTGGAATTGTCGATTCTACGTCCTCATCGCAATGTCTTACCACTTTAATCGCTTAAGCGAAATTATCAAGGCTCGTTACGCCGCTAAACTTTCCCTAAATAATTTGACGTGCGGCGATTCATTCGCATGAACGCCGCAGAATGGACGCCTAAACCATGATGAGATTCTTCCAGCTATTTTCGGTAGCGACGTCGCTCGTGTTACAAAAGTGTAGAAGGTAGCGGCGATGATCGACGTCGATACTGAAAATCGGAAGCGGGAACAGACCAAGTGTAACAAGTCGGTGATGACCACCGGTACCAATGATCAACACCTTGTATCTACTTTTTACACCGAGCCTGCTTAAGTCTTTTGAGGTCTGCAATTACTTCTTATTGCAATCACCGGGTTAAAGTTTGGTCTACGGGCCACTTTTGTTTGAACGAGCAGACTACAAAAAGCAGACGTTTGAAAGAGCAGACGAAAGTTCGAACGATCAGGCGGCCGTGTGAATTTGAAGACGCACTAAACCCGTGGGTGGTTCGGACAACTTGGCGGGTTTCTCTCGTTTATGTTGGAACAAAGCAAATACATCTGGCGACCACAAAGTGTTGCCCGCGCACGCAATCGTAGTTCGACAGCGTCTGGTTTGCCCTTTTCACGGCTACTATCCACGTTCTCGGACGAACGGAGGGGGCAAAAACACATGAAAACTGATCTTCAAACCTTTCCAGACTCTCTTGGTACAACCTCCGTCGCAGCATTTTGACGAGAAAGCAGGTTTTTTGTCTCGTTTCTTCCAAGGGAACACAGGAATGCATGTCTGGCACGGCGACTTCTGCCCACCGCCACAGACAGGAAGTGCGTCCGGCGCGCCACCACCGCGCCACCACCGCGGCGTGACGTATAGGAGAGTTGACGCCATATTTTTCACAGCGGAGATATACGGTTGGTTTGGCAGAGCTCTCCGCATTCTCAGATGAAGCTCCTGCCTAACGTCTGCAAAGAACGGCGACCTTGATGGCGTGGAATGCACGTTGCGTAACCACTGTGCAAGTTTTAACGTAAACACCGCAGTAAACTCGCTAGCGTTCTCCGCCAAGTCACATTCAGGACTAAATAACTGCAGGAGAGAGCCATACTGCCACGAACTTGCGCTGGTACTTAGAAACTCATAAGGGGCACGGTGGCATTCCAACGGAGCTTCACAGACTGCCACCCGACGCAATTTTGAAATCTGTTTATTCGTTTTAAAGTTAACTTTCCTGGCTTCTCTGCTGGTAGCCCAGGAACACCAGTCTAGGCTAGTGTTTCTGCGCTGTCAGCATAACGTAGACCACATCTAAAAAAATAAATAAGGGCAAACATTTCGTTTGCGTACTCGTTTAAGAGTAAAAAATATAAAGCGATTATTTCGTCCGCATCGTTATTGATTTTCGAACGAAATGAATAAATTAATGTCTAAAAATACGCGCAGTGATAAAGGAAACATTTTTCTAGCTACAGTGATTTAAATCGAATTAATATGATCTAAATCAGATAAGTAAGATTTAAATCAACTAAATCTGACTTACCTAATTAAAAAAAAAAATCACGTCTTTTTTTTTAAATCTTGGTTGGAAGATGATCTGAGCCCATAGTCACTTTGGTTAGTCAGGGCCCACTTTAATAATACATTACAATGACAGGGATTGATATTTAAAACACTAAGAATACAAAAAAAGAAACTGCAGGTTAAGCAATTATAAGTGAGATAACGATGAACAAAACGGCTCACACGAAATAAATAAATGCAATCATACTTTGACAGTGACAAAAATATTTACCTGATAAGCAAATGAGTGTCAAAATGATGGGGGACACATGCCATTCAGAAGAGAAAAATAAAACGGTTCTAAGAACTGCGCAAGTTGTATGTATTCGTGACTGAAAATGGTGAAGTATTCCAGGTCTTAATAGCGCAGAATTTCAAGAGCCGCTGGTCAATATACATTACGAGTTGGGGGAACGTTAAAGTGTCCAGATGTGTTCGTCCACGTCAGTCGACTACCCTGGTGTACAATGTTCGCTGGAAGAGCATTATTTGACTTTCCTAAATTATTAATCGAAGATGTAACCGTGTATACTGTTTAATTTCCTGAAATGCAACGACGTGGAGCTCATAAAAGAGGACACGCGACGTCTAAGGGTAAAGGGAGCGTGGCAATATTCCAAGAGCGCGGTTCCGTAATTTCATTAATGCGAAAATAGGTAGGGCTGGGCACTCGATCGATTAACCCACCGATGAATCGATGAATAATTTAATGGCGAATAATGTTTCTAAACGTCAATTTCTGTTTTCTTTAATAATGAAGAAAGAGAAGCGTCGAATGTAACAACCCATAAAACGAAGGTATACGAAAACTTGGAACGGTGAGCGTGCAGGTAAGGGTGATATAAATAAAGGGATCAGAACATAAAAGACAAGGACGCCTTGTTCGTCCTTGTCTTTTATGTTTTTCCCGTTATTTATATAAGGCGGGCGAATGCCGTTTTAATCGGAAGGGAGATAAGGGGCGCGCGAACAGCTTGGGGTGTCGCACGCGGCATCCGTAGAGCTTTTGACATGCACAGTGTGACACCCCCAGCTGTCACCCGAAGCGTCGGGGCCCCCTATTCGAAGACGACAAAAGAGACCGGCGGATCCCCCCGACGACAGAGGGCGCCAGCCACCGGCCCGTCGGCGGTCCTCGGCCATGGTCCCCCTACGCGTGCCGGCGAGCCACTCTTGTGGACGCACAAAGAACGGACAAAGGACGCACCGCGACGCGGACCCAGCTGCTGCCGCACGGGGTCCGCGCCCGCGTTCGGTGCCGGCCAACGGTCGCCCGAACGACCGGGCCCACATCGAGGAAACGCCGTGAGCCAAGAAAAATATACGCTGCGGGTCAATTTTTTTTCTACAATATATATATATATATATATATATATTTGTATTGCACTGGCTAAATCTCTCGTTACAGCTGGGAGACTCGTCGCCCGTCAAGGCAGACCCAGTTCTAGGCTGTGTAAACATACACACAACCCATTTCTACGATTTCGGAATGGAACCATCGTGGAGATAATACTGTGGTGGTCGAGGCTAGTAAAATGCACGGCTTTCTTTCCAACGGTATTTAAGAAATACGAGATAAACTTTTTTTTTTTAATGCTTCGTTTATTCGACGTTTACGCTGTCCTTCTAGGGATTGTAGTTCAGTGAAAAGTTCGGCGAGTTGGTTAAATATGATTACGAACGCAGAAAAAAAATTTGACGGCGCGATAAAAACGCCGAAGGACAGACAAGAGTACACAGATGGAGCGCTGGCTTTCGGCTGTTTATTTTGGAAGTACCGACCATCAACGCGACTGCAAAAAAAAAAAAAAAAAAAAAAAAAGAAACACGTCAAATTGCACGACCGTCTCGCGTTAAAAGTTAAAACTGCTAAAAAAAAAACGCGAGCGCACGGCGCTACAGAGCGACCGAACGCGTGCTGATAAAAATCTGTGGATTCTTAAAAAAACAAAAAAATTCCTCAGTTATTTCTCTAGTTAACTGGTGACGATGCCGTCCCAGAATTGTGGTTTCACCTAAAACGGGAGTACGACTGTATCTATCCCAATGAACCCCTAAATTTCCTGACGGTGATGCCTTAATCGAACTCGCATGCTCACGTAATCTATAATGATACAACGTCCAGTCTGGCCGATGTAGACCTTCTTACGCGAGAAAAGGAGGCTGTAGACCACCATACAGCGTTGTTCTATCTGGATTGTCGCGTGACGTGACCTTCGGAATAACTCGGAATATTTCGAACAGAGCCATGGTGGTTAGGAAGAGCGTGGTGGACAGCGCCTAGCAGACGACAGGAGCGAGGGGAGGAGGGGGAGGAGGACTTGTCGCTACCTCCATAACGTTATCTAGGGAAGCTAGTTTCAACAAGTTGCGTTTTTGCTGATAATCCCTGCCGGAAACCCTGCTGATATCACAAAATATTTATAAACGATACGTGGAACAGATGAAACATTATGCGATGTGGCGGAATTCACGACCAAACAAAATAATTGACGTGATATCGAAAACGACACTTTCTGCGAAGGCAGCGAAAAAATACGTAAGCCGAATATCAGATTAGTGAATGCAGTAGTTATTTTAAATTTTTTTTTATAGCGCGTAATGAAAGAGGCCGGAGGTGCAGACAGAGTTTCAGCCGGTAAGTTGTTCCAATCGTTAACAGTTGAAAAAAAACAAAAAAAAACAACATATGCGTTTATTCTACATTTGTATTCACGGACCTTCAGTACACGGAGGGACACGTACGTGGGATTTCTTACGTATAATTCTTCGCTAATTTCAGTCGAATCGGTACGGTTATCATAAAGCAAGGGGCGTCAAAGATATTTTCTGTTAGCAAGGGCACTCTCAAGTATTACGCACATCAGAAGGGCTTTCAGAGAAGTCGTAATCGCCCCACATAAACCGGGCTGCATGTTTGTGAACGGCGAGCTCGTCAAAACTTAAGTGCAGATCCCATGCGGAACGAGCATATTCTCAAATTGGACATATACGCTCTACACGAATAAAGTTTCTCCGAGCTCTACGGGTGCTTGCCTAAAATTACGCTTTTTTTTGGTTTTTTTTTTTTTTTAAAGAAAATTTAACGCGCAACGTGAGCATTCCGAGGAAAACTGCTGGATAACAAAGCCTCCAAAATACTTTTTTTTTATAATGATTCTGACGAGGCTATGCATTTGGTAATGTCGAGCGTCACTTTCTCCATAATTCGCATCATAAAATACAGTAAAGGTCACTTTGGAAAAGTTCGGAAGCCGCTTCACGGGAAATATCCCGATAGGCACAACAGTCATCGGCATACAATCTGAAACAGCAAGAAACATGCGCAATGCGCAGCTCTATCCTTTACATACATAGAGGATAAGGCAGCCAAAACGGGTTCCCGTGGCAAGCCGATAACACGCGAACATGTAACGAAGTCACACCATCGAGAAGGACACGTTACTTCCTTCTAACAAGATAAGCTTCGAGCCACTTCAGAGGCGTATCAAGAGTGTAAAGGCCGATTCACACACGTGCCTCGAGCCCGACTTTTGTGTCGGCTCCAACAAACCGGTTTTCACCCCCCCTCCCCTCCCCCTCCCCCCCCCCCCCCCCCCCAACTTTTTTTTTTCCTTGGAGCCGACGCAGCTATCGCAGTCGGTCCGGCTCAACGTTACTAAAACCCTCAGTTGGGAAACTCACCCTTAAAACCCGGACCGCTGGCGTCCACCGAGACCGAGCTAAATACGATAACAGCGCCACCCTTTAGCGACGAGTTGAAACATGAAAGTTGCTTTACATAGCTACTGCAAGATGGCCCTGCGAGGTGGCGTCACCGGTCCTTGCCGGACTCGACGTGCAGTCGTGCAGTTCACAGAGTGGACGCTGCGGGAGAATAGGCGGCGTTGCGATCGCCCTTTGCTACGTTATCGAGTACGGATCAGAGTTACTTTTTTTAAAGCAAGCTCTATGGCAGTTTCCCAACTGAAAGGCAGTTCCAGTTCGCACTTCCCACTTTTCCCCCGCTTCCTACTCTCCCCCTTCTACCCTGTCCACCGTTGCCTGTTTCCTCCTCCTTCATGGTAAGGAGGACCTTCTGCCTTGCAGAATGTCTCGTCGGCCTTTGACAATGGGCAGCTTTTGAAATAGATCCCTTTCGAAAGTCACGTGCTGATTCTTACGAGGTCGGAATCACTGCACAATAGCGAAACAACTGATATCATGGAACGTATACGTACGAGTCATTACAAAGATAGGGAACGTCGTATAGCGCGGCCAACGCTAGGAGTTGACGAGTCAATCAACTGCGTCAAATGTGCAACGTCACTTCGCTCATCACCTTTTTCTTTAGGTGTTTTTGGCTTGTAATCCAATCAAACTCCTAAAGTGTGTCGTGACGTTGCGGTTTTAGTTCGCCACTGTGCAGGGATTCCAAAGCTACCAACAGAGAATAGTCTTTCGAAAGGGTTCCATAACAGGGTGTGTAATACCAAATCGAAAACCTTACAAAAAAAAATGCAATCAACCTGAGGCTCTAAACTCGTCAAACATAAAGTTGGGCCGAAGTTGACGGAGCGCACCGATTGGAAAATCACGGGGATGATTTTGCGCTTTTGTCGCCAACGTCCAATCGGCACGCTCCGCGAACTTTTGGCTTCGAACTTTGTATTTGACGAGCGGGCCCCTGATTACAACAGTTTATCGGAGCAGCAATGTCATGGGTGAACTCCATTCATTGTGTGTAGCAAGAATCCTGGAACCATGTTGCGTAGGTAAGACAAATGGCGACCATGTAGATGACTACCTACGTTGGTGAGAATAATGAGCTCTAGCATTTTACGAGGAAGAAGCGTTATATTTTGGCTTCATTTGAGGGAATTATAACTAAATTTGCGTCCTTCCAATCTGGAGGCACGCCTCGTACAAATAAAATTTGAAGCAATGTGATTGAGGGAGTCCCGCAACGATGTTTGAGTTTGCGCCCTTTTTGGCGTTCCAATCTCTATGGCGATTCGGGAAACCGAGGGGACAAGGATACAGTTGCAAAATATTGTCGCATCATATTTTAATCAGACAACGCAAAAACACCTCGACCAACCGTGGCGCCTCGTAGTGTTGGAAGCGTTACTTCCAACACTACGACCAGGGAGTACAGGGAGACATGGGATGGGCGTCATTTTAGAGCAGGGAAGCGGTGAGCAAGATAGAATTTGAGTATCGGTTGAGGCAAATGGATGGGAAGCTGGGCACGAACGGTTTTCAGCCATTTATACATGAGGAGTATTGACACAAAGTGGAGACAGCGCACTAGGAAATTAAAAGGAAAGTTTTTAGGCTATGGTGGAGATACGGAACAGCAGGTCTCAGTTAAAAATAAAGTAAAGGCCACAGAAAGAGATCGGTGGCTAGAGGGAATGCAGACAAAGACGGCTCTGTAAAGCTATAGATTAAACAAAACAGTTATTGCCAAAGAAAGCATTTATGACAATTCTAGGGGAAGCTCATTGTTGTTTGAGACGAGGACGGGTGTTTTGTGAACCAGAACATATAGAGAGAGGTACCAGGAAATTGATACAGTGTGCACTGCTTGTGGAGAGGAGGACGAGACGGCTGAGCACTTGATACTCTACTGTAAAGGGCTTCACCCTATGCCTACCGAAGACAACATAGATTTAATAAAGTCATTGGGTTTTAGAGACAGCGAAGGGAGAGTGGACTTCAAGACTGTAGAGATTACCACGCAAAGATTAAGTGAATGGTAACAGAAAGCGAGAGAAAACTAGGTATTTTCTTATTAACTGATGGCAAGGGGTTTTATAGCCTCACTTTCTTTTCAGTGCGGAGTGAATATAGATTTCACATTTAAATATTCTAAGCTTAAATGGTAAAACAAAATGGCTAGGTGGCGTGAGCTACCGTTCGATCCAAAAGGCTCAGCCGGATCCATCCATCCATCCAGCGTGCGTAATATATAGCGGTGGTGACGTCGCATAAAGGAACTCTATGATAGGCTGTAGCTTTCAAAATTTATTTTTAAAGGCCAAATAAAGAATGATGGTTCGACCAATCGTCCCAACTTTTTTTGCGAGTTGTTTTTATTGAGTATCAGGGTGAAAAATAAACACACGAGGGCTGATTGAAAAATAATAAAACTTATGTTTGTTTGTTTTTTGGCAAGGAGATTTTTTGGCAAGGAGACGCTTTACACACGCGCCAAATTACAGCCGCCATTGCTGACCTTCTCTTGTCTTACCGAGATGCCGAGCAACTGAAACGGTCGTTGACGATCCTTTACAAAGGCCGATGCTTTAGAAAAGAACACAGTTGAATCTGATATGGCAATAACCTGGCCTGCTATGGTAATGATGAAGTGAAATAAACGAAATAAGAGGAAGCAAAAACTGAAGGTCAGTTATGGCGGCGTCCATGCACAGCTGCTGCAAAGCGTCTTATAGACGCTTTGCAGCAGCTGTGCATGGACGCCGCCATAACTGACCTTCAGTTTTTGCTTCCTCTTAGACGCTTTGCAGCAGCTGTGCATGGACGCCGCCATAACTGACCTTCAGTTTTTGCTTCCTCTTATTTCGTTTATTTCACTTCATCATTACCATAGCAGGCCAGGTTATTGCCATATCAGATTCAACTGTGTTCTTTTCTAAAGCATCGGCCTTTGTAGAGGATCGTCAACGACCGTTTCAGTTGCTCGGCATCTCGGTAAGACAAGAGAAGGTCAGCAATGGCGGCTGTAATTTGGCGCGTGTGTAAAGCGTCTATAGATAGGCACTGTTGTTCTGGTGTTTGTTAATGTACACTCTAAGAAGAAAAAAGAGGAAAAAGGTAGCAACGGCGCGTCTTCTTCCCTCCTACTGACGCGCCCCCATGCGAACACGAGACGAAAGGAGGAACGAGACGTTTTGCTCCTTCCCGCATGCAGGGGGCCCCTGCGTTAGTAGGTGTTTGGTGAGTGCCGCCACCACGGACCGCGAGCCCTGCAGGTTCGCCCGCCCACGCCTGGCTGTGCGTTGCTTTCCCGTGTCCGGGAAAAAGGACATCCTGGTGGTTGAGCCCAGCCTGGGATAGGTTTGGACTCTTCGGGGCCCTCGAGGTGGGGCTATACACCCCTTCGGCCCCCTCTTCTCGTAGACGGGAGTCCTGGTAAGGCCCGGCCAGGACCATTCGGTCAGTCGCCTTTCTTCACCTCTCGTCCCTTTGTCTTCTCTCTCCCTCTCCTCTTCTTTCTACTTTCACCTCCTTTGGCGGCAAGGGCTAACCTTGGGTCGTAACGTAAAAACAGCGCAAACAAGCACGGACGAAGGAGAAGAAACACGCAGACGGGACAAGCGCTGTGTGTTTCTTCTCCTTCGTCCGTGTTTGTTTGCGCTGTTTTTACATTATGATCAACGAATACCAACTAGCCCAACTCTCGACATTAACTAACCTTGGGTGGCGATGGACCTCTGTCTGAACGCGCACTCGAGAGGCGTGGTTTAGTGCTAGATTAAGCAATAAGCGATTTTGGTGCAACAGAACGAAACCGAAACTCAGCATGAATTCCCGGCAAAGCTCAGATTTTCGCTAAGCGGCGTTGGTGCAACCGGTCCTGAGAGGTGAATGAGAGCGTATTTTCATCCCATGAATTCGAACACGATAACCATTTTCGCCAAGCATATTGCTAAACGCGAGAAAGCACCAAAAACGAACGCCAGACGCCACCGATTTTCGTCAATGGCGGATGCAGCCGTGACAACAACTCCAAAGGTTTTGCCTACATGCCTGTCTGTCTTTTTCAGGGTGAAGACACCCTTTGTTGCATAGAGTTGGCCAGAGCGCGACGTGATGGCGCAATCAGTGAGAGACCTGCGCGGTAAAATGGCGTCTAAGCACTAGGCAACGCGCTCGAGCCGAGTCACACCTGACTACGCGCAGTTAAAAAATCATTAAGAAAAAAAAAAAAAAAAAAAAAAAAAGATTGGTCGGCAAAATGGTTTAGATGTCACCATTCAAGCAAAATCGTGTGTTTGCACGAAGGCACTCTTTGGCTGTCCAGCCAACAGCAGCTAGAGCAATCAAGGCCTGCCTGGTCTCACTGCGATGACGACAGAATTCTAGGGGATAGGGTTTGATTATTTTATAATCCGTTTGATCTTATGTTGTACCGCATCTGCCCTTGATGCACGAGAGCTTGTGCGGTCGAGATATGTCCTAGAGCAAGGAGCTCGCGCTTGTAGCCTTTCCAGCGGTACATCGTAAGGTGAAATAAAGTATATACGGCGTTGGCCCAGCGCGAGTCACTCGTGGGCAAGCGCGTGCAATTTAAAGCGCGCTAAAGTATCATTCATGCGTGCAAATGCTTGAACGCATAGGCCACCGGTGGGGGCATCATGCGTGACGCGCATGAAGTGCGCGCCTACCGCCGTGTTCCCTACTGTACACAATGACATTGCAAAGCCACTGCCACGAAATTTAGCTAAGGGCGTCAAACTATCCCCTACACGTAAACGCACCGTGAAAAAGACAAAGGCAAATACGAAATAACTGCTCCAACGCACAGCCGAGTCCAACACGGGAGCGAAAAGGCCAACCGCCAGCACGGTGCCGAGAGCTTGGGAAAGGCTGGCAGAGAGGGCCAAATCACTGGAGATGACGTCACGGTTTCTCTCACATTACCCCCTCGCACCTGCCGCGCCGAGACGAACTTGTGGCGTTCGCAACGCGCTATTCTGGATACCCTGCGCATCAATGGGCGAGTTCAGTAGTGGCTTCCTCAGCTCCGAACGGAGCTCGAATCAAGTAAAATTAGAAAAAAAAAAAACAAAAAAAAACGAGAAAAAAAAACGCGGCTTTTTAGATGTTTCTACGCAGTTTCTGCTTTCTTCCCTGTGGCAGACGCTCACGAATAAAATGAAAGCAAACGACACCGAGCACGATCGCTTTCCTTTGACGCCGGTTTTGAAGAAGTCTGGACAAGGTCGTTAGAGAAAAAGCGAGTGACTGTACACATGTGCTGTTCGATGTGATCCAAAGCGATCGAGCCCTTCGCAGGACGTTGCAAAGGCTGCTGTTATATAAAAGACCGATAAAAACGTTGCCAACACACGCAAAATATGAAGCACGGAGAATCTACGCCGCCGGTAACGATACTTTTATACGGTCATTCACGTTTGTTCTGCAGTTCTTTACGAACTTCATATAAAATGTATTGTTAATTCTCGTGCCATTTCGTTTGTTCTTTTCTTTTTTAGCACTGGAACTTCGTCAGCGATCTGGAAATACGTCATACCGCGCCCTTTGTCTCACGCACCGTCTTAGGACTCGGTGTGCAAGAGCGCGACTCCTTCACTCCGGAACACGGTGGAAGAAACACATTTAGGTGATGCCCCTGGCCGCTCTTCCCGCGGGGAGCGAGCGAATAGATCGTGTTCTGAGCTAGTCTCGAACCAGGAGTAGTTAGTTCTGTGCCGCCGCGGAGGGCGCTGCGGTATGAGGTAACCCCCTTCTCGGCGGCCACGGTGTCGACTTTTTCACGGTGTGGTGGTGGCGTGCGGCCAGTGACTGGCCTCGTGTTTTGCTTCGGTGCTCTGTAGATCATGGTACCACCATCGTGCACGAACGTGAGCCTTAACCCGAAGAAGAAGAAGAAGAAGGAAAAGAACCCAGATTTGCGGACACTGGCGACTTGGAGGCGGCGTGGCGGCGGTGAAGTACAACAAGAACGGGTGAGCAAGGGAAGGGGGGGGGGGGGGGGGCGGGACACAGCTGGGAGAAACAACCGGAGCGGTCGGTTTGGGAGGTACCCCATACTTGGGCGCCATCTATCCCCGTGCGAATGAAGCGCGCTCGGTGCGCCGAACATAATGTGGTCGCCGCGTCGGACAGAGAGTCATCACCTAAATGTAGTGAGTACAACAAGAAGCGGTGAGCGAGGGAATGCGGGACCACCACTGGGAGAAAGAACCGGGGCGGATGGCTTGGGAGGTACCCCATACTTGGGCGCCATCTATCCCCGTGCGAATGAAGCGCGCTCGGTGCACCGAACATAATCTGGTCGCCGCGTCGGACAGAGAGTCATCACCTAAATGTAGTGAGTACAACAAGAAGCGGTGAGCGAGGGAATGCGGGACCACCACTGGGAGAAAGAACCGGGGCGGATGGCTTGGGAGGTACCCCATACTTGGGCGCCATCTATCCCCGTGCGAATGAAGCGCGCTCGGTGCGCCGAACATAATGTGGTCGCCGCGTCGGACAGAGAGTCATCACCTAAATGTAGTGAGTACAACAAGAAGCGGTGAGCGAGGGAATGCGGGACCACCACTGGGAGAAAGAACCGGGGCGGATGGCTTGGGAGGTACCCCATACTTGGGCGCCATCTATCCCCGTGCGAATGAAGCGCGCTCGGTGCACCGAACATAATCTGGTCGCCGCGTCGGACAGAGAGTCATCACCTAAATGTAGTGAGTACAACAAGAAGCGGTGAGCGAGGGAATGCGGGACCACCACTGGGAGAAAGAACCGGGGCGGATGGCTTGGGAGGTACCCCATACTTGGGCGCCATCTATCCCCGTGCGAATGAAGCGCGCTCGGTGCGCCGAACATAATGTGGTCGCCGCGTCGGACAGAGAGTCATCACCTAAATGTAGTGAGTACAACAAGAAGCGGTGAGCGAGGGAATGCGGGACCACCACTGGGAGAAAGAACCGGAGCGGTCGGTTTGGGAGGTACCCCATACTTGGGCGCCATCTATCCCCGTGCGAATGAAGCGCGCTCGGTGCGCCGAACATAATGTGGTCGCCGCGTCGGACAGAGAGTCATCACCTAAATGTAGTGAGTACAACAAGAAGCGGTGAGCGAGGGAATGCGGGACCACCACTGGGAGAAAGAACGGAGCGGTCGGTTTGGGAGGTACCCCATACTTGGGCGCCATCTATCCCCGTGCGAATGAAGCGCGCTCGGTGCGCCGAACATAATGTGGTCGCCGCGTCGGACAGAGAGTCATCACCTAAATGTAGTGAGTACAACAAGAAGCGGTGAGCGAGGGAATGCGGGACCACCACTGGGAGAAAGAACCGGGGCGGATGGCTTGGGAGGTACCCCATACTTGGGCGCCATCTATCCCCGTGCGAATGAAGCGCGCTCGGTGCGCCGAACATAATGTGGTCGCCGCGTCGGACAGAGAGTCATCACCTAAATGTAGTGAGTACAACAAGAAGCGGTGAGCGAGGGAATGCGGGACCACCACTGGGAGAAAGAACCGGAGCGGTCGGTTTGGGAGGTACCCCATACTTGGGCGCCATCTATCCCCGTGCGAATGAAGCGCGCTCGGTGCGCCGAACATAATGTGGTCGCCGCGTCGGACAGAGAGTCATCACCTAAATGTAGTGAGTACAACAAGAAGCGGTGAGCGAGGGAATGCGGGACCACCACTGGGAGAAAGAACCGGGGCGGATGGCTTGGGAGGTACCCCATACTTGGGCGCCATCTATCCCCGTGCGAATGAAGCGCGCTCGGTGCACCGAACATAATCTGGTCGCCGCGTCGGACAGAGAGTCATCACCTAAATGTAGTGAGTACAACAAGAAGCGGTGAGCGAGGGAATGCGGGACCACCACTGGGAGAAAGAACCGGGGCGGATGGCTTGGGAGGTACCCCATACTTGGGCGCCATCTATCCCCGTGCGAATGAAGCGCGCTCGGTGCGCCGAACATAATGTGGTCGCCGCGTCGGACAGAGAGTCATCACCTAAATGTAGTGAGTACAACAAGAAGCGGTGAGCGAGGGAATGCGGGACCACCACTGGGAGAAACAACCGGAGCGGTCGGTTTGGGAGGTACCCCATACTTGGGCGCCATCTATCCCCGTGCGAATGAAGCGCGCTCGGTGCGCCGAACATAATGTGGTCGCCGCGTCGGACAGAGAGTCATCACCTAAATGTAGTGAGTACAACAAGAAGCGGTGAGCGAGGGAATGCGGGACCACCACTGGGAGAAAGAACCGGAGCGGTCGGTTTGGGAGGTACCCCATACTTGGGCGCCATCTATCCCCGTGCGAATGAAGCGCGCTCGGTGCGCCGAACATAATGTGGTCGCCGCGTCGGACAGAGAGTCATCACCTAAATGTAGTGAGTACAACAAGAAGCGGTGAGCGAGGGAATGCGGGACCACCACTGGGAGAAAGAACCGGGGCGGATGGCTTGGGAGGTACCCCATACTTGGGCGCCATCTATCCCCGTGCGAATGAAGCGCGCTCGGTGCACCGAACATAATCTGGTCGCCGCGTCGGACAGAGTCATCACCTAAATGTTTCTTGCAACGTGGTCCAGACTCAGCCGATGCTACAAGCGCGAGCTCCGAGCTTTCAGCGACCCTGCCAAGCACGCGCGCTCCTGCAGTGCAAGCACTGTTCAGGGCCACACGCTCGCACTTGTAGCGTCGGCTACGTCTAGACTTAAGCTGAAACGAAGTATACAGGAAGGAGCACGCCAGCAACTTGACTTTGAGAGCCACTGCTGAACGCTCCCAATTTGAAGAAAAAATAAATAGAAACAGAACGTTATAAGAGATGTCTCTCTTTTTCTTTCTCTCTCACTATCTCTCTACCACACACACGCACAGCTATGGTTATAATCCTAGAGGCTAAGCGAAGACGAGTCATTTCAAGTGAGCTGATCAGCGGGATTTCTCTGAGTAGCCTGTTTAATTTGGACATGCCGTGGACAAGAGCGGTGCTTTGAGAAAGTTAGTGTACTCGGGGCAGACTTCAGAGGATGAACCACGCGAGATAAAATGCAACGAGCCTGCTCAACGAAAAATCCCTTAAGATAGCGGAGGCACGAGAGTTTTTTGCACTGTTTTAAGTATGTCATACCAACTTGCCCAGGCTTCAACTTTAACCACGAGAGTTCTTGCGAAAAATGCCAAGAGAGCAATATGGACCTGGAGCGAGAACAAGCTGAGACAGTGTCGGTCACACTCGAAGATCTCGAGTAACCTTGCAGCTTTGTCTCGAAGCTCTTCAAAGCAATTCGTTAGGCTATTCCGAGGGCTGCCAGATAAGAAATGCACAATCCAACTGTGATCCAACAAGAGAGGTCAAAAGCTTTTCGTTAGTTCGAAATACTGAGCGTGTATGGCAACAAAGAGATTTTGAAGCTTCGATGGTTATCTGTTCAATATGAGGGCTGCGAGACAGCTGCCAAATGAACTCCGAGCTATTTAGGTGGCGTGATCTTTTCAGTCTGGTCAGCTCTAAAATCAGTTTTAATCATATGCGCGAGAGACAAGACGTAATTCCTCTGAAAGTAGATATTAGCGAAAATTGGAAAAAAGAAAAAACTGTTCCGCAAAACGGCACAAATAGCCACCGGGAAATCCACAGGCCGGGTGCGTGGAACAAGATTTCTCTGCACTAAAATTAATTTCATTGGCTTAAAAATGTCGCCTTTCCGTGGACGCTCGATAATGTGTTGCCGCCTAGGTCCGCTGCCACTGTGATTCCCACATCCCGAAGTGCACAGCCCCACACGAACTAATTAGAGTATTTAGCTCTCGAAAGGACTCCGGTTGCGAGGTCTTCGCTACTGCTCATGCGCGACGCGTTGGCGAGCCGGCAACTTGTTACTCGCGTCTCTCGACAAAGCAACAGGAACACTGCGTGACACCATCAACCCGAATCGGACATCTGCGTTCCGTCGGAAACAACGCGCACGAGACCGTGTGTCGCAAGCTAACAGTCTAGATCACGAACGAAGTCTTTCGGTCACAGTTCTGACGGCAGACTTCGAGTGGAGTGAAGGTAAGAATCGAGGGTCCCTCGCCCGGGCCGCGATGCGCTCCGCCGGGCCCACGAGCGCTCCTGGCCGAGCAAACATGGCTGTTGCCACGGGAGCTGGGCACGTCCTTGAGCTCCCGAGCGCAGTCCCGGAACCGCGCAGTTGTTTACCCACGATTCCGACGACACGACGCCCACTCGCTTTGTGTGTGCACGACCCCCACGACTGCATCGGGGGATGGGTCCCGGCCACCGGCAGAGCACGGAATCGCTGCTGCGGATGTCCCGGGGT
This sequence comes from Ixodes scapularis, assembly GCF_016920785.2. NCBI lineage: Eukaryota > Metazoa > Arthropoda > Arachnida > Ixodida > Ixodidae > Ixodes > Ixodes scapularis. The sequence continues at coordinate 27,417,453 of NW_024609883.1, read as the reverse complement.
AGCGCTGCTGAGTCACATTTTTATCCGAATTATACTGGTCGGGTATTTCGCCATCTACCTGCCCGCGGTACGACACGTGCAGCCGATGTGTTCGGTAGTTGGTGACTGCCAAATAAAACCGCGCGTATGTGGCCGGCCATTCATTACGATTATACTTCGAAAGAACTGTGAAATGGTTTTCAAATAGTCACCTCAATCGATCCCCAATGTCCACAGATACCAGGAGAGGAATTCATTTCCGCTTCGAGGCGTTCACTTTCACCGAAAGAAAGTCTGCCTCCCCGCACCTCACCGGCGACAAGAACGGTTCCGTGGGTCGGGACAGCTTCCGCCCCCTGAGTCCTTCTTTCCCCTCATGGGGGACACCCCAGCAACCCCGAAATAATTCCCGGTACCCCCGGAACATTGCATGACGCGTACATGTTTTCCCGCTTTATTTTCGTCTGCGAATGACGCCTCGTTGCAGACTCCCCTACGTTCGTCTGTTAACCTGAACGAAGAAATGATAACGGAAATATAAAGACCGAAATGGGAGAGCCAGTTTCACGTTGTATTATCTGGCGTATTGTAATTTCCATAATGTGATGGTTTTAGAAGCACCCACAAATGTCATTACGTGACCAACCAACGAGTTGTAAGGATATTAATTTAGGTATATAATAAGATATACCGCAACGGTTGTTTCTCAAATTTAAAGTAGCCACCATGGGGCGTCAGCTTTAACTGCATAATGTCACTTTGTTTATTGCGACCTTTCTCTGGGAGTGTAGGATAATCACCGATCTAAACAGCTCACTACAATTCTTCACAAATATCCTCTTATGCGAGGCTCAGAGGGCATTTTGGGCACTGTTTCGAGAGACACTGCGTATACAGTGCGGTCAACTGCTCGATGACAACGGCTGCAAAGTCTGCTCGCTTCGTCTGCTGGGGCGGCCTGGCAGCCCGTCGGTGCTCGCAGAAGATCACGCCGACGTTCTTTTCTTGCTCAACTTCCAGTTTTTAAACTATTACCAATGCATGGTTTGGAGATTTTAACAAATTGACACTTGACCATTTTTTGAAAAATATTAAGAGCAAGGCTACCAGGGAATAATTTCCCACTGCCGTGACAAGGGCGATAACAGAAGTGCACTTGTAATCAAGCTCCAAATCGAGTGAACGCCAATAAGAAATACCCCCCCCCCCCCCCTCAAAAAAAGAAAAAGAAAGTGCTTGAGCGGAAAAAAAAAATAAGAAACAGAAGGCCTTGGGACAAGCGTATCGAGGAGTGCTGACCGCCTCAGAAAGAGCGTAAAAACAGCCGCTTTTCTGCAGCGTCCTCGGTGTCATCGTGAAGCGGCTCTGATAATAATTTTCACACTGGCACGGTACAAACTGCGCGACACTGTTAGCACGAACAAACTGGTCGCATAAGGATAATGACTAGGCCATATAAGAGTTGTATATAATCTATTTGGGATCCTTATCAGAGCTCACTAATGTGATCACTTGAAGCCATATGAAGAAGATCGGCTAGTTTATTTATTTTTCCTTCAAGATATCATTTAATGCGAGCGTTTCCACAATGAAGGTCAATCTTTCACTGCCAAACCTATTAGTAGTACACAGAACAGCGCTTGATCGATGTACTTTTACGTTGTGTCTTCGTTGCTTGCGCGCTATGTTCGATTCCGAACAAATATGATGTTTCATTCGTCTGCGTCGACACCAAAGAAAAATTCAACGCAGAGTCTTGCAATTATATTCTGGTGTATGTCACACAAATTTGTTCCGTACTAACTGACAATATTTGCGGAAATATAAAAAAAGTGTCGCGCAGGTTATACGTACAGATAGCGACAGAGTGAGTAGAATAAGAAATAAACCCTTGCTGTTTTTATTTGGAGGTTATAATTAAATCGCAAGTGTAGTGAAATCGGTCCATTCAGGGTACATACGCAGTTAGTAAGATCCATCGATGCCCTGTTTAAAATAGCTCAGACGTTGTGTTTCCTTTCGCATATTTACCCCCAAGGCACGCAACTCAATGGAGGTGAGTGGCATAGAAGTTCCATGAAATGCATAAAAAAGATTAGATGCTAACTTTACGATGCTGATAAACGCTCGAGGAGGCACAAAAAGAGCGTAAAATGAGTCACAAAGTAATGTTGTCGTAATAAATTTAAGGAAATAAGCTAAGACGAGCAACTTTTTTTATACCTTATTGAAAATAACACTTCAGCCCTGATATGTGATGTTGCCCTCTTAGCGCTTCAAACCCCTCAGCCCTTTAAGCCCTTTAAGCTCTTTCAGACCTTGTGACCTATCAGCCTTTCAGAACCCCTCAGCCCTTCAAACCTTTGAGCCGGGAGTAGCGCTGCTTATACACCATACGAAAGACAGTCTGCATACAAATTAAAACGCGAGTCACTACGAGATCCGTGCTTCAGATGCCGCATGGCAATGATTTTAAGACGAAACCTTGGCACGCGGCACTCGAACCACGGATGTCGCGGCGACTCGTGTTTGCAGACTGTCTTTTGTACGATGTATGAGCAGTATGAACCAGGCTTCAGACGCCCGAATGAATGTGAACTATATACCGAAAATGCTGTGTAAAACGTTAATGGAAATTTATTTCAGGCATTGAGTTGTATATCCATGTTGTAACTTAAATAGACGATAATAACCAACGCATGCTCAAACATGGGCGCAAGCAGCTGTAGACGAAACCGATCTGACCAAATAGGGACAACCGAGTTCTTTGTCGCAAGACATCTTTCAAGGTGCTCACAATGCCACTGAGTATGTTCCTGAGATCTACGGTAGTTCAACCAATAAAACCGAGCAGGTGCACCACACGGACACACATATACTGACTGTGTGTATTCGTCGAAAGTGAAAAACACGAACGCGCAACCAACATCTACCGCCGTAGAGAAATCCAAAGCACAGTCACGATGCATGTCGTCTCCGGCGTCTTTTTCGCTCGCTACATGCTTCGAAATGCGGACGGACGAAGAGGCGCAAGAAACAGGGCGCTGAGAGACCTTGATCTGCACACCCAGCTGCTCTAGAAGATAGGTCCCACTCATGGGACGGGAAGACGACACTGAGCTTCCGTTCGTTGTCGTGCATTTAGTGCGCTCGTTGACGGAGAAAAAACAGGGCGACCAGGAAACTCCAATCTAGCAATGCACCTGCAGCGGCGCTCAACGGAAGGACAACATAGGAGGTGCTAGCGTCCAAATGACAGACGGAGAAACAGAGAGAGAGAGAGAGAGAATCGCGAAAAGGCGGAAAGAGCGAGAGATTCTCGAAGGAAAGAGGGGCTTTAGTTATCAACGGGTGTTTTGCAGAGCCGGCTAATTTTGCGACGGTTGTTCCGAAACCGTCCCCAAATTAAGGGCAGTGTAGAGACTAGCCAAGAACACGAAGCCAACCATTGGCCGACGTGACTTATTGCCCCCGAAGGAAGGGCGACCGCTGACGAGCTCTTCTGAAGGAAAATACGGCTCTTATATACATCACGGTTCGCCTGCCTTGAAGTGCCAGTTGTCTCGTGAACCACTATTCGAGATGCAGTTAGCGAATATCAAAAGCCTCATGGACATTCCGAGGACTGAGCAATCCAGTTGCGGTCCGAGAGGAAAGGCGCGCGCCACACCGCACATGCGGATGTACTGCACCGCTGAGGGCCGCGGCACAAAGTGTCCCATGTCTTTGGCAACGGAAACGGCGCGCCGCTCCATCTTCCTCCAAGTGACATAACGAATCCTCGAAACACGTGAGGGCTCAGGGACACCTTCTCGAAACCGCAAGCGTTCCCGCGAATGACTGACGGCACTACCATCGCCTCGAGGGACGTAGGCAATTTTCCGTTTGGCAGACGTCACCCCTTTGTCCGTACGGGTCTGCGGGACTCTGGTCATCGCGAGCGCGGGACCTCTCACGGAGCGAGCCAAGATATCGTTAGGAGGCGATTGTCTACTAACGAGAGCGAAAAACGGGTGTCTGTCCGCTACGAGGTGTCCGACGCCGACAAAGATAAAACGCAAAAAACGCCTACGCGACATCTATAGTAGAAAAATCTAAATAAAAGGCTACACCTGGATTTAGCCCAGGTCCGAGCTCAGTTAAGGGCTAGGGCACATACAAACACGATTAAAGATACTAAAAGTGCAAAGTCACAGCGCATTCACTACGCTTGATTCGTTTATCCGATGATAGAATTAACGCTTAATTGTACAGAAAAGTTACGAGTGCCGTGACGTGGCGATTTTACCAAGCAGTACAGAGCTGGCCAATCATTGGCCAATGGCTGGGAATTGTCCTTTGGCCAGTGGCCAGACAGTGGCTAACCATTGGCCGATCACTGGCCATTCCCTGGCCATTGGTCACTGACCATCAGCCATCGACCAAGCATTGGCTGTTGAATGGCCACTCTTTAGCTATTGGCCAAAAAACCATCGCTAGTCGTTGGTCAATGCATTGCCGAAATTCATGCTGTTGGGTTGGCACCACGGTGTGGTTGGCACTGCTTCATTGGCACTCTCGCGTCGTAGCTTCAGCTGCACTTGGAGTAAGATCGGTGTAACGATTTTCGGACTTTGGCCAATTAACAACGGGAATTAATCGGTGCCACCTATGGAACCAAGAACAGAAGACCGCGTTTTTTTGCGCGCAAGTTTTTCATAAAAAAAAAAAAAAAGAAACAATCGAAGGTCAAAGTGCCTCTCCACTCCCACGTCTTCTTCCAAGTGACGTAATCTGGGGGACCACCTGGTTTCCGTTGAGGTCTCTCTTCAGATCCCCCAGCCGCTTCCTCCGTGATTGTCTACTTCGCAAGGATTAGTATCGCCGAATGTCGCGGCGAGCGATCGACACAAAAGGCGGTTTACCACGGGTCTGACGGCGAGTGTAGCAGCGGAGGGGGACAGGTTTTGTCGACTTCCGCGCGTCGCCCAGAAGACGTTTCACCGCCATAGTTCCCGTAACCGCCCCAATCGGCTGCAGATTGGCAAATAATTCGTTTTTTCTTTCGCGTTTACGCAGCGGAAAAGCAGTTTTGAGAGGCAAGGTGGCGCATTTTTTTCACCAGATAAACAACATAAAAAATACAAACTGCAAATTCGTTTATAACATTAAAATCGTTGCAATATCCCATTAAAGGGCCAATGACAATCTCAGCATCGATAGTTCTTTTCATTAACGCAAACGAAAGTTGATCCATGGGTATCGTTATCGACATTTCAGGCTTTGCAAATTCGTATTTGCAGAAACAAAATATTTTCAAAAAGCAAGATTTAAACCCCCCCCCCCCACACACACACACTCACACACAAGCTGAATCAATGTCGAAGATGGCGAAATGGTGCATTCATTGCCTTTTTGAATCACTTCAATGGCGTTCGCGTCTGGCAACCGGCCAATCGCAGGCTAATATGGTTGTGCACTTGCACGTGTCTCTTCTCCGCGTGCAGATCCACGGGTGATGCGATCAAACACAAGCTTAGATTATGAACGTCAGCATTTTTCACAAAGAAAGCAATCAACACACCATGCTTACTTAGAAACTATCCTATTATTACCGTACGAATACTGAAATCAGCCGGTGGATGAAAAACAGAACAAACACATTGGCTTCCCACCCGTCTTTTCACAACGTGAGTTAAACGTTCTCACCAAAATACGGCTCGATCGTTGCGAACAAATTAAACATTCATTGTTCGTCGATAAAGTTCGCCCAACAGAAGGACCCCATGGCCAATCAGTAGCTGAGAAAGCTCTCGCTTTCAATAGGCACCAAAATGGAGTTGGGCATCCCTTTACTAGACTGCGAAATTGTTTAACTTGCCTACATTCATTGAATAAGGCCACGATACATTTGTAGAAACATAAATTACAGCGACGTCTTTCAAAGCTAGAAGCTGCTAGAAGCTTATTCACTGGCGATAAAGAACTGACGCTTACTACGAGGCATCTTTGCATGGTGATTTCATTGGTACTCAAGCTGGTTCAGACATCTACGACTTATTGTGAATTGTTGCGGTTTGAGGTTTCTCATCGTGTTCCGAGAAAAAAAAAAAGAAGGAAGAAAAGGTTTAAAGACTCAACTCGCGAGAAAGGACACTTGTGTCCTCCTTTTTCCCGGTGTCTTGCAAGTATGCGAACATCCCACAGTTGCAGTAAATACCAATGTTTTGTTTCGTGTAACCTGACTGCCAAAATCAGGGACTGAAGACCGAACAAGAAACGAACATCGCTGATGGCCCACAACGGGGGTACTGAGGGAAAACACGGAGCGTCTGAAGGGAAAGCCTCCGACGAGCGCAAAATATCCGAGTATTTAACGAGGCCACTGCAGTGCTCGATGCCGCAGAGTTGGTTACCCTTACATCACGATCGATGAACCATGAGGAACAACGATCTTTAATGGAGACTCGATTGCTGATACGCTGCCGTAGTTGAGGTCGCTTCCGTGACACGAGGTCACAGAAATGATGGTTGGGTTCATGGACTCTTTGGTGGAGGGACCTGCAAGCATCAACGCCACTGATGACGGCGCAGGCGAAGGGTCTGAACAGCGAAAAGGCCCTCATTAATAGGACTGGTGGAATCAAGCTTCCTAAGCTACAACCCCAAGCCTCAACGGCGACATTAGCGCATGGCAGAACTTCTGGCACAAGTTCTGTGGTGCAGCACTGTACGCGACAACGAGAACGTTCCGGCAGGCGACTCGTGGAAAGAGGTCATACGCGTCTGGCTCTGGAACACCGCGTTCATGCATGCGTTACCCCCAGTGCAAACAGCATTCTAAAGGTCATGGTCAACAGACCATCATTACCAGTGTTGGACCAGCTCCGGAAGCTCGGATATTTTCCTCGACACAAAGGTTCCCTTCCAAACGTTCCAGTCCTGGCCTGACTCAAAAAATCAAACCGGCTACCCTCGCGCCACCACCTAGGGAGGGAGAGAGCGACATTTATTTCATCGTAAAAATGCATCCCGCTAACTCAACCTACAAGTTCTGAGGCAAGCGAGCCGACATCCGATTAAACACGTTCGTTAAACGCAAACGCCCTACTTCAACAACTACAAGTGGTTCAAGGGCGACTTTGCAGTCAGTGGGACCACACAGAGTGTCTCCTTGAAGTAGTTGAAATTTTTTTTTATCCGCAAGGATATTATGCAAGTTCCAACCGACAGCCAATTTATACGTAACGTCGAGGAAAAGGGAGGACATATCGCGGACAAGGTGCGGTTCCCAGGTGTGTTTTCAGTGTCTAGCATAGGCTTGCCTATCGGGTCAGACCAACCGCGAAAGTTCAGAAAAGATGACGTGCGACGTTGCTCGAACAGCGAAAGAACGACACCGGTATGGGCCGACAGGTGTGACAGGGTGGTATACGCTCCCTGTGACACCTGCGTGCTACAGGGAGCCCCAACTGGCGACGAAGGCGTATGCCCAGTAAAGATACATCCCACAGTTGCGTTAAATACCAGCGGTGGACGAAGAGACTCCAAACGGAGACAAGGCACACCGGGCCTTTACTCGATCGTATCAGAGCTACAAAACGATTTCCCGATGCTCTCTATGACAGACTGTGTTTGAGTCTTTCAAACAGAGCAGTAACATCCGATAAAGGGATTCCACCGCGATCTTGGCGCTTTGGCCAAGCTCCCAAACATTCGTTGGATCTTTCGACTCCGGGGGGCGGACCGTTCCACGTTGGCCCTCTCAATCTCGATAGAGAATCGAGAGGAGAAGCTCATACGTAATGCGCGTGGTCACCTCGGTGTTTCGTCGCGCTGCGACGCTGTAGCCGCGAATCCCTGCGCCGAGCTCCGCTTTAAATTTGGCCTCCCCGATGACGTGAGCGAGGCACTCCGAATGGGCTCTCCGCAGTCGGTCGACGCCCGCCAGGATGCCGGGCCGCGGCCGGTGCCCGCGGCAGATGCCTGGGGTCGAGCCAACCGTGTCGTCAGCACGGGATTCCACGCGCTGCAAGCAGCGACGCTGTCCCGAGTCCTGTGACGCGGGTCGGATATTTTCGGAGCCGTCCCCGCGGGTCGTTTCGCGAACGCGGCCACCGGTCACGCAACGGAGGGGCTCGCGTGAGCGTCTCGCGGAGCCAAAGCTGCGCCCTTGAAGCCGGCCGACTCCGGTTCAACCGCTCAGAGTGGGCGGCTGGATTCTCGCTGCAAACGTCTTCAGGCTGGCAAAGGCGCCTGGTTTTCGAAAGGACTTTTTGCGCGGGAGCGTTGTTGGCAAACGAGGCACTCCGCACAGCCACGTTTTGGCGTCTTGAGTCAGCGCCCCGATACAACTCCGTGCAGCCAAAGGGCGCCCTCAATCCTGCGGCACGTGATTTCCGTGGGAACTGCCTTACCTCGGCCACCACTGACTTACGACTGCGAACCTTACGACGAGAATAAAAGTCAATACGTTTTAAATCACCATCTAGATCATAATGTAATTCTTGATTTAAACAAAACCAGTTTTACTCCAATAATTTAAACTGGACCTTTCCCAAAAAAATATTGGCAAAAAAAATATATATATATTACGTGTGTCTGTCATTTGATGATTTCTACGCATTTGTTTCGAATATAATCCGTAGAATCGTCGAGCAAGATGGTGGACACGAGCAAAGGGAAGTGCTCTTCCAAGCAAATAGGAACGTCGAATCTACCTTCCACTTGGTTTGGCAGCTACGTAATATCTAGTGCAATAAAATCAAAAGAAAACCAACACGAAAAGTTACGTCCTATCGCAATCGAGCCAGAACTTGAAAAAAAAGTTTTATAAGTGAGCAAATTAAGCTTTTGTTTTCGTAAGGGCGGGGATTACAGCAACCAAGAGCTGTAATTAAGGTGTTGTTTACATTTACGGTAATCCTTTATTCCATATTATTATCAGTAATCGGATATGGCGTTCATCGACGCCATATTTAAGCTGTTTACTTCTAATCATAGATAAGGATAGCGCGTGCAAAGCACGTACCTATAGTCAGTTACAGGTTAAGAAGGTAGCGGCAAATGCCCCTCAAAGGGAATCAGATATCCCTCCGCCACCTCCGCATCCAATAGCGCCCCACCGTTTCCGTGACGTCGCGGCCAACGCGCGAGGAGGGTCTTGCCTTTCTGTACATATTTGCTTTATCTTTCGACTTTGACTTAGCATTGTGGAAGCCACGAGAGGGAGATTAGAGTTCTCCCCCACCGGCGGAAACAAATACGACTTTCGGGGATTAGCTTCCCCCCTCCGATGGATACAAAGGCTGCTTTCAGGGGCTCCGTTCCCTCTCCGATGAATACAAAGGTCGCTTTCTTAAAAAGTGGGGTCGGAGACAAGTGGGAATCCATTGAAGCGGAACAAGGAGCGTTTCCAGTGAACTCTTCTTTCGACTGCGGAGAGATTTGAAAAGGGCGCATCACACTTGTGGGAGGAGCTTCTCCTACCTTCTTGACTTGTAACCGACTATATACGTTCCCAGCATTCTCCTTGATGCTCGGTTAATTTGGCCAAAGGTCTATTGTCTCCGAGTGTGATCCAGACGTCAGCTTTGGTTTATTCATACACACCCACGATTCCTTCGTGCTCGCTAATGCCTGTGTCCCACTAGAGCGACAGACAGAAACAAACGACAGCGACAAGCTTCAAACCAGAGACTTTCGCGATTTGAGAGGCTTTGTAGAATAAAGGAGGCTATCCTCCATCATGCACGCGTGGGTATCTTTGGCAGACTTGCAATCGCTCGTCCTTACTTCACGAACAACGAACGACTAAACGCCTGCCAAAGGTAGCATCGTGAGCATGCTGCATGGGGTTGAGGCTTGTCGCTGTCTTTTGTTTCTGTGTGTTGGTCTAGTGGGACACGGGCATAAGACAAGCTGGGGCCACGCCTGCGCGCGTTTCACGTGAGCGCATGCTCACAGTGAGCTTTCACGACACTGCCTTTGGCACCATCAAAGCCGCGCATCCTGACGGATGATGAGTTCATTTAGCCTAGGCTGACAGCGGAAACGACGAGCGCGAGCTAACCCCCTGGCTGTTAAGGGTGCTCTTCAAGCGCGACAATTCGTTCCGCGAAAGCCTGTTTCACAGCCACCAACTCGTGTCCGTGGAGCCTTGGCTGGTTGCTCCTGCAACGAAGGTTCTACGGACATACAAACTTCACGAACGCCCAAACGGAGGCGCGCCGCGCGGGCCTGGATTGCCGCGACAATCGTCTCGTCACAAGGAGTCACAAGCGGTCGTAACACAGTCGGTCACCACAACACCGAAACGCGGATGTCTTTATGCGTGAAAACGCGCGAAGGCAGCTTGGGCGGACTCGCCAACGGCCGGGCCCCAGCCTTCGCGTGCACCGACAAGGCAACGGCCTGGATGGACTTTCTAAGGGCGACTTCGGGGGGTTGCTTGGCGATCTTCTGATTTCGATGTTAAAGCCCGTTCGCACACTTGGAACCGAGTAGAACTGGCTGGGACAAGACCAGTATTTAAGTTACCTGCGACGGCTTAGGATCTGCTCCGCCGGTCTTGTCTCAGTCGGTCCTACTCGGTGGCAAGTGTGCGAACGGGCTTCGAGAAGGAACGGGAGAAACATGCGGACGAGAGAGGGGTGCCAACGTGCCTCGGCCCGTCCTTTTCCGTGTCCAAAGGTGCAGCTCGATGTCCCTGGCCTCATCGTTCTGGGCTACCGGCTGCCCGTACGCCGGGCTTTCATCTGGGCGGGCAATATCGGCGCACGCCAAGGCGATGAGGTCGAGTCCGTTACAAGCGGCGTCGAGCTCTCGCTCGCACGCTCTTTCTCCGCGAACGACTTCTTTTCTCGGAGCAATCCCGCGGGCATACACGCTCGATCGTCGCGCGGTCGTTTAGGCCGCCCACCAGATTCGCAAAAAATAAAATGTCCTGCAAGGTGACCTGTTCGCGTGCTTGGCGAACGAGCCATCCAAAAACAAGACCGGGCAATTTGGGAAACAGAAGGCGAGGTCCGTAAAACGCATATACCGAATTGTACACTCCGCCGCGGTAGAAGAAGAGAGAGAAGTCTGGAACGGGCGCCGCCAAGAAACAGGTGTGTCGAAGGTTCGCTCGAACTTCTAGGAAACACCGTTGGGTGCGCACAACGTGACTATGGTCGGTGATAGGTTGAAGGGGCCCTGCTGGCCCTGCAACGACTTTTTGAGTGTTTTCATTTTGCACCGATCCTGTGAGCACTGAACGTAGTAACTTAGTGAAACGTTTTTTTTTTTTCTCGAAATTCGCTTTATTTTAAAAGGTATAGGCAAATTAAAACAACAAAAACAATAAAAAAATAATCTCCTTCATGATGTCCCTGGTCCTGGCTTGGGTGGTCAACGGTAGAAGCGAAGCGACTATGCCAATTGGCTGAGGCTTACGTTGATAGTCGCTTGCTTCCCCTGCAGCGACACGCGCGTCAACGGCTCGTTCCTTGCTTCGGCCCTCCACGGCGCTTGCCAGCATGAATTTACCGCGTCTGTCGGAGCTCCGAACCCTCGATAGAAGTCCAGAGCAGGGAGTAGTACCGTACGAGGACACTCCTCGTAAACGTCTGGAGCGCGCTGGCGAAACCTCTCGGCCCGAACTCGACGACGCTCAAGTTCCGGGCAAGTTCCGGGTGGATATCCTTTGGCGCGAGATTACAGGAGACAAATTCGCACTTTCACTCCTTCCAAAATGTGCCGCCGACGTCGTGCGCCGTCTGCTATAGACCTTTCCAATGTTTACAAATCCACAGCTCAGCACGCGCGTGTGCGTCACTTCGGAAAGCGAGCAAATCACGCGCGATACGCACGAACACTGAAAATGAAACCGGCCAGCAGCCCTTTTCTGGAAAGGTCTATTGGCGACGTGCGCGACCGAAGGCGTCGCTGTGGTCGGCCTTCCACGATTGGCCCAAAAGCTGACTATGACGTCGGAAAGGGTATACCATCGACGGAAATAAGAGGAATGAAAGAACTTTAATTTCGACGGTGTTGGCAGCGTTGCTTTGAGAGCGCAATGATTTCAGGCTTCCACCATGCTATTTACAAACACCATCGATCTTGTTGTTCGCGAGGTAATGACGTCACAAGGGGGAACTCTAGGAGGGCGCCACCAAAACATCTCGCCGCTTATAATAGATCCGCCGTTGCGCTGCGCCGGCCTGCGCCGCCTCTTCCACCACTTGGTGGCGAATATGTCGACGGGTCATCGCGCGTTATTTCTTGTTTCCGTACTTTCTAAACTGCATTTGTTTCTTTTCTCACCTAAAATACTGAAAAAACAACTTTCATAAATAATTGAAATAATTCGCGTCACTTACAGTTTGTATTTCGACAAAAAAAAAAAGTTTTTTTTGGTGATTTCGATCAGTCGTAATCATAATGCAGGAGCTGACCGAGACCGACGACGTCACGAATTTTTTACATGCCGCGTGCGTTCGGCCAAAGCCACCTAGAGCGGAAGGCCAGAGAGCTCCGCGCGTGACGTCATGCTAGTCGGCCGAGCCAAAACCGAAACGCGCCGCGGAGCAGCGCTCAAGGCTAGCAATTACTCCAGTTTTTCGGCACAAACCCGTGTTTATTGAATCGCGCGTTCAATATCTCGAAGAAAAGGGTGGTCACTGTGCATGCTAGGATATTCACATAATTCTTCTTGTTAACGTGGCCAGTACTCTTTTCTTAGATTTGTTAAAAAAAACAGTGAGTGTGCAGGCGAGCTGGTAATAACTAATAACTAATCATGTCATGTAACACCTGAAACTGTGGTGGAAGAAATTGGAAACTTTTTAGAAGGAACAAACACAAAGAGACGTCCCTTGCTGTGTCTGTTCCTTCTAATAAAAAGTTTCCGATTTCATCCACCACAGTCTCAGGTGTTATATGACATGATTAGATTTGTTATTTGTTTCTACAACTTTGTTGTCGAGCTTGCGGCAAACGTCTTTTTAGTAGAATGTTTAGAACCACAACACATGGTTCAGCACGACCTCACTCGTGTGTCCTTGTTCGCACACATCGAACTTCTGAGCAATCCTCGTCGACCAACATGACCAGCTGGCGCTGGTTACTCATCGTTAAGAAGTCCCCCCGCTTCGACATTTCCTCCACAACAACGTAGTTGTGTGCGACAGCATTGACTGCGGTCATTGCTGGAAGCAGAAAACCTCCTCTGTCAATGTATTTGATGAGGTGGTAGTACTCATGGCCGGTGGACGCTGCGAACCTGCGGTTTGTTGTCAGGACATTTTTGTAGTTCTCGCACTTTAGCTTCATCACCGTCACGTATACCGCATTTCAGGCCACATAGGCTAAAACGGGGACGACGTCTTTTGGTTTCTCAAAGGGGCATCTTTGTTTGTAGCTAGGGTGCGGCTCGCCTCTTTGTTTTTGAATTTCCTCCCATTTCTCATCACTGTCTGTTCCAGAAGCTTTGCCAATCGGTGCAAGTGTGTTTTGCAGCCGCAGCTTGTTTTCCCCTTCATAAAGCTGTCGTATAGACAAAAGGGATTGGGAACCCGCCAGCCGCCGGTACCTTCCGATGCGGTCCTCTAAACTGTCCGTCAGAAATTTTCCAAAGAGGACGTAGGACGGCTTGAGCTCTTCGACGCAGTACCTGCATATTTCCAGAAGCGCGTAAGTTGGCTGGTGTAGTGCGATATGAGTTTTGTCGGTCAATTTGCAGTTGTCGGCCTCTTTTCTCCCATTCATCCAACCAGTCTAAAATGCTGTAGAGAAAATCCACCTTCTCGTCGTCTGGAGTCGGGCACACAGGTTCTTGGAACCGATCTTTGAGCCTGCTTCCTTTGCCGGGTGTCTTGACATTCACGCTTTTCCACCACGTTACTATAAGCTCAATGAAAGTTGCGGTCTCTTTGAGAAACTTCAGGTTGTGCTTCTCTCCAATGGCACGGAGGGCACTGGAAAGAGAGCTGTCAAATACCTGACGAGCAAGTTTCACGTTCTGCTTCTCAACGCACGACGGGCAAAGGGCTTTCTTTGACACTTTGTATTCACAGCGCAGCAGTTGGCCGTATTCCAAGTCGTATATGCGGCTTTCATGGTTTTGAACGACGCACACAGCATGCGCCGCTGGCCTTCCCACCAGAAGAATTAATCGTCTTGCTTCAGCCAATGATTGCGCATGCACTTAATTATCGTTACAGTACCAATAATAATAAAAAAACGGCCTGTTGCGATTAAACGAATGTGGTTAGAAAAACTTGTTTGAACGACGCGTGGTTGTACCAGGTGCGTCGTTCGTTGTCCATAGAGTTCTTAAAGAGAGCCATGGGTTTTCGATTCACTGCATTGTTATCCGTTACGACGCACATCTCCCGGTAGCCGATTTTCTCGAGCTCGCAAATCACGTCTCTAATGGCGAGTTCCACGGGTTGTTTCGGAGCGCGCCGGGATCGACTTTTCTGGAGCGAGCCTATTTCACTGGGCGATCGGGATCGAGACCGACGTGTTTCACTGGTCGTTTTGGATTAGCTCCCGCTCCAGATCTCGATCTGGATCCGAGAAACGTCGCTCCCACGATTTCGGCGGATTTAACCGGAAGCCAGCCGGGCCAGCCCTCGGCGCACACACGCGACTTCCTTTCTCGTGGGGCATCTCGCCTGATCTCGCCCATCTCGCCTCAGAACAAGAATTAAGCACGTCGCGGGCTGGGCTCCTAAATTGTCTCAGCATCAGAAGAATTCGTAATGGCCGTTTTCTTACCCATTGGCTCGACAGCTAGTTCGTTTTCCAGGAAGGAGAAGAGAAGGTATTTGCCGGCGCTACAATCATTCCGGCAATCTTTGCTAGAAACGCCTGAGCCATTCCTGCCGCTCGTGCGTCGAACACGTGTTAGCGCCGCGATTGCGAAAACGTCTTCGAAACGACCGCGGGAGTTGAATGACGGGAAGGCATCCGCCAATCCCGGACCAGTGATCATGTTCCACTGGGGATCCGTAGGCGGCGCGACCCCGTTCGGATCGTGTGCTCCAGTCCGGATCTAGTCAACTGATCCCGGCGCGCTCCAAAACGCACAGTGGAATTCGCAATAAGCAAGTTGTGCAGAAACTCTGCGTTGGCTCTGTGCACGGGTAAGATGTGAGAGACTTCCTTAAAATGGCACTTGATGCTTTGCACCATGACCACGAACACACTATACGCTACTTTTGTGGAATTAAGTGTGACACCCACAATGTTGCCTCCTTTATAATCGATAAACGGTTTGATGTGGACCTCGTCCACCACCAAGGTTACATAACGTTGGTCATCGTTCAAGTCAGAGATCCTCTTCGCCATGTAGCTGAGGAAAGTTGAACTGTGCTGCTCTTGTTGAGGGTTCATTCCAAACGAGGAGCATATCGATAGGATATGGTCCTAGGGTGTTGCAGAAAAATGCTTTCACAGCCTCGAATGTGCTGGTATGCACGAGGCGATATTGTAAAAAAAGAATCCATGCAAACACCATAAAACCCACTGAATAACGCATTCACTCTTGGTAGAAGTCAGCTTCAATTGCTCGGCGAGCAGTTGGATGACAGCTGCTTGATCTTCACTTTGCGTTGCCGGCAGCTTGCCGAGCAGAAAACGAACAGTGGCGCAGATATCATTGTGCGAGCTTTAAGAGATTGAGTTGAGATCGCTGTGCCGATTTTCGACAGTTTCGTGGAGTTCTATGACTCCCCTTTTTGCTGTTTGATATGCTTGGTATGACCACGTTAAAGCCCCACCTTGTGACCGAAGCCTTCGCAAAATGTAGGGCGAGTGCTAGGACAGCCTTCACGACGATCGAGTACTTTATCCAAGGGGCCTCAGCCTCAACGACTCGCACCAAAGTGAGTTGTGCATTGCGCTCTATAGCATGCCAGAATGCTGGTCTCACGATTTTCAAGTGCTAGGACAAGTCTTATGCTCAGTATTCCCGGTCCGTTTCTTCCTCATTCCGAAATGAATCGGTCGACTTTGCAAGCGCTCGTTCCATTGCAGAACCATCCTGCTGCAATCGTTTGCTGCCCAGATCCTTCCTTATTTCACAGTCTTTTGATAAATAATCTGGACAGCCAGGGAACTTTGATGGAACTGCGCCTGGGCGAAGGGGGACCAGCGGCGCAGTCACCGTCCTCCCGGTAACTTCGTCGACGTGCGACACCTCCCGAAGAACGTCGTCGTCGTCGAAGTGACGCTCGCACACCCACAAAAATATATACCCTTAGTATAAAATAATAGCGACTTACCATTAAACGCTACACGTCTCCGTTATCTCCTATCCACACAACCCTTGTATTGCTATCCCTTTCAAATGGCGCTATGCCACTTCGAATACGAGATAAACAATTAAAAATGGGAATTCCTGACCTTCGTTCTTTGGAAAACAATGACGTTTTCTCGGGGGATGGCGCTTATCCAGGCATTCCGCAGCGCTTCATCTTGAGGAAAGCCGAACACGTGCACTTTGGGCCCCGTTTTGTAGTTACCGTTACACCAAGGCACACAGCATTTGCCAGGCATGACGGAAACAGCGCTTGATCATCGAGCATAATACCCAGAGCACTCCTAAGTTGAGCGACATTTGAAACAAGACGAACAAAGAAAACAGCCGAGGCAAAACCAAGCGTCTCTGGACACGCCGAAACATGCTGCCTCCATCCGTTCTACACCTTGGAACGTCCTGGAAACCCGCCGAAGCAAGCCGGCTCCATCTGCCAAGCCGGAACGGAACTACACCATGGCCGCGGAGTAGGCCGAGTAGCGGTGACGTAGACACACGAGATCGCGGGAGCCCCCTGGCTTTCGTCCTCTAAGTGGCCTTGGTTTGGCACCACGGGGCGTCCCCGCAGGTGGAGGAGGTTTCTGCGTCGTCCGGTTAAAATATGACGCACTGATATTTTGTGACTCTCTCCGTGCCCGCCGGGTTGCCCCGAACACCAATAGACGTGGAAACAGCAAAAAAGGTAGACGCTTCCCACCCCTTTTCACTTTAGCAAAACGAACACCGCAGAGGAGGCGACTTCCTCTCCAGCGTTCGCTCTGCTCAAATAGTAAGAGGTGGGAAGAGTTTCCACTTTACTCCTAACCCATCGAAGAACCGTCCTCATTCGCGCGCACGTTTTCAAGGCAGCGCAACCACGCCTGCGCGGGATCTTTAGTGTAAACCGACAGTGCCCCTGCCGGGAAATCCGCGATGTCCGAGCGAAATTTCGGCTCGCTTTCTGGTCTTAACCGAGACAGCTCTCTCTTCTTCCACCGCGGCGTCCAGTTTCCGAGAGTGCACAATCATCGGCTGATCTGCAGGTTGACACTGCAGTGGTGACAATAGGGAGTTTTCGTGGACCGTTTTCGCCGTCCCGCAACGCGCTCCGCAACCCGCTACAATAACCGGAACTCTACAGTCAAGGCCGTGGGCGCGCAGGCGCAGTAGCGTCTTCTTCGTTGCGGAGGGCTCAGCGGAGGGGGAAACGCGGTCTACGAAAACTCCCTAATAGGGAGTTTTCGTAGACCGCGCTGCCCTCTCCGCTAAGCGTTCCGCAACGAAGAAGTTGCTACTGCGCCTGCGCGCCGATAGCCTTGACTGTGGAGTTCCCGCTATCGTAGCGGGTTGCGGAGGGCCTTGCGGGACGGCGAAAACGATCTACGAAAACTCCCTAATGACACGCTCGAGTAGCGACGCGAACTTTCAGCATCGCACCGAGCAATTCCCCACGTGTCGGACCTCGTCGACGACCGGGCAATTCGCAGCAGGCCGAGCAAGAGTGGCTGCGCGTGGGACAAGGCCGAATGGATTTTCCACGCCATCTACCGGAGGCGGGGAGCAGATCGGACGAGAGTCGTGTCCAGTCCGTGGCCTGCACTGCCTCCGGAAAGTGACGTAGAAGCGCTGCGGCCTCGTTACCTGGCCCACGCATGACGTGATCGCCGTGTGCTAGCGTCTCACCCGTTGTGAGACGCCGCGAGAGCTGGGCGGCGCTGCGAGCGAGAGAGGACGGAGCAAAGAGGAAACGAACGCCATTTTGACGCAACACGCTCTCGGCGCACAGCATGCTGTCGAGGCTACGCGTCGTCTGCTACGGGCCGACTTCTGTTTCGCCCGAATAAAAGTTTACGGTCAAACGTCGCGAAAACTTCCATTCGTTAACTTTTAACCCACCGAGGAATGACACTGCAAAATTTTCTTGCCAGTACCAGCGAAATAAAAGGGAAGAAGCAAAATTTGGATGCCGATCCCACGCATTATAGCGGGCGAATGAATGAAAAAATTCTGCGGACACGTAAGCACTTATTAGGGTGTTTTCGTAGACCGCGTTTCCCCCTCCGCTAAGCCCTCCGCAACGAAGCAGCCGCTACTGCGCCGGCGCGCCGATGGCCTGACTGTAGAGTTCCGGCTAGCGTAGCTGGTTGCGGAGAGCGTTGTGGAACAGCGGAAACGATCTACGAAAACTCCCTATTATGAGTTGTGATTGCGAAAGCATCCCTGGCTCGCTGGGGACTGCGGCGCCGCCGGACGAGGCAGCGACGGGTGTCCGAAGCTCCGCGCGGTGTCGGTGGTGCGTAGTTCGGCGCGGGGCGTGCTGAAATCACGTGTCCTCTTATTATCATCATCGCCCTAGCTGCGGGAACCGGTTGACCAACGTTAGACCTCATAGCGTAACGTTAGGTCCAGCGTCAGGCCAGCACATACCTGCGTCCCCCCCTCCCGCTGCGCCGCCAGCAGTTCGACGGGCCCCTTAGCAACGATTAGGCCGTTGCTATGCAGCCACATGACGCGTCGCAGCCAATAGGAATTTAGGTGCCGTTTATCGCTGCTAGAGACAACGATAACGTCGGCTTCAAGGTTAGATGACACAGAATCGCTCCGTGAGCCATTTAATGCTTTCGTATTAAGATGGCTGCCCTCCCCGCACAGCTGGGAGCAGCCGCGGGAGTTCACGCGTGCGTTCCCGCCACTCACTCTGTGCCGCGGGCCGATTGGCTCACTCGGGAGTGGGGCGTTACGGCGGCGAGATCATAAACTGGCCAAACTCTCCCAATATACGGCTCTGGCACTCCGTGTCACTATTTACGTTTAGTACAGGCGAAGGCAACGCCTGGCGAGGGGAGAAAGGAAGGCTGGGGAGGAGGAAAGAAACCTCTTCTTCCTCCCCTTGCCCGCTAGAATTTCGTAGCAGTTAAAAGTTCAGGGGAAGCTGCTCCCACCCCACTTTAGCAGGGCGAACTTTGTCTCCTGGGGCTCGCTCTCCAGGGTGAAAGGAGTGTCCCTTCAACTCTTAAAAGGATACTGCAACGAAATTCTATAGCGCCTATTTTATCCTCTAAGTGTCAACCATGTTCTGGCCATACCAAAGAGACAGCCATTTTTTTCCTCAAAAAGACACCAAAACATTATTATAACTAATGAACCGAATGTCGTTACGTAAAACTACCCATAAAAAGAGCGCCACTCCGCGGAAGCACGCCGGCACGCGGCGTGCACGAAGGTTCTGTCCAACTTGGCCGAACCGGATTCCTCTCCCGCGCTATGCAACTCCCGCGCGGAGCGGAAAGTGGGCATTTCGAACGGCCAGGTTGTAACGCGTTGACGGCACCAAGTGGCGAAGCTGGCAACCACACCAGCTTCTTTGTAGTCTTGACTGTGAAGGTAAACCCGACGTCAGGAACGCGCTGGAGGACCCGGATTTCCCGAGACATATCGCGCTCTCCGACGGCTACTGTTTTCGAGCGCTCCCTTGAATCGGCCGCTGGGAACGAAAAAGATGTCCTCCCTCTCAAAATACAAACGTAAGACTGTCCTTGGAAGATTTCGTTGATCACGTTGAACTCTTTTCTGCACGTGAGACGTACATTTCAATTTCCCTTCCTATCAGCGACTCTACGTGACACGCCGGCGGGCGCCCGAAGTCCTCGAGACACGGGCGCGCGGAACGCCGCTCCGAGCGCGGCCGGAGCAGGCGGGGAGGGCACGTACCCGTTGAGCAGCGGGGCCAGCTCGTGGGCGGGGCCCTGGTCCTGGTAGACGAGCGTCTCCACCATCGAGCCCTTGAGACTGCCGAAGGACACCCTGCGAGACACAGAGCGCGCCGTCAGTTGCCAGCTCCGAGGCGACACCTGGCGCCCCACCCGCAGGGAAGGGAACGCTCCCGCTCCCTGTTTACAAACACGGGGCGCGGCACTCCGGGTCGGCCCCGAGGGCTGGCACGCCGACCCAGTCGACGAGCCGCCCGCTGCAGCGTCGGAGGGGCGACTCGAGAGCTTGGTGCTTTCGCCCGGTGCTCCGCGCTGCGCATGCGCACGTCGTCGCCATGTGCCGATCTAAGACCCCAGTTTGGGCTCCGCACACGCGCAATGCGGGAACACGCAACGCCAATGCACAGTGCTCGCGTTTGCTCGTATACCCAATACTATCCACGAGGTAAAGAAGCTTAGAGCGATAAACTGGTATCCCGTTTACCAGGCAAAAGGGACCCCACTTGGCTGCCGCCATGTTGTACAATTTGACCACCATACTCCGCGACAACTTTTCTTGGCAGTGGACTGTAAGGTACAGGCCCGCGTCCCCTCTCCCATTTTGAGTGTGCACAGGCATTCCTCCTCCCCCATTTCCGGGGAGAGGAGGAGAGCCTGTGCGGAAGAGGGGACGCGGGACGTACCTTCCACTGCATTGCCAAGAAAAGTTGTCGCCGAGTATAGACACGTGACCGTACCAAATCCTGAGGCTTTTGCGCAAAACTGAGCCGAGATTTGTATTGCGAACCCTGTCAAAAATATGATCAGCTATTTTTATCCCACTGTTAACCGCAGAGATCACTGTATCTTGCTGTCTAGCTCCAATTGAAAAAACAAAAAATTACGTCACCGCGGCTGACGGCATCTAGCGGAGGCATTGCGAAGCTGCCCGAGTTTTTGTCGTAAAAGCACATTTTGGACTTAAAACAAACGAAACGTAACTTACCTAGTCGGTACTGTTATTAAAGATCAATAAGCAATTATTTGTGCGCGGTACTTCGTAAAAATCTAGACGCGAAACTATAAGGTCACGTATCTAGCGGTCAAAAATACGCAACATGGCGGCGGTCACATTCAGCTGCAGTTTATCGCCCTAAAGTTCTCTACCTCGTTGACAAAAACTCACTGATGTCGCGTGCCACAAAGATCTCATTTGCCTAGGGCACACGAGGAGTGCTTGCCGCAAACTAAAGCCCCTGGATGTTTCAAAACTAGCGCAAGGTGCGTCGATGCACGAGGCACGTGCAACGTGGAGCCTTTGGGAAGATCATGGCGGCACAGCGTACCACTGAGCTACATTTCCGACGCCATGCTCTTCCCAGGAGGGGCGCGCGGCAGGTGTCTCGAACATTCGCGCAACAATGAATGGCGCCACTTTTCCTAGAATAGGGAGGCTTCACCGCCAACGGGTGCACAACACCGAGGAAGAATGCGTTGTTCCCCTTCTCCAGGGATTATTTTCGTCGCCTGTTTCTCGTTATTTTTGTTTTTTCGTTCTTTTATATCTGAGGAATGTTTGCGGTAAAGGCAAAGGCGCGTGAGCCAAGCTCAGCAGAGGGCTTTTGTTTGTGCGGAGCTCGTGCGTAAGAGGCTCTTTGAAAAGCCACGTACCTGCGCCTTTGTCTGCACAGCAGATGTTTGTATGGTGCTTCATTCGAAGTCCTTGCGACGCTACAATAGACCGATCTCACCAGCTAGATTGAGTACATTCTAGTACACTGTAGTTTGAGTACGCCACCGCTGCCGACATGCATCGCGGGCGCTGTAGTCTTTCTCCACGCGCGACAACCCCGCTGGAGGTCTGCGCGAGCAGAGCACGAGCCGGCATGAGCTCTCTCGTGAACTGGCGTCTGCCTCCTACGAACTACAGTTATGGCGGCGTCACGCATGCGTGAAACGCTTGGTGGGATCGGTCTATTAGAGCAGACCGAAAGTACATGGCCACGGCGCTCGCTGTTCTCAGCGGGCCAAACCAATCGAAAGCCTCGCCGCACATTCACCTCATCAGGCGGTCAGAGCAAACGAGACGAGGACCATATGATCAGGAACTTTTGCCGCTCTATCCGATCCCAGACTTCGCTAGAGCTCATCCCAAACGTTGCGCTTGACCACTGCCCATTTCTAACAAAAAAAAAAAAAAAAAAAAAAAAAAAAAAAAAAACATTTATCGCTTATTATCCCAAGGTCATTAAACATCTCCTAAAATATTTTCGCCAAAATATGTTTTTATGGCGTGAGCGTGGTTCGAACTTCTAGAATGGGCGTAAAACTAGACATCGATCGATGATTGAATAAAAATCAGATTTTCTTCGAAACGCTTCACGGTTTGTTTTATGAAATTCGAACGGCTTTCAACTTGATACGTTGTTATGATTATATGCACATAACATTTTTTTTTAATCAGCAACGTGCGCACAAATCAGCACTTCCCTCAATTTTTTACATAGAGGAAAACTGAAGCGGTTCTGTATTTGAGAAAGAAACACTGAAATCGTCTTCATTTGGCCTCCAGGATCACGAATATCGAGAATATTTTTCGAAATGGTGCACGGAGGCTGTGGAAAATATTTTTAGAGCTTAGATTTCGGCAGCCGTTTTCGAGTTTCGCAGCGTCACCGTCGGCGTAACCGACCCGCTAAATTCAGCGAGAAATTTAATTGGTGTTGAGGTCCCGTGATGTCAATTTTCCCGCTAAATCTAGAGGAGAAACTGAATTTCTACATGGTTGACGTGATACGAAGTCATGTGTCATTTTCCCCGCTACATTTAGCGGGCAAACTCAATTGGTGTTGAGGTCACTTGACGTCAATTTCCCCGCTAAATTTAGCGGGGAACTTAGCCCGCTGAGACTAGCGGGAAAATTTCCCGGCTAAATTTAGTGGGAAAAACTTCCCCGCTAAATTTAGCGGGGAAATTTTTCCCGTCAAAGTTAGTGGCGAAATTTCTCCCCGTAAAACTTAGTGCGGAAGTTTTTCCCGCTAAGTTTAGCGGGATAAAGAGGAGGAGGGGAGGGTACGGAGGGGCATACCCCCCTTCTCCGTACTCTGCCCTCCTCCTCCTCCTCAAGAGCTACGTTCTAATTTCGCATTACAAAAAATAGTAAACGTCTTTCACTTTTTTTTTTTTTTTTTTTTAGGGTTTTATCGAGGTTTTTTTAATCCGGAGCATGACGATATATACAGATTTTTCGGAATCTCCACCCTCGCGGGTCCTTCGGCGGCTATCAAAGCAATGTACGCGCACCCTCGTTATTTAAAAAAAAAAAAAAAAAAAAAAAAAGGTAGAAAAAGACGTCACGACTGGTGTCAGTGCGAGCAAATATACTACGAGCGACACGCGCTTAGCGGCCCAAAGATCATGGTATGATGATTATGGACTGGTTGAAGGGTTTTCGTGTATTCTCGCGTTTAGTTACATCTTCCGGAAAACCGAAAGTGATATTCAGGTTCACCAGATAAAATATTCTAAAATTCACCTCTAACTTTTTTTCAAAATCTTTTGAGCTTTCTTTTAATTGTCGCTTTGCGCGTGGAAATTGAAACTTCTTTTAATGGTAGCCCCGTAAATATATTACAAATAAAAAATGTTTGAAGCTGTACAACAAAACGCTTCACAGACAAAAAAAAAAAAAAAGATACATTTAGTCCGTTTTGTTGCATAAATAACCGTCTATTATACCGTAGGGTGGCCCAAGTAAAAATACAAAACATATTGGCTTTACAAGAAGAGTTTATTGTCTTCTTATAAATTTTCTGAAAGTTTAATCAAAAAAATTTTTGTCTATATCGAAAAAAAAAAAACTATTGAAGTGGAGGTCCCGAGTTGCAATCTGGCATTGTTTCTTGGCGCCTCTTCACCGCACAACACGCCACCTGACACGAGAGCTGAAAAGCTTTGCGCGCACGCGAGCCAATTTATAGTAGGGAATCTCATTTCCGCAGTGGGTTCTGCGCATGCCCAATCTTGACTCGCAATAGACCCTTTCCGAAATTCTGAAATGATGCATAGATTATGCGCAGCCTCCGGCCACTAGTTGGTCGCATCGCATCCGGCGTGTAGCCCGTCATCGGGTCCGAGTTCGCGCCGAAATGCTGACGAACCGCTCGTTTCCAATGCGTGCTCAAAGTGCATGACCAATTAATGGCGGCCAGACATAATCTACGCATAACTTCGAAATTTCTATAAGGGTCCATTGCCTCGCGTATACAGTCACTCTTTGCGGCTAAACACGCGCCACAACCTGCCACGGCCTCTTCCACTCGTTTTTATTTTCGGCTGCAAGGCAAACAACGGGCGCTTATCGCGCGATAATTGTACGTGCCGCCACTGCAGAGCAAACTCGTTGCGCCCTTTGTACCCGACGTCAGCTCCCCTCGCACCGAAACTTGATGCCTGAGTCGGCGTCTACATCTCCTGACAGGGATTTCTCCTCTTCAGGAAACGTGATGACGATGGAGCGAAAATACTCCGTTTCACCTTCCCACAGGCGGCAGTGGACGCTACGAACAATGCCATGGTCAATCCAGCCTCGGGCACGTATCACATCACCCGAGCCCCTCTCGAAGGTCATGTCCTACTTGCACTCATTAGCGGATGCTGATGAGCATATGTAAGACATTCTTAGTATTTAATTTTATAAAGTAGGATGATAGTTGTCTCGTCGTGACCCATCATAATGTTTCACCGGCTCTGTTCAGTTGCAACGATTATGGCATTTCCGCTAAGTGGATTTTTTTTTTTTTTTGCTACATTTTACGGGAAGAGTGCTTGTGACTGAGTAGGGAGCCAGTGAAGCGTTTGGCAGCAAGGGCCATCTTCGAAGTCCCTATCGGAATCAAATTATGACGGCCTATCAGCTGTTCACCTGGGCTACAAATAACATTGGAGGTATTACAATTCTCTGGGTCCCGAGAGAAATGGTCGAAGAAAAACGAACCCGACTAACTACATATGGTTCAGCTCAACGGACTCCGTCAAAGGGACACGGAGTTTTCAACATTTCGAGCCAGCAACACCCTCAACGCTGCGTGCCGGATTTACGTCCTATTCAGAGACACAGGAATTTGCAGCTTTAATATCGGTTTTAGGTTCCTTGTTCTAATTCAGAATTTTTAGAAATGGAAATCACATCAGAAGAGAAAGAACCAACGGGGCGTGAGCCTTCGACTGCCTAATGACCAAGTGACAACATGGTGCTGCTGTGATCTATTCGACACCATATAGCTTAGGTCACTGTCATACCACCTACTCAGGGGGGCTTTCATCACTGCTGCTTCCGTCTGTCCTGACACTGACAAGAGGGGCCAATTGCGGTGTGAAACAACTGACCTGCTGGTGGATATGCTGCCCCGGCGGCGGTAAAGAAACAGCAGATATGACAAGTGGTGCTAGATCCCAAGAGGACTCCGCCGCAGATGACGGTTGCAATTGCAGTGATGGGAAAGCCATGGGAGCAGAAGCAAGCCTTGTTCCACGAATGTCTATACGAAAATACAACTTTTCTGCGTTTACCTTCGATAGACACACAGCTGAAGACAAACAATCGTGCGTTTCATCCGGCTACCATGTCGACAGTGGCGTGCTGTGCGGTGAAGATGAGCTAAGAAATCAGTCCGGGTTGAGAACAGGGAGCCCAATACTTTTTTTCGCGCTTTAGAAACAAAATAATTTCGCTTAAACTCTCAGAAAGGAAAGGCAATAAACTCTTATTCTAAAGTTATATTTCGCATTTTTACTTGGACCACCTGGTGGAATAAACGGCCGTTTAGGCACCAAGACGGACTTTTTCACAGCTTTAGATGTTGTCCTCTGTCAAGTATTTAGTTGTAGGATTTCAAACATTTTTCGTTTGTAGTACATCTACAGGACTTTCAATAAAAAAGTTACGATTGCCAGGCGCCAATCGATAATTAAACAAAACATTTAGAAAAGTGCTAGTTTTTGTTAGATTTGTCGATTTTGTATAGATGTTTGACAATAACATTTGCATAATCATCACAAGATAGCAGGCTAAAGGCCGTTCGAATATTATAAAACAAATTGTGAACTGTTTCGAAGGAAACACTGCATTTAGTCAATTATTGATTGATGCTGAGTTTTATGCCCATTTTAAAAGCTAAAACCACGCACACGCCATAACAAAAAAATGTTTTTGGCGAAAATATTTTAGGAAAAGTGTGAGGACTTTGGAGTAAAAAGCCACGCATTTTCTTTTAAAAAACCAGAAATGGTCGAGCGCAACGTCCAATCCATTGTCCTCGAAGCAGACAACTTTGGCGTAATTAGAACGGCTGGACGCGCTCAGCCTGGCAGGGGTCTCTCCAGAGTCAATGAATGTTCCCAGAGTAGCGAAACTCCCAAGCTTCGATCAGAACCGAGTGGCGACGCAGCAGTCGCGATCCCCAATATGGCACTGCCCTGTACAGTGTAGCGTTCGTTCTCGTCTGAGCGTTTCAGTCCACGTTCCTGGCCTGGATCGACACTTTTTTTGTTTTTATTAAAGTTCTTTCCTCCGTTCCGAGCGCGGTGTGACTTGCTCCTCGCTCTATCGTCTTTTTTCTCCCTCTCGCCTCGAAACACAACGAAGTCGACTGTTAGGCTTAACGTCTGAGGCGTAGAGTCCGAAACGCAACACCAGCGAAACCGGAGCAAGCAATCGAGCCGGCAATCTTCTTTGGCAAACCAAATTAACGACTACTTAATTAAAAAAGAACCACTAGAGATAATATGGGCAGCTTTCCTTTCGTCCTACCGTGCGCACCCGCCGTAGCTTTGGCATCGCGGAAACGTTTTATATAGGTTTTCGTTGTTCTGGGCCGATCCACGAAATGTTTTGCTGACAACTTCCGCCATCGGCTAATCCAGCCAATCAGAAGTGGATTTTGAAAGGGTGACATCCGGTAAGCGGACTGAATGGAATTCGGTACACTGGAAACATTCAGGCTGTGTTCCGAATCTTACCCGAGTAACCTATCTCCTACGTCAGCAAGTAATACCACGTGACATCGCGAGTAAGCAATCCACGACTCGATTTTAGAACGGCCGGGGTAACCCGGGAAAGTCACCTCGATACTACGCGGATTAGCTTCGTTTTGGGCTACGGCAAAAAGAAAACAGAGTAGCGATGGCGGAAAATGGCAGACGCTCTCTCGATCATAAAGAAAGCACTTGAAGAGACGATATTTTTAACAACTTCCAACTTCGAAATTTTTTCTTTGATAGTTACGACGCGGTGTTTCCTGAAGTGGCTACACCAGCTCCTCTTTCTCACCTTCCTTTTGGGCTGTATACTGAGATCAAAATTATCTATTCTTTTCAGTTACATCCAAAATTTGTTTTTATTAATCAGCGCGATCGCTTTAAGTCTAGTCCAGGTGCCCCAAACGCACACATTCCACCATCGTAGTTTCCACCGATTCCGTTTTGCGGAAATTGCTCTCACACGGTGTAGCGGTACAGCGCAGGGGGCTGCCTCAACAGTGATATGTGACTTACGCTCGTTGACCCATTGATTACAAAATCACAGAGAGAACTTCCAAACCGCTATATTTCTTGGGGAGGGTTATTAACATAAAATCTTCGAAGCCTTCATCGCTTTACAAGCGTTATCCTCTCATTACACAAACCCTGAAAAAAAAAAAAAAAATAAAACTTCCACAACAATTATTGCGTTCGAACATTTTCAGCCTTGAACGTAAGAATATGGAGTTCCCTCAACGCCGAAAACAAGGATGCGGAGAAGCTCCTGTTTACGCTCTTACTCTGATAATCATAATAACAACAGGTATAGTACGTTCCCGGGGAAGGTGCACGGTGTGGATGTGGTGCAGTCCATTTCTGCGAATGAATATTATTCATTTTCAATATTTATAATATTCAAAATGAATAATAAAATAAATTTTTAAGAATGAAAAATTAGTAAATGACTTTATTACAATAGATACATTGAACTTTAAAATAAATGCATAAAATATTAGTTTATGATGAAACGTGGGCATCTAAGCAACCGAGAAAGATCTCAATAGAAGAGGAATTAACAAAATTTTGAGGTAGGTGGTTTCATTCGTTAGTGGTTCGCGGGAAAAAAAAAAGAATTTAAAGCAATTATTATGAGCGACGTCTTCCTCAAAGTTTGCCATGGTTGTACCGTGTTAATCGTTTGCTTTTGTTGATTAGATAATTTTTATTTGGTAGGTTAAAATGATCGTTGGCCAATTCGTATAGAAATTTAAGTCTAGCCAACTAATAACTAACACAACTAATAAATCTAGTTTAAAGCTTTGTTACTTGTGGAGTAAATGTGTGAGTCCCAACGCAAACTTTGCCTTATGTTGGGACCGAGGTATTTGTGCTCACAGACTTGTACCAAGAGGTTGTTGCCTATCTGGTAAGGAGAGGAGTATTGTGGTCTTTTCTTCGTTATGGTCAAAAATACAGTTTCATTCGAATTTATTTCCATCTGCCAATCATGGAACCAATTTATGACATGGTGAAGAGCATTACTTAGGATAATCTGGTCGTTTTGGTTATTTATTTGTGAGTAAAGTATGCAATCATCAGCGAAGAACCGAATTTTTACGTTCACATGTTTGACCAAGTCATTTATGTACAGGGTGTCACAAAAGAAAATTCACACAGTCTTTTTTACCGCAAAAATAAACTACGCGTCGCCGAACGCTCATTTACCGCCCAAAGGTTGCGCTAGAGGTCACAACCAGATGCCAAAGCTTCAGCCCGATCCGATACCTTAATCAAAAGTAATACCTGATTTTCTGAAAATTTCAATGGGAAAATGGCGGTCGACGGAGTTTTCAAACACATCAGGCTCTATGGCACCAGAAACCGAAAACTATCAAAAATGGGCTCCATTTCCCCATTGAAATTTTCAGAAAATCACTTATAACTTTTGATTAAGTTATCGGATCGTGCTGAAACTTTGGCATCTGGTTGTGACCTATGGGCGGAGAATGAGCGTTCGGCGATGCCTAGTTTATTTTTGCGGTAAAAAAAGATCGTGTAAATTTTCTTTTGTGACACCCTGTACATAAGAAGAAAAAAAAAAAAAAAAACCGCTGCCAGTACTGATCCCTGTGGGACTCCCGCTGGAACTTTGACTTGGAATGATGAGTGCGCATTAAGTGCTAAGTACTGGTAGCGATCTGAAAGGTAGTCTTCAATACACTTGAGAGTTTTTCCTGCTCCTAGTACACATTCTAGCTTAAACAACAGTTACGTTCACCGCTCAGATGACGGAGCCCGACGCTACGAGCCAATCAAACAGGGGCAAAAAGACGACGTCACGCCATTCGTCCTCAGCTTGTCGCGCTAATCGGCTAAACCAATAAAGTGCAGCAAATGACCGTGACTTTGCGTTTTTAGCACGTATGTCCGCGCTTGTACGTCTCCTTCGACTGCGCTCTTTGAATAGACCGATCTCATCAGCCAGTTTGACTACGCCACCGCTGGCGCAATGCATCGAGGGAACTTTAGTCTTTCTGCGCGTGCGACAACCTCGCTAAAGCTCTGCGCGAGTAGAACACAGAACCGCACGAGCCCTCTCGTCTATTGCCTTCTGCCTCCTGCGAACTAAAGTTATGGCGGCGCCACGCATGCGCCGAACGCTTGGTGAGATAGGTCTGTCGGTTGTTGGTTTCTTGAAAAGTTGTTTTATGGCCTGCCTAGTTCCGCGAACGAGCATTTCTCGTTGTCCTGGGCAAAATTTTTTACCCAATAAAACCAACGTGTTATTAATATTACTATTATTCATATTATTACCCGCCGCTCTTGTACCACGTGACCAGATTCCTGCGCCCGAGCCCAGGGGCATGAGGGGGTTGAAAAGCGGGCGATTGATTGGTCCGGCGCTCCGACCGCCCTTCAGCCTGAGCGGAGCATGTGAGCGCGGGTGCACACAATGCGCACTTCAGCCGCGGTCAAAATACAAAAGACAGTCTCCAGGCACCGCCTTCCTCGGATGACGGGACCAACAAAAGCTGCCTGCGGACATGGCGCACGTGCTTTCAACATGCCCGCAATTAATTCTGTCACCGCAGCGAACGTTATTTGTACGACGTATATGGCTGACTCTCGGTCGAGAAACACACCTGCTTTGAGGGAAACCACACGGCGGTTCGAGTGCCTGCCGTAAGACAAGAAAGAAGGACGGACAACACGGTCAGATAATCGGACGATGGATCGTTTATGGACACAGAAGGAAAATGCGCCGGAAGGTATACATCGAGCGCGCGAGGGAGAAAAAAATTAATTCGCGGCACGACTCCGAGAGCGGACGTAACTCGTGTGCCGACCAGAGCGCCCCTAATGGCAAAACAGATCGTTTCCGTGAAGAAGCGTCACAGGGCGAGCCATAGAGGTAGCTAAAGCTATGGTTGCCTCCGAATTTACGGGAGAGCCAAAACAATTGACACGTAGTTCGATGCGGTGTAATTCAAACAAAAACTCACCCGGTGCGTTTCGTTCGGGTTCCCAGGAGTGATTTCCATACACGGTACACCCTTCCGAAGAAAAAAAAAAAAAAGGGAGGAGGGGGGGGGGGGGTGTTCACATACGCTGATGTGCTTGGGCTCCTCTTGTTAATTTTCTGAATTCAGCATTGCTCTTTCCGAATGTAAGGTAACACTCGAAGACAAAGACAAAAAGAGGAGAACTGGACATGGTGCGCTTTATCTGATCAATTTCTCGACTGTGTCCAGGTGCGCCGATGACCGAAGAGGCTGAGAGGACGGCGCTTTTTCCGTGTGGGATTCTCTTCGACAAAGCGCGAAGGTGCGGCGTCGGGTACGGAGCGAAGGTGGCAAAAATAAAATTACGCGGTCATTAAATTACTTTCGGCAGAAACGAGTAATGCAATTCGTTGCTTTTTGCTGTCAAGTAACACAGTGTTGTACAGTTAACCTCAGGGCGGAGATTTTAATTATATTCCTCAATCACGTTTTTTTCGTGCGTGTGTCTTCTGGCATGTGTTCACACGCGTACAAAAGAGATACATTTTTCCTTATTTTTTGCAGAATCTTAAATGTAAAATTAACATGAGAACGAGAAATACATCGTGACTCATGGACGCAGACGCGTCATAAATAGAAGACACTTAGGTTGCTTAAAGCGTACACAAGGTAGAGCAGGAGAGCTCTAACACACAATGCTCTGGCTAGAAACAAACAACACATCCTGCATTAATGTGGTCTCCGACCTCGAGATAATTTGGGTTTCTGTTTGTATAAATTATAACAAGTATGTTTTGGGTGTCTGCTATCGCCCTCCCACAAAGAGCGCCAATTTTGTTGCCGAGCTTCACGATGTCGTTAACGCGGTCCATGTACGCTTCCCAAATGTTCCTGTAATACTCTTGGGAGACTTCAATTACCCAAACATTGTATGGACAAGCGACAGCCCTTTCCTTAACCCATTTTCTACAGAGAGTAATGATTTTTTAAACTTCTGTACCGATTTTAGCTTTTCGCAGACAGTAGTGCAGCCTACACGGGTTACTAATTCTACAGCCACTATATTATAGATCTAGTGTTAACCACGTCAAGTGAACTTATTTCCCCTCTCACTTATTTACCCGGTCTTAGTGATCATTCTTTGTTGCTATTCTCCTTAAATATCCCAAAGTGTAAATCGTCGAAAAGTGTTAAACGCATATTTGACTATGCTCATGCTGATTTTACAGCCATCAACAACGATATGGGTTCGTTTTTGGCGGAATATCTGTGCAACTTTTAAGAGCGTTCCGTCGAGGCTAATTGGTGTTTATTTAAAGACAAAGTGAATTCCCTTACGAACATGTACATTCCTGTGCGAACTATTCGTTCTTCCACTCGATCCCCATGGTTCAATGGAGCGCTCAGAAGGCTTTCAAACAAAAAGAAACGGTTGTTTCGCTCTGCGAAGTTATCCGCTTCATCAATTGCTGATGTACGCTGGGCGGCATATCGCTCCGTCGCTGCTTTATATAAAACTACCGTCAGTGAAGCCAAACAGCATTTCTTCGGAAGTACTTTGCCAGCAATGTTGCTCAACAATCCTCGTCAGTTTTGGAATGTTGTGAACCCCTGCGAAAAACCTGGTGTAAGGCTTACCAACTCGGACGGGGAAGAGATACCAGAGAGGGAGTGTGCATCCGCGCTAAATGAAATGTTCGTCGACTCCTTTTCCAGCCCCAACGTTCTTGACTACCCTGATTTGCTCCCATCAAACTTTTGCACTATGGATTCCATTACTATAGAGTGTGGTGGCATTGTCAAAATTATTGATGGCCTTAAACTATCCTCATCATCTGGCACTGACAATATAAACTCAAAATTTTTAAAAAACACTAAAATGTACTCTTCTGTTATTCTAACTAAGCTTTTCCAGCAATCTCTCAATCTTGGTACTCTTCCCGAGGACTGGAAGGTGGGGAAGGTGATTCCGGTCCATAAAAGTGGCGATAAATCTAGCCTGAGTAATTATCGTCCGATTTCATTAACGAGCATCCCCTGCAAACTTCTGGAACACATAATTTATTCTCATCTTGTTGCTTTCCTTAATTCTAAGTCTTTTTTCACCCCGGCTCAACATGGATTTAGGAAACTATTTTCGTGCGAATCTCAATTGTTAACACTTACTCACAATCTTCATGTCGCTCTTGATCGTTCTTCCGCGGTAGATTGTGTATTTTTAGACTTCTCAAAAGCATTCGACAAAGTTTCACACCGGCTTCTTCTTCATAAACTCACTGTCCTTAACATAGAACCCCAAATTCTTGCTTGGATTGAGTCTTTTTTAACTAACCGCTCACAATTTGTTCATGTTAATGGCTGCAACTCAGATCATTCACCAGTAAGTTCAGGCGTTCCCCAAGGTTCCGTACTAGGTCCTCTTTTATTTCTTATTTATATTAATGATTTACCTACTCATGTTTCTTCATCCATTGGCTTATTTGCAGATGACTGTGTCATCTACAGGGAAATAACCAATGATTCTGATATTCATTCTCTTCAGTCAGACCTTGACAGCATTTCCCGGTGGTGTGACTCATGGAATATGAAACTTAACATTAACAAATGCAAATCCATGAGAGTATCACATCAAATGAACACATGCCATTCTTACAATATTAGCGGCGTTGTCCTTGATTCTGTCTTATCATATAAATATCTCGGTGTGCATATAACAAATAACCTCTCCTGGGATACTCACATTCAATACGTAATCAACAATGCAAACCGCATGTTAGGCTATCTTAAAAGAAACTTCTCTCTTGCTTCCACCTCTTTAAAACTACTTCTTTACAAGTCTTTGGTTCGAAGTAAACTTGAATACGCCGCAGCTATATGGGACCCTGGTATAACACTTGCGTCATCACTTGAAGCCATTCAAAACCGTTCTGCTCGATTCATACTGCATAACTATCACCGAACATCCAGCGTATCAGCAATGAAATTCAATCTCTGCTTACCTGATCTCTCTCTTCGCAGGAAAGTGTCACGCTTGTGCTTATTTCACAAGATCCATTATCTTAACACGTCAATGCGCCAGCTTTTGTTAATACAACCGTCTTATATCTCATCGCGCGTCGACCATCGATATAAAGTTGGCATTGCTCACTGTCACACATCACGTTTTTTTCAGTCTTTTTTGCCCAAAACGTCACTGGACTGGAATCGCCTTCCCGCAGCTGTAGTCGAGATTGCCGAGAGCTCTGATTTTCGAATTGCTGTCTACAATTATTTTTTGCATCCTCTATAACTCCCTTGTTAAGTGAATTTGTTTGTGTATATATTGTTTCAAATTATATTTTTGTCCTGTTTAACTCACTAGTTAGGTATATTTCTTTTGTTTGTATATTGTTGCTATGCCCACCCCCCTTCTGTAATGCCTTCGGGCCCTGAAGGGTATCAATAAATAAAATAAAAATAAAATAAACAAGAAACGTGAAACCGTAACAGGAAAACAAGAACCTTTGTTCCCTAAGCAGCCACGACGCTTCTTTCGTGACGCTGAACTTTCCAACTCGACAAACGAGTCTCATATTGCCTTCGTCAAACCATATCTACCGTTCAAGACGTCATGCGCAGTAGTAGAGGTTACAGGGGAGAGATTTGAGAAGAGTGCTTACAATCAGGCACCCATTGTCAAGGCGAACGATTCGCTATTTGTTCATTCACGACAGCGCCGCTGGGCAGCTGCTCACCCAACACCTTTCCCTCGTGACGTTCTTCGCGAAGCTTCGAGGGAAAGTGTCGCCGATTAGAAAAAGGGGCTTGTGTAGTGTTTTGAAATGCAACTAGGACGATCTGTAAGTTACAGATCGTGCTGGTTACATTATAAATTGCTAAATATAAGCCCCTGCATGTTTGGAGATCGTTCTTGTTACATTATGAAATACTAAATATAAGCCCCTGTTTGTAGTCTGCGACACTTCGAGACAGTATTAATCGCTACTTTTTACATAGGGATAGGAACGAGTAATTTAAACGTAGTTTGATTATTTTGCGAAGTAATCTGTAGTTGTAATTTCGTTTCTGCGGCAGTAAGCTGCAATGTAATTCTATTGAATTCTATCCGTATTAAGCGAAGCAACCAGTAAAAATAAGGGTAAGTTGGCCACCTGTGCCCTGCGTCGTGCCCAACTAACGCGAGAAAACTGTAAAGTGGTCCCCACCACCCGGACCACGCTCAGCGTGTTTTCACGTTCAAACGTCATCAAGGGTGCCGTCGACAGGCTAATCGCGATAAGACGTACCGAAAACACGCGTAAAGCGAGTCAGGCATTAGCGTCCATTCTGCGGCATCCACGCGAAATTGACGTCACATTCGTGCGAAGGTCATGCTGTACAGTGATCCTTGTCTATTTCACTGAGGAGACTACCAGTCAGACATTGCTAAGAAAGACGTGGAATCAATGTACCTATTCAACCCATAAAAAGATGAAAGACGTTTACAAATATCTGTAACGCGCCACTAGAGCGCAGCTCTTGAGGTGGAGGAAGGGAGGTTAACGAGGGGAGGGTATGCTCCCCCTCCGTACCTTCCCCTGCTCCTCTTCCTCGTTCCCCCTCCTACTCCTTTTTTTCTCTTCTCCTCCTCCCGCTGAATTTGTTCGTGGGCGACGTGAGACGAAGTCATGGGACGTCGTTTTCCCCGCTAAATTTAGCGGGGAAGATGCTAAAGTTGAGGCTTGGGCGAGTTGGTACATACTTCGGAAATTAAAAACAGCGCGGAAAGACGAGGACCAGACAAAGAAGTGACACGGACGTAGCGCTGACTTACAACTCTATTGCGGGAAAACTGAATAGGTGTCGAGGTCACGTGACGTCAATTTCCCCGCTAAATTTAGCGGGGAGACTTAGCCCGCTAAAATTGACGCCACGTGACGTCAAAACCAATTCCATTTCGCGCTAAATGTAGCGGGGCGGTTAAGCCGACGGCGACGCCGCGAAGCGCGGAAACAAGCGCGCTGCGCTCTCAAAAGGAGCACGGGGACTCACACCGATGTTAATAACCTGGCATCCATTTCATTAGAAAGTTTTCGTAGATCGTTTTCGCCATTCCGCAACGCTCCTCCGCAACCCGCTACGATACCCGGAACTCTACAGTCAAGGCCATCGGCGCGCAGGCGCAGCAGCGGCTTCTTCGTTGCGGAGTAGGGTGCTAGGCAAAGCGAACATGAAGGCACTCTATTGCGGAGGGCTTAGCGGAGGGGGAAACGCGGTCTGCGAAAACTCCCTATTTACATGATTTCCCCCTTACGGACCCGGCTTTGTTGACGGAGGACGTCTCGTGCGTCCCGCTGGCGCGAGGGGCGCTTGTTTGTAAACACGAAAGGGTGTTAAAGCGATTGCCCCTCGTCGACACCGAGAAAGATAGGCGACAAGGTGGCGGCTTTCTCGCCGACCGCGTCGCACGGCGTGTATACCTGCCGGGGCCGAGAGAGATCGGTCCTCGGGTAACGAGCGGCCTCGACCCGTCGTAAAAGCGGCGCCCGTATCTCTCGTTCCCTCGGCGTGTGTGCACAACCCCCCCGCGGGAACTCTGCCCCTCCGGAGGAAGCAAACGAGGCGGGGGCGGAGGACCTCGTTACGGCCTCACGACTCGGGCACGAAGCGCGGACGGGCGTCGACGGGGCGGAAGACAAGTGGACCACGCCAGTGGCCTCGACACGTGGCCGTACCCGCCGCAAAGACCGATACACCTTTACGGAAAATCCCGGTATACGCCTCGCAATTAGTAGAGAGTCGTAGTAGATCGCCTCGATGACTCAGATGATGATGTTGATACCCGATACTCCGTCGACGCCTTTGCGCGAGCATGGTGTCGTTATCGGGTATACCGTTATCGGAATTATCTACTAAAAGTCCCCATTAGAAAGTTTTAGTAGATCGTTCGGATGATACCCTGCCTTTTGCACATGCATCGTATCGTTATCGGGGCGTATCGGAACCTTCTACTAAAACCGTGCGTCTCGGGCCGACTCCCGAGGCATTCCGGAAGCGTCGCGATCCATTTCATCAATTGGCTTGTAGCGGCACTTACCAATAATTAAACGAATGTACAATCGCGGACAATATGAGCTGTCCCCCACGCTTCTTAGGCGGCCAGTTTTTGAGAGAGCTGCATATGTGCTCCGGAATGAATTGCGAAGTTTAGGACTCGGGACTATTTGGCACATTGAGAAGCACCGAAGTTTGTGGATACCACAGACGCGGAAAAAGGCCGGATCGGGTGTTTGAGCTCAAATTGCCCGCGAGGGCGCACCCATCCCCCACTTTATGCGCTGTTCCACGCCTTCCTTCTGAGCTGGTGAAAGCGTCTCCTGCTCATTGCATGGCGGTACTTGCCACAGTGCATGGTGACGATGTAGAGGAGGTTAGCGACAATTGATACACCTTACGTTTTCCTCCAGTCCCCGAAACGACTCTTCGATGTCTTCTAAACAAATTTAAACGAACGTTCCTTAAATAATGCACTCCGCGCATTGTACGACTTTGGAGATAAAGATCGCTGCCAAGTTTTCTTATCACCGTGAATGCGGAACATAAAATTACACCAACACAAAACACGGTCGATACGTACTGTGCTTCTGTTATTCGAGAGTTGTAGTAGATGGTTTCGATGACTCCGATAACGACACCCGATCCTCCGACGCCGCGCATTTGAGGGTGCATCGTATCATTATCGGGCATCGTTATCGGGGGTGGCGTTGTCTATAGCCCGACCACCCTCACTTTGGGTGTCTTAACGATAGCGCGTACTTCCCCACTCCGGCTCGACAGAGCCGTTTGGCTCGATCTCTTTTAGCGCCGACATCGGGATGCCCTAGCAGTGCGTCCAGCAGCAGGCTGTAAGACATTTTGGGACTATTTGGCTCCTATAGACAGCGAGGCCACAGGGTGCCATGTGCCGGAGACCAGGCGCAGATTGGACACCAGAGCTGCGCTGGGACTCGCGTTCGTGACGAGGCAAGTGCCAACGCATGACTCGCCTCCCACATCGAAAGGTTATCAGGGAGGTGTTGATCGCAGCTCCGGTGCGTTAGCACACCCGCCCACCGAACAACGCCCACCCGGCGAGGAAGCGAAATGTCAAGGCTCCCGCCATGTCGCCCGGAGGAGGCGCCTCTCGTGTCAGCTGACCCGCGAAGCGACTTTCCTCCGTCCTGTACGTGGACGGAGCTCGCGACGCCTGCCTCCGCAGACACGATCTCAAGGCCGTCCCGTTCAGTCGATCGACCGGGACATCCGTGCGCCAACCTTTCCTTTCGGCACCGCGTCATTTCCTACGCGTAAACTCTACGCCAGACGCACGCTTCAGACAGTGCGGGAAGTACCACGTCAAGGCCCGTCCAAACAGGATACTTCAAAAATCGGGAGGCGACACGACTCCGACGTAAGTCGTGCGCCTGTCCGCTTCCGACCGTTTTTTTTTTTTTTTTCGAGGGGAATTTGTTTCCTTTTTTTTAACTTTTTGTTTGTGTTTCTTACGGGGGCCTGGACCATGCCCCTTTTCGGGGTCCTGAGAGTCACTCACAAGCTCTGTTGGCTGTAGGTCAATCGCTCAAGGCCTCCAGTGATCTACAGGTCCCGAAAACGGGAAAGGGAAGTGGTTGTGTTCGAAATCTTACCCAAATCGATTCGAGCTACTCCGGCGGGTCGTGTCACATGATAACGCGGAGAGAGTGACGCTGGACGCGGGTACGTTTTCGAACAAAACCCTTAACCTCTACTAAGATCGAGTAAATTTTGGAACACGACTAAGAATACGAGGGAACGGCAGAAGGGAATAACAGCGTTGGCACGTGGCGTGTGACGTCAAGTCAGACGACCACCGAAGTCACCGAAAAGCGGAGGAAGCGAGGAGGAAAATCGCGATGTTAGCTCGGTGGTGTGCAAACAGACATCGGACTGCCGGACTGCCAGATGCTTCAACTTCCACGACTTTTGACGGAGTCGTATCGCCTCACGATTTCTGAAGTCTCCTGTTTGGAGAGGCCCTTACGATTCATATACACATTTGCATTTGAGCGCAATACGTTCAGTTGCAGGGGACGGACACGGAGCGTTACGGATAGCGTTTGCTATCCGTAACGTATGCATGTACATACCGTTGCGTTGAAACGCGCTCAACCGCTGTCAAGAGTACAAAAAAATGCGTTATCGTCGCTGCCAAATGAGCGAAGTCCACGGCAACATGGCGGCGCCCGGAGACAGCGTCGAAGGGGTCGATCTCATGACGATCCCGCTGGCTTCAGCGTCTTTTCTTCAGCTTGAACCATCGCAACTTCGAAACCGAATACTCCTCGTCGCCGAGCGCGAGCAAGCACGTGCTATCGCTATGCACTAAATATCCAGTCCAGAGTATGTCTACCAAAATATCTCTTCAAAATAATCATTTCCAGACTGGCAGCGCGGCACCATGGCATCCTGGACTGTGGCAGCCACCCACCTGGGCACGACCCACAAGCTTTCGTCTGCTCAAGTTACAATAAAGTTTCTTCTTCCTCCTCCTCCTTATGAGAAAACGAAGTATGAAGTTTACGCGTCCAGATCCGAATCGCTGGTTTGCCAGCAACGAGCAGGGGCGCTCGGGACGTCCAATGCTGTATCCAACAGCAGACGATAAGCTTCCTCTTCCACGTCCCTGTGCGTTGTATTACCAGCGAGCGTCTGTGGTTTGGCGGATTGTGTTTGGTTTAGGCTATTTGCGGCATGCTATGGAGGGCGGACAGAATTGGTGACGTGCTTCGAGGTGTAATAACACCCCGAAGAAATGCGACAGAGAGACATCTCATCGGTTTCCGACGGAGAAGTTTCTGCAACAGAAGTGGATCGCGCTAGAAAACAATTCGCACCGCGCTAGCACACAAAACCTTCCCTACGTTTCTGAAGCGGCGTCTGGCGCCATAGGTCGGCGGACCCGAATGCAGCCGCCACGGGTGGTTCCCTCGGAGGCGACGCCGGTGGAGTGCATGCGAACGGCGAATCGTCTGAAATATCACGCTGAAAATCTTATAACATTTGCTAGTCGTTGCTTGACCCGGACAAGCACGGTGAATCGTATCGTCCATTATTTCTCACGGACGTTCGTGACGGCCTTTTGAATGCTTCTGACGATGGGCTAAACAGGCTCACGCTGCCCATGTGCTGATTTTCATACAACATCTGACGTCACAACAAGATGGCAGACCAGTGAAGTTGCAGGTTAGTTTCGGTTTCGGTGTTCTCGCATTTCTACGAATAAAAGTTATATAAAAAAAGCTTCGGAAAAATTTGCTCGCTTCTCTAGGTTCAGTTCCTAGCGCTCTTCCAGAAAATATGTTTAGTTAAAAATGTTCAAATTGACTCCGGCCTGTAAAGGGATACTGAATCGAAACTTAGAATATACCTCTCACGTTCAGAAATAAGTTAAGCATTGTCAACACTATCTGCTAATGACAATCACACGCTTGTATTTGAACGGATGGCTATACTTTTCGCTCCAAAGGACCGATTCCATCGAGCGCTCGAAGATCAGCCATCGGAGAGCGCGATGCATCACGGGGCACGTGACGTCAACTGGCCCAGCACCGGCAACGCTGCTTGGGTGCTGGCGTGGTTATGAGCCCCGCCAATCGCTGTCGTCAACACCTTACTGCCATTTGTTAGACCACCTGAGACTGGGTGGAAGGAACACGACAACGTCTCAATTGAGACGTCGTCGTGTTTCTTCCACCCAGTCTCAGGTGGACTAAAAAATGGTAAACTTACACCAGCTCGCCTGCGCCCTAGCTGTTTTTTCATTAACCTTACAGCCTGGCCACTTTAGTTCAAAGTAACGCAACGACGTTAGTTTATTCATTTTAAATTGTTTGGTGTCTCTTCGAACAAAATATTGGTGTCTCCGCGGTGTGGTCAGAACGTGGTTGACATTTAGACTATAAAAAAGGCGCAAGACGTTTGTTGCAGTATTCCTTTAACACCGCAACGGATGAAGGATCGACCTGGGGTGTTCCTAGGAACTGAAATTAGGGGGGGGGGGGGGGGGGGGGGGGCATTGAGAATAGAGGAGTCGTTGTGAATTAAGGGGGTGTCTTCGGAAAAACAAGGGGGGGGGAGGTTTACACCCCCGTAGAGGGAATCACTGGGAGCGGCTGCACAAACCAGACCCGTTTTCTGCAGTCACGGGATTCCCTGTTCCGGCAGAGGAGCTAGTGATCCTCAAATTCCTATCTGTTTGGACCTCAACGCCCGATCCCTTTGTTCCTGCCAAGAGTAAAACATTTTACCTCATAAATAAAAAGTAACGCAAAAGTAACGTGCATTACTTTTCACGGGTAACAATAACGAGTTCCTTATATTTTGTGGTAATGCGGGTCGGTAACGGGTTCCATTCATCAGCAAGTAATGAGAAACCTACCTCGTTCCTTTTGTTTATTTTTTTCTTCGGTAACGCCTACAACACTGGACAGAGCTTTGGAGCGGGTCCGGACAGCCGTACTCTGCTGGCTGTCGTGAATACCTCTGCTGTCGTCATCGGTCCTCCGAAAACAAGGAAAGAGAGGAGACGACAGCCAAGAGGAAAACCGTGCTGTCTGCGTGGGTGATCGGACGCGCGTGCCGCCACTTTCACGCCTTTCGAGAGGCGCTCGCGCTTTTCTTGATGCCATCTGCTGTGTCCCCGACAGGCCAATATTATAC
Organism: Ixodes scapularis; assembly: GCF_016920785.2. NCBI lineage: Eukaryota > Metazoa > Arthropoda > Arachnida > Ixodida > Ixodidae > Ixodes > Ixodes scapularis. Next base: position 27,376,282 of record NW_024609883.1, on the reverse strand, counting down.
TTTTTTTTTTTTTATCCGAAACGATTGAAAACGACGCCCTTGGAAACTCGGTAACTTGTGAAGTAAAAAAAAAAAAAAAAATCCCTATGCCGAATTTGAAGTTCCCGCGCGATCCGCGCCAGTGCAGTAACGTTAAAGATTGATAGCGCCTTTGATCAACTCGCACCGGAATCGCCCTAAAACCAGGACAGTGCACAGTGCCGGTATTTTAGTGTCAGAGAAATAAAAGGTACAGTCATCGCACGTGCGGCTGTGAAGGACGATTGGGTGAAAAGACGCATTTGAAGCCTTCAAGGCTTCCAGGTTGTGTTCTCCGAGTCGATGGTTAACGTTAAGGCTAAACGTAACCATCAACTGAGAGAATAAAGGCTTCCAATGAGTCAATTCACCCTATTGTCGTCCACAGTCGCACTTGCGATGACTGTACCTCCTTATTTCTCCGATACTATAATACTGGGCGGGTACAATAAAATATTTGGGAGACAAATTATTGAAACATTTGCCATGGGGACTGTAAACAACATGGTTGCACCGTAATTATCACTGACGAAGGCAGAGGTCGAATTCCTAATACCAGAGATGACCAGATTACTGATAGCTCGTCGAAACGCTAGTGGTTTTTAAACTTTTAAATTTATAGTACCTTTCCCTTTGGGACTGCCAACAACAATATTTCCACACCTTCATTATCACTGGTAAAGACAGAGGTCAAATTCCTAACACCAGATATGAATAGATTGATGATACTTCGTTGTAACGCTAGCGCTTTTTAAACTTCTAGATTTATAGTAGATTTCCATTTCCCTCGTCTTTTTTCTCCTTTCCTTAATCGAGAACATTGAAACCTTCGGGGGGCGGTTTTATATTTTGTGTCATTCTATGTTGTGGCTCACTAAAAGAAGTCCTGTTTCCGTCACCCTCCGCGATGTGCTGTCCTTTCATGTATTCGTATGTTGATGCGTGTATGTGCTGTGTATGTGTGTGTTCTCGCTTTATGTGAACTGAATGGTCAATGCTATCGTATGTGAAGGCACGCGAAGGTGTATGATAAAAATGTCTAAATAATTGAGCGAAAATTTTTATTTTTTTATTTTTGTGCTCGATGAATTGGGCGGTACGTAGCGACATCTAGCCAGGACATTTTCAATTACTCTATCTGCATCTGCTATCTGGTGGCCAGCATTTAACCTTCTTTCACGTTTCGCTATATTTTCTGGGCCATGCAATAAGCCAAGTAGGCTGCTTTGAGTTCGCTCTTTCGGGAACAACGTTTGGTTTCGCGAATGGTTTACCACTTCCCTCTGGCGTGCGGTGCCAAAAAAGGAAACGTGTCGCGAGGAATTGCAAAGGTGAGACGCGACGTGCGCGCAGTGGCCGAGCTTAGACCATTTCCTTTTGACATCGCGGTATTGAAAACAAGAGTGAGTGACTGCGCTCGAAACGGGTTTCGTTACCGACGCGGGAAGCCGGCTTCGGCAATGAATATACAGCTCGTGTAAAGCTCGTGTTATGTTTTCATTTGCTGCAGCTCTCGCTCCGAAAGCAAAGGTTTGTTTGGATGTGTTCGAAGTGGTTGACTACGTTTCTTGCGATGGCTGTTTAACAGGCACATGGGGTGCCGCCAGTAGTGCGAGGCAGGCTCGTAGCCAAGGGGGGAGGGGGGGAGGGAGGCATGGTGCCCGGGCCCCCCCCGAAATCTTCCATTTTGCTGGGACCTCCTCTCCCCCCTCCCCCTTATACAGCATTTTGTCATGAGCGACCCCCCAAATAAAATCCTGGCTACGTGCCTGGTGCGAGGTATTCGGCTGTCCGAAAACTATGCTCTTTTCGGTTGAATGGCGGCAGCGGTACGCGTAAAGACCGACGATGTGCGCAACGTCCTGGCGTCGTCGTTAAGTCTTCGAGTCAGAGCCGCCCTACTGCTACGCAGACGAGGGAGGAACTTTGCTCCTCCCGTTTGCAGAGACGATGGTTGCACCGTTTCTGAAGGAACATAGGGGACCAGAGTGTTCCTCCCTTTATGGAGCAATATAAAAACCCTCTTTTCTATGAGTGCGCTAGTCTACCGGAGTACCTCCGCTGGTGTGAAGAGGTTTGCGTTACAGTACCCAGCTGGCATTCCTCCCCGGACTGGCGCCGCGCGCTTAGAGGCACACCGGTGGCTTTATGAGGACGTGATGTCCTCGAGAGGAGCGCGCAAAGGAGCAAGAGGGGGCGAGGGACAAAGGGCTTGGGGGCAACTTAAGGGGAGAGCAAGCGGGGGTTGGAGTCCTGATGCATAGAGTCTCCAGTCGTGAGGCTGTCAGAGTCAAGTCTTGGGTCGAGTAGTCGGTTCCTACGACTAAGGTCTTCAGTCGGGGCTCTTAAGTGAGAGCACGGTGGGGATTTGAGCGGAGCAAAGATGGACTGACGAGAAACACGACTTGGGCAGCGGAATGCGAGTTTCTAAACTGTTTGATAGTTCCTGCTGTGTTGTGTGACTTCCTTGGTTGCGACTGGAGCGCGACTTCATTGAGTAGGGCGTCGGATGAGATCACGTGACCCCTCAGGGTTTAGCACCACAAATACGTGAGCCAGCTAAGTCATTTGACGTACCTGTGGCATCACATCGTTCATTTACTTCACGATAGATTACGCGGTTATCCGTAAATAAATTAGTTGATGTTGCATAGGTATTTGTAAGACATTTATATAAATAAGTAACAAGGGGGTCCGAAACCAACCCCTGGGGAACGCTCGAAGTGAAAGGATTGTGCGAAGAATTAGCTTCATTAGTGGTTATAACAAACTGAGATTGATTAATTGAAAACCTTTAATCTAGACCGGATCAATTTAAGGATATCCAAGTCTAGAAAGTAAAAGTTCATGAGAAACCCTATCAAAAGTTTGGTAAAAGTCAAGAAAGATACAGTCAAACTGCGACCCACGATAAGAATACAAAGTATATCGTTAGTGAAAGACAGAAGTTGAGTTTCGCAGAAAAGAAATTTGCAAAAACCGTGTAGCGTAAGTGAAAAAAAGAGGAAGAAAGAATTAGTTACAAAAATTATGCAAATAGGAAAAATTTATGCGCTCTAACATTTTTCAAGGCGTACGTACCGGTACTTGATTTTCAAGCTGGAACAACCTTCCGAATTTCTAATCATCCTGGAATTTTGTGATTGCTCGAAAATTGAGATGTGAATTTTAGTATTCCCAATAAACTTAGCGGCAAAATCATGAACACCACGCGAGGAAGATATTATAGAGGATAGACTTGGGGTGCAAATTAGAAGAAGAAAAAAAGTTTAATAAGGCGAACTTCTTCCTGCTACTAAAGTAGTAAACCGCAACTTAAAAACCCGGCGAATTTGTGCGGTTATTCAGAAAGCCGTAAAATGATGCGCGTGCCTTCTAACGTTCTGCAAATCGTTGATTTACTGTTTTTCGACGATGCTGAGCAATTTTCTAATTGAAACCATGCCCTTAAACACAATATTAAAAAAGTTAATTAGGCAAAAATAATTAACAAGTAAATTATCACGGACTTTAATATTTTTTTTCTAAATAGGCCCCTGGCCCGGGACCAAAACGACACAAGACTTTTTTCGTTGCGATGAGTAGTTTTCGCAGGAGCGATTTGGCCTGCGTTCTATGTAAAAGCAACGAGCGATTCCATAGGAGATCAGTCACAATCGTAATAACGCAACGTAGAGAGCCAACATCACCAGAAAACGCCTTACCAAAAACGTCGTTTAGAACAAATGCGCAGCGATCTCGGAACGTGGGCCTAACCGACCCCTGTGAGCGAGGGAAGCATTTTTTTCGGTCCGTTCGCAAAAACGCTACAATCGCTTAGTACGCGATTTGATAAGATAGGGGGTTCCATTTTGGTTCCTCTCACCCAGAGAAAGCGAGCGTCGTGTTGCCGAGATACCTGACCACGAAGAGGTGCGTCGGCCCCGTGGACGAGAGTGTCGAGTGGCGACGGACGCTCAACTTGAGCGCAGACAAAGTGAAGACTGTGCCAAGATTCCAGACAGACAGCGAAAAGGCTGCTCGAGATTGCGTACAAACGTCGACAACAAAGGGGCACTGAACTTCCAAAAAGCAGTATTTTAAGTGCCTGAGCAGGACACGCACATCACAAAATAAGATCCCCCCCCCCCCCCCCCCCCCAAATTAAAAAATTAATAAAACGGTGCGAAATTTATGTGGCAAGACTGATTTTGAGTTTGGCAACGTGCTTTTACTTTCTGCCTCTGTTTCGGAGTCGAGGTCTCAAAAACGAAGCATCTTTCAGAATTGCTCCCTACTCAAAATGTGTCTCTCGCAGTGCAAATATTGCACTAATAAAATCCTCTTGTGTGTTCGTGTGTGTGTGTGTGTGGGGGGGGGGGGGGGGGGGGGAGGGGGGAGGAAAGTCAGATGTGTGGCGTACCAGGCGAAGTTGGAAAGTTAGATGTGTGACATACATGTCTTATCACAGCACTTCCATATTTTTCTTTTTTTTTTTTTTTAGGGGCGAAGCTTCTTAGGGCTAGCCATTTCCGTATGTCCGTCCGATGTCCGGCGTCGGGTGCTCGTGCTCACGAGCACGTGAGCACGTGCTCCCGTGCTCGTGTAGGGCAAAAAAAAAAAAAAACCGCATCTCCACGTGGTGAATGATGTTGATTGGGGCGAAGCTCTGGTGGTGCTTGTCTGCGTAGACGGTGAACCGCAGCATGCTGAGCCTTCGTTCGTTTTCATCCATGTCAGAAAGAGAATGCACATGTATGGGATGGAACGTGGTTATATACGCATTTGAGCATTTGACCGCAGAGTGACATGGATGAAAACGAACGAAAGGCTCGGCATGCTGTGGCTCAGCGTCTATGCAGACAAGCACCACCAGAGTTTCGCCCCAATCAACATCATTCATGACGTGGTCCTTTTATTTTTTTAGGGGGGGGGGGGGGGGGGGGGGAATTGGTGATGGAAAGTTACACGCGTGACGTCCTATCACAGATCGTCATTTTTTTTTTTTTTTACTTGGGGGCGGGGGTTGTTCGAAAAAGTGTTGCGGAATGGGCACGTCCTTATTCCGTTCACGGGAATCCGAGTTCCCGATCATTCCATTCCTTTAAGCTCCTAGGAAAGGAGACACTGGGCCCATCCCCACTCCTGGAATGGCTGAACTATTTCGTTACATTATAATTCTTAAACGTGACAAAATGACTATTGACAGCTACATTGTGTTACTCGAAAAAGCAGCCTACAACTGCTGACGTTATCAAACGCAGGGACAACAGCAAGAGTATGCAAAAAGCTTCCTCAAAGCACTCATTCTACTAAGCCAAGCGGTTGAAAAAAGCGCTTCGTGGCACTTGGTGTCACAGTCACTGCAGGCGTCGATCGCGCGAGCAAGCGTGAAAAGCTCGCAATAGACCTTTCCAATGTTTACAAATCCACAGCTCAGCGTGCGATCTCCACATCTCAGCACGCGCGTGTGCGTCGCTTCGGAAAGCGAGCAAATCACGCGCGATACGCACGAACACTGAAAATGAAACCGGCCAGCAGCCCTTTTCTGGAAAGGTCTACAGACGCCAAAAATTAAGACCACCAATTAGCGGCGAGATGTTTCGGTGGCGCCCCCCTATGGTTCCCCCTTGTGACGTCATTACCTTGCGAACAACAAGTTCGATGGTGTTTGTAAATAGCATGGTGGAAGCCTGAAATCATTGCGCTCACAAAGGAACACTGCCAACACCGTCGAAGTTAAAGTTCTTTCATTCCTCTTAATTCCGTCGATGGTATACCCTTTCCGACGTCATAGTCAGCTTTTGGGCCAATCGTGGAAGGCCGACCGCAGCGACGGCTTTCGTCGCTGTGGTCGGCCTTTCGCATACCGTCCGGGTCATGGTCAGCGTGTTGTTTGTTTGATAAGGTCTTAACGTAATGTCTAGTTCGTGCGTGGCGCAAGAAAAAGCCATCTTGATTTCTGCTTCGAATACTTGCACAACAGCCCCGCTAGCGCGCTGTTAGAAGCGCCCCGTATATGCCTGCCCCAAATTTCCATGCACTGCTGCAAGAACACAAATCCGCTGACTAAGGGCAATCGGTGCCAGCACAGGGGACTGTAGCACCATCTTGCGGAGCCTGCCTTAAAACAAGCTTTTACGTTTGCTGTACGATTTTTGCGGTTTCTTACCATATTCAATCCAATTGTTTATTTGTGTTCCACGCAAACACTATATAAGATTGGCTGGATTAAAGGAAATTGAAGCGGTTCTGCGCTTGAGAAAGAAACACTCAAATATTCGGCCTCCAAAATCACGAATATCGAGATTATTTTTTTTTTTTTTTTTTTTCAATTTGGTGTACGGAGGCTGCAGAAGATAACAGTTAAAGGGATACTACAACGAAAGTTCGGCGCTCACTTTTTGGTCTATATGTGTTCAAAGGAGCAGCATGACATCGAACATACCAATATCTTGTTAAAAATCCACGAAAAGGAATTTTAAAACGAATTAAACGATTAGCAGAGAGCACCTGGTGGATGTCGCTAACGCCTCGCTTGTAATGCCCGTCTAGGAACCTTGGCAGCTAGTGACGGAGGTTGTCTCGCCTCCGGCCACGACGATAGAAGGGGGTAAGGAGGAACTCCCCCACGATTGCGTTGGATGTCACGTGGTCTCCGCTGGGCCTTCTCCGAGCGCTTGCCAAAGTGGGCCGTTTATAACGAAAAATAAACCCACCAGGCTCAAAATACAAACGTGCGATTGTCATTTACGGATATTGTGGATCATATTCAACCTATTTTTGAACACGACGGGAATATTACAAATTTCGTTGAAGTATCCCTTTAAAGTACCGGCGAAGTCCCTCCTTCCCGGAGCGTGACGTCATATCCACAGTTTTCGGAATCTCCGCTCTCGCGCATCCTTCAGCGCCTATCAAAGCTATGCACGCGTACTCTCGCTTTTTTCAAAAAGGTCACAAAGGTCACAAAAACACTGCACAACTGTTGTCAGTGCGAGGGAAACGACACGTTCTTGGCGGCCAAAAGATCTTCGTATGACGTAACGACTGGTCGGAGGGTTTTCGTGTTTTCTCGCGTTTAGTTCCATCCTCGGGAAAGCCCAACGTGATATTCAGGTTCACTGGATAAAATACTCTAGAATTCACCTCTAACTCGTTCTTTTTTTTAGGAGCCTCTTTAGCTTTTCTTTTAAAGCTAGATGCTTATCGCGCATGGTTACATCAACCGCTTTGTCGCGGCTCGCGACGCCAGGAACGACACCTTGGCAGTCTACAACTTTTCCGTTTTGATTGCTTCACTAGGGAGGAGGAGGGGGGAGGGCGAAACTTCATCCTCGAAGGAGCATGAGCCGGTGACGTATTCAAGCCGTCAGTCACCTTCAGTACAATGATGCTGTTTCAAGAGCCACTCTGACCGTGCGCTAGCGAATCGCGTCATCAGCCCGTAGATCCCAGATGGAGATCGACACAGCCCGCATAAGAACCGAGCTCATTCCACTCGCATTCCATTCCGGGTTCAAGGCCATCTAATTTTATCTCCATTCCATTCCTCCCAGCGCTGCCGCCATTCCGTTCCCATTCCATTCCGGGGTGGCGAAAGTGCGGTATGATTCCGGTGTCATTCCAACTTCGGAGGCAACTCCAACCACGCTCAAGGTCATGTAACGCTCGTGGCTGAAGCGTAAGCTCCGATCGCGTAAGCTCGTAAGCGTCGATCGCTAAAGCTGACGTGACCTGACGCCCTGACGTCGCCCTAGAGGTCGTCGCAGAGATCGTCCTCGACGTCGTCCTGTACACCGCGCTTGACGTCGTCGTCCTCGACGTCGTTCTTAACGTAGTCCTTAAGGTCTTCCCAGAGGTCGTCCTAGACTTCGTTCTTGACGTCGGCCTCGATGTGTGTACGGCATAATACAACCATTAGAAATATCGGAATATGCTTGCGCCGTCTGGGACCCGAAACAAAAAACCTTAAAACTTGAAAAAAAAAAAAAAAAAAAAAAAGAGCTGCTAGGCTCGTTCTGGGACGGTGCGGGCGGAGAAAAAGCTGTACTCAAATGAAGACTGAACTAAACTGGGAACCTCTCTCAGTCCGCCGTAAAAAAATGCGTTTAAAGTTTCTGCTTTTGATATTTAAAAATAAAACTGGAATTAACATTGAAACTTATTTAAAAGAATCATATTATATTTCTAAACGGAACGATCCTGCTTTCCAAATTAGAGAGTACCACGCCAAGACAAACATGTATGCCGACTCTTTTTTTTGTTAAAACAGTACAACATTTGAATGGGCTGTCGGAGCTGAAAGCGTGCAATGAAATTTACGATTTTTTCTTCAGCTCTGTAACCTTCTTAGTGTAACGCCTTCGGGCACTGCGGGGTAATTTCTGAATAAAGAAATAAAGAATTTGATCACCGTACCATTTCCTTACCTAATTAGAGATCACGTTGAAAAAGAGCGTGACTGGGACAAGACAAAAAGACCAGTCGCGCGGTTTTTCAACATGAACCCTTACCAACCTGCCCAGTTATCTATCCTAATCTAATCAGGGAGTCGTCGTAGATCGCTTCCGCTGTCTCGCAACGTTCTCCGCAACGAAATCCGGGACTGCAGGAAAGGCTAGCACCGCGCATGTGCAGTAGTGGCGTCTTCGTTCCGTCGAGCGTAGTGGGAGTGGGAAAACGGTCTATAAAAACACCCTATAGTTTTTACTTACGATGTTCCTGTAAAGCTACCGGATTTCATTGCGTTTGCATGTCTAAAGAACAAAGCTGCAACAATTTTTCTTTGGGGGGGAGGGAAAAGTTGGAAAGTTAGATGTGTGGCATAGAGTTCTGCTCGGGCCGATACTTAGGAGCTCGGCCTAGCTCGGCCCGCTGTCTCTTGGGCCCGGGCCCGAACACGGCCCGCTGTCTATTCTCGACAGTCGGCCCGACGCTAATTCTTTCGGGCCCGCTGAGAGGCCCGTTCTATTTTCGCCCCGTTTGCATAGCTCACAAAGTGCGCGGCATGGCAGCTCACTTGCGATGTTGACTGTGGTACCCGATAGTCAATGCATAAGCACGCTTCTCACTTCTTTGGGTTCGTGATGGCACCGAAACCCTATATAAACACGAACTTCTGGGAAATAAAATTCAGCTCTCTTCGAGCCTTTATATGTTGTGTTGTCCTTCGTCTTTTCCCCAGTCTCGGGGTGTTTGTCCTACATTATGTTAATGCTTTTTTTCCTTTCTTTTTTCTCTGCTTTTATTGGTCGAACCAACACACGTCCCTAAGCTGGTCGTAAAAAAAGTTGTCTGCAGAAATCATTATTGTTGGTTTTCTATGAATTGTATTCGTCATGAGACTCACGACGCAAATATGACGACGCAAATAGTGAGCGAACATTATATTTTATGAGTGGCTTACGACACAATCACTGGCGTCAGCGCGACTGCAGCAAACCACTTCGAAATTGAGTGACTGATTAGTCTCTGTGTAATCGCTTAATCTTCTGTCTCTGTGAATGGTTTACTGTTCAAGCGGTTTCTCCACTATCATTACAGCATCGCATGTGTGTCTTGTCGTGTGTCTGTGTAATCGTTTAAAGAAGCCATGAAACGATTTTTCTACTTTCGCTAAACACTACTTATAACGCTGTCAGACGGGAATTTTAAAGGCCTTTAGAACAAGCTCCTTTATAAAATCGGCGAACCACCGCACGCCGTAGGGCACGTGCGCACTCAACATCGCGTGCTGACCGGCCGGTTTTATAAAGGAGCTTAGTGAAAAGGACCCTTAGAACGCCGTCTGACAGGGGTAACATTAACCTAACATTAATGGCCGAATAAACTTGCCTTAGTTTTTTTTTCCAGCAATTGCACAAGGCAAATAAATTCGAGAAATATAAGCATCGTTCATCCCCTCAACAGGGGCCAGAAGAAGCGTTCACGTGGCATGGTGTGAATCCTATGCCGTCCACGTTAATCATAGCCACGCGCTAGGGTTGGCAAAGTAGAAAACGCGTGCTGAGCTCCAGGTATTGTTAGAGTTTCCGCAGTGGTTGGGCACGAGCCACTACCCGAGTGTCCGCCGAAGTCGAGTGCTCACGCAGTTCTCGTGTTTAATCCATGCACTCGCAAGTCGTCAAGCGGGTGGTTTCGATCCCAAATAAATTACGTCATCAATCTCTGTGAAGGCAAGACCAAAAGAAATAGTCCCTTTTTATCCTCGGAATTTCACTGCGACAAAGAAGCTTCTGAATCAGTGGCAGTCTGTGGGAATATACTTGACTCAGACTAGGACCAGTACGCATCCGCGAAGTTATGAATATTTCAAACCGGTATCGTTTCATGGCCCTTTTAATGTTCAATTTGTTTCACCACCATCACTAACCATGTACAAACGAGCTCAACTCAAACCGATAATTGCTTCGCAGCTTGGGCGCCCATGTGAATGCGTGCGTACTGTCGCCTCGTGTATGCGTGGCGAGGGTTTATTTGCTTGCTAGGACGACGTCCTAGATCACGATCTCAAAAACGACGTCTAGGACGACCCCTTTGACAACCTCTAGGGCAATCTAAAGGACGACCTTAAGAACGACGTTGAGGACGACGTCTTAGAGGCCGACGTCCAGGACGCCAGGTCCCTCGAAGAGGGAGAAAACGCGAAGGAGTGCGTACTGCCGCTCCGCATACGCACGGCGGAGTTGAGGCCAGATCCCGTATCGCGAAAACCGGGTGAAGTAGCCAAGGAATGCCATCGCATCAAAATCGCAATGCTCTGACTGACTTGACCCTGCTTCCTGCGGAGCGGAGCATGGTTTTCACCGCATAGCTGTATCACAAGCGCCACCACACGAAAACCCCAAGCCCTATTTGCCCGGCCCCTGTTTATGGCGCGTGATCCCTATTGACAGGCATAGCGAAGCTTATATAGGAGGCGTGCATGCTCAGGCTCAAATGAGCGAGAGCCGAACATTCGCGCGAGCTTGCGCGGGTTGCATCGTGCGGAAATTGTTTTGTAGCCAGGACCGCCACAAGATGGCGTTTCCGAAACAGTTGTGTGGAGAAGCACCGGTGGTCGTGCAGGGGCTGTGGATTGACAGGCATAGAAGCTACACGAAAAATAAAGTTAACTTACCACACGATGCGAGGATAATCCATAGCGTGTTTATTTAAGTTTTACGTAAGAAAAAAAAAATCAAATAGAATTGACGAGTGTGTCCCTGCGACAAGAGCGTCCGCCACCACCGCACAACACTTCTAAAATGTTAAGGGGACGACGAAGAGATGAGACTAACCTTGGTAACCGGAAGATCTAGGCCTTCACCGAGAATTTTGGTTTCGTGAACGTATTTCCTTTCGTTCGCTGCTCCAAGTCGGGAAGCGCGTGAAGAGCACGTAGAAGATGCTCGCTGGTCTCCACGGCGCGAAGTATCCGCGCGGTGTTGGCGGCCATAAAACTATCGTTGGATTCCATCGTGAACTTACACACAACTTCCGATCGTTTCGCTCGGCGTATTCGAACTTGTTTTTAGGTTTCGTCCTACGCAGGTTTTGCGCCATAGCCAAAACAAAATACACAAAGCGAACAGTTTCTGCCGCTACGCGCTAAAGCCCACAACCTGGAGCGAAGCAAACCGGAGAAAACACGCGACCTCGTCACGTGATACTTGTCCCTACATTACAATCGAGCGATCGCAGAGCGCTAATCAGTCCCGCTCCGGGGCAATCAATCAATTTTCTTTGCGTCTGCACAATAATACAGGAACTGCAGGCACGAACAAAATAGACCAGTCCTCTGAAAAGAGTGGAGAATGAAATCCTCACTCTCCTCTAAATCCGGCGCGTCTTCTGCCCCGTAGACCAAACATCCGGTTGGCGTGCAACACGGTGGAACATCGCCTCCTTTCGGAATATTAGGCGCGAATGAGCGGATTTAGATGCGCAAGGTAACGTAGAATGTTACGCCCGATAAAAATACTAACAGGGTAGAATCCTGTTGTCACCTGCGGCACACACACACACACACAAAAAAGAAAAAGTGAATGCAACCTTGCAAACAGTGTGATCGGTCTGTCATCCCCGGCGAAAAGTGAAAACCGTTTGCAGCAACTTTATGCAAGATAATGTTCGTACTGACTTATTATGCCTTTAACAACTATGTGTGGGAAGTCTGGATTAAAAAAAAAAAAAGAAAGAAAACGTGCTCACCAAGTTTAAAGCAACAGACGCTGAAATAATAAAACGCACATTTTGGGACGGTCCTCCGTCCCGAAATGTGTTTTATTCATTTAGCGTCACTAACCGTAAAGCCATCACGCTCCTCAGTTCCCATTAAACAACTGCGCGATTTTGTTTTTCAACGAACAACGATTCCGCACATATTTTATTACCCACTAGCCTCGGATATAAAAACATTTCAGCAGCGGCAGTCCCTTCTCGCCCAGACACATCGCATTTACGGCTACAGCTGACAGCTGTGCTGCACCACTGTTTTTGGCCACCGTCAACTATCGCGAGCCATCACCCCTGCCGCCATTAGTGGGCGACAAGAAGGCAGAGTGACATCACCACGTCAACGGGGATACAACGACTGTCTGCGAAACGGTGCACCACAAGCAGTCTAGCAGCGGCAGCGGCAGCACCTTGTAGCCCTAACACGTCGTATTTACGATTACAGGTTGGTGCATTGGTCTTTTTTTTTTTTCTTTTTCATATAACGTCAAGTTTCTTACCGCCATTGCTGCTGCTGCTGCTACTGCTACCACTTAGATTGGTATTGTGCTTGGATGCAATGACATCTGATGGTGGCGGCACGTGTATAGCCTGTGATGAACCGCTCCCAAAAAGTAGCCCGCTTCTGTGTTGTACTCAATGCGACTTCAGCTTCCACTTAGGGGCATGCTCTGGAGTGCCTCAAAGTGCGTTCAAAAAGAAGAGTGCAGCTTCAAAAGGAACCTGGACATGCTTAGACAGTAAGAAAGCAAAAGCAAGAAGCCATCCACTAGATAACAATTCCGAAGCAAGTGACGAAAAAGATAGAAACGCGCACGCGGAAATAAACAAACGCTCTGCTCTAATGACACTACACACAAAAGTCGATGCGCCGATGGAAATGGAAACAACCGTTGATGGAACCGAACACACACTCTCGAGGTTATGTCTCACCAGTACGAAAAGCTACTTATTCAAGTTCAACGGCAGAATAAAGAAATAAGCGAGCTGACGAAACCTGTCGCAGGAGTGAACAGCAGCTCAGACGTGAGGTAAACGAACTAGAGCGAGAACATTGAAGTACACGGGCTGGCGCAAAGTGCGAATGAAAACTAACTTGATCAACTAAATTCGCTCTCCGAACAACTTCACCTACCAAACCTGACCGAGCAAGATCTCGAGGCAGCGCGTAGACCCCCTTCCCTCCTTCCCTCCCCCCCCCCTCTCCCTCCCTCCCTCCCTCCCCTTCCCCCTTCCCTTCCCCCCCCCCCCCCCCCCCCCCCCGAAGCGTGACAAAAAGCCAGTCATCTTCGTAAGATTTGCGCCCCGTGCCACCCAAAACAAATAGCTGCAAAAAAAAAAAAAAAAATGCGCAGCTCAAGGAAACGAAATTTACGGTACGCATCTATGAAAACCTCATAGGTAATATATATATATATATATATATATATATATATTCTGGCAGGATAAGAACCAGAACAGCTGAAAAGGGCTATTAATTTGCATGGCACAAAGAAGGAAAGATGTTCGCGAGGAAAGCCGCCGGTGACCGTCTTATCAAGATCGAACGCGAAGATGACCCACAACTGATACGGAAAACAAAACGCAAACTACAGGCTGACCTCTTTCTTTTTTTTCATTATTAATGCAAAGTTTTTAGTACAGAAGACGAATATTATAACGTAAGTTTATTCCGAAATATTGTTAGACAAAACATTGCACGCAGTGATAATAAAGGGTATGTCTTTTTCACTTAAACACGAGAAGCATTACAAACGGACGTGACGCAATAGAAGAGTTTTTTGATGACCTAGAACTTCGCTCCGATATTGTAGCGTTCACTGAAAAGTGGCTCACTAGTGATTCAGACATTCCTCAATTTAATGGTTACAACCATGGTGGTGGAGTGTCCCTTTCCTATAAACATAACCTGTTCTGCAGCGTTATCTCTGAATATACTGGTGTTTATGCAAATGTGGAGTGTCTTCTTGTAAAGTACAGCCCTCTGGGTCACTGTAATGTTTTCCTTGATTTCTTGGGGGGAAAAATTTTAGTTTGCTCCTGAAAGTAAACTTCTTATGATACTTGTTGGTGATATTAATCGTATGTTGTGTGGCCCGTGGTTGCTGGAATTTTTCGATCTAGTGCAATCACATGTTTATGAAAATGTTATCGATTGTCCTACTCGTGTCACATTTGAAACAATAACTTTAATTGATTTTTGCGTAGCCATTGTATTGAGTGATAAAATGGCATCTGGTGTACTGACAGTTGATTTAAGTGATCACTTACCTCTGTACTACTGTGTTCCATGTGCAAACATTAGCTACAAGAAAAGAAATATCGGTAACCCTAATCGAGACATAAACGACTACAGTATTGAACGCATTGTTTCGCTTGTGCCGACATTAAACTGGAATGATACATACAACGAGCAAGACACCAGTGAATCCTACGATAAGCTGCTAGAGAATGTAAAGTGAGCCTATGAAGAACCGTTCCTATTTAGAAAAGCCAGAAGGCATGAGAAGTCGCGAAAATTCTGGAACGAATAAATGACCGATATAAACTTTATGACACGTTTATAAAAACAGAAGACATCTATATGCTGGCCAAATACAAGCAGATTAGGAACAAGCTCAACTCGGACATAAAATAGTATAAAGAACTATTGCAAAACTAAATTTGTTACAATTCGACATGATCCGATGAAGCTATCGAAGAGACTAAAATAACTTTTTGTGCACCATGCACTACCATTGCCAGCGTTCTTAGAATAGCTGATAATGATCATTCAGGTCTTGCGAATTTATTTAATGACAATTATTTTTGCATTCTGGCGCTCGTACAATGTCCTCAATGCAAAAAGAAAGCTTTCAATTTTGCTCTTACAGGTACTTTACCAGGGTCTATATTTTTATCACCAAGTACGGAAACCGAAATTTTTAACGTCATAAGCTCATTAATAAACAGCGGTGCATGTGGTGATGATGAATTTAAAATCAAACATCTGAAAGCAATCGCCGTGATAATTTTTTTCTTCTCAGGAATCAGTGATAACATATTAAGCGCAGGGATATTTCCTGCTTGACTAAAGATCGCCCGAGTATCAGCGATACACGAAGGAGGACTCATTAATAATTTAAAAAAAAGAAAACTACAGACCCATGTTTCTATTGGCAATATTCTCAAAAGTGAAAGAAATGGTAATAACCTCCAGGTTTGCGAACCCCTTTATCAAAAGTAATATAATGTTAAACAACAACCTGCTGTTCAAAAAGGAAAATCTACAGAGGAAGCTTTACTTAATATTAAGGATAGTATTTTAACTAATAGTGAGAGCAGGCTTTACACATTAGGGATATTTTATAAGTTTCAAAGAAGCATTTTATTCAATCAAACATAAGATAGTCCCGAAGAAGTTGCATAATTCTGGTATAAGAGGACTAGCCCTGCACCTCATTCAAAATTACTTAGCAGACCGTGTCCAGTATACTTATATTGATGATGAAAAATAAAACAAACGGTAATAGGCATTACAAAGTACCCCAGGGTTCAATCCTTAGACAAATTTTGTGCCCAATGTATATTAATTATTTTGTTAACATACCCCACACACCCGATATTGTACTATACGCTGACGACACAAATCCCCCACTTTTTTCTTTCTGATGTGAACATAGAATAGTAAAAAACTACCAAACCATTGGTTGATGGAATTAAGTACGTGATTGGCATGTAATGAATCAGAACTAAGCACTGAGAAAACTGAGGATATGATATTTAAAGCTAAAAATAAAAACATAAATCGAGAGCTAGACCTACGATTTTATCAGAATAAAATTGGTTACGTAATGACCTACAAGTTTTTAGGAGTGTATTCTCATGAAAACCTAAATTGGTCCTATCATATTGATCAGATCCAGCCAAACATTTCCCGGTGAATAGGAACTATAAATAAGCTCGAATATACTCTTCCAGGTCGGTTAAAACGACAGTTGTACTTCACTCATCTGCACTCTCGTTCACGCTATTGTAGTTTGGTGTGGGGTACGTGCTCAAAGACCTGCTTATCCCAACTATTTATCCTACAGAAAAGAGCAGTGCGATCAATTGCTAACGCCTCATATCAGGAACACACCGGCCCGGATTTTACTAAGTACTCCCAATTCTTACCCTAGAACAATTAGTCCTTAAAAAATATGCAATTTACGTGTTCCACGAGATAAAACTATAGCCTCAGTTTGTGCATAAAAAACTACATCAAGAGTGCATCAACATACGCATTCCGGCATACACCTTTACCTCCCGTCAGGAATACGCACAAAAGAAACGTACGGCAAACTTAGGATACATAATCAAATCACACAGCTATTACTAACTGAAATGCAATATATGCCTTTAAAACCATGCTCTAAAAGCTACCTTTTGGTACACCATAAATTTACGTTGTTTTTTTTTTTTCTTTCTGATGCACATTGTTTGCATTTTTCGCTTGTGTTTGCCAGACCTCATCCACTGTTTCGATGTCTAATGAAGCAATGATTGTTCGCTATGTTTTCACTGTAGATGTTCTGCTGCTGGACTGTACAGCGGTATGGAGACTCGTCGGGTGAAACAAATCGCCCTTTGCTGCCTCCTTCTCGACATTTGTCCGAGTAAAGTCTATTATTATATTACTATTATCATATTATTAGGCTTACATTATCACGGAATTTAGAGCCAAAATAAGTTTTTGCGATGTTTACGCGTACGTCATACTTGGGAAGTGACTATAACGAGTGCGCAATTGACTTCAATGCATCCCCGAAAACACAAAGACGCGGGTGCGGCGACTACGGAGTTTGTGCAAAAAAAGTATTGTAAATCATAAAAAAATAAATAAAAGCAGCTAACCTCGACGTGACGGCGCTTCCTTGGCTAACAAAATTCAATCACATATGGCTGGAAGCACGAAAGGGAAAACGCCCTGGGTTTGGAACACAAGCAAACATCTTACGTTTGCAAGGCGTTTCACAAAAAAACAAAAAAAAAAACAAGCGAGGTTTTTTCGGTCTCAGAACTGTACAGAGAGGATCTTTATTTTCTGCCGACGAAACAGACGCAGCGGTTGAGGGTACCACGCACTGCCGGTGAACGCCATTGCTATCGAAGCAACCGAAGAAAGGTACGCTAGCTGATTGTTTACTGAAATAAGACAACATCACAAAGCAGACTGTTCCTGGAGCATGCAGCCATAAGGGTTCTAAAGACGCGAACCACTTCACAGCGGCAGGAGCGAGCGAGCGTTAGATGTTCGGTACTGCCCACGAAAGACACGGAGAAGAACCGGCTTGTCGTCTGCTATCGGGATCGGGCGCGTGCCCTCTTCCTCGTTTACCCCACTTAGGGCCGGTTGCACCAACGTCGCTTATCTTAACCCAAAGCGGCGCTTTCCTAAGCCGGCTTAGCGCCCTAAACCGAGCTTAGGTAAGCACGGGTTTAAATTCCGGTTGCACCAAGGTTAAGCCGGCTTTACAGACGCGCCCCTAGCTAAACGCTGGATTTGTGTAGGGAATCTAGGGACAAACAGAGCAAACTAGGGAACGCTCAGAGCGACGAATACGATTGGCGGAGAGGAATCACGTGATGTAAACAAAAAAAAAAAAAAACTGCCGTCGTCGTCGGCGTCTGCTTTTCGCTGTATTTCTTCGGTGAGTAACAAATTAAAGGTCTCCAAATTCAATCATTTTTTCGTTTAACTTTCAATAACAGAAGTCAAAGCTTCAAATAAACACGAATGCTCTTTACATCTGTGATTGTGTGTTTAATATCGGTTGATAACAGGATATTTTGACAGTGGTAGTAGTTTTCGTGCTCACATTTTGAGGCGAAGGAGCCATCGGGGGCCCCAAAACTCACCGAACGCGAGAAGGACACTCTACTCACTACATCGCTGAAGACAAAACATCATGGATATAAGTAGGCAGGTAAGATGACCACTAAAACTAGGTCAAGCCTGAGACCGATGAAGTTCAAAACAGTGACGAACTCGCCACGGCAGCTGCGAAAATGCCCGGAAATCGTCGAATAGAAGTCGTCGAGAGGTCAGGTCACGAGACCTTGCATCGACGGTACTCGTTGCTATCAGCAAGGTGACAGAACTGCACTGTACCGTCGTTGAACATCCGCTGCAGCCTCAAACGTACTTCAGTTTCACACTGTCGAGTACAGAAAAAAAAAAAAAAAAAAAAACTCCCACTAGTACATCACATCGCGGCGATAAGAACGGTCGTCTCTTAGCATCACCTGCCCCAGCCTGCCCCGATACAGCAATTAACGAATCTAACATAGTAGTCGTTACGATTTGTAGTCGCCACGAATGAAAGATATAAAGCAAGATATTCCTAAAAAATCGCGATCACCAAAAAAGTTACGGAGGACACAACAAGGCGCAACTTTCAACTGCATTTTATTGAAAACGTGTTCCGGTATATAGTCTCAACCATCGTCACAATGACAACAAACGACAAAAGTAAAGGGAAAACACCATCACAGAGCACAACTCGGAAACAACAGTGTCTCGTTCTCGGGAAACGAATGAAAGATATAAAGCAAAGTATATAAAAAAAATGCGATCACCAAAAAAGTTACAGTTATGGAACGATACAGTTTTCTGAAGCCAAGATTCTACTCGCGAGATAAGGAAAATTGACTGAAGATTGTCTCAAAACTCAGAAAACGAAAGAAATTGAATTTTCGCTGTTTTATTACTTAAAAGCGCCGCAATCTAATGCAAACGGCAGAGGTGTCGACAATCAGCTGATCGCCGAGATCATGCACTATTCAACGCGCTGATCAGATTGAAGGATACGCGCTGCAAGTGTAAATAAACAAGGTGGTAAATAACAATACGTTACAGCTATGCGAAAATTAGTAAGTACATACGAATAAGCTCGTTGACAGAAGAACCAACGGGAATACAGACGTGAGCCCCACAGCTCCGTACGTTTCTCGGTTAGGGCTAACACGCCCTGAAAGTGGAGAGCCAACTTGAAAACAGGGGTCGATAAACACTTCACGCGACAATATTTCGCATCCTTGTCACAATCGAAAGTCATTTTGTCGAGACCTTCACGCTGATGTAGCCTAAAACACTTTGCACAACCAATTTCGTCCACCGCGTCGACCGCGACAAACCAGCCGCCATGTTTTTAATCCAGGATTAAGAAACAACCAGAAGCAAAGCGCCCAATGTTGGGCGCTTAAGTTAAGCGTAGTTTAGTGCTAGGTTTAGCGATAAGCGAGTTTGGTGCAACCGAACGAAACCGAAACTAAGCTTAAGTTCCCGGCTAAGCTCCGCTTTGCGCTAAGCGACGTTGGTGCAACCGGCCCTTAATTCGTTGAAACGCCCCGATGGAACGAAATGGCGTCGCCCTGGGGGCACTTAGCAGAAGGGTCTACAGCGAGGTCTATGTCGTTGCATACGTTTCCGTACCTGCACCCCTTCTGAAAAGACGACGTCTAAACGGGGACCACGAAGAAACGCTTGCGAAGGGACAATAGTCGAAACTGAACTTCATTGCTTGAAAAAGACAGCTTATAACACGTCATCATCAGATTACCTGGCGTGCACGCAACGAAACGCCCTGCACGTTGCCCTTATCGTCAAAGGGAAATTCCTAGACTTGTGACGATCGGGCGGGGAGAGACCTTTGCACTGTGGAGAGTGCTTGTGTCGGCCGGCTTTTGATAAGGGAAATCATCGAGGCATTCTTTATTTCCTGCCTAGGAACAAGACGTGTCGGCGAGCCGCCGGTGGCTCTCTCCGACAAGTATATAGCGTCCAGGAATCCCCCCCTTGAGGGGGCGATGAGTGAGGGAGTTCTGTTGTGTACCTGAAAGGAACCTGATGGTCACGTTTGGTATTCCTTCTCACGTAATGATGTTCAGTTGCCAGTGTTGTGCTGTCGCAAGTGTTCCTTTCGTGGTCCTCGTTTTTCGTAGCTGTTATTTCTATAGTGTTTTGAACTATTACTAACTTGAACGCTCTGATCTGGTAGAATATTTTTGTCATATAGATTATATAATAACATTGGTAGTTTGTCTTGATCTAAGACGTATGTTCTTTTTTCTGCAAGCGCAACTTTCATGGCCCCTGTCATCTGGATGATCGTCGAAGAGCACCTGAACGAGGTTTGATCTGTGACGCGTAATTCTAATTTCGTGAAATTCGAGCGATATGAGAGCCTTATCTCATTGTCACACGTTAGGAAGCTGTAAGCAAATATCTTCATTTTGAAGCCCATTATCCAGGAGCTAGCGAGCACTAGTCACCATCGCTGAAAGTTGCAAATTTTTTTAAGGCTCATCGTTTCGCGTGTTAAATAACGCGTCTTCTTAAATTCGGCAAATGTCATTTCTTGTTAGTATTCCTCGCTGATGTGGACATGATACATCTTTTCCATCGACAATACGTTGTATTTTATAAATAGGGATTTGTGCGATGGTAATATGGCATATTTTCAAACATTCTCATAGCTCTTTTTTGTGGTATATGTATTTTTTGCGATTTTCTTATGTGGTCGAAGCCCAAACTGAATGACAGTAATTAAGTCTGGTCTTTTCAGCAGGAGCCCCAATACACGCCAATATTTTGTAGCGCATAGAAAATTGAAACCGAAAAACCCCGAATATGTAAACCCCCCAGAAAAAAACAAAAAACACATCATAATAACACGGCAGCTGTCGACATAATATAGTCGGTCCCAGTGAAACACAAACGACTAACTAGCATCTACTGGAGTACGATTTGGATCACGGCCTTTGTCTGCACAATGGAAACCTATGGCAGCCCGAATATCGAACGAATAAGATGCTTCTCCGCTTCGTGATGCCTCCGAAAGTGGAAAGTGTCTCAAACAGGATTAGCGGCGAGATGTTTTGGTGGCGCCCTCCTATGGTTCCCCCTTGTGACGTCATTACCTTGCGAACAACAAGTTCGATGGTGTTTGTAAATAGCATGGTGGAAGCCTGAAATCATTGCGCTCACAAAGGAACACTGCCAACACCGTCGAAATTAAAGTTCCTTCATTCTTCTTATTTCCGTCGATGGTATACCCTTTCCGACGTCATAGTCAGCTTTTGGGCCAATCGTGAAAGGCCGACTACAGCGACGCTTTCGGTCGCGCACGTCGCCAATAGCTGGGCCAGTTGGTATGTATTCATAATGGCCCAGCGCGAATTTTAGGGGGCTGGTCGAAATTTTAGATCGGGGACGACGCACATAACATTGTGTAACAGATAGTACCCAATTTTGTGAGGCGCATGCGCATTTCCATCGTGATTAGAGGGTCGCGTTGTTGTATGTTTTCTTCGTGGTTTCCTGATAATACACCTTTCAGTAATTAGTCGTCCCCCCCCCCCCCCCCCCCCCCCCCCCCCCCCCAGCGCTCGTCCTGTCCGGTTCCTTCTTCTGTCCTTCTAAATATTCGCGCTGTTCCATTATGAGTGTCTCAAACTACGAGGGGTTTAGCCAAATCGGGGGCGTCCCTCCCAGAGCCCGGCAGTGTCATATTATTATTATTATTATGATGATAATGATGACGATGACGATGATGATGATGATCTTTACTATCCAATGCCCCCAAACAACCCGAGAGTCTTCTCTTTGGTGCACCAACAAAAAAAAACAAAAAAACCCCGAAAAGAAAAACAGAGAACAAAAGCGAGAAACTAGTTCAAATAGTACTCAAATAAAAAAAAATACATACTGAGATGAGACAAGTACAATGTTGTCGACTTTTGAATGCGCTACATTGCAGTTGCTGTGTCACGAGATAACTCCACGATTCGCTTTCAGCAGCTACAGCATGGCTAATCGCCCCGGGGTGAAAAATGCCGAGTCTGCCTGGGCTGTGCACTCAAGTTTCCAGATAAGAGCTTCCTCCAAGTAGCGACATTCTTTGAAGCGCCGACTGCGTGACGGTGAAAGTTTTAGGAAGCGAATGGCGGAGCACAGCAGAGGTCTGAACTGAATGCCGCCACTTTGTTCCTGCGGAATGTGCTTTGTCATTTGTATTGGTTGTCGTTACTTGTAAAAATTAAGTATCAAGGGACTTTACTGTGGACGCGTGCACGACGTCTGATATTCGGCAGCTCTACTGCGCATGCTCACGACGCGCTCCACACTGCGGTAGACAAAAATGGCGGAATGCAGAAGGCGACCATTGGAACGATATCCATCCTGAACCGCGCACGCCGCTCGTGTCCACGGCAGTGTGGGGCGCCAAATGGACGCGCCCCACAGGGAACGACCGAGACGTCCTTCATTTTGTGAAAATCTATCGGTAACCAAGTTGCGTATAGCCGACAGCAGTCCGGCGGCGTACACGCAGCCAGTGGATACGCGGACAAACCCAAAACAACGACACAATTAGAAAGTACACGGAACCCCGCGCGGGTCTCTTCCGTTTCGAATCCCAAAATCGGACTAGAGACGATCGCGGTGCCTCGTCACAGCGGAACAAGGTCGCCAGGATTCCACGGATAACAGGAGCAGCGGTGAGCTTGCCAGCGGAAATACCCGATAGAAGAGATGGCGATGATATGAGAAACACTGCAAATATGTACGTAATATATACGCGGAAAATGTCCTATAAAATAGCAGCGGCTCCGCTGAATTAAAACACACACACGCACACAGTTTTCCTTAAAATCGAGGCATAAAACGTCATACTTAGTGTAAGAAAAGAAAGTGCAGGACTAAATATTATCCTTAGTAAAAAAATAGTTTTACGGTGAATAAACCTAGTAAACAAATTTATCAGCGAAAGTCGGATAAGCAAACGCAGGAAACAAAGCGGGAGTTGAAGGTTCATCGTGGAACATTTCTTCTGGTGAGTTATGCCCCATTTCGCCTTCCGTGGCAAAGATGGAAGCGTTTGCCCAGCTGTCGCGATTTCAAGGAAGACTTCGACGAGAGAAACTTCGCGGGTAGCAAACTGCAGACAGTTCTACCGAACTAAACGAGGACGTGACTCAAGGCCTGGGAAGAAAACGCATGGTTTGTACATAACTAACTCGGTACCCACTGCGAATGAAGAGAGGATAGTTTTACGTAGCGTGCTATTTTTACTCGGGAAATGCGGGCCTCAGTATGGCAGGGGTTCCTAGACCGCCGGGCACGGCACATCTGCTCTTGCCGCTTCATCATCTACGCACGCTTGCGCCCGGACTCATTTCAACAGGAGGCCGCAGTTCCTGTCGGTCTGGTAGCCCCGACCTAGACGCACTCAGCGCACGCCCGAAGTCGAACCGTATTTTTAGAAAGTCTTAGCACAGAAGCTCATTCTCATCGACAGAAAAAACCAGTCTGTTGCATGTTGTCAACAACTGAAACCGTTTCTCCGCAAAGATAAATATAGAAAGTCGGTCATTTTACAACGGGGGAACGGGAGGAAATATTATTATTTTTACAGAAAAACGGAATAAAACGGGTTGTGGCGAGAGAGTTGCCAGACATTTCCTGTTGTGTTTTTCACGCGGTTCTATTTGTACAGTGTACGAGGTTCTCGAACGACGTCGAAAGACGAAACAGTCCTTTGAATAGAGCCGGCGACGGCTGCTCCAGGAGCGATCCCGCGTAAAGTAGCGCGTGCACGTGTGCGGGGCATGGGCACGGCTACGTCGCGAGTGGGAGATCGGACCGTAGAAAAGAGAGCCCGAAACGACTTTTTCCAGGTTCGGTAGAGGTCCCGAATGTTCGTGGAACCTGGAACGCGTTTTTTTTTTTTTTTTCGTTTCGGTGCGCAGACTCCGAAGGAAAGAATGGCCCGAGCGGACTTTCCTCGTCGACGAGCAGCGACACGGGCGGTCGCGTGTCGCGTGCATGCAGCGGAAGCGGTTTCCTCAGCCGTTCTTGGGGGGCCCGTGTCCCGAACGGGCTGTCCGCGTTAACTGTCCCGCCGGCTTCAGCTGCTCTCAGCCCTCACGCGCCTGGCTACGCGGATACGTTGTATACCGCAGACGACGAAGCCCTCTCGTGACGTCGTCGCCAGGGGATTCCGAGCGGTAGACGCGCACCCTTCTTGGCCGTCTCGGCGTCGCCTCGTACCGCGACCCGCTCGTTGTGAAACGCTGCGGGACACCGTGCCAGCGTACACGGTAACGCGAAGAAAACGGCGTCTGCCGCCGCGTCGAGTTCCTGCATACGGCGCTCGGATACATGGGTCCGTCGATAGCGCGATGCATCGCCATGTAGCCTCCTATACATCTGGCATTCCGGGCAGGGTTAGGCTCCGCTTCGAGGCTGAGTTTCTGCGTGCTGTGCCCAGGGCGGAATCGTGGGTGCCGGGAAGATCGGCAGACTCCTGGCAGCGTTCGTGGTCCGTCGTCATGAGAACGGAGGGATGACGCCGACTTCTATCCAACTTCCGGTTCCAAGTCGAAACTCGAGGTCTCGTTGGTTCCACGAGCCTTCAAACCGCCCGTCAACGTTCGACCCAGTGCGCCTTCCCGAACAGGTTTGCCTAACTTCCACGCATAAAATTCAATTCCTAGGGAAAAAGGTACTTTGTACAGTGAACTTGACAACGACGAGCGGAGGGGCGAGCAGGCGGGATCGTGAACTCGCGCACACCGGGACATTCAGTGTTTCAAAAAACGACTCTTTGAACCTGACACATTTCGGGTCCCTGCCATGCCTCCGCAACAAGTAGTTCGCTTTAAATTTTAAAGAACCAATCTACGATCACTATAAAGGCAAACGTACGATATTTTAATTGTCTCGTTCGTTAATGCAAACGAGTCGATAAAAGCTTCAGTCCTCCTCCGACGAACCACCTCGTCTTGAACTAGCACGACTAGGCGTTACAGTCTAACCCTAAGGTCGGCGGGCCAAACGTTGTCGGGCAACGCTGGTCAAGTAGCGAAAGCCTGCGCGAATGGGGGCGAAGAACGGCGGAGCACGAACGAGGTCGGAGGAAGATCCGAAAGACCGCCGACGGTGCGCGCCGGCGAGAACGCGTCGACGAACTCAAACGCACGTGCATGGCGGCGGGCCCCAGCACGCATGCTCGCGTTTCGGTCGGGCCCCTTGATCTGTTCCTTTTACGAGTGGCGTCAAATGCACCAGTGCACGAGGCCCGTGCGGCCATTAGAAGCAAATGGCGGCGCGGCACTCGCGTGCCACTAGTCTCGGGCCTTCGCGCATAGATGCTGGCCGGCACTAGCAAGAAACGCCGAGTCAGTGGAGTACCTTAGGGATGATGCTGCCCGTGACAAGTAGCTTTTTCCCTGTCATCGATGATGATGAGGATGACTTCATGAAAAATTCCCGCGTGTCCACGAAAGTGGGCTCGCTGTGTCTCGGTACATTCACTCTGCTGCTCCATCGTACTGAACACACACGGAAGGAATATACGAAACAGGGTAAGCTGCCGTAAAACCATCTGCTAATCCTCGCTTGGCGCCCATGGTTTGGGGGAAAACAAATCACGAGCCGTTCCACTCTGTGAAGGTAGATGACCAGCGAAGCTCTTTACCAGACGACACAGACCCGCCCCGAGGAGCCGGAGGAGACTAGACACGCGCGACGGGACCGTCACCCCGGGAGAGCGGAAGGAAAGGAAACTAGGCACGCAAGCGCTTGGAACGACGACAAAGAGAGGGCGGTGCCAGCGTATACATGGCCGACGTGAGTGGCGCAGCGGCAAATCTTTGAGAAACCTTTATGATATACGTGAGAGTCTACCGATATTAAAAATGGTGCCTTTTGATAACTATACTTTACTGAATAGACCCATCGCTAAATTACCCAAGCATCAAGGAGAATGCAGGGAATGGTGTTTCACGCGCGGCACGCGCCGGCGTCTGCAGCATGCAAGAATAACTGTTCTAAAGCAAAATCCTAAAACAAATGGCATCTTGTACGCGCGTTCGTCACCGCTTTATTCTGGTTATTCACTTCGAATCTTTCATACCGGGAAGGCGTGCGTGTGCGGCGGTGCGAGCCTATAGAGTGTTTGGTCACGCACACGAAAACTCCACGAAACCCTGGCCATAAACAGCTTCTCTGTAAAACGTTGACATTCAAAAACTACAGTTCTAAATAACTTTGACGCACACAAAAAATAAAAACAAAGTGGGCACGTGAACAGTTTGATGAATTGCGAAGAGACAGTTACGGTTGTGCAAGCTCGTCTGCTTCTAGAGCAGGGGTCCATGTGACGTCAGAACGCCTAGCTCTGATTGGCTCTGATGGAAGGATAGTGGGTAGACCTCGAGGCAGCTGCCATTGGGGTCTACCCACTATCCCTCTATCAGAGCCAATCAGAGCCCGGAGTTCTGACGTCACCATAACCGCTGCAAAAAAAGTGGACGAACTTGCCCCCCGCATAGAAAAAGCATCAGCACAAAAGGAATGTTTGGGTTTCTAACATTTTAACTGCCACCTTCGATATTTTACGAAAGAAATATAAAAAAACATAAAGTAATACATCTTGGCTTTGCATGAAAACTACGACGTAACTATTCTTGCTTTCGCTGAAGTGAATTGGTCTATAACGCCATCACGCCCGCCTCCTCCTCCTCCTCTCTCCTCTTCCTCCTCTCCTCCTCACCCCCCTCCCCCCCGTTTGCTCAGCTTCTTCTCCTTCTACACTCGACAGGACAAGATCAGAAAGTCATGCCCTGATCTATGGAAGATCGCAAATACGAAAGTAATAATTTCAACTTGCCGAACGATATCTCACAGCCAGCGATGGAATCTGCTATAATTAACAGTATCTGAATGGCGATGCGAAGATTGGAGAAAAGGCCCTCGTCTCCCCATTGGACAATAAAGTGGAGTTTTGCGGGTCTTGACACTTTCTGGTCAGTTCAGTGTGATATCAACAATCTGCAGGTTAAAATATCTTCATGCAGGTCATGTGCGTTCACGTCACTCTCGCTAAATCGAAGCGATCCTAGCTAGGTAGTGCCGTGCAAAGCATCTTGGGGAACTTTGGCCTCAGTTTCGGTTTCGAGTTGCTAGCTTCCCGATATCCCGTCACGACCAAATACAGTGCAAATACAGCAAACAAAAACAAAAAAAAAGAAGAAAAATCTCAAAATATCCAGGTTTGTGCATTTGTGCTGTGTAGCCGGACTACCCCACGGGCTCCACCAGTGAGCCGGACGACGACGAAGAGCTCTGGCCCGATGAGCGTGCTGCGACTGCTCGAGTGACTCAACCGGCTATGGCGAACCGGACGGCTGATGTAGAATAAAACCTTCGGGTTCGCACCCTCCTCGTACGGTGCTTTAATTTGGACGCCCGATACATATATAGTTTCCACAATTGCACGAACATACACACGCACGCATGAAACACACAGAGACACGCAGAGTACATCTTAGTTTCTCGACTTAGATATAATCCGTTACATCTTACGATGCTCCACGATGGACGCCACGAGCGACCCGCGCCAATCCATAGCTCGCAGCTTGTCACGTGACTCGGCGCTGCCCCCTTCTACCCTGCCCACCGTTGCGTGTTTCCCCCTCTCCCATGGTGAGGAGGATCTTCTGCCTTGCAGAACCTCGTGTCTGGTCGTCGGCCTTTTTAGGTCAAAACCGCGTCATCCGAAAGAAGGCGCGGCTCATATTTTATTACGCCGAACCGTTTTCCAATGAACCGGTCACCGCAACATGGGCTTAGGGCTGCCTTCCGAATCGGGTTCTATATTAAATGCTCGATTTGGTTTACGGTTTAGTTCCGGTTCGGTAAAAAAAAGAAAAAAGTGTTTCGTTTTGGTTTTCGGTCCGACACCCTGCTGCGGACACACCGTGAGACATTTTTCTTTCTTGTATGACGGTCACACTGGTGATCTCCTGCAGATATATGTTCGAAGCGTATGAAGCTGTTCGAAGCAACGTGAGACGTGCTTCGAAGATGCGCAGGTACTTCTGCAGCCATGTGCGCAGAGCGTTTGTACGACGTATGACGAACTGCGACATGTGCAGTGCCGACGACCGCGCCTGGCTTCACATATTTTTTGCACAAACAAAGGCTGAGGCAGGCAGACATTTATGAACCGATTTTCGCTTCATTTTCAAGTATCACCTTGGACTTCGCTTCACCGATCAGCACCCGCTGTTGCTTTGCAGTTCGAGAGTGAACACAGACTCCATTCCTTATGGAGGCTGAAACGTTTCACAATAAACTTACTCAACTGCTAAACGTTTCTTCGTCTCGCGGCATTCTTCTAGGCTAGTTATCAACGACGCAATTCCGGTCGGTCGTGTATAATGTTGTCACGGCCGACTGGTGTAGTCAGCTCTTACCGCAAAGAGATCAGCCACCAGTGTTTAGGCGATATGTGATGCTAAGAGTCAGCGGTGCTTTTTTTTTTTTTTTTTTTTTCTTGCTATTATTGAAAATGTTGTACGCTCGATTGCCTTCCTGCTGCTGCTGTAAAAAGTAAATGATGCACAGAACTCATAAAGCAAACGACTCCGGATCTTTTTCTTTTATTAGCAGTTACTATTGTTTTTTTTTTTTTTTATATTATTAATATTATTATTAAAATGACGTTGCGGGAGCGCCCGGAACCTTGCTTTCTCGATTCAGGCGGGACAAGGGGAAACGGCTTTGACGAACCCCTAAATACCGACCACTGTATTCCTCGCATGAAAACCTAAAACGCAAATAAGACACGAGAAGGCGCAGCGTTCACCGCGTCGTTTCATAGCCTTTCCCGTACGAGGCATGGAAGCGCCCGGCAGTTGCGAAGGCCCGAGGGGCTTCCAGGACACACTCGGAGGAAGGGCGGTCGGGCGAAGGACCACGGGCGCCTCAGACCGCCTCGTCGCCGACCAAGCGGAGGGCGCTGCGCGGAGGCGAACGTCCCACTTCTTCCGCGAGACCAAATCGCCACGGTTTGTTTGCCTTTGCAGCTATATACGAGTGTATGCTCGCGCATGTTGTCCCGAACGATGTATCGCAATGCGCGACCGCGACTGCTCGTCAGAGACGCCCAAAGCCCGAAGCTCGCTCTCGTAAATTCCGCTACACTCGCACCTCAAAGGAACCCACCACATTTGGCGCCCAACGTGGGGGCATAGTGCGTCCGTTAACTAAACACTGCGGCCGTTCTGTAGCTTAAACCGAAGCCCAGTGCAGGGCCGCAAACGCAACCCGCCGCGAGCTTAGGCCGGCTGGCGCGGCTCGACTCTGCGAGCGCGGTCGGTCGCAGCTGTTTTCCGGGCAGCGCGCCACGGCGGCGCTCGGAGGGGAGCGCTGCCGCGGTAGCCGCAGGCTCGTCGGGGGAAAGCACTTTCTTCACGGGAGCCGGCGACCGCGTTTCGGGGCCGCCGAGGATCCAGGTCAGAGCGGATGCCCGGCCGCCGCAACGCCGCCAGGACCGGGCACGGTCGCGCGCCCTGGTCGGGTCCCTCGGCCGCCGGACGGCGCGAGACGGCCCGAGTCCGTGGTCGGGGCCTTGCGCGGCCGAGTCCCAATTTTAGCCGCTCTCTCCGCCGGCGGCCCAGTGGGTCCGGGTTCACTGACACCGCGCACGCGGCCGGGGTCCGAACCGCGGCGCGCATCGACCGGCCGGCGGCGCCATGTTGTCTCCCGCGCGGGGAAGCCCGCCTGCGGGGTGGGCTCGGGCCCGGGAGGATGGAGAGCGGGCCTTGACCCAGAGACGCACCGCTTGAGGTTGGTGCTGTTGCGGCTGGCGGCCCTGACGGGCTCGTGATGCGGCTCGTCGTGCGCCATGACGCCGGCTGGCTGCCGTCCCTTGGCCGGCTCCAGGCGAGGCGTCATCCGATCATCGCCGACGCTTGCTGCGCTAATCCGGGACGCGCCACGCACCGACACTCAAGAGGACTCACTGCGCCGTAGGCTCGCACGGCAACTTCGAGCCCCGTCGGGGAGCCCACGACGCGCACCGCGCATGCGCCGAAGCGACGCCGGCGGCGCTAGAGGCGCTGGCGGCGCCAGGGGTGTTGGCCGCGGGAGCCGCAGGACTTGGTCGCATCGCTAATGTCGCTAGCGACGTTTACTCGCGTGTCGCCGATCGTGCACGCAGCTGGCCGTCCCTCCACTAGATGGCGGGGCAAACTGGCGCCCTTTGAGTGGCGGTAGGTTTAAATAGCTTTGACGCTTTTCTGGGCAGGAAGTTCGTCAACATCTGTGAAAAGCTTCATGGCAAGTAATAAGCGCTCTTCCACGCGTCTACACGCGCAAACGATTGAGATGATTCTTCCTACCGATGAGTGGTGTGATGTCTTTGAATGGATGTATTATTCTTAGGAAACAATCGGGTAACATTTTCGTTGAGCCAAAGTTACATAGGAACCAAACGCAAATACGACGCCGGATTACGCATAGTTTGCCTACAATGATACGTCATATTTCAACTACTATATAAGTGATAATCATGCAACCTTTTTAATCTAACCTCACAGAGTGCGCAATACATCTGGCTATGTACGTTACTTTCATCTCAATTCAGGCAGGGTTTTAATGTTAAGCTTTCAATTTTTACCTAAACGATATACCTTTTGAGAGTACTCTTGAAATAAAAGAGAGCACGAACGGCGAGCTTGGCGGATTTTTTGTTAATGACCATTACAGCGGCCTAGAGAGCCTGAAATAAGAGTGTGTTCAACTGCTCTCCCGGGGTACGCGTTTTTTTACTCTGAGTCTATTGGGCTACGGGTGGTTTTCCAACGAAACTCCGGCTACGAACAGCCCTGGAGATGCCGGAATATTTTACGCGAAAAATAAAATAACATTGTTCTTTAGACAGCAGTTTAGTTCCTATAGAAAAAGTATTTTTTAAACGCGAAAAATGTATAATCCGCATCGTTAACGCCGCCATCAAATTTCAAACGCTCTCTATGGATTGAGTTGAGCATACTCTTACTTGAGGCTCTCTAATGCAGCCAAGGCGAAAACCGACGTTCCTTCCAACCGTCGGGGATTGCATGTTTGACCACTCGCTATGCATCTCGCTATTCTGCCACTTCTCAAACTACTGCTCTAGGACTCTTATGTGACACAGGCTGGGTAGTCTTCGTTATCCCGAATGAATTCACAAATTCATGGTAATTAGTAGGGAATATGCCGTTTCCTGGCCCCCTTTATCATTCCCACAATGACCTCTTCAAAAATTATCTTCAATATGAAAAGGATTTAATATATTAAATATATATTATTAAGTGAATTATCTTCAAAATCAAAAGGATTACATATATTATTTCGAGCGATGAATTGAATATTAATTCAACAGTAATTAATGATAAATAAAAAGAAAGATATTTGCTCATCTATGCTGGACCACCTTCCCGTTCTCACAATACCTCTTCAAAATTATCTTCAAATGAAAATACAAGAATTCGAGACAATATATTTAACCTATCTTGCTCATATATTGTACCAAGTATATTCTCACCATTCCTATCAACTAAATGATAACATGGAATTTCATCACTTAAGACTTCTTTAGTTTTAAGAACTTCAGTTCTATAATTTATTTTTATTTTTCAAATTTATTACTCTCTTTTTTACTCAAAGTTATGCTACTGTATTTTAGTATGGGGTACCACCACGCTCACAAACTACAATAAGATTCTTAAATTACAGAAGAAAATTTTGCGGTTATTTGAAAGTTACACGGGAAATATGCAAGACCTTCCAACTGAGCCACTTTTTAAAAAACACGGTATACTCAAGGCTAACCAAATTTATGATTTCAGGTTAATGCAACGTATCAAAACTGAGAAACTTTATGATAAAACTACAAGTGATCTAGTGCACAGTTACACCTTTCGGCACTCTTTAAGACGACCTCCCCAGATTCGAACAAATTACGGAAAGCAAACTAAAGATTATCAGGTGACCAAATTATTAAATTCAAAACGGGACCTTCATGAATTTTAATAACTCCTTTTCTAAATTTAAAAAAAGAGCTGAGGACACTCTTGGTGGACAGTTACACTGTTTTATAGCCATTTTTATACATGTACAATTTGATGGTTTTTATCTCTGAACTTGTGAAGAAGTTTCTTTCATAATCTATATCACTAGTTGCGATCCTCTCTTGATGATGTATCATAAAGCTATGACATTATTTGAATTACTGCTTGTTCTACAGCTGCATGAGTGTATAGTATACTGTGTACCGTATGTACGAGCTGTAAAGGGGACAGAGACCTTCGTCAGGCATTTTCTGCCTTTAGTCTCTGTTCCCCTTTCGGTTGATTCGAGAGAAATAAAGACTTCAATTCAATTCAATTTTGCTTGTATCCTTTTACAAAGATCCCTTATATTTTCTTGATCTCAAAGTATCTCCTTCTTTATTTTTTTTTATTATGCCTTGTGTGTTAGAATGTTTCCGGTGTCCTCTTTATCCTTTTTTAATGAGGCTTCATTTGGGGTCATCTGGTGTATTGTTGGGAAATGGGAGTGAATATAAAAAAGTGAAAATACATGTGTGTTACTCCATCATTATTTAGCCCGTCTATATATAAATTAAAAAAAGAAAATTGTGAACTTGAATGGGTATATTAACATAAGCATTTGGGAGTGCATTTGTCAAAAAATTAAAAATGGAAGGACCACGTACATAATCAGGCACGTAGCCAAGATTTTGATTCGTGGGGTAGCCCGCCCATGACAAAATGTTGTATGAGGGGGACAGGGTGAGGAGGCCCCAGCAAAATAGAAGATTTCGGAAGAACTCGAGACCCCCAACCCCATTCCCCGGCTACGTGCCTGTAGTGTACATAATACTGTAACGAAGGCAAGTAAGGTGTTATATTTTATTGGGAGGAATTTTAAGAATACACTTCGCAGTGTGAGACGAACTATATTTTTCTTTCATTACATCTGTCTTAAAATATGCCTGTGTTATCTGGGATACGCTTCAATGTTGCCTTGCAAATAAGTTTGAGCGAATTCCAAATTAGGCATTAAGGTTTGTCACAGGTGATTATAGCCCGCACTCTAGTTGCACAGAAATGACGAACAGACTGGGTTGGGACATTCATTTCGTAGAAGGTGGTTGCAGTTAAACTTTTCTTGTAATATATAGGAAGAAGTCATCGTAATATGTAATAAGAAGTCATCGCTGTCCGCGAACGGCGACAGTTCACCGGAAGAAGCGCCGCCGGAAAATTGCGGCCTTCGTGAAGTGCGTACGCGCGCTCTGCGGCAAAATTGACGGTCTGGTTAAGGAAGTACGATCCTTACGGCGTGGCAACGAGTTTATGCGTGTGCACCTCACGCGGAACAGCCAGCTTCTTCGCAAATGCCTCGCTGTAGCTGAGGCCCCTGGCACCGTTCACCGGAGCGGTCAACCGGCTACTTTCTCCGAAGTATACTACTGCAGCTCGGTGCCGCCGTCCAAACGGCGACCACAGGCTGGCCAACGATCTCTGGGGCCTCCGGATCCCTGCCCGACAGGTTTCTGCAGCCGGAAGCAACCGCTCGAGCGGTGAGTTTCTCCGAACGCCTCGTGACATCAGAGACTGCAGTGGGGTGTCGCCAGCCGCCTGAAAGCGACGGAGGTTACCCGTTGGAACTAAGGGTTTAGTTGGAACCGCCACCGTGTTCTAACCGTGGTTCCGAGGGGCGAATTCAGGGCGCGACCTCAGGCCATACAGCTCCGGTGGTAAACCCCGACAGATACCTTATGACTCAAGCTCGGAGCAAGTCCCAGCCATCTGTGGGAACGGGCTTATCCTGTAAGCTATCTACCACTCCTATGCCTCCTAGGCTTAGAACACTCATTGTTTCTGGTTTGAATCCGTCGACCACATGTCAAGATGTTTCTGACACTGTTAGGGCAGCGCAATAGGCCCACAGTCATGTGTCTGTACGAAGTTGCCCATGAAGCGTGACAACTACTCTTCATTTCATGTGTCAATAAACGAAAATGGCTTCGAGAAGCTTCTCGAAGTAGAACTGTGGTCCATAAGCGCATTGTTCAGAACATATCTCGGCATTCTAAAGTTAAGCAATCATGCCTCTCAATCGGAAAATACAGTGCCTGAGCCGTCTGCTCGAGCCTCCCCTCTGAGCTTTTGAATCTAAATGCTCGAGGTGTGACGAATAAGGCGACGGCACTAGAAGCAGTTTTTCTGACGTACGACCCAGACGTGGCTGTTATCACTGAAACGTGGCTCAACGAGCCACGTCCAGTGACGGAGTGTTCCCTATCGGCTATGAAATGGCAGTAAAAAACAGCGTACTATGCTCTCGTGTAAGCTGCACTAATAAGGCTAAAATGATCTTGGCAAAGCTTTGTTTTTCATCACTGTCAATTATAGTAGGTGCGTCTTATCATCCACCTAACTGCTCTGTTTCCCACTAATGGGCCCATGAATCTCTTTGCGCACTTTCGCAGCGCTACAGGCACGTGGTGCTCGCGGGTGATTTTAATCTACCACACATTGATGGGGATCATATGTAGCCTCTCCGGGAGTGTCAGCAGTTGCGATTGTTGATTGACATCGCTTTTTCATGTAACCTGACTCAAGTTGTTCGTAGCTTCACACGCGTTACTAATGTAACTGAAAGCCTTCTTGGTATTGTCTTTGTTTCCCCTGTGGCGGCACGTGCCCTCTTGCCAAAACAACATTCGCCGAAGCTCCTGCAGGCCTCGGGGATCGATAAGTTCAAGACAAGAAAAAGGAGGGACCCGAGTTCGGTAGATGCGCGAGGATCGAAGGAACAGGCGGAAGGCGCGAGACATCACCTTCATTCCCTGCTGACCGGGGGAGGTCCACGTTTTTTGTTCAGTTAGAATGGTTTGGTTTTAAGTAGATGATTTAGTAACGTTCCTGCTTGTCTGGGTTATTACCTGTCGCGCACGCGAGCGCAACAGGAACGCAACAGTGGTGACCCGGTAAAGAACTTCAACGCAACCAACCGAACCAGCCATCATGACGGACAACGATGCGACGAGTTCCACTGGGGCCATTTCGACGGTCACGTTGAAGTTGCCTCCCTTCTGGCCAGCTGATCCGCAGCTCTGGTTTGTGCAGGTTGAGTCACAGTTTGTGACTCGGCGCATCACAGCAGACATGACAGAGTACCACCACGTCGTGTCAAGCCTACCACCTGCCATTGCCACAGAGGTGCGGGACTTGCTTATTTCACAGCCAGAAGAGTATGCCTACAACACCCTCAAGACCCAGCTTATACCGACGGACAAGTGCCTCGGAGCAAAAACGTCTTCAACAGCTCTTGACAGCCGAAGAACTGGGCGACCGGACTCCCATCCAGCTGCTGCGCCGACTGGAGCAGCTCTTCGGAGAAAATGCGACCACCATTGACCAGTCCCTACTTCGTGAGTTATTTCTGCAGCGGATGCCTTGCAATGTGAGAATGGTCCTCGCGTCCGCAGGAGACATTGGTCTGGCTACGATTGCTGAGCTTGCGGATAAAATCATAGAGGTCTCGGCACCGTCAACCAGCATCTCAGCAATCCAAAGTAGAAGCATTCTGGATGAGATGAGCGAGCTCCGAGCAGAGGTCCGCCGTCTCGCCGACATGGCGAAGCTGCAAGCTCCACGCGGCCGCAGCACGTCACGCGGACGCCCACGACGCAAGCCTCGTACATCGTCCCGGACGAACTCAGGTGAATGTTGGTACCACCAGCGGTTCGGGTCTGCTGCTCACAAGTGTGAGACACCCTGCTCCCAAGCGGAAAACGCCAAGGCAGAGCATTAACGGTGGCAAGTGCTCCCGCCAACGCAGACAACCGCCGAACTTTGTTCTTCGTGTCGGACCGCAGCACTGGTGTTCGTTTCTTGATAGACACGGGAGCAGAAGTCAGCGTCATCCGAGCAACCACGGAAGAGCGCCGGCGCCCCAGCACGTCACATCTCTGCGCCGTCAACAACACGGCCATTGCAGCGTACGGTGAGCGCGCCTTGACACTTGACTTCGGAATGCGGCGCACCTTTCGCTGGGTTTTTGTCTTCGCGGATCTTCCCCACTCCATCATCGGGGCTGACTTTCTGACGCACTTCGGACTGCTTGTGGACGTCAAAGGCCGACGCCTCCGCGACGAAACAACTCCTCTGACGGTAAAAGGAATTGCATCGTCTCTTGCTTCCATCAGTCCCACGTTCGCAGTTCCAACGGATGAGACGTCGTACACCAAGCTACTCGCACAGTTCCCGGAGCTGACGTGTGTTGGACCCGATGAGCGTTCCATCAAGAACACCGTGACGCACCACATCAAGACGGCGGGTGCTCCGGTCCACGCGCGTCCACGCGACTGCCACCAGACAAGCTACGAATCGCCTTACAAAAGTTCGAGCATATGCTCGAGCTGGGCATTGTCCGCCAGTCAGAGAGCTCTTTGTCCTCGCCCCTTCACATGGTTCCGAAGTCCACACCAGGGGACTGGTGCCCATCTGGAGACTACAGAGCCCTCAACCGGATCACAATTGAAGACCGGTACCCGATACCCCACTTCCACGTCTTTACAGCATCGCTGGATGGCGCTACCATCTTTTCGAAGGTCGACTTAGTACGCGCCTTCCATCAGATTCCCGTTGAGCCCTCGGACAACCCCGAGACAGCAGTTACCACGCCCTTTGGGTTGTTCGAGTTTCTCCGGATGCCCTTTGGATTGAAGAATGCAGCACAAACTTTCCAACGTTTCATGGACTAGGTGGTGCGTGGGCTGCCATTCTGCTACGTTTACATCGACGACATACTCGTAGCAAGCACATCTGCGGAGAAAGATGTCGCACACCTAAGACTGCTGTTTGCACGCCTTGTCGAGTATGGACTCGTCGTCAATGTGAGCAAGTGTGCCTTAGGGAAGCTGGAGCTTGATTTCTTGGGACATACGATCAACTCTTCGGGAATCCGCCCACTTTCCATCAAGGTGCAGGCCATCCAGGAGTTCCCGAGGACGTTGTCGCAAGAAGCAACTCCGGGAGTTTCTGGGGTTGGTAAACTTTCACCGCCGTTTTCTCCCGGGCTGCGCCACCAAGCTTGCACCTCTACACAGTATGCTTTCGGGCGAGACTTGCTCAGCAACCGAACTCGCATGGGATGCCTGCACCACATCGGCATTTGATCACGTCCGACAGCTCCTTGCAACCAACACCATGCTTTCTCATCCAAAGGAAGAAGCCCCACTCTCAGTTGTCACCGACGCTTCAGATAACGCTGTTGGTGCGGTGCTTCAGCAGAACGTGAACGGACACTGGCAGCCGCTTTCCTTCTTCTCTCGGAAGCTGACACCCACAGAACAGCGGTATAGTACGTTCGGTCGAGAGCTCCTTGGGGTATATTTGGCACTACGGCACTTCCAGCACATGGTGGAAGGTCGGCAATTTTTTTATATTGACTGACCACAAGCCTCTCGTCCACGCGTTCCAGTCTTTGAGACCAGACGGAGGAAGTCATTCTCAGAGAGAACTCCGACAGATGTCCAGCGACTCCGAGCTCATAAATGACATCCGGCAAATGCATGGTGCTGAGAACGTTGTAGCGGATGCCCTTTCACGAATAGGCTCCTGCACGGTTGAACATTTAACCGCCATCGACTTCGCCCAGCTGACTGCAGCGCAACGCGAGGACGCAGAACTACGAGAGCTCCGCACATCCCCCGGCCGGCTTGTGTTCGACGAGATTCCACTTCCCATGTGTCCCACCAACATCATTTGTGAATTTGTGATACTTCGATAGGATCGCCGCGCCCGTACGTTTCGAAACAATTTCGTCGGCAGATTTTCGACGCCCTTCATATGGGCTATCCCATCCTGGCACAAAAGCCACACAACACATTATAACATCCCGGTACATCTGGCCCAGTATCAACGAAGACGTGCGTCACTGGGCTCGCACCTGCTTACCATGCCAGCGCGCAAAGATTCACCGTCATTCGGTAACACCATTGGAAACCTTCGCCCACCCAGACGCGCGGTTCGACAATATCCACATAGATATTTTCGGACGGCTGCCACCATCACAGGGGCAATCCTACATGTTGACATGCGTCGACCGTTTAGCACGCTGCCCTGAAGCGATTCCGCTGCCCGACATCACCGCGGAGACCGTGGCGCGTGCGCTCGTAGCGCAATGGATTTCAAGGTTTGGCTTGCCGTCCACGATCACCACGGACCGACGCCGGCAGTTTGAATTCAACCTTTTTTCCAGCCTCATAGAGGTGCTTGGGTCAAGAAGGATTCGAACGGCAGCATTCCATCCCCGCGAGCAACGGTATGGTGGAGCGTTTTCACCGTCAGTTGAAGGCTGCTCTCAAGCCTCACCAACGACTTGACTGGGTGGACGTGCTGCCTCTCGTGCTCCTCGGCATCCGCACGTCAATCAAGAGTGACATTGGCTGCAGCGTGGCTAAGTTGGTATACGAGACCACCCTTCGGCTCCCAGGTGAATTCTTCGCAACAACTCCATCTGACACCTGTCAGGATCCCGCAAGCTTCGCACCAAACTCCGAGAGGCCATGAAGCAGCTTCGCGTCACACAAGCCGTGGCCAGTCCACTTTCATCAGCGACGAGTTGGAAACTGGAACTCATGTTTTCTTGCGGCATGACACCGTACGAAAGCCTCTCCAACCACCCTACGACGGCCCGTACAAGGTAGTGCGGCGAGGGTCAAAAACAATGACATTGGACGTCCGAGGACGGCAGGAGGTTGTTACTTTGGATCGTGTGAAACCAGATCACATGGACAGTGATTCACCAACTACACTTCCAAAAGTCACACCCCAACCAAAAATACCGTCAGCAACAATGCCGATCCCACCAGACCAACTACACCATCCATCTCCTTTCGACCGATTGCACCACGACTCCTCGAATGCAAAACAATCGCATATACGAACACGTTCTGGACGACATGTATATTTTCCAGCGCGTCTAGGCATCGCGGATGTTAAAACACAGGCGGTTAACCGTCGCTGCTCATCCCCCACAAGATTCCATCAGCGAATCGCGTCATGGTCAAACGTTCGCCTCCTCGCTGGAGGGGGAGTCTGTGGCGGCACGTGCCCTCTTGCCAAAACAACATTCGCCGAAGCTGCTGCAGGCCTCGGGGATCGACAAGTTGAAGACAAGAAAAAAGAGGGACCCGAGCTCGGTAGATGCGCGAGGATCGAAGGAACAGGCGGAAGGCGCCGGACATTACCTTCAATTCCTGTTGACTGGCGGACGTCCACGTTCTTTGCTCAGTTAGAATGGTTTGATTTTAAGTCCTGCTTGTCTGGGTTATTACCCGTCGCGCACGCGAGCCCAATAGGAACGCAACACACCTAAGATCGCACGGCAACGTACCAGCTGCAAAATTGTTGAAGGTGTTTCGGGCCACTCTCTTGTTGTTTGCCCTCTCTTGCTTGCATGTCAACAACTGGATACCGTTGACCTAAAGAGGTTTTGACTCCAATCGTGCTAATGTTGTTGATATTCTCAATATTTTGGAACAGAGCTTTCCCGAATTTTACGATATGTTTTAAGCCGCTAGCAGTACCACGCACGACTTGTGGTCGTGGTTTAAAGTATTAATTGCTGACTTCATCCAGAGGCTCGTTCCGATGCGAATAAAAAGAGTAAAACGATATAATCCATGGATCACCAGTGTCATCCTTCACCTGAAACGAAAACTACGCCGAGCTCACAAATATCGTAATGCGAAAAACACCTGTTTTGCGCCCATTCTTCGCAGGCAGTTCCAGGCTTCAGTGACGAACACAAAATACTTTTTTTTTACGTTACTTTGCACGATTATTTACGTAGCAACCCCCAAAAGTTCTGGAGGTTTATGAAACAAAAGAAATGACTTTCGTGCACAGGAAACTGTGCAAAGGCACTAGAAATAAGAAGCGGCTGATTTTTAACGCTTTTAATGCCAATTTTTTGTCTATATTCACAGCAGACAAGGGGACAATCTCGGATTATGAGGCTTGTCCCCTAACAAATACCGGACATTACTATTTCTGAAGAAGGTGTTTTTGCGGCCCTCCTAAACCTAGGCATTAGGAAGAGCTGCGGCCCCAACAATATTCCGAATACTTTTCTCTTTAGCAACGCTAAATGGTCGGCTAAATTTTTATTTGATTTACTGTCCTCGTCTTAGCACAGGTGACGTACCAAGCGAGTGGAAAACCGCAAGTGTCTTACCAGTATTTAAGTCAGGCGACAACCACTATGTCGAAAACTGCCGACCCATTTCATTGGTGAAAGCACCTTATTTTCAAGCATTTGATTGTGTTCTTTGAGAACATTATTTTTTTTTTTTTTTTTTTCAGAATGAGCAGCATGGGCTTAGACTTGGTATGTCAACTGTAAGAGAACTAGTACACACGATGCATGAATTTGCGGCTGTCATCGATGCGGGCGGTCAAACGGACGTTATATTTTTATATTTTGCGAAAGCTTTTTTATCGCGTTTCTCAGGAAAAACTTTTACATAAGTTGAGCTGCGTTATCAGTAATGTGAATGCAGTACGTTGGCTAGACTCCAGTTTTACTAATTGACGGTAGTATATGACTGTCGATGGTGTTTTTGTCGCCTGAGTCATCTACATTCTCGGGCGTACTTCAAGGATCTGTCCTGGGACCGCTCTAGTCTTACAGCGAAGCTGTTTATGGCTGGGGTTCCATGAATTTTCGCTATTCGTGTGCAGAAACAAAATTGCATGTGAAAGCGCCCTCTTGTGTGGAAAGACATATACGCCCCGTCACCTCGGAAAGGCGTCGAAACGTGTGATAAGGGAGAAGCATCTGAGAACAATGGGCCTTTTCCCGCTCAAGTCGGTGACGTTTGCAGAAGGTGAACGCTTTTGAGTTTTGACTCCTTGCAGGCTGCAGCTCGTTTTGCAAACACGGCTCACAAACCACGTGACTCCGATCGAACAGTTACCCCATCTCTTCAATCTAGGCTCTCTATCCCGACGGCACAAAGTTCGCTTGAGCGCGAACTCTGTGCCGTACGTGCTTCTTTGTTGCTTCGTGAACCGTGTCGGTGTTTGGTCGGTGAGGTCGCTTTTGCGCGAAAGCCTGCTTCGCTCAAGCACCGATTCGGCGAATCCTCGCCACTCAACGATCGAAAGTCCCGGCACCGCCGGCACCTCGACGGGGAAGACGAAGGCAATCTCCTTGAATCAAAAGCGTGCCATCCTCGACAGAGTGAGCATAAACGTAAAGAATGCCGTCCACCGCCGGCGTCCTCCGCGAGGCCGTCGCAGCTGTCGACACGGTCCGTACCAGTGTTGGAGGTAACGCGTTACTAGTAGCGACGTTGCTGGTAACGCGTTACATTTTTCGCTAACGCAGTAACGTACTCGTTAGTATTCTGAATAACTAACGAGTAAAGTATTTCCGTTACTTTTTTGCGGTATCGGCTGTCAAATTTCGTTACTCGTTACTCGTTACTTTTGACCAGAACTGGTGAGATCCTGCACGAGCTTGTCTCAAAATCCTGCACCAGCTTATAGCTGCACGGAACCAGCATCCGTCACAGTAAACTTAAAAAAAAAAAAAAAAAAAAAGAAAACTCATTTCTCGAAGGCGAAAAAAACCTTCTTTTCATAGCGTCATCACCCACAAGGCTTGAACGAACGACTGCGTTACAGTCTCCTGCCCTCCCTCCTCTTCCCCCCCTGCTTCGTGCAGCAGAAGCGGACAGCGGGAGGGGGCGGGGGGGGGGGGAGCTGTGGAGAGACATCCGTTTACAACAGTGGACTAGTGGTGAAGCGATTTGCTCATTTCTCAAGTTTAAAAAAAAAAAAAAACAAAAAAAAAACCTTTGTGGAATATTTTTACCCTCGCTCTCCCCCTCGCTGCCTGAAAGTTCCTGACCCACTTTTGTACACAGAAGAATCTTTCGCTTGATTAGTCTTTAATTTTCTAAGGTCATGATAACAAAAAAAAAGTTTTAAACTTGGAAAGAAAACTTACAAACACGAAACCTTTTTTTTTTTTTTTTTTCACAGAAAAATTAAGAGCTATTCCTGGTAAGAGGCAGCAAGTGATTATAGCCAGTGTGCTGGTAACCGGTGTCCTGTTCCAGATAGTGAAGTAAATCAGTCTCTGGTAATAGTATGAACCGGACTGTTACTAAAACCGGCGTACAGATGACGGGTGTTGGTTGGCTGGTTGTGCTCCAGCAGTCCTCGTTCGCGTGCTGTAGTTTATGAAAGCCGATTGACTAACGTTAGTCAATCGGCTTTCATAGAGTCGGAGATGTACATCTCCGACTCTTTCTGCGCGTGAGATCGGCATGAATAACGAAAGTCCGTCGCCATGGTCCAGCGGTGTCGTCCCAATCCGGCTGACGCCTCAATTCGGCTATTGCCTCAATTCGGCTAGAAGTTTCAATTCGGCTGGACGTTCCAGTTCGGCTAAATCCTCAATTCGGCTAGAAGTTTCAATTTGGCTGGACGCTTCAGTTTGGCTAAATCTTCAGTTCGGCTACAAGTTTCAATTCGGCTGCATGCTTCAGTTCGGCTAGATCCTTGCTTCAATTCGGCTGGACGTTCCAAGTTGATCAAGCTAGGCATCCAAGCATAAGGTGCCCCCAATTTTTTTAGAGAGACGTTAACTATATCTCCATCTTGCCTTAACATTGCAACGTGCAAGCTCAGATCAATAAGTTCAAGCAGCTACGAAGGCTTTGGGCACAGAAACATTTGTGTTTGTGTTGTTTGTTCTGTGAAGCTGCTGTGCAAACACCAGGTCTCTGCTTCAAAGAAATTTATTCACTTGCCCAAAGAATGGATTACAGCAGACCAAAGATTGCTTCTTCCAGTGCTGGCCACTGCTCACGTGAAAGGGACAGGACTCCTTGGCAGCTCCTACGTCGAACTGAGTTGAAGAAAAAAAGAAGATACCTGCATCAGTTATGAGACAAAACAATATGGTAGGGGCTCAATCCAGTGATTTACATCTTCAGGAGGCTAAGGAGAATGTAACAGTATACCTGTAATTTTTTTTCAAGGTCACAAATTTGCCTCAAAATTGGCTAAACACACCAGTAGCTATGACTGACCTCGTAACCAAAACCTTACGTCTGCAAAAAATTGTTTGGCGACATTGAATTTTTAAATTCGGTCCTCATCATATTTTCAAAGTGAAAGTTTCTACTGGCAGTATTAAAAATATGGAGGCTCGGGCAAGCCGGTGTTGCATACTCCTCTACAGTGCGAAAAATTCGCAACCAAGCACAAGCACACACAAAAGGAAAAGACATTCATGAAGCTCTGACTTGCAACTCAGTCTTGTATTATTTCTTCTCTGCCTGCGCCTGTCTTTTTAAACAATAAGATTTTTTTGTTGTTGTTATTTTTGGTTTTATCTGGATGCAAGATAATCTAATTCTTTTTTGTAATAAATCTGGACAAGGTTTAATGACAGTTTTCTTCTAACCTCGAAATCTTTTCAGCTTCAATAACTTCCCTAATTAGTTGGTTATTATTTTTACTTATTACGGGGCAATGTTTGTAGTTCTGCTTGACATCTGCAATCTTGGTAATGTATGCCTTAGTGTCCAGAAGTGATTCTGTTTATGTTGTAGTCGTGTTCCCCTTGTCTATGTGACATCAGTATTTGTGACGTCGGGGTGGGGAGGGGTTGGGTTTTGGCAGTAGAACTTGTTTCCAACTGATTAGAAGAATTTCGATGGCAACAAACAAAAGCCTGCGGAACCCCAACAATAGCTCAGCAGCACGAAAGAAATATGTTCCATTCTGCTCTCTGATGTCGTTGTGCTAGCCATGCTCCAAACAAGAGTTTCGAACAAACCATTTGGGCTTCGTAACGTGAAGAGGGGTACAGTTTCTATCATGAAGGAAGCCATTAGCCCGCAGATTTTGTGGGACGAGCGAAGGCGGCGGAACTTTCTAGATTTCAAACTTCACCCCGCACAGCCATGCAGCGCGGCACGTTCCCGTGGCACCTACGGCTGCGAGTAGCAAGTATGTCGGGGAGCCTTTAAAATGGTGGGTAAAACAAAGTTTTTCAGTGATTGAATCGAGGAGACTGATAGCTTAATGTACCGACACTTGGATAAGTAACCCTGTTGTTGTTGTTGTTTACGGGTTTTATGGCGCAAGAGCTCCGACGGCCATACTGCGCCAAACTTGGTAGGATAAGTAACCCTGGTTTGCAAGTTTTGTCGTGGGAGAGTTGGTATTAACTGGGGTGTACTGCGAGTTGTAGAGGATCTAGAGTCACACCGCCATATTCAGCTCAAGAAACCTCGTCTAGGCACAGGCAACTCCTTCCGCAATCATTGAGACTATAAATTAATTAAAACACTTGTGTCTGGTTATTTTTTCTGTTTCTTTTGACTTTCTGAGAATCGAGAAACTCAGCAAGCAAATTTAATATCTAAATTCTGAAAAACTGAGAATTTAATCAAAACAAGCTCTGAGAAACATCAAATTTTCCACAAAGGTAAGCTCCAGAAAGCACCCTCCAATGCCGCAAAGGATTACATTCTTTTCCCGTCTTTCTTCTCCGACATTGTTTCCCTGCTTTTATCAGTCTCGGGTTCTCTAGATTATGATCGACAAAGGATTAATTCTGGAAACACGGAATGCCGCTTATAGTGATGCTGCTATATGTCACGCTAGGGGTAGCCAGGCAGGC
This sequence comes from Ixodes scapularis, assembly GCF_016920785.2. Lineage (NCBI taxonomy): Eukaryota > Metazoa > Arthropoda > Arachnida > Ixodida > Ixodidae > Ixodes > Ixodes scapularis. The sequence continues at coordinate 27,331,482 of NW_024609883.1, read as the reverse complement.
TCTGGTGCAGCTTGGTTATGACCTTCCTCGCAAAGGGAAGTTTTGGCATTGCATACGAGGCGATACTTGCCCAAGTCTAGAGGTTACCTTGGCAAGGTTATGGAAGCACCCATGCTCACAAGTACGGTAACTGCCCAGGTCACCTTGGAAGGTCTCAGCACACGGCAGGCACCACCGTCTGTCGTAGGTATGATGTGCTGCAATGTCTGATGACACAAACTGCAGCAAAACAAAACATATTTTCCTGTGAAACAGTATCCATAGCTGCAATCTCCGTACCAGCACACTGCATGAGTAGCTAATTTCATTGTGCACTTCTTTCTACATTAGAAGCACAGTTTAGCCTGAAGGTGTCGGCATATATCGGTTCCACGTATAAAGTCACTCATACAGATTTACGTCAAACAAACATATTTCGCCACGTCTGTGGCTGTGGCAGAAAATACTAAGAAAGGCGAGATAAATCTATGATTGCATGCTTGAAATGGTCAGAAATGGGAGGAAAAAGCCCCGAGACACTTTCCTCCCATTTCTCCTCCTGTGAACAGCAAGGTCGAGGGAGCACACCAGTGGTGCAATCGGTGGTTTGTACGCGGTGCTCGAACGCGATTAATTTACGATGTTTGGATACCATCATTTCAGCCATGTTGCGATTACATTGATACCTTAAGAACTGTCAAACGCTGATTGAAAAAAAATTGTACCGGCTCATTCACGACTTTCTTAGCTTTGGTTGCTCCCATTACGGAATAAAGGGTTTGTTCACCAAATAAACAACGCACTCCCGAGCTTCACCCAGTTTGTCACTGAAGGCATTGTTTGTGTTCGAAGCTAGATCTTCGCTCAAAAAGCACTTCGAAATTACAAACAAATCTACGACTCTCAGCAACCCTCGTCTCATTGAACCGCAGCGCAGTTTTCGCCCAAAGGAGCCGCAAGTAACGACTCTTGAGAACAAAATAATTATCTATAAAAGCAATGCATGGTTCCGGCATTTGAGCACAAGGTATTTGATGTCTTTCGGAGAACGCTACAAAAGCTTAGTATTCCAACAAGAGCTTAAACGTAAAAAAATTTCAGTTTTCCTCGTATCTGCCTGAACTGGGCAGAGCCACCCGAACGATTCGACGTATGCAACATCCAAAACATGTGTCGCAAACTGCTGTGTGCAGCACGCCGGAGCAGCCATCTTTCCGACTGTTTGCAAGCTGGCTCACATCGTTTCGATGACCTGTGTCTTGCGTTTAACGTTTCGATGGCAGCCTTTCAATTTTAAGAACAAAGCGTCAAGTGCTAGCCTGGCTGTCAGTAACACTGTTGCTCAATGCGACAGTGTTCGCATTGAGCACACAGTTGCTCAATGCGAAGTGCAAACAAGTACGCCCATGACATGCTGGAAAGGACAGCCTGGCGCCTAGGCAGTACGGCCACGCAGGCCCAATCAAAGCTCGCAGGATGCTGTACATAGACTGCGCGACACTGTTAAGCACTAGGCACAACAAAGAAATAAATGCACCTTGATCCTACGAGAAAACTCTGATGACACAGAGTATAGTAAGACTTGCGAAGCTTGTAACTGGGTTCATGAGCTTTTAATCACTCCCGCGACACACACCTGCACACAATGTGTCATCCGAATTTACCCATTGGATCAAGGTACATTAAATTTTTTTCCGCTGCCAAATGGAAGGGAAGGTGCGACAACATTATCCTTTTGTCTTACCCTAGCATGAACTAGCTGGTAATGGTACAATTACAAGCGAGTTGCTTTCACTGCTGTCCCTCCTGCTCAAGCTCTCGTACAACCAAACCACAATTAAACGCAAGGCGCTTGCCCGCACTTGTAGCCACTCCGGCTAGTCCATGCTAAGACGCGACAAAGCATGGCAGGAAGCCTGCCACTACAGCACGTCGGCCGCCGGGCATGACTGGCGAGTGCAAGCGCCACGCGAGTCACATGAATGTTCTGCAATAGCTGCGTGACTTAAAAGAACCCAGATGAAACGCCGTTCGTTGTGCCATTCAGTGGTGCAGGGGTAGAACGTCGGGCTCCTAATCAAAAGGCTGTGGGCTCGATCCCCCTATAGGGGAGACATCATTGATCTTCTTTCATTAAGTGAACCCTATCTTTGCTTTTATTCTCTGTTCTTCTCATTCGACATGCTTCCGTGACCGACTGGGTAATCCATGTTGATCTACAACAACTGGATCGGTCGTTGCATGCTCTCAACCCTAGATATATAACACAGAGCTGCAAACAAAATCACAAAATTTTCAAGAGCCGCAGAGGGAGGGAGGAGGGAGGGGGGGGGGGGCCGCGGCAGGTTTTTTGTTTAGAGCAATAAACGAAACTCAAACTAATTTCGGTCTATCTTATATGAGTGAAAAGCAGTCCAATTGTGCGTAAGGCAGCAGTAGCACATTTAAAACGCGTTTCATTTCTCTTTTTGGGGAAGTGCTCCGGGAGAGAGGGGGGGGTGGGGGAGAGAGAGGAGGGATAAGGGAGGGAGCGGCGAGCCGCACTTTAACACGCGGAGAGCCGCAGCTTGGCCACCCCTCTACTAGGGCATCGCCATGCAGGTTCTCAAGGAGCTTGGGAACGGCCTTTCCCTCTAAATTAATTCCTGGCATTGTATACTAGGCGATACCTGCTGTAGTCTATGGGTTACCTTTGCAGGGAGATGGAGGCATCGATGATCACACGTACGGCAATTGCCCATGTCGCACATCATCAAGGAAGGTCTTCATGAAGCAGGCAACTTGTCCTGTCGATGGAGACCCAAACATATCCTGCATATGTGGGTAAAGTGCCTAAAATTTAATTTAATTACAACTACAACTACTTCTCTCCAAAAGCATCATGACATCAAAGCTTGCCGCTTTCCATAGAAGGACCCGCTAGCACAGCCTGGCCTTTTTCGGTCGGCCAGGGTGTCGAGAGTGTTTTGTAGCGACCCGCCACACGCCCTCAAAGTTGAACTTGTGTGTTACTCAAATTTCGGAAGAGAAGCCTACTACCAAGTATGATAGAATTGTAGCAGGGGATCATGATGTTAGCTCCGTAGCCCCCGCAACCCAACCTCCATTATCGCCAGCCCCTTTGCCGTCTACTTCATCGCCCATCATGACTACCCGTCATCCCTTGTGGTTGACGCTTGTTCGTAGGGAAGGACTGGCTGGCACTGCTGGGCTCTGCGCCGCTACTCATCCCAATTCCCAAATGGAGACTGCGGCTGACCGATGACATCTGTCGTCTGCTTCCTTTCTTCGGTACTTTGCTTCGGTTAAGGAACTGTTTTTTGCAGATAGTATAACGTGTTGAAATCGCTCACCTACTAATTTCAACGGCAATTCATCTTGGAAGTGCCCGCGCAAAGCTGGTGTCGCGATGTGTGGTGATATCAAACGCAGAGAGTGCCTGAAGAATTTTGAGGTTGCTCAAACGATTTGTGGATTTGTTTGGACGCACTTTATGACAAACAAATCAGCGGCAAGCGGCTCATAGTCAGATCTTCTAAATTGCTGATTGCCACACTTCCCTGATGACTTGCTAAGTGCTTGGATATGGTCAAAAAACTTCGAGTGAAACCTATTCCTTCAGACTACGGATACGGAAGGCTCCGCTTCTCAGGGCGCGATGACCCAGGTCCCCTCTACAGCCCATCGAGACTTTGGACGGCGCTCGAATGCGTGCTCAGAGTGCAGTCCAGTGTTACTTTACTGCCATCGGACGGCACTCAGATACAACCTGGATTAAAACAGTTCGCTTTTATTGTTATTGCGGTCACTGTGTAGGTCACTCACTGAGGTGAAGAGGAGGTGAGACGGGGTCCAGTCACCGCCGCGATCAACGACCGAAATCCAACGGTTCCGCAACTTGCTGACCCTTGTAAAACCAGGAGAACTGCCCACAAATTCACTTTACTGCGAATTGTATTATGCTGTGGGACTGAACGGTGAAATGTAATGCCTGCGGAAAAATAATCTCAACGGTCCTTGTAGTCGCGCACACTGCAAAGCCCCATCCTGGCCCCTCCGACGCGCGATGCCACATACTTTCAATTCCTAGAGTTCGCCTGTTCATCGCAGTTCGCCCAGTCTGCCACTCACGGCAGCGCTCGCTATATCCCTTCCGTTCTGATAAAACCCACTAGACAGAACGAGTGAACGGGTGTGGTTTCGGAAAACGTAGTGTCTAGAAAACTGTCCGACGCCACTCTTGCAGAGCGTTCAAATGCCATTTGACGGTACTCCACTCGCGCGTTCAAGTGGCGTCCGAAAGTCTCGTATAAAACGAGTTCTCAAAACGACTTTTACAAAGGGGAGTGTGGCGTATTGGTAAGATGTGTCACATAAGCACGTGATCCCGGGTTCGATCCCCACTGCGGGCTTACTTTATTGTTTTTGTTTTCTCGAACATTTTATTTTGCCGACGCATTTGGCGATATGTACATTTATTTTTTTACCATTAACACAGGAAAAAAACAAATGTTGTCTCCGAAATTTCGCTGAACGAAATAGCATGGTACTTCGTTTCCGAAGGTGCATCGGGGAAAACGGGGCTTGGTTTGGACGCCGCGAAGCGGCGTGTACGACAGGGCCAAATGGGTCAATAGCTTTGTAATTAGCAGCCGCATACTGTCGCCGCGAAGCGGCGTGAACGCAGGCGGGGGTGTGTGTTAACGAGCTCCCCAGTGATACACGCGCCGTCCGACTCCCGGACGGCACTTGCAGGCGCGATCGGAGTGCCGTTGGGCGGCACTGTAGACACAGCATTCGGAAAGTGCTTTGTGGCCCCTTCCCGAACTTGCGCTACCATGCTTTCGTGGATACTCACCCTTGATGAACGAACTGTGAAGTGGGACCGGTCAGTGATTCGGTATTACTTTCGCTGCAATCGGAGGCGTTGATTTGAACCGCTCGTGCCGTCGGGCGGCACTGTAGACACAGCCTTCGGAAAGTGCTTTGTGGCCCCTTCCCGAACTTGTGCTACCATGCTTTCGTGGATACTCACTCTTGATGAACGAACTGTGAAGTGGGACCGGTCAGTGATGCGGTATTACTTTCGCTGCAATCGGAGGCGTTGATTTGAACCGCTCGTTCTCGAAATAGGAGCCTTGTCTTGAACAAAACCATCCAATAACTCAAAGGCCGCAACCACGTCGCACACAACTCTCTACGTGCCCCACATGCGTTGCGCCATCTTGGGTCCCAGTGTTGCCAGGTGAGGAAAACAAAAATAAGTGGATACTAGATAGAACTCAATCGAACTCCCTAAAATCAGTTAATAAAATTATACACTTTTTTTACTCCGAGACTAATCTTTTAGCAAATATCATAAGCTATAAAACAGCAGTTTAGATAAAACTGTATTCCCAAATTGAGCTATAATTAGTATTATTTTTATTGCGTCACTCTGCTGCAATGTCCGACAGAAATGTTTTAACGTCCAAAAGTCGGTTTGATTGTATCAACTATTCCGATGACTTGACTCAACGCTGCAATACAAAAACCCAAACTCCTCTTCGTGAAAACGGAACTACGTGGATGCGAGTTGCAAAACCTCTTCGTGGTCTGGAAACACTGTACGGGCGGCCGTCTTGAGTTTCGGTTTCTCCGCATTTCCTTCTAGGGCATGGACGCTCCGCCACTGAGTGCGATTCGGAAATTTTATTGTTTTCTGACTTACGACCGATCACCCAACGTGGCCGAAGAGCTAGGCCGTCATGCGCTTCATCTCTGAGGACACTCTTTTTTCGATGCGAACACCGATGAAATCGTACTGTTTAGCGGTAGACTGTCTAGCGTGTTACATGCGACTCAATTTTTTTTTTTTTTTTTTTTTATTGACAAAAGTGTTTTATTATTTTTTTTTTTAGAAAGCTCTGTGTTTCAATGGAAACTGTGCCCTGGGAAATATTTTTCAGACGTTGCAAGAGCTAAATTGGTTTCAGATAGGAAAAATTGGGTTGTGTGTGTGTTTATACAGCCTAGAACTTGGTCTGCCTCACAGGGACGACGAGTCTCCCAGCTGTAGATGAGCAATTTAGCCAGTGCAGTACAATCGCTAGCCTGGGGTCTTGAACGTGCACCACGCAGTAGTGATACACGACCGCACGCCGGTACGATGCTCATCCAAAAGATAGCACTTACCTCAAGCACAGTTGACGGATGTTTCGCTATTATTGAAGATTTGTTCAACCCTGGCAGGATAACTGCATTGACTTTCTCAAGACTAAACAACTTTTTTTTCACCTCGGCTGCGAAAAAAAAAAAAAAAAAACGATGTAAAAAAATGAGTGTGAAATGAGGTTGGCACCACCCGTGTTGCTCCACTCGACGTCCGCCACGTAAGTTTTCGCCGCCGCGGCCGTCGAATTTTTAGCCACTGCGATAGCAAAATCCCTTCTCCATGAATGGTGAGCAAACAGACACGTAGTCTGTGTCTGTTATGTTTTCTATTCAAGAATATTTCAACAACAAACTTCTGTTTTGTTTTAGATGTGCTTTACAAACTACCGACGCCAGACAAAGTGTATGGAAATCGCTGCAAAGCAACGAGGTTGTTTTAATGGTACAGGCTAAGGTGACGGAGGCTGATGGCGCGTGCTCCATTTTGGTTTTCTTAGTTGAAATATTGTTATCCAGTAGCGCGCGTGTATAGAGGCTGTTCTGTCGCTTTATGTAGGCACGCTCGCGTCCTCGCCAGACGACATGGCGCCGCTTTAAGTTCCATCGCCGCTCCGCCATCATTACTAAAGTCCCTCTATCCTGGGAAAAGTGGTGGCATTCATTGCTGTTGAAATGCTCGAGACACGTGACACGCGCCCCTTCTGGGAAGAACATGGCGTCTGAAATCTCTCTCAGTGCTGCGCTGTGCCGCCATGATCTTCCCAAGACCTGCACGTTGTACTTGCCTCGTGCATCGACGCGCTATGCGCTACTTCTAAAATATGAAGGGGCTTTTGTCATTACTAAAGACCCTTCATGTTAAAAAAAAGTAGCGCAAGATGCGTCGATACACGCGGCACGTGCAACGTGCAGCCCTTGGGAACATCATGGCGGCACAGCGCAGCACTGAGCTAGATTTTAGACGACATGTTCTTCCCAGAAGGGGCGCGTGGCACGTGTCTCGAGCATTTCCACAACATTGAATGGCACCACTTTTCCCAGGATAGAGGGTAGGGTGCCTTCATACAGTTTCGCCACGTCTGTCTTAGGGTGGCGGCATCTCGGCCATTTCTATGCCCAGAATGCGTGCGCTTCGATCTCGTTCGCAGCGAGCGCTTATCCCTGCCCTGCGCTTTGGCGCAATTTTAAAGGGGCGATGCAACGATATTCAATTGGAATGTTTTTCCCTTTACACGAGCTCACTGGCACAAGTGGGACTCAAGGATACTCGCACGCAACGCCACTGACCAAAAACACCTTTGTAGCGCTGTAATTTCGAGGAAAAAACCGAGCGTTTTCATTCATTCTCTCCTTCGCAAAACCTGGTGACGTAGCTGGGCGGTGGCAGTCCCGCCCAGTGACGATATTTGAATGCGGCTCATAGATTGGACCCGAGCATTGCGTGGGCACTTGATTTGGGCTCGAGAAGCTCGAGCTCGAAAAGCATTAGCTCGAGAAGAATTTGGGTAATATCCTGCGTCCAATCGCTGCAATGGCGACAACAGCCTAACCATAACAATGTCTGGAACTCAGCGCGTGTCCTGTGCCTTGCCAACCCCAGCGCACGGCTATGATCAACATTGGCGGCATATAATAGGCTCCAGATCACGTGGCCGCGTGTTATGGTTGCGAGTTGAGGGGGTGAACGGAGCTCGTTTTTCTTTATTATTTTTTTCTACGACTTCGATTGCGTGTGGTGAAAGACGAACGGGTATTTCACGGGTCATTAGCGTTAGGGATCCGTTTTAAGCGGTATTTGCGCAAATACAAAAATCGTTGCATCGCCCCTTTAAGGTCATTCGGCATGCGCAGGCAGTTTTCAATACAACAATGACTGTCTTCGCCCTATGACAAACGCACATTGAGGCACCCTAATAGAGGGGTGGTTCGAGCTCCCTCTAGCCGGACAAAGGCGCCCCGCAAAAGATTGCAGCACTGATCTCTAATCGATGACATAGCAGAACTAATAGAGCAACGCTGCTGAGCAGGCAAAAGGCAAAAGTACAAGACAGCGAGATTGAAAATCTTTGAAGCGGATCCGTTCACCAATCATAATTAATCGAGCCGCGCTCAAATTTGATGTCACGTGCAGTTGTTGATCATGAGTCAGACCCACGGGTCAGACCACTGATCAGTGATGAGCTAATGTTCCTTGGTATTCCGTAACCCGTAAAAAAAACGTACTCCCCCCCCCCCCCCCCCCCTCCGCCCTCCTTCCGCCGCCACTTAATGCTGGATGTAGCTCGTTTCTGGACTGCGAGTGCCGCAAGTTACAAATACAGTCGGCAGAGTCAAGTAAAACGCTGCTGTAGAGGCACACACACCTTCACGCACATTGTACTAGTAAAACACATCCACATGACGTCGAATCTTGATCGGTATGCAAGCGTACGAAGGCACAGAGACGTAGCACTTCGGCGTGACAAGGAAATTTTGATTACGTCGCGAGACCGGTGAAACTTGCTCTCGACGAATTGTGCCTTTTTCGTGCGGCCCTGCACCTTCGTAAAATTTTCCACGTGTTCTCAACAGTAAGTCTCAACGCTTACGCAGGGTCTTGGAAAACCTCTTTTGCGAATGACGACGAACGAGTAGAAAACGTTTCTCCAGCACGCTGACGGCTGCCTTTGTAACGCTAGCAAAACCGCAATTTGTTTATTTGCAAGATGGCCGCCCGGTGACTTCACTAGCACTTCAGCGACCAAGCGGGTATGCGCGATCAACAATAGACCTATCGCCAAATTACCCAAGCATCAAGGAGAATGCAGGGATTGGTGTTCCACGCGCCGCACGTGCTGGCCTCACATTAGTAACTTTCCAAAGCAGATGTCTAAAACAAATTGCATCTTTCACGCGCGTTCGTCAACGCTTTATTTTGCTTATTTACTTCGAATTTTTTACACGGGGAAGGCATAGGCGTGCGGCGCCTGGAACACCAATCCCTGCATTCTTCTTGATGCTTGGGTAATTTAGTATTAGGTATATTTTCATAGAGATCAATACTGCAAACGTCCCATCTTCTGCGGGGCTCCTTTGTCTGGTCAGAGGGAGTGATGGCGGAGCGGCGGCCGTGTTGTCTGGCGAGGGCGTGAGCGTGCCAATATAAAGCGGCACTACAGCGTCTATCCACGCGCGCTAATGAATAAAAATATTTAAACCAAGAAAACAAAAATGGAGCACGCGCCATCAGCCCCCGTTCGAAATTTTATACTTGGTGTCAATAATTTTTACAGTTGGTCCTGCAGCTAGAGCGCTCGTTTAGCCGTGCCGCTGTCACACTAGGAGCTCGCGCTCGTAGCCTTGGGGCTTTGTCAGCACTAAGATAACACGAATGTATTCCCGGCGAGAAGCACGTAAGGGGCGCTTCAGCGATCCTTACTCTAAAGCCCCTTCACGTTTCAAAAGTAGCGCAACGTGCGTGGATCCACGAGGCACGTGCCGTACTTGGGAAGATCATGACTGCACAGCGCAGCAATGATCAATATTTCAGACGTTATGCTCTTCCCAGAAGTAACGCGCGACACGTGTCTTGAGCATTTCCAAAACAATTAATGACGCCACTTTTCCCAAGATGAGGGACTTTACCTCACTGCGGCGGCTACACGCGCTAATCAAGCGCTGATGTTTTTGTTCCCACATACAGCACCGATGTAGCTTTCATGTTAGAACCGCGAGTCACCCCGGCATGTCCGGCCGTGTCTCGTATACCGCATTTAGGTTGCTCCTGTTGCTGCGCTTCATGCGAAGTACCTATGTCCCTGTTTCTAATGTTGATTCAGTGCTAACGTAGCCAGATAGCCCTGCGTTATCTGTGAAAAAATACATTTAAAAAGGGGAAAAAAAAGAACATCGATTCAATCTTGTTTTGGGATGCGAAAAGGATCCACCTGATAGCGACTCCCAACCCAAACTTCTCGACGTAAGCAGGACTGGTGAAGGCGAGCGGGTTGAACATGAATACATAAAATTGAAAGAATGAAACACAGAGGACAAGCATAGGACAACCACTTTCTTTCACGAAAGAAAGTGGTTGTCCTGTGCTTGTCCTTTGTGTTTTATTCTTTCAATTTTATGTAAGCAGGAACGGGCGTTTTTTCCAGCTTTTTTTAATATTGATATTTTGTTTCACAAATCTTGAGAAAAATTTAGGAAAACAATCAATGACAACGCGAAGAAACATGCGCACGTTATCGCGCGGCGTGAAGCCATTTACAACTGTTAAACTGGGCTATGGTGTACTAGAACTGGGATAACTGGGCTCTAATCTTTTCACGAAGTTGTACCGAACCTCTCTATGAATTTTTTTTTATGCGCGTTGTAGAGTCGTTTTTCTTGATGCGCAAGTAGCTCAATGTGTGCGGAAAATACCGAGAGTTTAAATATTCTACACCACAGAGGTCTTGCTTTAATGTTTTGGAAAGCCAAAAAACAACCTCGTTGCTTTGCAGCGATTTCCATACACTTTGTCTGGCGTCGGTAAACGAGGTTTGTAAAACGCGACTAAAACAAAACAGAAGTTTGTTGTTGAAATATTCTTGAATAGAAAACATAACAGACACAGACTACGTGTCTGTTTGCTCACCATTCATGGAGAAGGGATTTTGCTATCGCAGTGGCTAAAAATTCGACGGCCGCGGCGGCGAAAACTTACGTGGCGGACGTCGAGTGGAGCAACACGGGTGGTGCCAACCTCATTTCACACTCATTTTTTTACATCGTTTTTTTGTTTTTTTTTTTTCGCAGCCGAGGTGAAAAAAAAGTTGTTTAGTCTTGAGAAAGTCAATGCAGTTATCCTGCCAGGGTTGAACAAATCTTCAATAATAGCGAAACATCCGTCAACTGTGCTTGAGGTAAGTGCTATCTTTTGGATGAGCATCGTACCGGCGTGCGGTCGTGTATCACTACTGCGTGGTGCACGTTCAAGACCCCAGGCTAGCGATTGTACTGCACTGGCTAAATTGCTCATCTACAGCTGGGAGACTCGTCGTCCCTGTGAGGCAGACCAAGTTCTAGGCTGTATAAACACACACACAACCCAATTTTTCCTATCTGAAACCAATTTAGCTATTGCAACGTCTGAAAAATATTTCCCAAGGAACAGTTTCCATTGAAACACAGAGCTTTCTAAAAAAAAAAAAATAATAATAAAACACTTTTGTCAATAACAAAAAAAAAAAAAAAAAAAAAAAATTGAGTCGCTTGTAACACGGTAGACAGTCTACCGCTAAACAGTACGATTTCATCGGTGTTCGCATCGAAAAAAGAGTGTCCTCAGAGATGAAGCGCATGACGGCCTAGCTCTTCGGCCACGTTGGGTGATCGGTCGTAAGTCAGAAAACAATAAAATTTCCGAATCGCACTCAGTGGCGGAGCGTCCATGCCCTAGAAGGAAATGCGGAGAAACCGAAACTCAAGACGGCCGCCCGTACAGTGTTTCCAGACCACGAAGAGGTTTTGCAACTCGCATCCACGTAGTTCCGTTTTCACGCAGAGGAGTTTGGGTTTTTGTATTGCAGCGTTGAGTCAAGTCATCGGAATAGTTGATACAATCAAACCGACTTTTGGACGTTAAAACATTTCTGTCGGACATTGCAGCAGAGTGACGCAATAAAAATAATACTAATTATAGCTCAATTTGGGAATACAGTTTTATCTAAACTGCTGTTTTATAGCTTATGATATTTGCTAAAAGATTAGTCTCGGAGTAAAAAAAGTGTATAATTTTATTAACTGATTTTAGGGAGTTCGATTGAGTTCTATCCAGTATCCACTTATTTTTGTTTTCCTCACCTGGCAACACTGGGACCCAAGATGGCGCAACGCATGTGGGGCAGGTAGAGAGTTGTGTGCGACGTGGTTTCGGCCTTTGAGTTATTGGATGGTTTTGTTCAAGACAAGGCTCCTATTTCGAGAACGAGCGGTTCAAATCAACGCCTCCGATTGCAGCGAAAGTAATACCGCATCACTGACCGGTCCCACTTCACAGTTCGTTCATCAAGGGTGACTATCCACGAAAGCATGGTAGCACAAGTTCGGGAAGGGACCACAAAGCACTTTCCGAAGGCTGTGTCTACAGTGCCGCCCGACGGCACGAGCGGTTCAAATCAACGCCTCCGATTGCAGCGAAAGTAATACCGAATCACTGACCGGTCCCACTTCACAGTTCGTTCATCAAGGGTGAGTGTCCACGAAAGCATGGTAGCGCAAGTTCGGGAAGGGGCCACAAAGCACTTTCCGAATGCTGTGTCTACAGTGCCGCCCGACGGCACTCCAATCGCGCCTACAAGTGCCGTCCGGGAGTCGGACGGCGCGTGTATCACTGGGGAGCTCGTTAACACACACCCCCGCCTGCGTTCACGCCGCTTCGCGTGCGACAGTATGCGGCTGCTAATTACAAAGCTATTGACCCATTTGGCCCTGTCGTACACGCCGCTTCGCGGCGTCCAAACCAAGCCCCGCTTTCCCCAATGCACCTCCGGAAACCAAGTACCATGCTATTTCGTTCAGCGAAATTTCGGCGACAACATTCGTTTTTTTCCTGTGTTAATGGTAAAAAAATAAATGTACATATCGCCAAATGCGTCGGCAAAATAAAATGTTCGAGAAAACAAAAACAATAAAGTAAGCCCGCAGTGGGGATCGAACCCGGGATCACGTGCTTATGTGACACATCTTACCAATACGCCACACTCCCCTTTGTAAAAGTCGTTTTGAGAACTCGTTTTATACGAGACTTTCGGACGCCACTTGAACGCGCGAGTGGATTACCGTCGGATGGCATTTGAACGCTCTGCAAGAGTGCCGTCGGACAGTTTTCTAGACACTACGTTTTCCAAAACCACAGCCGTTCACTCGTTCTGTCTAGTGGGTTTTATCAGAACGGAAGGGATATAGCGAGCGCTGCCGTGAGCGGCAGACTGGGCGAACTGCGATGAACAGGCAAACTCTAGGAATCGAAAGTATGTGGCATCGCGCGTCGGAGGGGCCAGGATGGGGCTTTGCAGTGTGCGCGACTACAAGGACCGTTGAGATTATTCTTCCGCAGGCATTACATTTCACCGTTCAGTCCCACAGCATAATACAATTCGCAGTAAAGTAAATTTGTGGGCAGTTCTCCTGGTTTTACAAGGGTCAGCATGTTGCAGAACCGTTGGATTTCGGTCGTTGATCGCGGCGGTGACTGGACCCCGTCTCACCTCCTCTTCACCTCAGTGAGTGACCTACACAGTGACCGCAATAACAATAGAAGTGAACTTTTTTGATCCAGGTTGTATCTGAGTGCCGTCCGATGGCAGTAAAGTAACACTGGACTGCACTCTGAGCACGCATTCGAGCGCCGTCCAAAGTCTCGATGGGCTGTAGAGGGGACCTGGGTCATCGCGCCCTGAGAAGCGGAGCCTTCCGTATCCGTAGTCTGAAGGAATAGGTTTCACTCGAAGTTTTTTGACCATATCCAAGCACTTAGCAAGTCATCAGGGAAGTGTCGCAATCAGCAATTTAGAAGATGTGACTATGAGCCGCTTGCCGCTGATTTGTTTGTCATAAAGTGCGTCCAAACAAATCCACAAATCGTTTGAGCAACCTCAAAATTCTTCAGGCACTCTCTGCGTTTGATATCACCACACATTGCGACACCAGCTTTGCGCGGGCACTTCCAAGATGAATTGCCGTTGAAATTAGTAGGTAAGCGATTTCAACACGTTATACTATCTGCAAAAAACAGTTCCTAAACCGAAGCAAAGTACCGAAGAAAGGAAGCAGACGACAGATGTCATCGGTCAGCCGCAGTCTCCATTTGGGAATTGGGATGAGTAGCGGCGCAGAGCCCAGCAGTGCCAGCCAGTCCTTCCCTACGAACAAGCGTCAACCACAAGGGATGACGGGTAGTCATGATGGGCGATGAAGTAGACGGCAAAGGGGCTGGCGATAATGGAGGTTGGGTTGCGGGGGCTACGGAGCTAACATCATGATCCCCTGCTACAATTCTATCATACTTGGTAGTAGGCTTCTCTTCCGAAATTTGAGTAACACACAAGTTCAACTTTGAGGGCGTGTGGCGGGTCGCTACAAAACACTCTCGACACCCTGGCCGACCGAAAAAGGCCAGGCTGTGCTAGCGGGTCCTTCTATGGAAAGCGGCAAGCTTTGATGTCATGATGCTTTTGGAGAGAAGTAGTTGTAGTTGTAATTAAATTAAATTTTAGGCACTTTACCCACATATGCAGGATATGTTTGGGTCTCCATCGACAGGACAAGTTGCCTGCTTCATGAAGACCTTCCTTGATGATGTGCGACATGGGCAATTGCCGTACGTGTGATCATCGATGCCTCCATCTCCCTGCAAAGGTAACCCATAGACTACAGCAGGTATCGCCTAGTATACAATGCCAGGAATTAATTTAGAGGGAAAGGCCGTTCCCAAGCTCCTTGAGAACCTGCATGGCGATGCCCTAGTAGAGGGGTGGCCAAGCTGCGGCTCTCCGCGTGTTAAAGTGCGGCTCGCCGCTCCCTCCCTTATCCCTCCTCTCTCTCCCCCACCCCCCCCTCTCTCCCGGAGCACTTCCCCAAAAAGAGAAATGAAACGCGTTTTAAATGTGCTACTGCTGCCTTACGCACAATTGGACTGCTTTTCACTCATATAAGATAGACCGAAATTAGTTTGAGTTTCGTTTATTGCTCTAAACAAAAAACCTGCCGCGGCCCCCCCCCCCTCCCTCCTCCCTCCCTCTGCGGCTCTTGAAAATTTTGTGATTTTGTTTGCAGCTCTGTGTTATATATCTAGGGTTGAGAGCATGCAACGACCGATCCAGTTGTTGTAGATCAACATGGATTACCCAGTCGGTCACGGAAGCATGTCGAATGAGAAGAACAGAGAATAAAAGCAAAGATAGGGTTCACTTAAAGGAGCTGTGCAACAATTTCAGGGCTTTGCTTAAATAATTGTGGAAGTTGATGCCTGACACTTCTGCAGTGAACTACAGAAAACAGATTTTGCCTGGATACCCTAGTTTTTACTTAAAAAAATGAAAAAGATCCAGGTTTTTGCCGCCTCTCAACTCGTGCATCGTTTTCCGGGTCACGTGCACAGTGACGTCACTAGAGTAGGCGCGGAGTTCCGGAAAAGTTCTCTCTTTAGAGCCATCAGCGAGCAGCGAGAACTCATCCGCTGCCGACCGCGTGACCACCCGTCCTTGCCCGTCCGGCGCTGTCCCCCTCCCCCTCCGGCTTCTGGCGGCTGTTCGCGGTTTTGTGGACCTAGGATAGATGGCGCCACTAAACCTCCGTATAATAAAAGTTGTCGATGATACCAGGGTGTTGACGCATTTATATATATGTTGGAACGACAAGATTTGTAAAAAGAGTTACCTTTTATCGAGCAGGTATTCGCACAACTTGCTATCTTTCTTACAACGACCCAAGTGACGTCACGCCGCTTGTTTCTCATGGCCGCCGCTCGTGGCTGCAGGTCGGGAAATATTCCAAGTTTTGCCTCGCTATTATGCGGCGGAATCGCAACATTGCGATGAAAGGAGGTGTGTTTTCTGCCATTTGTGACACAGTGAACAATATCAAAAGCAGAAAATGCCAATTCTTTCAACGTTAAAATCGTTGCACAGCTCCTTTAATGAAAGAAGATCAATGATGTCTCCCCTATAGGGGGATCGAGCCCACAGCCTTTTGATTAGGAGCCCGACGTTCTACCCCTGCACCACTGAATGGCACAACGAACGGCGTTTCATCTGGGTTCTTTTAAGTCACGCAGCTATTGCAGAACATACATGTGACTCGCGTGGCGCTTGCACTCGCCAGTCATGCCCGGCGGCCGACGTGCTGTAGTGGCAGGCTTCCTGCCATGCTTTGTCGCGTCTTAGCATGGACTAGCCGGAGTGGCTACAAGTGCGGGCAAGCGCCTTGCGTTTAATTGTGGTTTGGTTGTACGAGAGCTTGAGCAGGAGGGACAGCAGTGAAAGCAACTCGCTTGTAATTGTACCATTACCAGCTAGTTCATGCTAGGGTAAGACAAAAGGATAATGTTGTCGCACCTTCCCTTCCATTTGGCAGCGGAAAGAAATTTAATGTACCTTGATCCAATGGGTAAATTCGGATGACACATTGTGTGCAGGTGTGTGTCGCGGGAGTGATTAAAAGCTCATGAACCCAGTTACAAGCTTCGCAAGTCTTACTATACTCTGTGTCATCAGAGTTTTCTCATAGGATCAAGGTGCATTTATTTCTTTGTTGTGTCTAGTGCTTAACAGTGTCGCGCAGTCTATGTACAGCATCCTGCGAGCTTTGATTGGGCCTGCGTGGCCGTACTGCCTAGGCGCCAGGCTGTCCTTTCCAGGATGTCATGGGCGTACTTGTTTACACTTTGCATTGAGCAACTGTGTGTGTGAACAGTGTTAGTGACAGCCAGGCAAGCACTTGACGCTTTGTTCTTAAAATTGAAAGGCTGCCATCGAAACGTTAAACGCGAGACACATGTGCATCGAAACAATGTGAGCCAGCGTGCAAACAGTCGGAAAGATGGCTGCTCCGGCGTGCTGCACACAGCAGTTTGCGACACATGCTTTGGATCTTGCATACGTCGGGTCGTTCGGGTGGCTCCGCCCAGTTCAGGCAGATACGAAGAAAACTGAAATTTTTTTACGTTTAAGCTCTTGTTGGAATACTAAGCTTTTGTAGCGTTCTCCGAAAGACGTCAAATACCTTGTGCTCAAATGCCGGAACCATGCATTGCTTTTATAGATAATTATTTTGTTCTCAAGAGTCGTTACTTGCGGCTCCTTTGGGCGAAAACTGCGCTGCGGTTCAATGAGACGAGGGTTGCTGAGAGTCGTTGTAGATTTGTTTGTAATTTCGAAGTGCTTTTTGAGCGAAGATCTAGCTTCGAACACAAACAATGCCTTCAGTGACAAACTGGGTGAAGCTCGGGAGTGCGTTGTTTATTTGGTGAACAAACCCTTTATTCCGTAATGGGAGCAACCAAAGCTAAGAAAGTCGTGAATGAGCCGGTACAATTTTTTTTCAATCAGCGTTTGACAGTTCTTAAGGTATCAATGTAATCGCAACATGGCTGAAATGATGGTATCCAAACATCGTAAATTAATCGCGTTCGAGCACCGCGTACAAACCACCGATTGCACCACTGGTGTGCTCCCTCGACCTTGCTGTTCACAGGAGGAGAAATGGGAGGAAAGTGTCTCGGGGCTTTTTCCTCCCATTTCTGACCATTTCAAGCATGCAATCATAGATTTATCTCGCCTTTCTTAGTATTTTCTGCCACAGCCACAGACGTGGCGAAATATGTTTGTTTGACGTAAATCTGTATGAGTGACTTTATACGTGGAACCGATATATGCCGACACCTTCAGGCTAAACTGTGCTTCTAATGTAGAAAGAAGTGCACAATGAAATTAGCTACTCATGCAGTGTGCTGGTACGGAGATTGCAGCTATGGATACTGTTTCACAGGAAAATATGTTTTGTTTTGCTGCAGTTTGTGTCATCAGACATTGCAGCACATCATACCTACGACAGACGGTGGTGCCTGCCGTGTGCTGAGACCTTCCAAGGTGACCTGGGCAGTTACCGTACTTGTGAGCATGGGTGCTTCCATAACCTTGCCAAGGTAACCTCTAGACTTGGGCAAGTATCGCCTCGTATGCAATGCCAAAACTTCCCTTTGCGAGGAAGGTCATAACCAAGCTGCACCAGAGCCTGCCTGGCTACCCCTAGCGTGACATATAGCAGCATCACTATAAGCGGCATTCCGTGTTTCCAGAATTAATCCTTTGTCGATCATAATCTAGAGAACCCGAGACTGATAAAAGCAGGGAAACAATGTCGGAGAAGAAAGACGGGAAAAGAATGTAATCCTTTGCGGCATTGGAGGGTGCTTTCTGGAGCTTACCTTTGTGGAAAATTTGATGTTTCTCAGAGCTTGTTTTGATTAAATTCTCAGTTTTTCAGAATTTAGATATTAAATTTGCTTGCTGAGTTTCTCGATTCTCAGAAAGTCAAAAGAAACAGAAAAAATAACCAGACACAAGTGTTTTAATTAATTTATAGTCTCAATGATTGCGGAAGGAGTTGCCTGTGCCTAGACGAGGTTTCTTGAGCTGAATATGGCGGTGTGACTCTAGATCCTCTACAACTCGCAGTACACCCCAGTTAATACCAACTCTCCCACGACAAAACTTGCAAACCAGGGTTACTTATCCTACCAAGTTTGGCGCAGTATGGCCGTCGGAGCTCTTGCGCCATAAAACCCGTAAACAACAACAGGGTTACTTATCCAGGTGTCGGTACGTTAAGCTATCAGTCTCCTCGATTCGGTCACTGAAAAACTTTGTTTTACCCACCTTTTTAAAGGCTCCCGACATACTTGCTACTCACAGCCGTAGGTGCCACGGGAACGTACCATGCTGCATGGCTGTGCGGGGTGAAGTGTGAAATCTAGAAAGTTCCGCCGCCTTCGCTCGTCCCACAAAATCTGCGGGCTAATGGCTTCCTTCATGATAGAAACTGTACCCCTCTTCACGTTACGAAGCCCAAATGGTTTGTTCGAAACTCTTGTTTGTTTGGAGCATGGCTAGCACAACCACATCAGAGAGCAGAATGGAACATATTTCTTTCGTGCTGCTGAGCTATTGTTGGGGTTCCGCAGGCTTTATTTGTTGCCATCGAAATTCTTCTAATCAGTTGGAAACAAGTTCTACTGCCAAAACCCAACCCCTCCCCACCCCGACGTCACAAATACTGATGTCACATAGACAAGGGGAACACGACTACAACATAAACAGAATCACTTCTGGACACTAAGGCATACATTGCCAAGATTGCAGATGTCAAGCAGAACTAAAAACATTGCCCCGTAATGAGTAAAAATAATAACCAACTAATTAGGGAAGTTATTGAAGCTGAAAAGATTTCGAGGTTAGAAGAAAACTGTCACTAAACCTTGTCCAGATTTATTACAAAAAAGAATTAGATAATCTTGCATCCAGATAAAACCAAAAATAACAAAAAAAAAAAAATCTTATTGTTTAAAAAGACAGGCGCAGGCAGAGAAGAAATAATACAAGTCTGAGTTGCAAGTCGGAGCTTCATGAATGTCTTTTCCTTTTGTGTGTGCCTGTGCTTGGTTGCGAATTTTTCGCGCTGTAGAGGAGTATGCAACACCAGCTTGCCCGAGCCTCCATATTTTTAATACTGCCAGTAGAAACTTTCACTTTGAAAATATGATGAGGACCGAATTTGAAAATTAAATGTCGCCAAACAATTTTTTGCAGACGTAAGGTTTTGGTTACGAGGTCAGTCAAAGCTACTGGTGTGTTTAGCCAATTTTGAGGCAGATTTGTGACCTTGAAAAAAATTACAGGTATACTGTTACATTCTCCTTAGCCTCCTGAAGATGTAAATCACTGGATTGAACCCCTACCATATTGTTTTGTCTCATAAGTGATGCAGGTATCTTCTTTTTTTCTTCAACTCAGTTCGACGTAGGAGCTGCCAAGGCGTCCTGTGCCTGTCACGTGAACAGTGGCCAGCACTGGAAGAAGCAATCTTTGGACTGCTGTAATCCATTCTTTGGGCAAGTGAATAAATTTCTTTGAAGCAGAGACCTGGTGTTTGCACAGCAGCTCCACAGAACAAACAACACAAACACAAATGTTTCTTTGCCCAAAGCCTTCGTAGCTGCTTGAACTTATTGATCTGAGCTTGCACGTTGCAATGTTAAGGCAAGATGCAGATATAGTTAACGTCTCTCTAAAAAAATTGGGGGCACCTTATGCTTGGATGTCTAGCTTGATTAACTTGGAACGTCCAGCCGAATTGAAACAAGGATCTAGCCGAACTGAAGCATGCAGCCGAATTGAAACTTGTAGCCGAACTGAAGATTTAGCCAAACTGAAGCGTCCAGCCGAATTGAAACTTCTAGCCGAATTGAGGATGTAGCCGAACTGGAACGTCCAGCCGAATTGAAACTTATAGCCGAATTGAGGCAATAGCCGAATTGAGGCATCAGCCGGATTGGGACGTAACCGGTCCAGCAGGTCTGAATGAAATGTATCAACTAAAGGAGACAAAATCAGGTAATTTACAGTTTCAGTGCCTAATCTGCATGCCGAAAATCAAGCTGCTTCGCGCATCAAAACACTATGAAACCACTCTGTAAATTTTTATCTTTATCCAAGCTTGTTAAGGAGGCTTATCATACATCTCTGTCAAACATATGTACTCGAACAGAAAAGTAACGTGAAAGTAACGTAAAAGTAACGTTCGTTATTTTTGAGAAGTAACGGTAACGGTATATCGTTACGTTTGTAAAAGAGTAACGTAGCTCGATAACGCGTTACTTTTTACCACACTAACGAGTAACGCTATTTCGTTACTTTTTTTCGGTAACGGGCACAACACTGGTCCGTACATAGCAGGATCTTGTTTCGACCGGAGCTCCTCGCAGTCGGCGAGAAGCGGCTCCGAACTAGCAGAATTACGCGTGCAGGGAAGCCTCGGCCGCTTTCTGCAGGATCGATAAACATGTGCCCGTGACAGCCCGTGCTATTTTTTTTTTTTTTTTTTCATGTTATTTGTATGAGTTCATATATAACAAAAGAAGCGGATATAACGAAGCGATTTCCGATTCCCGTTGACTTCGTTATTACCGGTCTCGAGAGTGTACTGTAAATAAACATTTGGTGAAGTGCTTTTGTGTCTCTCTTGGTGAATCATTTGTGGTGGTACTCTACAGTTTTGCTGGCCAACCCCCTTCACAGAGTGGAACGGCTCACAATTTTTGCCTAACTCATGAAAGAAGCATTTAACTGGCTGAACGGTTAATCTAAAAGCTCCGAGGCGGTCTGGTGAACATACTTCTTATCTCCTCGCAAATTCATATTAATCCAATCAAATGTCGTTTGAATGCAAAACTAGCATGAGACAATGAAATATACGAGACTAGGCGAGCATATGGTGCACATAAAGGCATCCATGCTTCCCAAAAACTTTTTAGTTGCTCTGGGCGTCTACTTTTGGTGGGATGTACCGTAGGATGAAGAAAATACCCGAGGTTGAGCAGAACGCAACCAGACTAAATTAAGGGTCCCCCCGACCCCCAAAAGTACTGCCGATCAAGTCACGACTGGTCGTCATCGGGCTCACCATACTAATACTGTCAGGAACATGTCTTCTCCGATGAATAAAAATATTGGCCGCTCTAAATTGCAGCCGGCTCCTAGTGATTGATTGATTGATTGATTGATATTTGATATTTATTTATTGCGTGCCCAAAAACACCATAATGGTTTTGACATTGGTGCACAGAAGTCAGATTCCTATGAAACATGCAAACATATGGAAACCACAATAGTCATATTAGAACAGTCAGCATAATAAAACAGTCGTAACAAAGTACATAAAATACACATCAGGTGTTAAAGGTAAAATAAGGCATGAAAAAAAAATCGTGCTGGACAAGGAGGTTGCATGATGTCTGAATACGATAGATTGGTGACTCCTTTAATCGCATGTCGGGGTAGAACATGTCGCACTGTCGCGTGAATTTCGTTGGCACACGTAACTTTATGCTGTCCAAAAGGTCAGGTACGTCAATTACACCCTGGATAAGCTTTTGTAGAAAAGCCGCATCTCGGCAATGCCTTCGGTCATCCAAAGTGCTGAGATTCAAAATCTTAAGCAGAGAATGGTGGTCGAAGTAAAGTCTCCTGTGGAAGTATCGATCATAGACTATGCGAACCAAACGCCTTTGCACCGCTTCAATACGTCTAGATTCAGTCTCCGTTAAATGGTTCCACACGACAGAAGCGAATTCGAGCCTGGGCCTGACCAGAGCACAAAATAAACGTAATATGGCCTCAGGTGCTTGGAAGTGCCGAGTCAAACGGGAGATCATACCAAGCATTTTGAACCCGGTACCACAAATAGTAGTTACATGAGAACTGAACGTCAGTTTGCAATCGACTAACACCCCGAGGTCCCTGATCATATCAGTTCGAGTAATAATACAGTTTCCCAACGTGTACTTAAAATGTAAGGGATTTTTACGTCTAGTTAGCGAGATGACTTTAGTTTTGTTTATATTCAAAGGCAAACGGTTGGATGAGCACCATTGCAAAATACTCGAAACATCAGACTGTAACGCATCACAATCTTTTTCAGAACAAATACTTGAGAATAACTTAATGTCATCGGCAAATAAAAGCACTTTAGCAAACTTTACACACTTTAAAATATCATTTATAAATACCAGGAACAACAGTGGCCCCAACACTGACCCCTGGGGTACGCCTGAAGTTGGGAAAAACGGATTAGATAAAACAGTATCAACTCGAACAAAATTTTTCCTCGATGACAAGTAACTATAAACCCATTCACAAAGTTTAGGGGCGAAACCATATTGTTTCAATTTATGTACAAGCAAAGCATGGTCAACCTTGTCGAAAGCCTTTGTAAGATCGAAATATACCGAGTCAACCTGCCCTCGGTTTGAAACGACCGGGGCTGCGTTGTGTAGAAAAGTACAAAGGTTAGTTTCGACAGAGCGCCCTTTAATAAAGCCATGTTGTTGCAGCGTCAGACACTTAGATAAATGAGAGAAAAGACATTCTTGCATAATGGTTTCAAATACTTTAGCAAAACCACACAGTAGTGACACAGGACGGTAATTTGATACAATACCAGCATCACCAGCTTTATGAATGGGCACAACTATGGCTTCCTTCCATATTGCTGGAAACATACTGGTACGCAAAGATACATTAAAAATATGGGCTAAAATTGGCGCTAGAAGCCCACAGCATCCTTTAATAATAAATGGTGGAATCTCATCAGTGCCCACTGACGATTTCGGCTTGAGCTTTTTAATCGCCTTTTCAACGTCCCGTGTAGCAACACTGAACAGGGAGAGCGAGTCCCCATCATTGGGATCATTGATTAGATCTGACTTCACCGAATGTATGGGCGGTAAGTAGCAGCTGCTAAAAAACGAGGCAAACTCATCAGCGATGTCTTTTGGCGATGTAACATAATGAGTATCACCGTTACTAGAAGAGCGCAGAGATGAATGTTGTGAAAACGAATGCGGTTTGGTGATTACGTGTTTCCAGAAAGATTTGGGATCAGAATATAGACTATTTTCAACATGTCTTTCGTGGACGTATTTGTCACGTGCAAGCAATATTTTAGCTAAGGAACGAAAGTTGGAAAACTTTTGGTACCATACTTGTTTACACGTTCTCTTGTATAGACCATGAAAACGAGTCTTTTTACGCAGAGCAGTCTTCAATTCCCTGGAAAACCAGCTCGGAAATTTCCTCGGTTTAACGAGCCTTTTAGGCACATACTCTTCGATAGCTTCCTTCATTACCGAAGTCAATTTTTGTGCTGCAAAATCTGAGTCATTGGAATCATATAGCTCAGACCACGCGTGTGATTCTACATGCCTGTAAATGCTGAAGTAATCTCCCTTTTCGTAACAGTAAATGAATTTCGATAGTTCTCGCGATAAACATGGCAAGTAAAATTCGGCTTCAAAGGGCGGATGATAAGCATCGACCCTCACCAAGGGGTGTGACGAAGACGCTATCGCGCCAACAGGGAAGTTTGATAAAAGCAAGTCAAGTGTATTGCCAGAAGCATTCGTTAGATTATTGTGCTGTGAAAGACCATAAAAGTTGATAAGTGGCAAAAACCAAGAAGCTTTGCTCTCTGTCAGGTAATCACAACAATCAAGTCTGCCAAGGGCCCAGTCTACGCCTGGAAGGTTAAAATCTCCAAAAATTTGCACTTTGTATTCGCTAAAATTGATTAGACTTGTTAAAGTGTCGAAGTGTGAAATAAAAGTTGAGCATTCAAATTTAGGTGGGAAGTAATAGTTTCCGATGAGGTATTTACTACGGTCACGCAATAAAATTTCGAGCCATACGCACTCGTCACAAGTCTCAAGGTCTTGTCTACGGCACGATTTTAACTTGCTCGAGACTGCAATTAACACCCCACCGCCGAAACGTTGACCAGTGGCGCTATAATCACGATCGCGGCGAAACACAGTGTAGTCATTCGCAAAATATTGTGAATCATGTATTTCGGCACATAACCAAGTTTCAGTAAGACCAAGTTTCAGTGATACTGCAGTAAGCGCCGATCAAGTGTTCGCTGTAGTGCGTCTGCGTTGCGCTCTTCCCACTACCAGTTGCTCACTCGAGGGAATGCGTTCAGAAACAGCTTAGGCTATAAAGGACACCTCAGCAGAGCGCCTCGGTTTATTTTTAAACCAACAGATCCGTCGGTTACCTTGAGGCATCCGGCGGCGTTGGATGGTAAGATCTACATATATTTATTATCAAGTTCTTCTATGATTGGCTTAATTTTTATAGTAAAACAGATATACTATTTAGACCATTTATCAGTGATTTTTTTATAATAATAATAATAATAATAATACTTTTATTTATTGTGCCCAGTAACAGCCGAAGCCTAAGCACTGGTGCACTTGTTAATACTGAAACAAGAAATACAAATAATTAAAGAATATGAAAGGTAAAAAATGCAAACAACAAAATAGAACAAAATACTCAGTAGTGACTACGTATATAAATCAACCACATACATGGCGCAAGCACTTTTTGAATTGGCACAAATCTCTATTGAAAATGTCTATATCAGATAAGTCTAGGTGGTTTAAATGGTATTGAATGCGACCCGATGGTGACATGAATGTTGTGGGGTCAACGTGAGACGTGCGGTGATTTCGAACATTTCTTCCAGGTATATTCCGAATCTGGTAAAAACTTCTGAATATAAAATAGTGCGTTACCTTCTAGGCAATTTAAAATATAGTGAATACAATAATAACCGCATAAAAAGTGTGCGATAGGTCTAATTGTCACATGGCGATTCGTCACGGGACGACTGGTAACCGGCCCGTTGGTTACAGCGGCACATTGGTCATGATTCGTTATGGGGGAAACCCGTCGCATAATGGTTCGTCCCCTAAAAGTTTTTTTTTAAATTTTCGTTTTTGGTGAACCTGCCCTTACAAAAAATTTATATCTGGCCAGATCTGAAGATTTCAGATTTGGCCATATCAAAAATTGGCCACATATAACCTGATATGGTATATCTGCCAGATATAGCCTCATAATGCCAGATATAGCCTGATGTATGCAAATCCCAGATCTGGCTAAGTAAGGAAATTCCAGATCTGGCCAGGCATTTCAAAAGGACACAAGCCTGAAATCAGCACTTTATATCTTTTTATTGTCTACAATTCTCCCAACTGCCCAGCTCGCACTCGAGGAGTTATGGGAACGATGATCCTTCAGCTCCTTAGTGATCGCAAGTTTTGGCCAATTTCTTGGTTACACAGTTTCGAGTGTAATTCGTAGTCACACTGAACAAGCGTCCCATAAGGCTCAAGTACCCGTCATATCACTTTTAAATTTTCTCGTCAATGGCATCGTTTATGGTGCTGTGCATTCTGTCGGACCTTCAACCAAGCTGAGCAGCCGAAACCTCTTACCATATTATAATTCTTGTGATTGTTGTTTTAGCAGGAATTACTTAAAAGTCGAGAAATCACAAGAGCCAAAACCGGGATTTCGCTCGGATTCAGAGGAGCTGTTTATGACATTTTTAGCGTTTCTAACTTAACATCAGCTTTTTTTGAAGCTGTACGAGAATGATAATAATGTAAGAGATATGTCTGCAGCTCATCCAGTTTGAAGGTTGGACGGAATGCACAGTACTGACATTGGCGGGACATTTTAAAAGTGGTATGGCAGGTATTTGGGTTCTTTACGGTACGTGTTCAGAATGACTCCAAATTACACTCAAATCTGTGTAACCATAGAATTGCTCGAAATTTCCGACCACTAGGCAGCTGAAGAAACACCGTCCCCATGATTTCTCGAGTACGGGCCGAGGCGCTTGGGGGATTTAGCAAATTGTCTATCCGGGTGTAATGTTAACACTTTGAAATAATTAAGCTACATTGAAATCCTCGTGAAAACTAGCAGAAATAATCTCAAACCTGTCGAAGCTCAAATTTGGGATTTTTTGTGCTTATAGTTAGCTCGCGAACAATGAGTCATTCAGAGTTTGATAACAAAGAATTTTTTAAACTTTTTTTTTAACTTTTTAATATATTGAAAACCGGCCGCCAGATAAGATTGTATATACGCAAGATAAGTCTGTATATACGCCATATCAGGCTGTATGTATGCCAGATAAGTCTATATATACGCCAGATAAGTCTGCATATATGCCATATCAGGCTGTATATACGCCAGATAAGTCTGTATATACGCCAGATAAGGCTGTATATAGGCCGTATATAATCATATAATGTTTGATATGGCCAGATATGGCCCAGATATAAGATTTCCATAC
Source organism: Ixodes scapularis (assembly GCF_016920785.2). Taxonomy (NCBI): domain Eukaryota; kingdom Metazoa; phylum Arthropoda; class Arachnida; order Ixodida; family Ixodidae; genus Ixodes; species Ixodes scapularis. The sequence goes on along the minus strand of NW_024609883.1, from coordinate 27,304,896 downwards.
GGGTGGCAAGGCGCCATCAAGGTTAAGAGTTAAGAAACTGAAGCAAGTGGTGTGTCCCAAACGGGGAATGTTGGGGCAACTTGAGAAAGACTATTGTCGAACTCGCATTTCATGGCCAAAAATGAAGGTGATTACGACGGAGAAAGGTGGAGCAATGCTGACTCACGACGGGTTTCCGTTTAAGTACATATAACAGGAGGAACAACGCACTGTTGCATCGGAGTTGCCGCAAAAGATCTTGATAGAAAGCACAACTTACAACTGATCTGCCTGCCAGTTGTATTATTGCACTTTGAATCAAGCGTACCCCCGAGGGGAACCCAACCGAGATGTGCATATAGAGTCGTCTAACGAACAGGTATGTGCCAAACCCTTTTCTACGTTTAGCATTGAAATATTTGCCTTTTCTCGATAACTTGTTTGTGTTACGATGGAAAATTGTAAAACTCCACATAACATGGAGGCGCCACTGTCGCGTCCGCTGAACGGATGCGCTCTGTATGGGCTCTGTCTTTTCCCACGTTCTGTGGCGTAAATTTCACGATTATCCTGGAAACAACCATCACACTGGGTGTCTAAAGGTCTTCGCTGCCGACGGACATCGTTTTTTGGAAGACTGGATTACCGCCTGGCTTCTACCAGCCGGTTACTCCATCCGGGGAGTGGCCGCCCGCTAACCCAAACCCAAACTTCGGTGCACCGCGGCGGGGCGGCGGCGGCGGGCCCAGCCGCCTTCTCCCTCGCTCGGCATCCCTCTCGCCATCCGGCACCTCCATCCCCGAGACCCGGAGCGACGCAATGGTGAGCATCGAAGTAGACGGCGAGTCCATCTCGCCTGAAGAAATCACCGAGGAGGCCGGGTGGCTAACAAGCCATCGTCGACGTGGCGCCCGAGCTCTCGCACAGCTAGGTCTAACCCCGGGACACTCCCATGATCAGGAAGGCGCTGGCTCCCGGCCTACTTACCGGCAGCCGCGTGCCGAGGAGCAAACAATTCGGAAACCGCGCCTGCCGCGTCAGCCGCCCTTGCCCAAGGAAGACATAAAGATCGTGCTGCGCCCGCGAGAGGGGCTCGACATCACAAAGATCAGCCACGCCGAGTTGCGCGACGGAGTGCTCCGTGCTACCGGTCTCGACTACGACGAAGCGGCGGAAGATCTCCTGAGAATCAACCCCGCAAAAAACATCATCGTGGCCAGCACCCCCAGCATGGAGCATGCGAGCAAATACACCGCTGTCAAGGAGCTCCGCTACGGAGAAAAATCCTACAACGTCACCGCTTATGCGGCGCCTCCCGAGGACACCGTCAAGGGGACTATACACGACATCCCCGAATACGACAGTGCTGAGGATATCACAAGAAGCCTTATCTATAAGAAGAATACCACGATTCTGCAAGCACGAAGAATGGGCCGGACAAATTCTGCAATCATCGTCTTTGAAGGCACCAAGGTACCGTACTATGTTTACTACCGCGGCGCCGAATACCGCTGCTTCATTCACAAGAAGCGGCACGAAGTGTGCGACGAATGCGGCAGGCTCGGCCATCGCACGGACGTCTGCCCAGCACCCGACAAAAAGATCTGCAAGATCTGCGGCACCGAAGTCCCGTCCGAAAACCATCAATGTGAACCCAAGTGCGCACTTTGTGGCCGGGATCATCCGACCGGCGACAAAAAGTGCCGACTCCGTTTCCAGACTCCCTACCTTCTTAAGAAGCGGAAGTGGGAAAAGCAACAGATACAGAACAACCGCCGACGACCACAAAAAGGCTCAGGCAACCCAGCCTCGACGCCGTCCATACTCAAGAAAGACGAACCCAGCGGAGACACGCCCGGTCAGCGCGGTAGATCGGGCTCCTTCCCACGCCTCCCGCAGTATGAGCGACAAAGCAGACGGGATGTGAATCGCGGACCAGGGACCAGGGACAGCTCCGCCAGCAGTCAACATCGCTCGCGCTCGTCGTCGCGGCGCCGGAGCCCCAGCATCCAAGGCCGCCAGAACCAGAGACGCAAGTCGAGATCCCCGTCTCGAAACGGAAGGCAGCTAACCGGAGGCAATCAAACAAACAAGGTGAGCTGGGCAAACACGGTCTCCCACGGCAAAGCCTCCCATGAGCGCGGTGCCCCTCCGAAGGGCGGGCCTAGCTCAGAACAATCAGATCAACAGTCTGAGATTACCAAAATTAGGCAGATGCTAAAGCTCGTCATCTCGGAAAATAAAAAACTCAAAGCCGAACTAGCACAACTAAAGGGCACCAGTGCCGACTCTACGCCACCCCCTTCTCCCTGCAACCTAGGCCAGGCCGCTAAGAAATCAGGCCAACCTAACCAGCTAGCCATGCCACCTAAGCAGTCGCCTCAAACCCCGTCCGAAAACGGCTCTGCCGACGCGATGGATGACTCACCACTTGACTCTCCACCGTCTAGACGCAGGGCCATAGAAGTAAGCCCCAGTACTCCGAGCCAGCCCGCACTCTCGGGCTCAAAAAAAAAAAACGCCGATGACGACATGCACCGAGAATTTGGAGAAAACCTTAGTAAGACCTTAAACGAAACGCTCAGCGCGAAATTCGAAGCTATGCTGGCCCAATTCGCCGAAAGTATAGGCACACAAATCGCCAGCCTCAACGCTAGGGTTACGGCCTCTGAAAACGCCACCCTACGGGTGGGCAGGGATGGGGGAACAGGCCCTATAAAATCAACTAAGCCCTATTTTCGCCCACCTGCGGCGGAAAGCCCCCAAAATCTTCACGATAATGTCTAATTCCCAACACAATAGAACCCGAAAGTCCAGCACGCTCGTCGTCTGGCAATGGAACTGTCGAGGATTTCAAAGGAAACGCGCTCATCTCGAAAAATTTATTAAAACCAAGAATTCGGACGAACTGCTTGACGTCGTTTGTCTCCAAGAAACCGGCGCCTTTGCAAAACTCTCCAATTACAAATCTTTCTCAGACTTAGAAGAAGACGCCTCTGGTGTAAACTTCAAGCAAAAACCCACGGTAGCCACCCTCGTCAGACGCAACCTCCCGGCCATTCGTCGCGATACCGGGGTAAGCGCGCCGTACGCGGCTCGCGTCCTCGTTGAATTAATCCCGGACCGGAAACACAGGACGCACAGCACATTCATTCTAAACACAGCTCTCCCCGAAACACCCACAAATTCGGCAAACTTTTACGTAAAACCCTTGAACTAGCCCGGGGAAATACCTTGGTCATTGTCGGAGACTTTAATGCACATCACCCCGAGTGGGGATATACTAAACGGGACACGATCAAGGGGCGCAACCTCAGGCTCAATGCGCAGAGGGAGGGCCTCACATTGATCACTGACCCAACACACCCCACCCGCATTGGAAACAGCGTTAACGGCGACACCGCTCCCGACCTCACCTTCACGAAAAACACGCACAAAGAAGCCAGTTGGCTCAACTCTCAAGAAAACCTAGGCAGCGACCACTATCTCGTCGCTATCGCGGTCGAAACTGGAATCGCTAGACGCACATCCGGTAAACGACTCCACCTTATTGATTGGGACACCTTCCGCGAAATCCGGGCCGCTGAACGTGCCTCCTCTGACATAGCGAGCAATCCCTCCATCGAGGAGATAGCTGACATTCAGGAATGGGCGGAACAACTCCGGAGGGATGCCAAGCAGGCCACTAAAGAAATCCCTGAAGACCAGTGTTGGAGGTAACGCGTTACTAGTAACGACGTTACTGGTAACGCGTTACATTTTTCGCTAACGCAGTAACGTACTCGTTAGTATTCTGAATGACTAACGAGTAAAGTATTTCCGTTACTTTTTTACGGTATCGGCTGTCAAATTTCGTTACTCGTTACTCGTTACTTTTGACCAAAACTGGTGACATCCTGCATGAGCTTAGCTCAAAATCCTGCTCGAGCCTATCGCTGCACGAAACCAGCATCTGTCACAGTAAAGTAAAAAGAAAAAAAAATCTCACTTCTCGAAGGCGAAAAAAACCTTCGGCTACTAGCTTATTCCGTTCATCCTCCTTTTTCTTTTTTTTTTTTTCCATTGTGTCACCACCCACATGGCTTGAACGAACGACTGCGTTACAGCCCCCTCCCCTCCCTCCTCTTCCCCCCCTCCCTGCTTTCTGCAGCCGGGGTGGACAGCGGGGGGGGGGGGGGGGGGGGGGGGGGGGGGGGGCGGGGCGTGGAGAGACGTCCGTTTACAGCAGTGCACAACTAGTGGCGAAGCGATTTGCTCATTTCTCTAGTTTCAAAAAAAAAAAAAAAGAAACACCCTTTGTGGAATTTTTTTAACTCGCTCTCCCCCTCGCTGCCTGAAAGTTCCTGACCCACTTTTGTAGACAGAATCTTTCGTTTGATTAGTCTTTATTTTCCCAAGGTCACGATAAAATATAAAAAAAAAAGTTTTAAACCTGGAAAGAAAACTTACAAACACGAAACCTTTTTTTTTCACAGAAAAACTAAGAGCTACTGCTGGTAGGAGGCAGCAAGTGATTATAGCCAGTGTGCTGGTAACCGGTGTCCTGTAACAGATAGTGAAGTAAATCAGTCTCTGGTAATAGTATGAACCGGACTGTTACGAAAACCGGCGTACAGATGAGGGGTGTTGGTTGGCTGGTTGTGTTCCAGCAGTCCCCGTTCGCATGCTGTAGTTTATAAAAGCCGATTGACTAACATCTCCGACTCATTCTGCACGTGAGATGAACATGAATAACAAAACTCCGTCGCCATGGCCAGCAGGTCTGAATGAGATGTATCAACTAAAGGAGACAGAATCAGGTAAATTACAGTTTCAATTCCTATTCTGCATGGCGAAAATTAAGCTACTTCGCGCGTCAAAACACTATGAAACCACTCTGTAAATTTCTATCTTTATCCAAGCTTGTTAAGAAGGCTTATCATACATCTCTGCCAGACATATGTACTCGAACACAAAAGTAACGTAAAAGTACCGTAAAAGTAATGTTCGTTATTTTTCAAAAGTAACGGTAACGGTATATCGTTACGTTTGTAAAAGAGTAACGTAGCTCGATAACGCGTTACTTTTTACCAAACTAACGAGTAACGCTATTTCGTTACTTTTTTTCGGTAACGGGCACAACACTGCTGAAGACGCAGAGCTCTCTCAGGCCGATGCAAAGCTCCTCCACATGTGGGAAGCCAAGCACAGTCTGCATCAGAGACTTCAGACACAAAAGTTAAATCGCAACCTCAGGCGGCGTCTCGCTATCCTCAATCGTGACATCGAAGACTACGCACAACAATTAACGTGTCAAAATTGGCACAGCACGTGCGATCGCATGGAGCACGAAATAGGGCTCGCAAAAACCTGGAATATTCTCCGCTGTCTCATCGACCCCGACAACAGCAAAACCACACAAAGACACAACCTAAATATACTTTTACACAAATTTAATGGCTCCGACACAGAGCTAATCAAGACCATTAAAGATAGATACATCGGGGACTCCCCGCGTGAGGTCCTCCCTCCCTACACGGGACAGGACAACGACCTACTTGACCGACCCATCACGGTAAGCGAAGTTCGAGGGGCCATCTTGGCCCTACGAACTCGCTCCGCCCCAGGCCCAGACGGCATCACTAACAAAATGCTCAGAAATCTGGACAACGACTCAGTTGAAGCCCTCACCCGGCACATGAACGTCTGCTGGGAACGGGGACAACTACCCGACCAGTGGAAAACGGCAAAGGTAGTTATGATACCGAAACCAGGCAGGAAACTCCAGCTCGAAAATCTTAGACCCATTTCCCTCACGTCTTGTGTGGGTAAGCTAATGGAACACGTCATACTCAACAGGATCAACAGCTACATGGAAGACAACGGTCTCTTTCCGCACACCATGATTGGCTTTCGACCAAAACTTTCTGCGCAAGACGTTATGCTTCGGCTCAGATACGACGTCATAGACGGCGCGCACTGCTCCCCACTGGATACTAGAGCCATCTTGGGGATCGACCTCACGAAGGCCTTTGACAACGTCAAACACTCGGCTATCCTCGCGAACCTGGGCAAACTTGGTCTTGGAAGACGGGTGTACGACTACATCAGCAATTTTCTCTCAGACCGCACAGCTACCCTCTCAATAGGGGGACTCCAGTCGGACGCGATGGAGCTGGGGAGCAGGGGGACGCCGCAAGGCTCGGTCCTCTCCCCTTTTCTCTTTAACGTGGCCATGATTGGTCTCCCCAAAATTTTAAATCAAATTGAAGGCCTTCACCATACCCTTTACGCAGACGACGTCACGCTCTGGGTCCCCGGAGGCAGTGACGGTCATATTCAGGACACACTACAACAGGCCGTCGAAGCAGTCGAACAGTACATAGGCCCTCGCGGTCACAGCTGCGCTCCGCAAAAATCGGAGCTTCTACTCTACCGGCCGACCAGCCGGGGGCGGCGCACAGATTCGACCCCTCCGAACGTCACACTCTTCGCGGGTGGGACAGAACGCATCCCCATAGTAAGAAGCATCCGGGTTCTTGGCCTCCGCATACAGGCAAACGGACACAACACCGAAACCGTCCTCGCTCTCGAAAAGAGCGTACATCAAACCACCCGACTCATCTCGCGCATTGCCAACCGCCATCACGGCATGAAGGAACACAATCTCGTACGATTAGTCCAAGCTTTCGTCCTAAGCAGGTTAACATACGTCACTCCGTTCTTACACCTTAAAGGGGCCCACCAACAATTTTTTGACCGGTTTGAAGTTCGCGCTGAAATGGAGCTCTATGAAAGCAGGAACACCGAGGAAAACAAATATTACACAAATTCGCAATATTTTGTGAGTTATTAGCAAATTAAATATTGCAGAAAACAACTTTAAATAAGCAAAACATAGCGCTTCATGACGTAAAATGAAACAGTTTAGCGATTGGAGCAAAGCGGTTGGCCAATGGACCTTTTCCGAGAAGCGTTCTGCGCACGCGCGAGCGCCCGATGCCAAGCGGTGGAAGTCGGCACGAAAAAATCGAGGAAATTCGGAATGAGGCTGTAAATCGACGAGTAGAACACGTAATTGCAGCATATATATAATTGTGTTACACAAAAAAAGAAAGTGGACGGAAAGAAAAACACGACGTTTGGGTGGACGCTACGGATTTCCTTCTTTAAAGTCGCGCTAGGCCTACCTCGTTGCGTTGGGCACGCGACGCTGCTCAGAGAGCGAAGCAACTGGTACCGTAGCTCCCATTATCGATGGTAGCGCAGGTAGGTCACTTCCTTGATTTTTAGTTCGTGCAGCCACCGCCTGGTGCCGTCGGTATTTGGAAAAGGTCCATTGGACGCGAGTTTGGTTGATAGCCCGTCGGTCCGGTCGGCTCGTCGGCCATTAGGCCTAGCTGCAACCATCGTAGCTTTGGGATCGGGTTGCCATCATCGATGAATTTACCGGGCTTATCGGATTTTTAGTGCGTATTTGGGTGTCGCGCCGTACGAGGACACTCCACGCAAGCGCCGCGTCTCTGCCTCAGTCCGCTTCGACAGCCGCGGAACACTCGTCTCCCGCAACTCCGCCACCGGAGCCACCTCGGCGAGTAGGAGGGAGAAACTGGTGAGCGGTCCCGTTGGGCACCGGTCCCGTCGCCGCACTTCACTCGAACAGTGAAAAGTCTGTCACAGCACTAAAAGAAAATAAGGGTTCCCCTGGCTCCTCTTACTGCTTTTAGTTGACCGGGACCGGGGGCGCACAAGTGAAAATACGATGCGCGTTGTGTGCACGGATCACTTGTCGTCTGCTCGCGATGGTACGTCGCGGACGCCGCTGGGAGGCGCGCATGAGCGACAAGGCGTTGTTTTCGCCCTTTTTGAACTTTACTTTGGAACTTTATTAGCTCTATAAAAATGACTTGTTAAAGAAATAATGACGGTTAACGTGTGATATACTTTATTTCGCTTCAAAATTCCTGGGACGGCTCTCGCCAATCACGAAACCCAGAGAATGTGACGTATAGTGAGAGGGAGCGCCGTTATGCGCGCGCATTCGGCACCTCGCGGCGCCACCGTCGGAGGAGGTGTTTCCGAGTTGTCAAATTAAAATACGATGCGCTAATATTTTCAAACTCTTTCGTTGTCCACTGGGTTTCCGGGACCACTAGCGTGTAGAAACCGCAAAAAAAAAGTCGACGCTCAAATACTGTTGGAGGGCCCCTTTAAAAAAGACGAAGAACACAAAACCGACGCCCTCATTAGGCGAGCTTACAAACAAGCCCTCGGGATCCCACTCACCGCCTCGACCGAACGCTTCGAGGCACTCGGGCTCCACAACACCCTCAGCGAACTCATCGAAGCTCAACGCTTAGCACAACGGGAAAGACTAACCCACAGCCCGACTGGCAGGTACATCCTCGACTCGCTCGGCATCGCCCATCGGGGGACTGCCCCAACCAAAGTCGCATTACCTCCAGCAATAAGGGAGAGCATACACATTCCACCTTGTAGGGTTCTCGTCCGATTCCCCAGGCCCCTGTCTCCGGATGAACGTGACACAGCAAACGCATAGCTCTCGGCAGAAGGGGTTTATTCCACTCACATTCTGCTGGGGGTTTCGGGATCGGGAGAAGTGATCGAGGAGGCCTGGAAGAGGTGCGCCGCCACTGTATGCTGCATGCCGATCGTCCGTGCGGTGCTAGTCTACACCACATCCTGTGGACGTCGTCGTCGAGGGTCGAATCCGGAGTCTAAATCCGGACCATGTCACCGGGCCGTCGCCCGAGCCGACGTCGCGGTCGCCACCACCGCGCACGTCCGTCGTGGCCCGTTTCCCGCGCAAGAGTCCCCACCCTATTTCCCGTCGTCCGAGCCCTCCCCGCCGTTCCCGCCGTCACCGTGTACCAGACCGGCCGGAGCCTCCTCTTTCCCATCTTGGGCGGTCTCTCGCTGGAGCTCCCCGTCTGGCTCTGCCGTAGCACGTGCAGGGCCTCGGGCGCCGACGCTGTCCGGGAGGGGGGGTCCTGGATGTCCACCGCCAACGCCGCCAACGTCTTCCAGATGGGTCCCTTTTCTATTTGCCGTCGTCCGAGCTTCCCCCGTTCCCGCCGTCGCCACGCACCAGACCGGCAGGGGCCGCTTGTCTCCCATCGTGGGCGGTCTCTCCCTCGAGCTCCCCGTCTGGCTCTGCCGCGGCACGAGCAGGGCCTCGGGCGCCGACGCGGTCCGGGAGGGGGGTCCTATGATGTCCACCGCCGACACCGCCAATGTCTTCAAGATGCGTCCCGAGAGAGGAGGCGCTCGGGAACCAAACCTCAAAGGCGCCGTCCTTGCCACGGAGGTAACCGAAAACGAGTCTCCAGGCGCCGGCGTCCGGTTGTCGACCAGAAGGGATGCCGACGGGACCCCACACCATCCCCCCCTCAAACGAAGGCCCGGGGGTCATGAAGGTCAGAAGTGGAGGTGGCGCAGATGACCCAAATACCGCACGGGAGCTCAGCTGAGTGCCGCCACTAATGGCGATCACCCTTGATGATCGCGACGAGGGTGCCAAACGAGGCAAGCCCGCCGGGACAGTTCATTCACAGGGAAGCCCGACCAGGCGGTGTACAGTCCAGAAGCGGACACAGAGCACCACCGCTCACAGCACGCACCGGCACTAAGTCGCACACAATACACCAAAATTGAAAGTCCCTTCCACCCCAGTGTTCGGGACAGAAAAACAAACGCTAACAAATCGCGGCACTGAATATCGTACAGCGTGACAAAACCAAATCTTCAGCTCAGTGTGCATGCCACAAGATACAAACGAAGCTCTTCGTTCTAAAGCTATTAAGCATACACTCATCAAGCTCGTCACGCTACATGTTCAAAAGATGTACCCAAATATCAAACCTATCATCAACTCAGGAAGCATGCAACAACACCAAACTATTGTCGATATGTATAGTCATTAAACAACCATTGTTCTTATACAAGACAACCCAATCGTTCTCTACTAAAATGTTACATAATCTACTGGAGCGCTAGAGAATCGCTTCTCCGACAACAGAATTCACTTTCCACACAGCTAAATCACTTGTGATGAAAACACAAAACATCAGCACAAAAGATAACCGTCTTCGCGTCACAAGCAGCTACAAATCCTGCATCATTCGCGAGGTGCGATACACAATAACCATACGAACAATACCTGCCGCTGACAGTACCAATTAACATTACGCATATTCACGTAGACATCGTTCGCGACTCTTACGCCACAAGCAAACCACTACTACTGTACGCGGCATGTGGTTGGATAGCCGCCACCCCGAGAGGCCCGTGCCTCGCGGTACCGGCCATTGAGGCCGGCACAAGGGGACAACATTTTGATATGCCGGATGGTGCGTCCAGCAAGCCTATTGGACGTCCTTCTTACAAGGCTCTGTCCGCAACGTCTGGCCGTGTACCAGAGGTTGCCGCGTCACTGTTCGGGGATAATCTACAAACAAGAGCGATGAGCGTGCAACGGGGGTAAACACCGAAGTGTAGTGGAGTGACCACTATGGAGTCCTGCCCTGCACAAGCTCGAAAGTTGAGATCAACGCATTGACGCACATTCAAATTCTTGCCCGGCCAAGCCACAACACCGCATGACTGAAAAGTCTTCTTGCGACTGTCAAGGTCGGCCAGGATCGAGCAATGGAGGTACCTCATCTACGCGTCTCGCAACTCTTCTATTCTCAATCCAAGCAACGAGTCCTTGGATGAACGCAGCAGGGTAGGCACAAAGCCCGCCCCAGACCAAGTCGAAACACCGCATAACCCAAAAGTCTTCTTGCGACTGGAAAGACTGACCGGGTTCGAACAATGTAAGCACCCCACACGCGCATCTTCTCTTCCGCGCTACAGGCGCGACACCGAAGTGCCATATAATCTAACCGGCCGATCTTGGAAATGGACGAGTTAATAAACTATGTTTGCTTCGCATAAACCGTTTCCGCAGCGTCGAAGTGTTTACCGCATTTACCGCTGGCTTCCAACACCCGCTGGTCGTTCGTGCAAAAGCTGCAGTTTGTACAGCGACGGGCTGACCTAACGCACAACAGTTATAAGCCGCCGACGGCCATGCCGCTGCCATAATTTCTAGGCTTCCCGGGCACCCGCCGACGTGAACCGTACGTTTTTCCGGGCCTCCCGCGCAGCTGTACAGGATAAAACTATCAACAACTCGTCTCATTATCGCAAGACCGCCACCTCCTCCGTGAGGCTCTTCACTACACGAGAACGTCTCCTTCCCCACCTAACCGTCTTTCCCCCTTTAAGTCTAACCCGTCATCCCTCCGCACGCCCTCGCGTCCCAACGCGTACCAAACACGGCGGAGAACCGGTACCATGCCCAGCGGCAACGCAGGGCACGCACCTCCGCGCCCCTTCTCCGGGCATGGGGACAACAACTCGAGAGTAATCTCCGCCCTGAAGCGCAAACTCCGATAAGACGGTGTGAGGGTCCGGCAAAAACTGCACGCAATTAAGCGGGATCACCCTCACGACTCTACAGCCAGGGACGAACGGAACGTGACAATCGCGTCAACCTGGACCCCACGGAGCATTACACACAGCCACTGACAAGGTGGGCACGGAAACTCGGTGGCTCTCGGAATTCCGATGCATTCACACCAGGCATCGCGTATCTGGCAACACTTGGGGGGATTAGTCCCAAGGTATCACCTCTGGCCGCAAGGTACTGCATCAGTGCGGTCGAAGCCACAAGAGCACATATTGTACCCAAACGCTGTGGACGCACGGTACTCAAAACCGCGCCGACAGCTCAAACAAGGCCAACTGAGAGCGAGCGTGCAGTAAAACTCAAACGCTAGGCTCCCCTCGGACAAAATGCAGTTCGGGAATAATTGCCCAATGCAGTCCGTGCAACCGCCGTCCGCAATACAAGTAGTATTGAGATACTCCCACAGCGAACCCTCTCTGACGCGAGCAGCCGCCGAAAACAGTCAATCCAAAGCACTGCAACGACACCCGAACAAAGGCGGCCGCGCGCGTCTAATCACCTAATAAATGAGCTGACATCTCACCGATCGGACGTAGACGGCCGGAGGCGTAGTTGGGGCGACAGAACACCCGACACTGCAGGCCTCAAAGAAGGCGGGAATATCCACGCACATTGAACACTTGCGCGGCATCGAGAAGCTGAAGGATAGACCTGCCAGCATCCGACGGCACAGCTAAACAGTAGATTAAGGCTCTCCTCGCCACAGGGGATAAACTCCTGGTTGATTGGGACAAAGGATTGTCAGAAAAGACAACGTCTAGGTCCGCGCTTCCTCATCAAGCAAACGATCATGTCGGATCTCGTGCGGCGCTGCTACAACGAGGACCGCCCCCAAAAGGAGTGCGGAAGCAATGCCCCCATCCAACCGGAAACAGGCCAGGAATCGGAACTCTAGCCGGAATGTAAATCGGGCCCCACGTTGGGCGCCAATTATGTAGGGTTCTCGTCCGATTCCCCAGGCCCCTGTCTCCGGATGAACGTGACACAGCAAACGCATAGCTCTCGGCAGAAGGGGTTTATTCCACTCACATTCTGCTGGGGGTTTCGGGATCGGGAGAAGTGATCGAGGAGGCCTGGAAGAGGTGCGCCGCCACTGTATGCTGCATGCCGATCGTCCGTGCGGTGCTAGTCTACACCACATCCTGTGGACGTCGTCGTCGAGGGTCGAATCCGGAGTCTAAATCCGGACCATGTCACCGGGCCGTCGCCCGAGCCGACGTCGCGGTCGCCACCACCGCGCACGTCCGTCGTGGCCCGTTTCCCGCGCAAGAGTCCCCACCCTATTTCCCGTCGTCCGAGCCCTCCCCGCCGTTCCCGCCGTCACCGTGTACCAGACCGGCCGGAGCCTCCTCTTTCCCATCTTGGGCGGTCTCTCGCTGGAGCTCCCCGTCTGGCTCTGCCGTAGCACGTGCAGGGCCTCGGGCGCCGACGCTGTCCGGGAGGGGGGGTCCTGGATGTCCACCGCCAACGCCGCCAACGTCTTCCAGATGGGTCCCTTTTCTATTTGCCGTCGTCCGAGCTTCCCCCGTTCCCGCCGTCGCCACGCACCAGACCGGCAGGGGCCGCTTGTCTCCCATCGTGGGCGGTCTCTCCCTCGAGCTCCCCGTCTGGCTCTGCCGCGGCACGAGCAGGGCCTCGGGCGCCGACGCGGTCCGGGAGGGGGGTCCTATGATGTCCACCGCCGACACCGCCAATGTCTTCAAGATGGGTCCCGAGAGAGGAGGCGCTCGGGAACCAAACCTCAAAGGCGCCGTCCTTGCCACGGAGGGGACCGAAAACGAGTCTCCAGGCGCCGGCGTCCGGTTGTCGACCAGAAGGGATGCCGACGGGACCCCACAACCTATACCGAAAAACATGCACCCCGTACACAACCTAGGGCGAAGACAGGCCAGGGCGAAAGCCCTTCACAAACAATACGAAAAGTCCGAGGACGTGGTGTATGTGGACGCGGCCGATTACGCGAGTCGCGACGCCGTGGCCTTCGTGGTAGTCAATCGACAGGGAGATTCCATCGCTTCCGGCTGGCTTCGCACGAGCGAAACGGAGGTGGGCGAAGAGGCGGCCATTGTCCTAACAATGACGGCCTCCACGAAAATCAAATACGTAGTGAGCGACTCCAAGTCTGCCATTCTAAATTACGCGAGAGGACGAATCTCACCAGAGGCGTCTGCAATCCTTAAGTCTGGCTTCCGCAACGAAGCGCGGACCGGCAAGATCTACCTGATATGGGCACCTGCCCACTCCGGCCTGGCCGGGAACGAATGCGCGCACGATGCCGCTCGAGGCTTCACCGACCGAGCAGACATCGACCCTAACACCACATTTGCGCATTCGCTCCGATGGTCGGGCAGGGATCGGCTCGTGTCCTACAGGGACATTACAAATCATTACCGAATGGGGCGGGCCCGCTTTCCCCCCGCTCACCCATCACTCAATAAGAGGCAATCCGTAGTATTTCAACTTCTCCAAACGAATTCGTACCCAAACCCGGTTACGTATAGCTACTGCTACCCAGGGCAATATTCGGACAAATGCCACAGATGTAAAGGTAGAGCAGACCTAGCACATATGCTATGGGCTTGTCCACAGGCGGCGGCACCAGGTCGCAGAATCACTCAGGTAGAGCAATGGGAGACCGTGTTGCTCAGCTCCGACCCAGCTGATCAAAACTGGGTCATCCAGCTGGCCGAAGACGCTGAGCCCAAGGGCTCTTGGCCGACGCCTAGGATCACCAGCTTCTCAATAAAGTTATTTCTCTCTCTCCGCATAACATTTTATCGAGCACTCCTTCGGCCGTTAGTGATGTCACCGAGTTTGAAATGCCCACTTCGTTGCCACTTCGACATCGATGAAATGAAGATCTCACAGACTGAAGCTGGTAGAAACGTTTAAGGGCCGTTCGCACACTTGCAACCAAGTAGGACCGACCGAGACAAGGCCTTTTTTTTAAGTATTTTGCGACAGCATAGGACCGAATACGCTGCTGCGGAGCTGGTCCTACGCCGTCGCAAGGGGCTGAAAATCTGGTCTTGTCCCGATCGGTTTTACTCGGTTGCAAGTGTGTAAACGGGCCTCTACAGGCGTGTTAAAAAATGAAATAGAAACGCGGACTGCAACAGGCAGATCCACTTCATTGCTGGACAGTACGACAGCACTCGCCGCATTGACATGTCTTAGTGCAGTGGCTCGAAACACTGTGTTTTGAAGTCTTGAACTACTTATTCGTATATCTGAATGGCAAATTTTCTTTCCGAACCATTTTCTATTCCGAGTATATTTGTACATATACATTATTTCAAGCAACCTGAAGCAAATATTACGTGGTATTTATTCGTGCTGGAACGATTAGGCACATCCTCCAGCATTGCATAAAGTTACATGCATATTAGTTTTTATTAAAGCATCCCGTTCTATTGTTGTAACTGCATAGTCGTCAGTGAACATCGCTAGTTACTGAAAATAGCGATTTGTAGATTATCGTACCCTTCCCTGCGCTGTCAATGTGAGCAACTGTCCAAT
This sequence comes from Ixodes scapularis, assembly GCF_016920785.2. NCBI lineage: Eukaryota > Metazoa > Arthropoda > Arachnida > Ixodida > Ixodidae > Ixodes > Ixodes scapularis. Next base: position 27,289,883 of record NW_024609883.1, on the reverse strand, counting down.
GGACGAGTCGCTTTATGACGATTGTCCCTATGTTACGAATCATTTCTTCTGCTCCATCTTTACTAACGAGGACTTACTAAATATTCCCGACTCGTGCCAATCCACTCACCCTCTCATGGATCCTATCGTAATTGACCGTACTGGAGTACTTAAGGCTATAGATCAACTAAAGATGTCCTCCAGCTCTGGAGATGACCAAATTGACTCTAAGGAGTTAATAAACACCAAACACATTTCTTCCACTTTCCTCTGCAACATATTCTCTCAATCTCTTAAACTCTCTGAAGTACCATCGGATTGGAAAGTTGCTAACGTCATACCCGCTCATAAGACAGGCGATCGCCAACTAATCAGCAACTATCGTCCCATCTCGTTCACCAGCGTTTCATGCAAACTCTTGGAGCACATTCTCTATTCTAACATAATAAACTTTCTAGACTCTCATAACCTCCTTTTCAAGCACCACCACGGATTTCGCAAGTCCTACTCATGCGAAACTCTGCTAACAGCATTTCTAACTGACGTTTTCTCAAATTTCAATTCCAATGCTCAAACCGACGCCATCTTTATTGACTTCTCCAAAGCATTTGACAGGGTCCCTCATCAACGTCTTTTAATGAAACTAAGAAATATTAATCTTCACCCCTCAGTAGTCAATTTGATTTCTGAATTCCGTACTAATCGCACACAGTACACTTCTATTAACAATATAAAATCTACCACAAGCACAGTAACGTCTGGCGTCCCTCAGGGAAGCGTTCTTGGCCCCCTTCTTTTTTTAATCTACATTAATGATCTCCACCATGGCATCACTTCTGAAGTACGTTGGTTCGCCGATGACTGTGTCTTATATAGACCCATTCATTCACGCCACGATCAGCTAACCTTGCAAAACGTTCTCCAACTTATAATTCAGTGGTGTCATAAATGGCAAATGGCTTTAAACTATAATAAATGTAAATCGCTATCTTTTTCCCGAAGTTCACATGTTCTATCCTCTTCTTACCACTTTTCTGGCATCCCAGTAACTGCTTGTTCATCGTATAAATATCTAGGAATTCATCTGACATCTGACCCGTCATGGACCACCCATACAACAACTGTCATCGCCGATGCTAACCGCACTTTCGGATTTCTTCGCCGTAACCTCAGACAAGCTACATCCCCCGTAAAACAACTAGCTTATACTACCTTGGTCAGAACTAAACTAGAATTCGCTTCTTCCATATGGTCACCGTGGCAGGCATACCTAACTAACAACCTGGAATCCGTTTAAAGCAGGGCCCTCTGTTTTATTTATTCCGACTATTCCCCTTACGCAAGCATATCAGGACTTCGCCAATCAGCTAACCTTGACACTCTTTCTCACCGCCGCAGGATGTCTCGTCTTTCTCTTATTCATCGGATCTTTTATTATAACAGTCATCTCAGACAAAGTTTGTTATCACCTCCTTACCGCATTTTCCCTCGTCTGGACCATTTTTGTAAACTCCGTCCGATTTCATCGTCAACCGTCACTCACCAAATGTCCACTTTACCATTGGCCATTGACGACTAAAACTCACCGCCTGACGTAATTGTTTCCTTATCTGATACTAAGAAATTTTCTGCAGCCATTAGCTTTTTTTTTCTAACCCACAACTAGATTACAGCGTGTTTTTGTAGATAAATAGTTTTGTTACTTGTTTTTTTTTTTTTAAGTGTTCACTTCCTTGTGTAATGCCCCCTGGGCCTTCAAGGAATAATAAATGATGATGATGATGATCCTGTTACCAGACGGCCCGCGATGAGTGCGCATGTGACGAATCGTCCTCATATCGAAAAGAGTGTATACCTTGCATCTGTAATAAGTTATAAAGTGTGTCTTTATTACTTGCTTTCAGATACTTTAAAGCGTACCTTACAGGGGGGTAAACCAAACCTCTCAAAAAATTTGACTTGAGCACGATCTAATATTTTTGGATAAATGCGTTCATGGTCGCATTGATTGTTCAACCCTCATATCAGCTAATAATATTGTCGCGAAGTTTTGCTCGCGCGAGTATTTAGTCTAGCTTCAGTTTATGTTTTTTGCCTTCTCCGAGAGTTCTTTCCGTCTACACGGGACGGCTGTTGGATTCCACCGGAGTCGGGGGGCCCCAACTGGGTGCGAACGTAAACGATGTATACCGCTACACTTAGTTTATACAACCCCGTGTTGGAAACGTTTTGTCTTGTGCATGTTTGCATTTGGGATCTCTACTTCGGAGGTGGTTTTGCTTTGCGTACGTATAACTTCTGTGGCTAAGAATGTGCTTTCTATTGTTTATGGCTGCTCTTGTGGGGTTCGTTTGCAATGTGTTCTGTCTCGTATATCGGCTTGTTTTTTGAATGTTCGTATTTGCTTTGGGCTCCGAGCCTTTTTATTGGTGCTAAGAAAACCCGTCTTGATTGGTCCTTCCAAAACTTTCTGATTGGTGGACTGGAGGACCCCAGAATGCTGCTGAACTCAATATAAGCGGCCACCGAAGGGCCGTAAGGCACTTGGCTCCCAGATACCAAGCCTTGGACATCTCCCTGCCTCTGGAAACCAACCTGCACGTCCGACCCCCCTTCGGCTGTGGAGCCGTCCGCCCGCTAGCTCGCAAACTTGGTCCCCCTTACGGCTGTGGAGGAGTTCGGCTCGCCCGCCTTTGTGTGGAACCTTGTTTGTCGAGTTTGGCTGTGGTCGGGGCCCCCGCTGAGGGTGTGTGGGGTCAGGGAGGACGGCAGGGAAAGTTTCCTTAGGTTAGGATTATTCCCACAACATTTAATGACGAATTAGCCGTATCTGTTGTAAAGATTTTATATCCTATCGCTTAAATAAAAAGTTGTATTTGTTAACATCAGGATCGTTCATAAACGGAGAAGAAGACACCTCTTAATTTCTTCGTGACAATATATATGTACCGCGAGTACGTTAGACGGTGTTGAGGAAGTCGAAGAGAAGAAAGAAGAAGGCACGAGGAATTGAAGTACCGATCGAGACTTTAGAAAGATGAAGATGAGGGTGTTGTTCTTTTTACCATTAAACCCAACGGTCACATAGACCTTCTGATGCTAAAGTCCACCGTCTCACTGATAGATTTTTAAGAATTCCACATGGTGCCGAAACCCGGGAGAAAGCTTCAAGTCATCGTATCGTGCTCAACAAGACGTTGCGAAGGCAAGTGAAACGGAAATCTTATTGATCACAAAGAGCCAAACGACGGAAGCATTACGACCGGGAGAAGTAACGCGAAGATAAACTCTTCTGCTTAGAGATCTACAAGGTTGGAAACGGCATCAGCTGACCACTGAGCTCACAAATAGCCTTGGATCGGTTGAAAGCCAAGCGTTCAGCCCGACGAGCCCAGAACACGCGGCTGATTAACGACGCCGACACGATCTTGAACGATCCACAGACAGACTTAGGCAGGCTCCACGCGGTCAAGGATCGGCTGTCTGCCAGCAACATCGAGCTAGACCGCATCAACGAGGAGCTGGAGCCACTATTGCCAACCACGGAGCTGGAAAATGAGTACGCTTCGGTAGCCGAATACCAAGACCACGCCATCAGGGTTCTCGCAGAGCTGCGATACAAGATCGAACACCTGGAGATCACCAGACGTAACCCTGTTCCTCCTACAACGGCCCCATTACAAAACGCTTCTGAAAGTATCCGCCCAGTGAGTGGTCCAAGATTGCCGAAACTGGACATAACCATTTTTAAAGGAGACATCAGCCACTGGCGCACTTGCTGGGAGCAGTTTGATGGAACAATCCACTCAAGTCGGGCATTGTCTACCACTGACAAGTTCCATTACTTACGACGCTACCTCGCAGGCGATGCAGCATCGGCAGTTGCCGGGTTACCGACGACCGAGCGGTGCTATGCAGATGCTATTGAACTCCTGAAACAGCGCTTCGGAGATCCCAAAAGAATAGAGCAGGAGCACCTATCAGCACTGCGAAACCTTCCTCAGATTCGATCTTCGGTTGACACCCGGGGTCTTCGCAAGCTTTATGATTCAACGCAGCTGAACATACGTTGCCTCAACGCCCTAGATGTTCCAACTGCAAGTTTTGCGGCAATGCTCAGCGACATTCTGATGAAGGCAATGCCATATGACATCGTCGTGCAATATCATCGGCAAGTCAGCTACAAGCTCTCAAGCAACGCAAATGTGATGCAGGGCGACGGTTCCGCATCAGAGACATCCACTGCCGCTTCGAATCTCAATGAGATTCTCAGTTTCCTCCGCATCGAAGTAGAAAGCAGAGAGCGAAGCGGCCACCCCGCAGTTCGAGGCAAGGAGCAAACAGACGAAACGAAGGACCAGTCCCAGCCGGCGGCATCAGCGCTCCATAGTGCGGCACCTTCAGTGCCAGGGGAATGCCTTTTTTGTCACTCGAAGAAGCACGAGACACAATTTTGCGATGCTCAGGAGACGCTATACAACAAAAAGAAAATGTTAGGAAGAGATGGGAGATGCTTCCGGTGTACTACAAAAGGGCATCGTGCTAGGGATTGCCGAAAAAGATTGATTTGCTCATCATGCGGTGGTCGACATGCCGTCACTATGTGTGACCCGTCATACACACGAACTAAAGAAGGAGCAGTCGCATGTGTGTCTTCGTCTAAGCCGTATGAAAAGAGAGATGACTCGTGTCAACGGACAATCGGAGATCGAGTCCACCTACAGACATTTAAAGCATGGGTCATCAACAAGGACACCGGCCGATATATAAGGGGAATTCTGGACGGAGGTAGTCAGCGATCATTTATTCAAGAAGACTTGGCGCAGCGATTGAATCTCAAGATTCTGCGGACGACGAAGCTTAAACTGAACACGTTTGGCAGCACTACCAGCAAGGAGCTTGAACATAGCAATGTAGTGGAGGTCCGCCTCAAGAGTCAATTTGACGATAGCGAGTGCTTAATCGAAGCGGTAACCATTGCGGGTATTTGCCAGGACATTGCAGCGCAAATTTCTGAGGACAGTTTTGTAGAGTTCTTACGCCTGCAAAATAGAAATCTAGCAGATGACACAGTGGTTCCAGAAGTGCAAGTTACTCCGGGAATTAGCTTACTTATTGGATCCGACCAAGTTTGGAAAATCCTCACAGGAGAGGTCGTGAGATGTAAGGAAAGCGAGGGGCTGGTGGCGGTCAACACGAAAATAGGTTGGACTTTGCAGGGACCGTCTATACCAAAAGGAATCTTGACGTCCGCATCGACTTTGATGGTATGTGTACTGAACACCCAAACTTTGACAGAGGATGAAATTACATCCGAATTACTAAAAGCCTTCTGGGAGCTGGATGCCATGGGAATTTCGGCTAAGGAAGCTGCGGACGACAATCTAAGCCTCTGCGCATATTTTGAAGACAACATAGTCAAAGATGGCCAACGATACGAAGTAGCGTTTCCTTGGAAGGAGGATTGCACAGAGCCCTTGCAGAACAATCGAGACATAGCAGTCTCACGCTTGCGTTCGCTTCTCAGACGACTTTCATCCAAAGAGGGCTTACTTCATCGGTACGACACCACCATCCGTCAGTACATAAAGTTAGGTCATGCGGAAGTGGTACCATCCGACTCGGAAAATGATAACAACAAACGCATCTATTACATGCCACACCGAGAAGTTGTCCGGGAGGAGTCTACAGCCACAAAGCTACGAGTAGTCTTCGACGCTTCGTCACATGCAAAAGGATGCAAGTCTCTCAATGACTGCCTGGAAAAGGAACCAAACCTGAATCCAGACATCCTCCAGATCCTTCTTCGGTTCAGATGGTATGCGATCGCCTTGACAGCTGACATTGAAAAGGCTTTCCTTCAGATAAAAATCAGTCAAAAAGACCGTGATGCGGTCAGATTCCTGTGGTTTGCCAATGAGCCCACCGAGCTGTTTGATTTAGAAAGCTTACAGGAATGGCGAATGACCAGAGTCCCTTTCGGGGTATCCTCCAGTCCTTTTCTATTATCTGGGACAATTCAACACCACCTAAAAATTGTGGCTGCTACAAAGAACATTGCTGAAAAAATGAGGAGCTCTTTTTATGTCGATGACATTTTGATGGGTGCCGACACGGTCGAAGAAGCGATTACGCTATACGAGACATCTAACTCTATCATGAAGGATGCGGGCATGAACTTGAGAAAATGGGCCTCCAACGAAAAGCGCGTGCAGCACATAATGAACGAAGCGGAAGCAGATGCGGTACCGGCAGACACAAACCTTAAGCTGTCCAGAATCTCCAAGGTGCTGGGAATGATTTGGGACAAGGACAGTGACAGTTTCAAGTTTTCGGTGGACTCTCTTACATCGTTCCTTCAGACAAAAGTAGACACCAAGCGTTCCATTCTGCAAGCTGCGTCAAGAATATTTGATCCCATGGGATTCATTGCCCCTTTCACTATACGAGCTAAGCTCCTTTTCCAGAAACTATGGAAACTGGGAGTGAACTGGGATGAAGAAATACCTGAGGAACTATATGTCGAATGGTCCAACTGGTGCAGAGACATTCCTAGCATCTACGCAGTACATGTACCAAGGCACAATAAGAATGAACAAAAAACACCGTTTAAAGAAGTCCAGTTGCACATATTCGTGGACGCCAGCACACAGGCATATGGAGCATGCGCCTATCTAAGAATCGAAGATAACAGCGGGCACGTTGGGACTACCTTAGTTACCGCAAAGTCAAGAGTGGCGCCTCTTAAGGTATTGTCTTTGCCACGATTGGAGCTCATGAGAGCCACAATTGGAACGAGGCTGCTGGAATACCTAGGTTGTACGTACACAGAGCTTAAAGAAACATACACCATGTGGACCGACTCGACAGATGTGCTAAGTTGGATAAGAGGTCCGGCGAGCAGGTGGAAGCCATTTGTCAAACACCGCGTTCTAGAAATTCAAACTGAGAGCGTGCCAGAGAAATGGAGACATTGCCCGGGAGACACTAACCCAGCAGGCCTGCTGACAAGAGGAGAATCTCCATCGATTCTTCGCGAAAGCTGTCTGTGGTGGAAAGGGCCGAAATGGCTCATTTCTGGAGCAGATGACTGGCCGGAAACCCCACCTCAATTAGGGGAACCCAATGAGCTCGAAACAAATGAGTTGAAACCGACCCAGGTGTACCTGCAGACAGATGGTCAAGAAACGGCCGCACTTTTTGATCTAAAGAAGTACAACGGGTATCAGAAGGTGCTTAGAATAACAGCCTGGGTGATGAGGTTTGCGCGTAACAGCAGTTCTAAAGAAAATAGACAAGTCGGCCAATTGGAGGCCGTAGAATATGCTGCAGCAGAACAATATTGGATAAAGCAAGCTCAAGGACAAGCCTTCTCAAGGGAGATTCAGTTGCTTTCTAGCAATCAGGACATTGAGCCGGCCTCTCCTCTTTCGGATCTGCACCCATTTCTAGACCATGATAATACGCTCAAGGTAACGGGACGGCTGCAGCAATTCAACGCCCCTTGCTCCGTGACACAGCCGATCATATTACCGAACGATCATCGTCTGACTGAGCTGATTATTATGGATGCTCATTATCAAGTCGGCCATGAAGGAGTATCTAGCACCATGGCCACCCTCCGACAGCGATTTTGGATACCTCGAGCACGACAGGTAATTAAGAAGACTATCCGAAACTGTCTTCTATGTTCGAGGTTTCGCACGAAGCCTACACTTGTGCCGTTCGCTCCCCTTCCAGCGGAACGAGTGAATGTTACAAAGCCGTTTGAGATCTCAGGCATTGACTTCGCAGGACCTTTATATGTGAAGGCAGCGAGTGCAGGAACTAGCAGCTCTAAGGCGTATATTGTCTTGTTTACGTGCGCGACAACAAGAGCTGTCCATCTAAAGCTCTCGAGCGACCTCTCCACGGAAGCGTTTCTTCTAGCATTTCGAAGGTTCATTTCCCGAAGGGGAATACCAAGTACAATATACTTTGACAATGCTACTTCCTTCAAGAGGGCGTCGGCTGACTTAAGGGTAATTTGGAACTCCCTGAGTCATCCGGACTTATCGTCATACCATGCTGAACGGAGAATTAGATGGAAATGTATTGTTGAAAGCGCTCCCTGGTGGGGAGGATGGTGGGAGAGGTTAGTTCGCTCAGTAAAGGTAGTTTTAAGGAAAGTTTTGGGAAGAAGCAGTCTCAAGTTTGAAGAGCTAGCAACGGTGCTTGTAGAAGCAGAAGCCATTATTAATTCCCGACCATTAACATACGTTTACTCCGACCTCAAGGGGCCGACACCTGTCAGTCCAGCTCATTTTCTGATTGGACAAAGCCTCATTGTTCTTCCGGAAGTCGGCTCAAACTCTCAGCTTCCCAAGACCATGACTCACAGGGAATCCACTCGGAGGCTGAGGTATAGACAACTGATTATGGACCACTTTTGGAATCGGTGGAGTAAAGAGTATATCGTGCAACTGCGATCAGCTCATCAATACCGAAATGTCAAGGCTGCTTCGTTGAAAGTTGATGACGTAGTCCTGTTAGAGGACAAAAAATGTCCAAGATATTTTTGGAAGCTCGCCCGAGTTACAGAAGTCTACGCTGGAACAGATGGGTGCGTTAGAGCATGTCTCGTCAGAGACAAAGATGGCAACGTTTATCGAAGACCAGTTCAAAAGCTGCATCTACTTGAAATCCATTCAGCTTTGCTTGCTGGGGAGGATGTTGAGGAAGTCGAAGAGAAGAAAGAAGAAGGCACGAGGAATTGAAGTACCGATCGAGACTTTAGAAAGATGAAGATGAGGGTGTTGTTCTTTTTACCATTAAACCCAACGGTCACATAGACCTTCTGATGCTAAAGTCCACCGTCTCACTGATAGATCTTTAAGAATTCCACAGACGGTAAATCCCACTTTCTCAGTTAAAAAATCAGACTTTCCAGTCCCATGAATTGCATCCAACATTTTTATAACAGGTTCAGTACAACCAGCATCGATATTTTCAACTCAAGTGTTCAAGCGTTTAGGCGTTCAATGGCTGATATTTAACTGTTACCCATTTCCTATTCCCCCATAATAAATATTAGCTGTTGCACTTGTTGTAGATTTCTTGTGTGTGGTCCTTTTGACCATGTGCAGCATTACTTAGGCCACTCGCCGTCCATGAGCACGAAAAATAAACAAATGAAATAATTTAGTATATCAATAATATAAATATAATTTAGTGGCGTCTTTATTAGTTTTTGAACCAATGATTCTAATGCCTCTACCATTATAAACTTGTCAAGTGATACAACACCTATACCATTCTAAACATCTCCAGGGATTCTAACGCCTTTCACATAAACGTTCTCTACAACTTTTGCAGCTCCAGTTGTTGCTAATCCTGCTAATGCCACTTTGACAAGTAATGGCAGTGCTCTAGATGCTGAAGCTTCAATAATATGGAAAAAAAACACCTTTTGAAGTCTTAAGATTTTTTAATTCGGACTTTATTAAATTTTATATCCACTTGTTTATCCTTTTTTAGTTTCTCAATTTAGGTAGAGATAATACACAATTTAGAATTTTTAGGATTGACCCTTGGATTCATTGGTATTGCAATTCTCCTTTCTGAATTAAAGTCCTACGTTACTTTGTTGACCTTCTGAAAGATGGATTGGATGTATAATTTACATTTACATCAGATAAAAAAAATGATTTGTAATTCTGCAAACAATTATTTTACCATCAGATAAAGTTCCATTTAATTTTCTACCAAAATTATACATCATAGACATTCCATACCTTGAAGCTCGTGTAGTTCGAGGTTCAACATGAGTTAAATAAGGGGTGTTAAATGCTATCAAATGGATTTGTAGGTGTATTTTTCACATCAAAAAAGAACATTGAATAAATTCTTCTAAATATCATGCCAATTGAACGTGTACTGTGTGTGAAGGATCTTGGCGTGTACGTTGATAGTGCCTTGTCTTTTAGAAATCATGTATCTTTTGTGGTAGGAAGTTCTATGAGAGTTCTGGGAATCATATCCCGTTTGTCGAAGAATTTCAGGAGGCCTCATTGTTTGTTACATCTTTACAAATCTTTAGTTAGGTCACGTTTGGAATTTGCCTCGGTAATATGGAACTCAATATCTAGGGCACAGGCCTTGACCATCGAAAATGTTCAAAAAAGATTGATTCGTATTGTTTACGATAGGTACTTTGAAAGGCGCTGTTATTATGACTATGAATACATACTTAGGTCATTTTCGCTTACACTCTTGTCTGAAAGGCGAACGATTCATGATTTTGTATTTTTGCATAAGGTTGTGAATAGTGTAATTGATTCGCCATCAATGCTCAGCAAAGTTAATTTTCATGTTAACTTACGCCATACTAGACATCCCGTATGCTTTGATGTACGTTCACCTTGTTGTACTTCACCGCTTTCTCGGATTCAGACATTATACAACAGCATTGCTCCTAAGCACCTCGATTTCTGTACATCCATTTCATTGTACCGCCATCAGTTGAATAACCTTGTAATTTACTGATAACATTTTGTTTGTTTATTTGTTTTTGGGTGATGGTAATATACCAACGTGTTTCTAGGATTGAACAGGTGCACCAAAGTGAAGACCGCTGTGGTTGTTTTTGGGCACTGAAAATAAAGTCATTATTATTATTATTATTATTATTATTAAATGTGCGTTTTGTTACAACTGCTCCAGTGTATATATCTTATTAAATATTGCCCTCGGAAATATCTTGGAAATCAAGATCGTACTGCATAGAATCTAGTGGTGCCTGGAGACTTACCAGACTTGAGGCTTGGCAGACTGGTTTCAGGGAGGCAATAAGAACCCCGGACAGGATAAAACTCCATTACGAGGAAGTGATGGCCGACAAAGATGCGACATACCCAAGGCATATTGTAGCGCTGGCTATCAAAAAATATTTGATGAGGTGCCTCACTGGGCAGTCATCCAAGATGCCAAAGACTGTAGTATGAGGGGTAAAACGCTTCGGTTTATACGTAGCTTCTTCACAAACAGAAAGTTTCAAGTGAAGGTCGGAGGAACGAGGGGACCAGAGATGTCCAACAGCAAGGGGGTCCCACAAGGGGCTGTAATATCACCAACCCTTATTGGTGATGGCTGGTCTCCCAGCCAGAGTCAGACCCGTTACGGTCTTTCGATTTACTAGATATGCCGACGACATCACATTACGGAAAAGGGGAGGAGCAATGACTAACCAGGAGCAGACCATTCAGCGAGGGATAAGTGAAGTCCTCGAGTATCTCCAGAGTGTCGGCATGCAAGCGTCGCCTGAAAATACTCAATGCAAGGTCATGGCCAGGACGAGAGATCATCGAAAAGACTTCGCGGACCAAGTCTTACACATCCACGGGCAAACAATAACGAGAGAAAAGCAAATAAAGATACTCGGAGTGACGTTCGAACAAACCGCCCGCAGTATGAAATGGTTACCTGCTCTGGAAAAATCACTGGGGTAGACTATAAAGCTTGTGTGAAAGACGACATCCAAGTCCTGGGGAGCCGACGTAGACGCCATCAGGATTTTGAAAAACGCGATACTAAAACGGTCAAGGCACTATATAGCTGTAATTGGCTCAACATATCCAAAACGCAATGGAAGCGAATAGAACGAATAAATCACCGCACCATGAGACTTGTCACGGGACTTCCCAATTATATAGCCTTGGAAGACCTAAAAATAATGCAGAAATAAGCCAGATCCAAGACCGGGCGGAAGTGCAGAGCGAATAGCGCACTTTCAAAGGCTTGAGAAAAAGAACCATGAAAAAAGCTACTTAAAATCATGGACTACGAGGCAGAGGGGAGACTTTCATTGGAAGACCCAGCACCACCGTGGCAAGACACAAATATCGTTGATCATCGACCCCTGCCCAAGGCGCATAACCAAGGATGCAGAGCACGGGCGGCAACACAACACGCTAAATGGTGCGACGAACACGCGCACGAAGAGGAAATCAAATTCACAGACGCGTCTAAGACAGAAATAACCACAGCCACGGCTCGGATCGACCCCAAGACAGGGAGAGAAAGCATGGCATGGCTACAGAACTCCTCCGTGCGCGGAGCAGAACTCAGGGCAATCCTTCAATCGACCATCGATATACTGAAAAACACGGAAGGGCCAAGGAGAGCGAGAATTTTTACTGACTCACAAGAGGCACCGCGAGCGTGTTGAGACAGCAAACCCAAAAGCAGAACAACCAAGAGAATTAAAGCGATTGCCACAGAGCTAAGAGCGAAGGGCAGCGTGCTGACACTAGAGTAGATTCCGGGCCAAGCACAGTTTCCCGGGAACGAGTGGACTCACCAAGTCGCAGTGGAGGCAGCAACAGCTTCGTGACAGGCTCAACCACTCGGGAGGACAACGAGGAAACGGAAGACCCCGTGAAGAAGGCTGACTAACAAAGCTTACCTCAGGGGATTCGTACCGACAGAGGAAGAATCACTACCAAATGAATACGGAAGATGGGAAGCGACCAGACTTCACAGAATCAGAACCGGCGCGGCACTAACGCCGGTCAAACTGGCAGCCTTTGGGCCACTGAAGGAAGGAAACCCTATCTGCGAGGCCTGCAGCGAAAATAAGGTGGCAGGTATCAAGCACCTACTCTGGGAGTGCAAAGGCCTGGAAGACCACAGAAAAATGGCGCAGGAAAAATTACCCGCTCAGGACCAACCAAGGGGGCTTAGCGAGTGGACTCACACCAGAGGCCAGGAACAGCGCCGAAAAGATATCCTGGACTCCCTGGTTTAGTTCATCAGGGAATCCGGGGCTCATAAATTCATCTAATAGCACCATAGACCCCCTCCTTATAACCTCCAACCCCTCGTCTCAGAGCACACCACTCATAGACGAGAATCCTATCATATATAATAAACAAGTTCTTTCTCTCTTTATTATATCCTGCTTCTAAGAATGCATAATACGCACCCTCGATAAAAAAATGTTGAAGTAAAGTTACTATTATTGGAAAGAACCTTCACAGTTTACTTCAGCACTCATCGATTCAAGATTTATATTGTTGAAATATGTTACTTCCAGCTGCAAAATTTATTCTTGCAGTCTTTTGAAAAAGAAACAATATAATATAGTTTGGTTTACATAAGACTGTTGGAAAATCTAGTATGTTCAGCACTATCACAATCAGTAGCTCTACTGATTGTAAAGAACTGCCATTCATATGGTACAATCTCATTGCTCACTAATTTTTCGGTTAAAAAGGCGCTGAAATCGATTCTGAGATCGTCCTTTTGTGGTGACAACTCAATCTAGACGCTCTAAGCATCCCAACAAACCCAAAACCACAACCGTGCGTAGCTTGTTTCCTCGTTAAAAGCGTGTTCAAAAATCGTGACACGCCCTTTTTGGGAAGACTTCCCAGTGAAGTGGCGACGAAGGGTGCTTGTCGGCGAGTTGCGAGCGATGGCTTCGCCCGCGGAGAAAAAAAAAGGAGTCTTATCCGAATGTGTACCAATCAGACTTTCATCGAAACGAGTTATAATAAAATCATTCGGAATGTACGCGTATTGTAAGGCTTTCATTGGTCCACACATTGTAGTCCGCGAGAAAAAAGAATCCGCCAGTTTTTCTATTGCCCTGAGACGAATAGGCGGTTTCGTAATATAGGATTTGGTATATGTGGGAATTAGCACATTATAATAAACAATATAAGATCAAAAACGACTTTTTCAAAAATGACTTCAGCGCCCCTTTAAGTACGGCACTATAAGATACGATATGATATATTTTATTTTTCACCACAATTACATGCGGTGATATAGGGGGCCGAAGACCAATCTGGGGAAATGCAACTTGACAAAGCTCCGGGCTCCCCATTCAGCAGCGACGACGGAGCAAGACAGGCATCAAGATAAAAGAAGGTCAAACCAAAGCCTCCTTTATACTTACATAGCCTGACGGTTCGACGACGGAGCCATAGAGTACCCGGTCGCAGGTTTGGAGCGCGAGGATCTGGTAGCACAGAGCATCAAAGAGCCATTTCTCGGGGAGCCTGGACGTCAGCGCACAGCTTTTGCAGCGGCGAGGACCTAAAACATATTTTCGGGTCCTCGCGTCCTGCCGCGGCGTCTCGCGGCAGCGGCGATACGCTGCGTTTCGGCGTCTCGCCGCAGAGGGGCGAGACGCCGAAACCAACTTAGCCAAACTAAGTTGCAATGACACAAATGAGAATAAATCAACGAGTTATATAAAATCTTTTTATATTACTCGTCGCAGCGTCTCGTCGTAGCGTCTCGCGGCAGCGGCGAGACGCTGCGTTTCGGCGTCTCGCCGCAGAGGGGCGCCAGTCACGTGGCTCTTCTCCCATCCATTGTCTGCCGCTCCACCTTTTCTATTTCGGCGGCCGCTTCCCGTGGCGATCTGCCAGGCTTTGTCAGTATATAGGAGGCTATGGTCAAACACATTATTAATAAAAAGAGTCTAATCAACATTTTGAATATGAAGCTATTGGAAAGTTCGGCTATGTTTACATTGCGATTGAAATGGTTGTTTAATAAAAAAAAATTAGAAGTGTGCACTAATGTCTGCATTCCATAATTAGTTTTAAATTTTAGCATTTGCCAAAGCTGGTAACCTTTGAATAAGTAGTACTCACTTTTGCTCGTTTAAATCTGCAAGCTGAGAAATAAAATCTAAGTTTCAATCTGCTGCATACTGATACGCAGTGGTTAAACGGTAATTATGGTAATTATATAATTGGTGTACGCTAAGGATTCTGTATAATTTAAATACTGAATGTGTTAGATGAGCGTAAGAAACGTTTGGTATTACTCTTATTGCCTTTTTGTAGTAGATGTATTAAGATATGAAAAATATTATTACGCCAAACTAAGTTGCAATGACACAAATGAGAATAAATCAACGAGTTATATAAAAACGTTTTTTACACTTGTTGGGAGAACTTGTCTTTATTTGTTTAAAATTTACTTAACTTAGAAGAATATTTATATTACCATTCCATAGCCTCTCTGAAAGGAAAAAAAAAATACTCCAAGTGTTTTAATGCTACTTACAAACTCAAAGTTTAAAGACCCGAAATTAAGTGTGTTACAAATTTTGTTATTTAAAAAACGTGGACGGAACATGAGAGATTTGGTTTTCTTGACAGTAATATGCAAGCAGTTTATCTCAGTCTATGATTTTAGATTGAAAAGAAAGGCATTAGCTTTGTTTTCAAGACTATCATCTCGTATGCCCTAACAAATAATGCTCGTGTCATCTGCATAGATGCCATATTTCCAACTGTGATATATTTTTACGATATTATTGATGTGCAACAAAAGAGGAGTGATTAAAAATGCTACCTTGCGAAACTACAAATGTTATATTCGAAGACAATTTATGTTCATCACTCTGAACGGACCGCAAACAATATTATACGTATGATCTAATAAGCTTGAGAAGAAGATCGTCGATGCCATATACGAACATTTTATCAAGCAGAATGGAATGATTACTACAATCCAAATGCTTTACAAAACTCTAAAAATATTCTTAGCTGAAAACTCTATGTTCAAATTTTTAAGTATACATTCTTTTTGAATCAGAAATGCTGCTTCCGGAAGCCGAATGGTCAGTCCGTAAGGGAGTACGTATCGCAAAAATTTACAATACGAACGTGAATAAATTTTTCTAGACTTTTTGAAAACACTGGTAGTATATGTATAAGGCGGTAGTTTCATAAATCGTCTTAATTTCAAGCTTTGAAAAGGGCTGAAACTTTTGCAACTTTCCTTTTTTTATGGAAACACCACAAGATAATGCAAAGTTGTAGATGTACGGTTGACATGGGGCAATAATATCAGCCACATGTTTTACCGGTTTAATTTGTAACTAATCGGAATCGCGACTACGTCTGTTGTTAAGACTCGTTATTAAAGAACAAACTTCAGCTTCATGTGTGAGGTACAAGAATAGTGATTCCAAAATTTGCAATAGGTTCTTTGATGCTTCAGCGTTATAACTGCTGCTACCTATATTCACAAAAAAAAATTGTTAAATACGTTGGCTAAATTTAGTCATTCAAAACTGCGCCTTGGTGGTTTATAATATTATATCCTTGATTTTTATTTGGCTAGTAAGACGTACTAAAACACTATTTATTAGTTTCCATAATATATCAACCTATATTCAGACACTCGGAATCAAAAAGAGGTGAATAGTATTTTTTTCCGAGCATATAATTTTTTTAGTCAATTTGTTTCTATATTTTTAACTGTGCTAAGACCGTTAGATCCCAAGTTGTGAGAACTTTTTTTTTTCAAAATGTTGATATTTTCTACGTGTCTTGCTAAAAAATCACCGAGGTCATCCTGGAAAATTTAACAGTCATATTTACAAAACAATATTCACAAATTTGTTTTAATGTTTTTTATAAACTTGTTACAAGCAGTATGTACGTCGACTAAATAGATTATATCATTCCAATTTAAGGAAATCAATTTTTAGCTAAATGCATCCGCCGGCGTAATCGGTGTATATTTTTTAAATGCCTTAGTACTGTCCGGTTTACATGCGTCTTGTTCTTTGTCGACAAACATAAGTATGAGAAAAGGGTCCGAAACTTATTACGTCCGTCTTGACCGTTTCCTTTTTTCTTAAATTTGTAATAAATTTACCATCAAGTAATGTTGATTTTTACGGCTTAGTGCGTGTGGAATGAGCAATCATATTCATAAAGTTATTCATAGCTAATAATATTAACAATCAGTAGTGTTTGGGGCATCTTCTAACAAATTTACATTTATATCGCCACCAAAAAAAACAAAACAAAAAAAAACTATCTGCTTTCGTTTGTGATTCGCAACAATTTATCAAAAAAATCAATCACACTACGTCACCGCTTGGCAGCCGATATGATTCACTTAAGCATTTAAATGATTCAAAAAGAAACGTAAGATTGTCAGATTCAGCCGATCTAACGTTCAAGTCAGCTTCAAATTATTATTTTTTTTTTTTACTGCATCATTGCACGATTGTTTTGACAAAAATAAACCGACGGCATCTCAGATTAACGAGGAAACAAGTCACACGACCCTTCCTTCTATGCTCGAAAGGTCCTTTGCCATTCCAGAGGGCACAACGCAGCACACAAAAATGACAGGGTAAGTGGCAGCAGCGACGCCAAGTTTACCGGAAACGTTTGGATACTTATAAAGTAAACAAAAGTTCAAGGAGCAAAGGAGCAGAGTTTCAGACGGGCGCGACGATTGCCGTCGCAGCTGCCAGGTGAAGAGCAGACGCGAACATTTCTCTTATGGTGTTGAAGACAGCAGCGGCGCCGTGGTGCGGCCAATCCCAGGTGATGCGGACGTTTTGTGTCGATATCAGTGCCAGATGAAACAGCACTGCCGATCCTCGGCGCAGCAGGCCTGGGGTAGGGAAATGGCCACCAGTGTTGCGGAGTTGCCACTCCGGAGTTGGAATGATTCCGGAATCATTCCGAATTTTCGCGACCCCGGAATGGAATGGGAATGGAATGGCGGCAGCGTTGAGGGGAATGGAATGGGAATGGAATTAGATGCCTTTTGCCCGGAATGGAATGGGAATGGAATAGACCCGGTTCTTCTATTTCTTTTTTTTTAACGGTCAGCGAACTTGAGCCAGTCAGCGGGCCAGTTGCTCAGAAATAGAATGAGCGGGCGGGAAACAGCTAACCCGCGTGGAGCTCTAAGGGCTCATTCACACTGGAAGCGGATCCGCGTTCGCAAAGCGGTTGCGAACGCGGTTGTATAAGGATTCAGTACAATTGCACGCGCACACGATGACATCAAATGCGCGTGCAATTGCACTGGATCTTTATACAACCGCTTTCGCAACCGCTTCGCGAACGCGGATCCGCTTCCAGTGTGAATGGGGGGTAACAGACTTAAGGCTGGCCGGTTCACACTAAGTTCACACATGCAGCGAAGCGCTAATGTAGCGCTGCTCACGTGCCGTCTGCTACTTATTGTCTGCCATGAACGACAGAATTGACGGTGCGACGATAAACGATACAGCCCGCTTTGGATTAGTACGCAGAGGTGTTTATATTTGTTTAATTGATGATATTCCGATGTAACTGGATACCGAAATTCAAAAGGTGCAGCAGATCTTAAAACATATTCTGAGTAAGAAAATAATTTTTAAATCGTTGAACTAATTCCAGGGTTTCAGTTATGTTCGATTCTAGAGCTGAGCTCTTAGGCACCCGTTTCCGCGTATAGCGGCGTCGGCGTCGCCGTTGCCGTCATCCACTTCATGGTAATAATACATACCATAACTAGCACAATCGCGCAAAATCGTGCACGTAAACTATCACCGAAACTGGCACCTTGAGAAATTAGAGAAATATCAAGCTCCGAAAATCAAGTCGCTTATAATACTTGTCTTCCAGGTGCACGGCTGTTATAAGCGCACCGTCTCGCGTTTTAGATACGACTAGCTGAACTACAAAATAAGCTTTCAGAGTTACTACGATACTCACCGCTTTCCCCAAGTATGCTGGAAATGCAGGAAATACAGTTGGAATGCTGCCCGGTCGAGTCTTCTCGTTTGACCGTTTGTATCAAAGCAGTCATATTCGAAGTGCGCTGAACACAGAACATCAGTATTCTTAGGTGACCAACCATCCCCCCCCCCCCTCCCCCGCCAAACACACACACACAGCACGCCGAGAGTTGTCTTTGGGAAACTGGGGACGTGCAAACATGTTTAAGGCATTTATTTTGCCGTTAAAATACGTGTAATCATCAGGCTTTCTCCCGTAAGCCTGCTACCATGCAGTAGTGAGCTACAGACGCTTTACAGACGTGCCAGATTACAGCCGCTACTGTTGACCTTTTCTCATCTTGCTGAGATACCGAGCCACTAAAACCGTTGACGATCCTCCACAAAGGCCAATAGAGAAAAAGAAAGAGTCAGAAAAGAAAGAACAGAGAGGTTAACCTAGCTTAAAGTCCTGGTTGGCTACTTTGTTTTGGTGAGTGGGTTGTGGGGAATTAAAAGAGAATGGGAATAATAGAAGAATATAAAACAATAAACCCGTCGAAGAAAAAAAAAAAAGAAATAGTGGCATTGTTCAGAATGGAAGCTTGGGCGTGTTGGTAAGGCATGATTATTTAAAACGCACAGCGAAACAGACGGGACGGAAGAAAGGAGACAGACAACCGCTGAAATTACAACTGAAGTTTTAATCGTCGAGGCGCAGCCTGTATATACGATCAAACAAAGGAAACTCATAAAGCCAATAACACCCCACTGCAACCCGCACCATCATCGCGCATGCTGTCGTTGTTTAAGAAAATCTAATTCTTTAGCCGACAAAAGAACTGACGGGGCACTGACACACTCTTCCCCCAAGCGCGCTATACGCCCTGCCTTTATAATTTCCCTGGTCAAGGCATTTTCACTTCTTCCAATGACAGTACATTAGTTTTTAAATTCCGCATCACAGCCACAGTCACGACAATGAATGCCGAAGTGGCCTGATACTACCTTGTTTACATTGTAACAATGCTCTCTTAACCTATCATATAGGCATCTGCCCGTCTGACCTACGTAATGTTTACGACAGGATAGTGGAATGGAGTAAACAACTTTCTCTGTACAATAAACAAACCGATTTTGATGCTTCTTTGTGCGCTCTATAGGGGCCTCCCGGTAGACTGATTGACATTTTTGCAAAGCTTAGACAACTTGTTCGGGGCAGAGAAGACCACAGTGACGTCCACCCGCTTTCCTATTTTCTTTAAGCCATGGGAAGTGCTATGTAAATAGGGGACCACGGCAACATTGTTTCTTCTGTCTTTAAAAGCGTTTTCCCTATTTGCACCGCCTTCTAATTTTTTTTTTTTTTCAAAGCGCCTGCTACTGACGCTAATAGGTGTTCCGGATAATGGGCTGACCGAAGGCGGGAAACTTGAGCGTTAAAGCTCACCTGTGTTTGATGGAAGCAGGATTTCTTCAGGGCATTCGAAAAGCACAAACTCACAATGCCCCTTTTTACCACTTTTGCATGGGCGGATTGATAAGATAAAAGTGGCTTTAGTCGACGAGGTTCGAACGACCAAGAAACGTGCTCTTCCAAAAAAAATGAGGACGGAGGTCGAGGAAACGTATGAACCTTTTGGCAGCCAACTCGTGAGTCAGAACCAATGGGGCCAAACAATCACCAAACACAGACAACACACTTGACACAAAGTGGGTCACGTCATGCTTGGTGATATCTAAAATCACGAGATAGTCGTCAACGCATCTAATTTTTTTTACCACATTTGGACTGTCTAAAAGGCTAAAAAGGTCTCTGTCATGATGTACGAGGTATATGTCACCGAGAATGGGGACGAAGCAAGACCCTATGCACACACCCTTCCTTTGGAAATAAGAGCTCTGTTCCCACGATGCGAACGTTGATCTAAGCTAAAGGAAAGTAATTCGAGAAAGCCCCCGACTGACACGCCTGTCGCATAATGGAAAGCGACTGACCCAAACCTATCTATGCGCTCCTCGACATAGAACAGCAATTTCCCGTGGGGTAGTGAATAAAACAAATCTTTGATGTCCAAAGAGCATGCGTTGAGACTTTCGTCATTATGTTCGTTTATAAAACCCAATGAGTTGGTTAGAGTCCCTTAGAAGGAAGGGGTCATGACAGTAAGTAGGTCTAACTTCTCTTGCAAAAACAGGGCAATCGATTTCTGCCAGGTCCCCTTTTCTGAAACTACTACTCGTAAAGAGCAGTCAACCTTATGTGTTTTCGTAGTGAAAAACATGTTTAAACTGAGGTTTTTTGTACTATCGACTGACTTGAGCAAATGACTCAAATCCAGCGACCGACAGAGCTTCTTAGCTTCCTTCTTGAATTTTTCAAGTGAAGTTTCGTTAGCACATTTGAAAGTACAGGGTGATACAAGGGGACGCCAGGCTCTTTAAATCGACCGGAAAATTCGGTTTCTTAACCTGTCGCGCTACGACTTTGTACAGCGTTGCCCACAAATGGTGCTTTTCTTTTTTTTTCTTTTTTTTTGTAAAATTTGCAAAGAGCGAACTTACCTGAGGAAAAAGTAAAGAAAGAAAAAGGCTTACCTCCTATGGAAACGCAGCGACGCCACCGGTCTTCAAACATCACGGCGCCGTTTCGCACGGGAAATAAGTGATGGCGCAAGCGGTCGCGACGCCAACTGCCGCCAACGAACGAGCAGACGACGCCGAGAGCCGGCGTATTTAGCAGACAAGGAACTGAAGTTCCTTGCTGTTATCGCGCCTGTCTTTTTTGTTTCTGCGACTGTCGCCGCCTGCGGAACGCGCGCCGGTTTTGAGTCGAAAAGATTGTCTGCTAAAGACGCTGGCTCTCGGCACCGTATGCTCGTTCGTTGGCGGCGTTCGTTGCGCCATCTCTTGTGTCCCGTGCGAAACGACGCCGTGTTGTTTGAAGACCGGTGACGTCGCTGCGTTTCTATAAAATTTAAGCCTTTTTCTTTCTTTACTTTTCCTCAGGTAAGTTCGCTCTTTGCAAATTTTACAAAAAAAAAAAAAAAAAAAACACCATCTGTGGGCAACACTGCACAAAGTCATAACGCGATAGGTTAAGAAACCGAATTTTCCGGTAGATTTAAAGAGCCTGGCGTCTCCTTGAATCACCCTGTAGAAGCAATTGCCTAGCAAGCTTTTTTGCCGTACATTTCCTTTGATAAGACAACAAACCCTCCTCCTTATCAGCAGCTAACAAAGTCAAAGGATTCCCTTTTAAGTATGACTCAACCCGTTTTGTTGGGAGACAGTTCACAGGGGGCCTGCAGCGCAGCAACCCGTCAACACCCTCCGGCGTACATCGATCACTCTTGTCGCATCCTTACCCACGCGTGCCAAGCTCTTTGTGCACGCGCGTTACCTAGCGTTCCGAGCCCGCAGCGCCACTGCGCTGCTGGCGGTGTTTGTTATTAAAAGCTTCTTCTCTCGTTTGGAACGAACGTCTCTCTCTCTCGTTTCCGGGCTCACACGGGGCTTCGACGCTTCCTAGCGTCCGAGACCTACCGCTCGACAGCACAACTCTCAGTCTCTGGCGCACGTCTGGACTTGCCTGACACAGGTGAGCAACTCTGCTGCCGTCTTCCTGGGCTCAACGGCGTCCCTTGCCGAGGACTCGGTGAACACCATCAGGGAGCGTTGCGTTTTCTACCACATGAACAGGATTGTGTGATGTCGAAGGCTTCGTGGGCAGCAATCCACGCAGATGGTGCAAGGTGTGTCCCCAAATGAAGTCTGCCGTCCTATCAGTGAGGACAACGTACTCTCTCCACTTTTTCGTGGCACTGGGGGGGGGGGGGGGGGGGGGGGGGCTTTCTGTATTGTGAAGATGCAAGTACAGGCATTTCCGGTAGTGGTGAACCTGTCTTTGCCATTTGGATATTAAAATCTTGCAGATTCTTATCCCGTGTCCTGCCGACGGAGTGAAACCACCAAACAAGGGCTTGACCTCAAGGTGCAGTAGATTCGCACGAATGCAGAACACAAACGACCGTGGGCGGCAAACCGTAATGGCGATGAGGTTGACGAGAAAGCAAGGGGTTAAGAATAAACATTTAAAAAAGCCCGATGTACTAGAAATAAGATTGTTCAGGATGGAAGCTTGTGGAAAATGTTCCTAAAGAAAGAAGAAACAAAGTTGCCGTAATCCCCTATTTACAGAACATTTCCCATGGCTTAAAGAAAATAGGGTTTAAAGAAAATAGGAAAGCGGGTAGACGTCACCGTGGTCTTCTCTGCCCCAAACAAGTTGTCTAAGCTTTGCAGAAATGTCAATCAGTCTACCGGGAAGCCCCTGGAGTGCACAAAGAAGCATCAAAATTGATTTGTTCATTGTACAGAGAAAGTTCTTTACTCCATTCCACTATCCTGTGGTAAACAGTTCGTAGGTCAGACGGGCAGATGCCTCAATGATAGGTTAACAGAGCAGGGTTACAATGTAAATAGGGTAGTATCAGGCCACTTGGGCATTCATTCTCGTCACTGTGGTTGTGATGCGGTATTAAAAAAAAATGTACTGTCATGGGAAGAAGTGTCAGTGCCTTGAGCAGAGACTATAACGCGCTTGGGGGAAGAGTGTGTCAGCGCCCCGTCAGTTCTTTTGTCGGCTAAGGAATTATATTTACTTTGACGACGACACATGCGCGATGATGGTGCGGGTTTCAGTGGGGTGTTATTGACTTTGTGTGTGTTTTTTTTTTTTTTTTTTGATTGTGTATACAAACTACGATTTGATGATTAAAACTTCAGTTGTAAGTTCAGCGGTTGTTTGTCCCCTTTCTTCCGTCCCGTCTGTTTTGCTGTACGTTTTATATAAAAAAAAAATAGAGGCATTAGAGCACAATGTATAGAACGCATTACAAATAAAGTACGTGTGTCTTTTAAAGGCAGAACTTCAGCTGCATTTCCTTTAGAAAAGGCAGAAAAGCTTTTGGGACCTTCGCTGCATTCTGAGGGCTGGCCCAGGTGCCGAGCACTTTAATGACAGAAAACGGTCGGCTGTCTAGTTGCAACAACGTACTCTTGAGGTCTTCTCTTTCCGCGTCGTAGATTCGGCAGTCGAACAAAAGGTGAGCAATTGTTTCATCACATTCACACGTTGGACACTCCGATGCTCTGGCTTGTCCGATGCGGTGAAGGAAAGATTGTGTATAAGCCACACCCGCAGCCGGAGCCGGCTGCGGCCACAGCCGGAGGCGATGTATGACTGCCTCTGTCCTCCGGGGAAGATCACATGGAAGTTGAAAGGCAAGATTTGGGTCCAACGCGTAGAGGGGAGCATAATGGTAGGAGACATCGTGCCACAGCCTTCTCCTTGCGCTGGCGGCGTGACGATTGATAAGGCATCTAATGTCATTCCGACAATACGGAACTGTAATAGTTGTATCTAGAGAATGGGCTGACTTCGCACCTGCATCTGCAGCCTCGTTTCCATTGAAACTGGATTGTGTGTCCTGGTATCCATTGAAACTGGATAGTGTGTCCGAGATCCAAACACTGCATAAGGAGGGTTATTATTTCGAAAACCACTTGGTCATTTTGGCCGCGTCGCAAAGGCAATGCTGGGGAGAAGGACACAGCAGGATCTAAAATGGCAATAACCTGGTCATGCTATGGCAATGATGAAGTGAAGTCAACGGAATAAGAGGAAACAAAAAAAAAATAAAGCTGTTTACAACTCCCTGTAACGCCGAATTAGAGCGCAGCTCTTGAGGAGGAGGAAAGGGTGCTGAGGGTCACGTGTTCTGGGGAGGAGGGGTCACGTACGTGACCTTAAGGGGGGGTATGTGACCTTGGAGGTCACGTGACCTGGGGGAGGGGTCACGCGACTTGGGGGGGGGCTCACGTGACCTGGGAGAGGGGTCACGTGACCTCGGCGGGGGCACGTGACCTCGAGGGGGGTCACGTGACCCTCCCTCCCCGAGGTCCCACCGAAGGTACCCGAGGTCCTCCCGAAGGAACCCGAGGTACTCCCGAAGGAACCCGAGATCCTCCCGAGGTCCTCCCGAAGGAACCCGAGGTCCTCCCAAAGGAACCCGAGGTCCTCCCGAGGTCCTCCCGAAGGAACCCGAGGCCCTCCCGAAGGAACCCGAGGTTCTTCTGAGGTCCTCCCGAAGGAACCCAAGGTCCTTCGGGAGGACCTCGGGTTCCTTCGGGAAAATTTACCCATTATGCACCGCGCGGTTACGCCGACGGCGACGGTGACGCCGACGCCGCTCAAGCCGGAAACGGGCGCCTAAGAGCTGCGCTCTTAAACTAAAGGTCGGTAATGGCGGCGCCCACGCACAGCTGCTGCAAAGCGTCTATAGCGAGCGATCGAGATTCATTGCAACGTGCTTGCTGCAAACTTACGTATGAAAAGTAATTGCTGCCGTTTTCACGCGATTTACACAGCCAAAAGCGATGCAGGAGCCCACCATCGCCATCGGGAACGGCTGCAGTTGTTTCACAAGGGCTTGCCTCCAATGAAACCCCTCACATTAAAACCATACAAGGCAAATATCACATCAGTCATACCCCGCAGCCTGCGTCGATGCGTTTTCTGCCCCGAGCAACGGCGACGGTCGGTGTTTTCGGCGTCATCTATGGGGCGTCGCCTCCACTCCAGAAGTCTTAATATCACCTCCCTGGTCGGGCCTAAGAGGAAACGGGGTGTCCTCGGCAATCCTTGGCTGTCACCGAAAAGTAGCGTAGCCACAAAAACAATACAGAAGGACGACGTACTGGGAAACAAGCCTATAGCAACGTGCAGAAATCAAGCCTCATGGCGCCCTTGGTTTTCCATTTAAGAAATACTCGAATCCAGTCACAATCAGGTTCCAATGTCTGCCGATAGATGGCACCACATGCAGCGGAAAAAGGTGATAGTAGCGAACGGAAGAGGAAGGTACCTTGTTATTGGCTTAAGCTGAGCAAGTTGGTTCATTGCTTGTGAATGGGGCCAGCTAAACATGAAAAACACACAGAGAAAAAAAATATAACATTCGCACCGCTGGTTATATTTTTTCCTCTGTGTGGTTTTCATGATCAGCTGGCCCCATTCACAAGGAAGAGAAGATGAAGGTCACGGATTTTAAACGGGAGCTAAAAGCAAGGGGACTTTCAACCGTTGGATCTATGCGAATTCGCGTGGTTTTTTCTGCGCTCTGTCGAGCGCTCTTTCCAGAGCGCGCAAAATCGGGTGGCGGAAAGAGAGTGCTGCGGCCTGATCGGCTGGTTCATTCCGAGGACGCCTGTCCCTCTCAGAGCGCTCTCTAGCACTCCGTCTGTAGCCGTCGGAGTGCGGAGCGGCGCAGGCATCACGTGGTACCTGGACGGGGATCACGTGATTTTGTTGACAATGGCCGGCAGTGGTCTGTGGTGTATGGTGTGCGGGGTCCAGCGAGACGGCGGTTGATATGTGGTTCTACAAAGTGACTGTGCATTCGACGGTGCGAGGATTACAACGGACGGGACGGCATTTGTTTGCGACCGTAACAGGAAAAGTGGGCGTGTGAAGCAACCCCAGTGCTTTTACGAGATTATAAATCACGCGGTGGTGATTCCGCTAAGCCTAACCGACGAAGAAACAGTTCGCAGAGCTCGCCGCGTTTCTAACGGGTTTTGTGGTCGCTTCAAGAAATTTTCAGGTTTGGTGAAAGTGCGTTTAAAGGTTTATGCCTTAAAATAAAGGGAAAACCGAATCTAACGCACAGTCATTTGTGTCACATGGCGATATGTGTTATATCCTGCTTGCACAATATTTCGCCGAGAGAAAAATACGGTTTATTAATCATTTTATATTTGCTTGCTCTGCCGTACGCATGACCGCTATTGCAGCATGTTCACTGTCGAAAACGCGATGAGTTGACAACTGTTTCCAAGCATTGGTTTTCGTTCTGTTCTGTAAAGATCACGTGGCATACTGCTGGTTTTTTTTTCTGTTTTTTTTTTTTTTTGTTTGTTCTTTATTTGCCAATGCATAAAACAATTTACGTCATAACCGCTATTTCATCACGTTGCGAGCGTGAATTATGCTCGATAGTCCACCGTACGCTGTAAAATATTTTTTTCTTTTTTAATGCATTATTAAAATTAAAAAGTTTTACTCCCATTACTGGTCTGAGAATCTCGGAGCGCCCTGAACCCAGCAGTTGTGATCGGCTGAAAAGGATCCCGAGTAGCTCTGGCGGCGAGGAGGGGGCGCTCTACTGAATCGAGGTCAGAGGAGAGAGGCGACCACCCGAATTCACCATAATAAGAGCGAACTGCTCGATCGACTGCAAGTCGCTGCGGAAGTACCTGGCGATCTTTTGAGAACTGTACAGTGCGAAGAACCATCACCGGACAGCAACGGGGAGTTGAGAGCCGATGTGTTGCTGCCGGAGGGGCACCTACGTGCTTTTACGGAAGACTAAGAGGGTGCGTAAGGGTCAGTGACTTGGAGGAAAGCTTTCTGAAACCCACGGAGTTAATGCCTACCTCTTGTGAGATCCAGGACGGATCGCTTTTGTCTTCAGAACAGCTGACGGCCGCGAGCACCCAGCGCCGGCCAGATAAAGAGATCACTGTACAGGCTCCACAGCAGGTCATGAAACTGATGGACAATCCAAGTACTAAGCCGCAAGGACCTCTGACCAGTATCTCCTGCAAGAGGTTGTTCAATGTTAAATTAGCTGTGCCAGACGCAACAGAAAACGCTGGAGGAACTGGGGGTGCGGCTAAGCGGCTTCGCCGAGCGCCTCCAGCAAACAGAAACGAATGGCAGCGATCTAAAACAACTGCACCGAAGGATAACAACAATAGAGGCGGAGCTGAGGGAACTTACGACACGAAATGGGACCTTTCAGGACATGGAGGCTGAATCACAAAAAGCAGTACCTTCCACTAGCAACGAGGCACTGCCATCGATGTCGAAGGAGCAGTCGGGCGAATCACATGAGTGTCTGGATGTCCAAGCTGTCCATGGCCAGCTGGACAACAGGATTACATTTAATAGGGCATCCCAGGAATATCTTGATATCCATGAAGGTGTTAACGAACAGCAGGCGTTGGATGCTTCTTTAAACCCACTCGCCGAAAGACGAGATGGCAGCAGTGACGTAGGAACTGACAAAGACGCGGATGAACCTCACGACGCAAAAGACGCAGATGTCACTAAAAATAGGGACGCAAGTAGAGGCTCATTCAAGCGGTTTCGACCAGCAAGATGTTACAAGACTACTAAGGGAACGCCACGACCGAAGATTCCTCCCGAGAGACCTCCCCAAGGATTGACAAGGGAAGTCCTGGTCGGGTGAGATAGTAATGTGGCGCGGATTGCTGACCTCTTCCAGTCTGATGTGAACAACAGGAACTGTGTGGAGATAATAATAATAATAATAATAATAATAATAATGACTTTATTTTCAGTGCTCAAAAACAACCACAGCGGTCTTCACTTTGGTGCACCTGTTCAATCCTAGAAACACGTTGGTATATTACCATCACCCAAAAACAAATAAACAAACAAAATGTTATCAGTAAATTACAAGGTTATTCAACTGATGGCGGTACAATGAAATGGATGCTCTTCCACAGAAAGGCAACAGATGAACGAGCCCATGCATTCGTTTTTTCCACGAACTATATCCGATTGGAATAGCCTTCCCCCAGCATCGCCAATTCAGATTCACTTGAAAACTTCCTCCACCGGCTGGCCGCCTTATAGCAAGCGACTTGCTCATTATGTCGAAATGAATTCATTCATATGTATTTTGTGTGACCCTCTCCTCCGACGCCCCTATGTTTGGGGTAGTAGTATTGTGAAATAAATAAATAACAAGCCCGTAGGATACCTCGTATATACATCTTACATGTGGGGATTAACTATCTCCACAGGAGAGACAAAGCAAAGAATGTGGTGGAATGTCTCCGAAAGAGCTGGAGTTCACGTAAATCGGCACTGACTATTTGTTCGGTCCCAGAAGTCGTGACCAAAGGAAAGGAAGTGCATGCGGTGATGATGTTACTCAACGCCAAACTCAAAAGAAAGTCTATAAGGACGTACGCGCACGATACGTGGTTTTAGGACGAAATATAGATGATCAAAACAATATTAACACAGATGGCGTACACTACGGAAGGACGGGAGCCCAACTAGTGGCCCAGCAACTAGCCTCAGTCGCAAGTCGTTTTTGAGAAAGAGGAGACGGAAAAAGCGCTGGTGAAAAGGAAAAACAGCAAAGAAAGCCTTCGGACATGCGCGACTATCATTGGCGAATCGGCCAGAAGGGGAAGAAACCTCCTCCAGGCTTCAGCGATTATCTCCCAGAGGGACACCGGATCACTGCTTCCCACCTGATCAAGCCGTCACGCCATTTATATCACAGAGGCTCCGACGAACATCCACCCGCGAAGAACAATCCAGCGTTCCTCCCTGCCATGCTGCCCTCCAGGACAAAGGAAACGAATGCTTCGGTGTCCTGTCTGGAACCGGCGCAGCTGGGACAACCGCTGCGCTACTCTGTTCCAGTGAACCGACCCCCGGTGTCTATAGGCTGGCACAGCAATCGCACACCGTAGACCCGGAAATGCAGCGGCGTTCGGCGACAGGAGCTCCAGGGTTGCAGCAGTGGATAGCCACACGTGCGCCACCGTACGACCATGTAACACCGGAGTGGCCTCCCAAAATGAAGCCACCCCACCAGCACAAGATGCTACCAAATGGAGGGCCCCCGACCCATTTCCTGCAATCTTCGTCATTCCCGATACCTGCGCGTGTTGCTCAACTGTGCCAGCCTCTTTTGCCTCACCCACACGACCTGCGCAGTATGGTGGCAGATATTGTAAGGCAGCAACTGAGCTACCTGGATTTATGGCACCGCCAGTGAGAAGGCTGACAGTCAAGGGGGTGAAGACAAGCGGCAGACGGAGTAAAAAAAAAACGGTGGCGACGTAGATGCCGTAAGAAAACGACGGAAGCGGTGGGATTTCTCAACCTCCACGGAGCGCGACGGGAGCAGAAATGGCAAGAGCTCTACGGCGAGTTGGAGGGAGAAGATATAACCCTCTTCGGGAGTAGCTGAGACGCACCTTCGTGATCTCGAAGAACCACCGACTTCGAAAAGTGGCACTGGGCTGGACGCAGCCGACTGGAGGGGACGCGTCGAGGTGGAGGAGTGGGAGTGGTATGGCGTAGCTCATATATGGCACAAGGAGCCACGAGAATGCTGGGATCACATTTGGGTAACAGGAGCGATGCTCGGTATTCCGGTTGCCGTTTGCATATTGTGCATGTTGGTGGGAGCTGCCCGCCTAGAGGAGAACCACGTGTTAATAACATGCGTGATGAATGATACTAGGACCCTGGCTGATGCGAAAGAAATACTGATCATGGGGGACTTCAATTGACATCCGCACGAACTGGATGGCTGGGAAGATGAAAATGGGCGGCTGCTGCTGCAGATGGGTGAAGGTCTCGCTAAGAGGTTCATGTGAGGGTCAATTTACTTGGAATGCTCGCGCAAGCAAAACGTGTCATGATTACGCAATAGTGTCTCATAAGCTTGCTCGTTATCTTGTTTAAGTTCACATCGACGAAGCTGGTGAGCACAGCATCGGAAGCGACCATAACCGAATGAAGCTAATGTTCTCGAAAGCAGCGTGGATAACAGGACGAAAGCTTTATCCGACAAAATGTTTCAAGCTATCTTCAAGTGCAGTTGAAAGAGTTGTGGAGGAATTTGAAAACAGCACCACGAGAAAAGGTGCTGCTGACTACATGGGATACGTAGAAGAACTGAAGCAACTCATCCATCGCCATTCCACGAAGGCCCGGAATGGGCGAAGGCGGAGAAAGCGCTGGTGGGACGCGGAGGTTCACGCCGCCATCCGAGTACGGCGAGAACTGAACAAAGAACACCAAATAAAATGGCAGATGTACCAGGCGCCAAAGCAAGCCGCAAAGCAACTCGTCCAGGAGAAAATGTTGCAGGCTGACTTGCACACAATGAGAGACATTAGTTCAAGCGGGAGAGATGCGCCTAGAGAGTTGTGGAGATATCTTGAAACCATCGATGGGAGAGATCAGAGGCCGACTATACTTGACGAGAACACAAGGCTGACCGCAGATAAACTTGGACGTAGCCTTACAGACAACCTAGTGAAGATATTTTCTTCCCCGGGAGCAGCGCCATCTCAGGATATCTTTCCAAATCAAAATCCGGATGGTACTCAGGTTGATGTCAACAATGGAGAAATCGGCAAGGTGTCAATTATGCGAGCTTTGGCTCACTTAAAAAGTAACACCGCCCAAGGACCGGATGAGATTCCGGCAAGCGTCCTCAAAGCACTAGGAAAAGGTTCTAGGGATCAGCTGGCAGGATTTTTTAACAACATTGCCTCTGGAAAAGAAGAAGTTCCTGGAGACTGGAGGAGAGACAAAGTCGTCCACGTTCCAAAAAAAAGAAACAAAAAAAGGTTGTGACCAGCGTTACCTCTGCAACTGCAGACCACTGACTGTGACCAGCGTGATATATAGGACTTTCGTACATATTCTGAGGGAGCACATGACTGCATAGGCAGAGGAGGAAGGCTTGCTTACGGAGCTTCAAGGAAGTTTTCAACGAGGTCGCCGGTTGGAAGATAATCTATTTACGCTAACACAATGTATTTAGGTTGCCCGTAAGGAGCAGAGGACCCCGATATGTTGTTTTGTGTACATCGCCAAGGACTACAATAGTATGCCACATGCCCAGTTGTTATGTCGACTACAGCATCTTGACATGCGACCAGAGTGGGTCATCGTCATTTACTGCCTATACAGTGGCAACACGGTCAGGACAAAGTTGGCTGAGGCTAACTCTGAGGAAGTGCTGGTGACAAGGGGCTTACGCCAGGGGTGCCCGCTCTCGCCACTATTGTACATGCTGTACGTAACCGGACTTGAAGCGCAACTGATGCGATCTGGACTGGGCTTCTCGTTGGCTCACTTAAAAGAGCCAAAAAGCCCGGACTTACCTACGCAGACGATGTAGTACTGACCACGGCAGCAGTCTGCGACATGCAGAAACTCCTAGATATCTGTACCGAGATAGCAACGGGACTTGGATTAAAATTCAACGCCAACAAGTGAGCAGCGGTGCTGTTTGCAGGTCCACAAGACTCAACATTCGGCAGTCTTCGACTCGGGGTGGACTGCGTACCTGTAGTGAACTCGTACAGGTACTTGGGCATTACACTCACAAACACAGAGGACAATACTTGCAAAAGCACCAAGCCCATCTCCGCCAAGCAGCCATCAGAGGAAGCGGTATTCTCCGCAGACGGGATCTCTGAAGTTGTAGAGTTGTAATAGATTTGTTGTAACCCGGGAGCTGTGGAAGGCGGTGGTGGTACCGGGACTGACTTTTGCTAACGCTGTGGTGTGTGTCCCTGGAGATATCCGAGCTCACATAGAACGTAGGCAGAGGGAGGTCGGGCGCCAAGCGCTAGGCTGTCATGTTACAGTAGCAAATGAGGCTGTCCACGGTGATTTGGGATGGACCTTTTTCGAAGTCCGCGAAGCTACCAGTAAAATCGCTTACGACGGACGTCTCCAACATATGGACACTTGCCGGTGGGCCAAAAGGCTGTTCAGGTACACACAACTGACTTGGCTGCAATCCCGCTGGAAGCAAGAACGGCTTTTTTGCCACCCCTGTCCAAGTGTCGTCAGTCACGGATTTGGAGAGAGAGGTCCGGAAAAAGGATCGCGACCTGGAAACACAGCAGTGGCTCAAAGGTACCCAATCGAAGACTATGCTCAATCTGTACGTTGCACACAAGAGGACCATCGGCTCGGAGGCTAGGCTATACGATACTAGCCTGGGTAGTCGTCTGCTATTTGAGGCACGAGCCGGGGCACTAAGAACGCTGTCTTACAAACGACACTTCGATTCCACCGTGACCACGAACGTGTGCCGGGTGCGCGGGGCCCACGACGAAACAGTAGCACACATTGTACTGGAATGAGCAGAACTGCGGCCAACTCGGTCACGATAAAACGACCGAGACCTTCAAAGCCCCCTGAAGCTTGCCAAAGTATTGGGTGTCACTGTTTTTAGAGATGGACACCAAACCATTGAGGTTAAGCCAGCCACACGAGCGGACAGGCCTGCCTCGAACGAGACTATGGCCTCCAGTGGCCCGCATAGGCCCTCTGTCGAGGCAACAAAGAGACGACTAGAGGACTGCTGGAGAAAGATCTACCTTAGAGAGCAATAACACGCAAATGCCCCCAGGCTTGGGCATGAATACTGTTCAAGCCCGCCCGAACTAAAAGGAACAGCCGCATCATCATCATCATCAAGGTGGATTGTGGGAAACGCGAGCACTCTCAGCCACGTTCGCTGGAGAATGTAAGGAAAATAAAGAAAAACTGGATTCTGCTTGCTAACTGGACAATGTACCGTATCAGAACTCTTTTTAACATCAGGTACAGCCATGCAGATACTAAATAGCTCCACGGAAGCAGGCGTTTTTTTTGTTTTTGTTTTTTCTTTTCTTTAAGGAGCGTTGACGTTAGGATTTGTACATGTGAAGCAGATAGGAGGGATCACATCAACCCGAATTGTCGTTATCATCTACACCTCTGTTACCGCGGTCTGATTGAAAGGGGAAGAAGATTCTCGGAACAGGCAGATGATAACGGCAGTTCGCTTTGATGTGCTCCCACTATCTGCTCCCTATGAACGAGTCCTGACGCCAGCGTTGGTTTCAACGGAAGCCACCAGTCAAGTACTACTCAGAAAAAAAAAATGCCCGCTCGCGTGGAGCTATTGAATCTCTGCATGACTGAACATGGTTTATAGAGCACTCTAATTTGTTCTTTAGCTCCATACAAGCTCAGAAGTTTCGTTTCTAATTAAAAATTACCTGAGCAGCAGCGGCCAAGTCGATGATATGGTGAGCAGTAAACAACGTCATGGCTTGACATGCCCGAAATCGTTCATAATGCATGTGACACGTCCATTCACATGACAAGCTCCTACAAATATATGGCTTGCATTGACGTCACATCGCATACTTTTGGCCACCATGAAAGAGAGAGGGAGAGGGAAAGTCTGTTGAGACACAAAAGAGGGTCCTGATAACAGACCTTACTTCCTCTCTGGTGGCCATCGGAGCGCTTTGTGGATGACGTCATGTGAAAGCCATGTATACGTTGCACTCCTTTCTCATCGCCTACTACATGTACCTCTCGCAAACTTTTTATGGGCATCCAAAATTCGCCTAATTTTCGGGAAGCGTTATCGTTCAACCAGCTTCGAGTAAAGATAGTTGTGAAAGTGAAAGGGGCACTTCATTGCCCATTTTTTCAACATCGACCTGCTTTCTTGTTTCCATACGATGGACCGGGGCAGACTTTCCCAGGTTCCCTCGTGTGCACAACCGAAGGGTGTACACTGATTTGCAAAGTGATCTCTAATGCAGAAGTGCTGCTTACATGAACGAGATGTTATGGTAGCCAGTAGTATTATTCCCATTCCTACCTTATTGTTTCGAATTTACAAATACTTTGTCTATAATACCTCTCACTTTAAATTTTATTAGCTTGACAGTAAATGCTTAGAAGGCTTTATGCACGTTTTTAAGTAAGGGTTGAAAACGAACTCCATCCTTGAGCACTAGACTTTCAGGTTGCAAAGCACGTGTGGTAACAAACTACAAAAAGCTGTAGCTGTCCACTTGGACCGGCCACAATCGCTTAAGTTGTGCATATCGTAGGCTAATTTCAACACTCAGACAGGAAATGAACTGAATAATACCTATTATTATTTCAATGACGTACAACCCTTTGGAATGAACGTATCTTGTAAGAGTTGCTTACACTGAATAAATCTTAAAGCTGGGTCACAAACTTGCATTTAGCTCTGATTGATTGCGATATGACCGGTTTTTAAGCATATTGTGACTGCTTATGACCGGCTGCACAACAATCTATCCTGTCTTAAGCAGTCACAGGAGGCTTAAAACCGGGTTCTAAACTTCTCCGGTCGTAAGCGGTCGCAAGTGTGTAAACCAGACTTTGGACCTAAGACTGTATGGTGCTTGTACCTACCTGGTTTCAGAAATTTCGTGTAGATTTCTCAGACACTTATTTCATTTCCGAACAATGTTCAAAGTTACGGCTTTGTTTTACATTTCTAACATAAGAACTTGTTAATTTTTCTATTTTTTTTTTCCTTTTAGGATTAGATGAAAATTCTTTAACTCCTGCTTTCCACTCTCAGTTGTCCTTGTTTAGTTTTTACTACTTAATATTACTGTTGCTTCCCATCCCCCTTTCTTTACCCCTCTTTTATTTTCTTAGGCCCTTCTTAAAATCAACAGTAAACATATGATACATTTTCCTTTTTCAGCAAGTTTTACATTTTACTTACGCCCACTTCAGACAGAGCAATTCCTCCCAGCAACTTCGTCGCAACAACCTAATTGCTACGACTTGCCATCATCATTGTTAAATTTTAATTCTCTTGCACCTGACGCTTTGTTTGTCACATCGCAACTTCTGCTAGAAAAGAAAACAGAAATTTTTATAACTTCTTATAAATTGTCAGTTATGAACCGGCAAATTCACCTGATTGATTAATTCTTTCCCTCCAATTTTTACTAAAAATTGTTTATAAATTTAAAATCCCTCGCTTAGGAGCGCATCACATATTATGCGCCATTTTTAGGGACCGGAAAATTAAACATACAAATTAATTCATCGCAGTTGTATACCTCAGTTTTTGGGGATGCTGATGTGTCACCGACTTACTAGATTTACCAGACTTTGATCGCAGGGTTTCGCACACGTTTCGCGTTAACCAAGCCCATAAAGGCGCATTCACAGAGCGGAAGAATGAAGTGTCGATGGGTGAATGTTTTTGTTTGTTTTTGTATTGAAAAAATTGCACGTTGAAGACGGCGAAACCGGGAGACGACGTCTCTGCACGCAATTTTTCCCTCGATGCGTAAACTTGAGTCAATCAGCGAGTTATCCTTACATGACATATCATTTTTTTTCGGTTAGAACCTGTTTTTGCTGTTTTTATTTTGTTTAAATGAAGCCGAAAAGCAAAAGGGCCGAGGGATGTGGAGCCGCCAGACGTGCCTGAAACCATTTGAAAGTGGAGAAATGCAAGCCGATTGTAACATCTGACCGTGAGCAGTGTTTGCTGTGCATGCACGACGCTGTGCTCTTCACCATTCTACTACTCTTCACCATTGGCGCAAAAGCCGCCGCCGGACAATGAGCTTCGCAGCGTGTTCCAATTGCGGCAGAGAAATCACCCGCAATGTGTTTTTCGTATCCTTGGTGTGCACGCCACCACTACGGAGTACAGCGGTTCCCATTTGAAAACGCTATCGCACAAGCTGCGTGCAATCCTATCAAAGGTATGAACGCGCGGCGTAGCACCATGCTGAGCTTTGCAGAAAAATGCACCAAAAGAGCACCTTCAAAACCCTCTAAAGGTGCGCGCCCAAGTCCGTGCCTCTCACATATGCTGCAGACAAACGGAGTGTAAGCGTATATAAAATCATCGCCGTTGTCCATTCACTGAAGACGGTTGTCTCTGAAAGCATATGCAATCACAAAGGCCAGGCAACACGAATCGTACGAAGAGAAATAAAAAAAAGTCCGTGTTTTGTCGATCAACACGAGTTTCCCCGAGAAAACACCGACGTCAGGAGTTGCTATGCGACTGCCTTGTATTTGTTTATTTTCGACAGGGGCCTTGACGTCGACCGAAACGCGCATTTCTTTCTGTGTGAGAATGAGCCTTAAGCATGGATTTAGTTGAAATGACTCCGGAAGCCAGCCACCGCTTCTTCCTGCCAGTTATTTTAAGGAAATTTGTGTTTACTGGTCTACAAAATTAAAAAAAAAAATGAATCAACTTGGAACTAATGAGAGAAGCCGTCAGGGAATACATCGGAACCAACAAGATGCATGGAGTCGCTTTCTTTCAAGTGCTTGCTACACGTGCTAGAAGTTCTCGGTTTTCGCTTCCCTATTTTCAATTTGACGAGGCATTTATTTCTCAATTTTATTTTGTCCAAATTTTGGTAGATGCTGTAGTCGGGTAAAGCGATGGACATTCTATTTTCATCATCCAGCTTTTTGTACTGAAGTAGAGAACAGCACACCAACCATCCCAGCGTTTCAACATCACAGCGCCAAATGTGTTCGTTAGTACGACTATGCGCGCCACATTTTCAAGCTTGGGTAAAATGACCCACTACGAATATCTCTTCCCCAAATAAACACAATGCGGGAAACGGGCCTTGCCATGCGTTGCCCAAGCAGCCCATGAAGCGAGCTGACGAGCCGAGGGATCCAAAATCTGTGCAGTCTGTCCTACCCGCGATGTCACAGACGATGATGACGATAGGTAGAGAAGCACCCCCTGTAATTTGCGCAGGCCACCAATGGGGGAATGAAATGGCACCATAAAATATTCTGTGAAAAAGTACTTCTACTTCGCTTTAAAATTACATTCCATTTATAGTACTTTACTTCAAGTACATTACGCCTAGTGTACTTACGGCTTTATTTACAGTACATAACCTCTCATTTAATTCGTACTTACTTCAAGTACTTTTTAGATATACTTTGCGCAACACTGCTTGTAGGTAATGATAATTTTTTACTTTTGAAAGATCCCATCCATAAATCCATTCATTCATGACCCTTCATGCCATAAAATACGTACTGTTCACAAAGTGAAATTTGACAGTCTGGCAGCAGCTGCTGGCATGGAAAAGTGAAGGGCTCACAGCTGTAAACTGCATGTGTTGTGTTGTGAGCCTTCTCCGACTCCCTTGTGTAGCTGAGAAGTTAGGAGGCCAGTTTCAAGTCGAAGGGGGATAGCCTATTTTTATTTACGATGAAACTTTTGTGCTTGCATGTGCATTATGACCCATAAGCTGTGACTTTCGGGGACGGGGAAGACTAAGGTCTTCATATTCCAATATAATAACAATAGTTACGTTCAACAGGTGTATGTTACAAAAACAAAAAGTAAAATTACATAGCTTATGCCTCACAGCACATGCCGAGGCTGTTATGTATCTAAAAGAAAACAAGGATGAGAATAGAAAACGGAAGATGCGTGATTTGGCAAACCTAAAATCGAGTTTATAAAAAAATTATCAAAAATACTGCATTTTTTCCTTTTCAAGCACGGCTTCCACCGTTGTTCATTCAGCCTTTCTTTCTCTCTTGGCAAGAGACAAGTTTTCACAATGCTGCATTTTTGACAATCAAAACATTTTCCTAATGTAGTTATGCAGTTTTGCATAACCACTTCGTTGATTAATTAGATAATTATTCCACTGATATTACACACTGCAGTCGCCCCCAATAGAATTAACGCTTACTTAAGGGGGGAGGAGATTAAAACGGCACCCTTCGTGCCGGCGTAATTAGAGGGGAGCTTCTCCTTTAGCAGGCAAGCACGGCGAGAAAGTAGCAGGGACGGGGGCGCCTCCGTTATTGTCCCAATCCCGGTGGTTCCCATTAAATAAGAGAGTGCGCCCGTAGCTGCATTTATTTATTTATTTTTTATGTTCTATGCCGAATTTTTGAGTTTAGTAACGAGGAAAATCAGAAAGTTCTCATAGAGCGGCCGTGCACTACGTAGTCAGGCTTCTCTTCGGCGCGCGTGCGCACTGGGGGAAACTACGTTCAAGCAAACCACGGAACGTTTTTCTTCATTTTAAATACTGCTTAGAGTCGACGTAATCGCTGGTGTTTATAATGCATAAGACGCTTTTCTTTCTAAATCTATCATTCTTGCAAAATCCAAATTCTGAAAGAAGGGCACAGAAAACTGAAAGCTCATGTCGGGTTTTATTTTCAGTTCATCGCCCATCCGATAATGCGATAATTATTAAGTATACTTCTTGTGTCGAAAAAGAAGCCTCGTATGTTTTTCGAGCTGAAATATGCTTTAATATAGTACAAACGTTCTAACCTAACTAGTTAGAAAGTTATAATTCTGTTTGCATCATTCCCCGGAGCTAAGGAACGTTAAATTTAGACTGTTTCTGATAGAAGTTTCTACGTTCCGGAGTTCAGCTTGTTTTGATTAACAAAAAATTTCTAATTGAGCTAGTCGGTTCATATATCCTCACCTTAGACGCGCTGAAAAGGGAGGCACAATCTAGAGTTCCTGTATAGGCTCCCTACGGGAGCCAGAGTAGCGCGTCTGTTTTCCACGTGCCGCCGCGCCGCTATTCGCCGAGATCCGATCACGTGAGGAGCCGGATCAAGTGCCGTGCAGGAAAGTAGACGTTGCAGGCCGGAATGAAAAATGCCGGTTCCGCCTAGACCCAAAATTGGGGCACCAGCTTGTATCCAGCCTGGAACCGCTCAGTTCCAGTCCCAATTTTAAACCCAGGACCGTTGCACCGCCGGAATTCCCGCTGCGCTCACCACTGGACTCTACGAAAGAATTTCGTGTTATGCCCTTAGCCGTTACAACCAAGAGATCGTCGTGATTTCAGACCCAGGCGGAGTGGGTCTGAAATCGCGACGATCTCTCGCTTGTAACGGCTAAGGGCATCGCACGGAAGGCTTCTGTAGAGTCCAGTGGTGAGCGCAGCGGTAATTATGGCGGCGCACACGGTCGTCCAGGCGTCGTCATTAAACAGTGCACGGAACACACACACACAGCACGCACAAGCACAGTATCCAGTGTTGAGTGCGTCGGGAAGTTCCGGCGGGCAAGGGGTATCCGAGTTGCCCAAGTATTGTCACCAAGCACACCAGTGCAACCAGATGCCGAGCCAAACTGCAATGGGTCGGCAGCTTCATACCATATAAACATTAAAAGCCGAGGTCAGTGGGTATCCATCCAGGGCAACGATGGACGCGTCAGTATCCGTGCGCCCGCAGCGCGAACGTCGCCGCCGGCCGGCAGTCCGACGGGAGCGGAGAAGAACCGAAACTGTCGAAGCGCTGCCGCTAGGCTGCAACAGACAACGAATGCAAGGCGCGCGTCGTCGCCAAACATGGTGCACGGAACACACACACACACAGCACGCACAAGCACAGTATCCAGTGATGGAGTGCATCGGGAAGTTCTGGCGGGCAAGCGGTATCCGAGTTGTCCAAGTATTGTCACCAAGCACACCAGCGCCAAGCGCATCCAGATGCCGAGCCAAAGTGCAATGGGTCGGCAGCTTCACACTGAATAAAGATGCAAAGCCGAGGTCAGTAGGTATCCATCCAGGGCAACGATGGGCGCGTCAGTATCCGTGCGCCCGCAGCGCGAACGTCGACGCCGGTCGAGCGCCGACCGACCGTGCAGCGAGCGCGAAGAACAAAACTAAACTGAGGCCGGATTCTCAAA
The DNA here is from genome assembly GCF_016920785.2 of Ixodes scapularis. Classification (NCBI taxonomy): domain Eukaryota; kingdom Metazoa; phylum Arthropoda; class Arachnida; order Ixodida; family Ixodidae; genus Ixodes; species Ixodes scapularis. The sequence goes on along the minus strand of NW_024609883.1, from coordinate 27,250,004 downwards.
GCGAACTTACGACGAAAAAAATGCGTACGACAAATTTGAGAGAAAATTCGTATTCTCGAAACGAAATTGTCGTAACTTTTGCGCAGGTTACGACAAAATCCTACGACAGCTCCGAAGCTGTCTTACGCACTTTCTACGATCAAATTAACATGGCCGACAACGTCGCTCAGTTGCTCGGTCGCGACGACCCAACGGACATTTATTTTTCTACCTGCTCTTCTTGCGCGTCCCGACTTCAAGCAGCAAGAAAAAAATGAAGAAGTACTTGAAACCGACCACGACGAACATGAACGCTGGATCCACAGACACCCGGAAAAGGCAACAAAGGCGACGATCCCACCGACCAAGCGAGCTCGGCAGAATATATAGGCCTAGCAGGCACTCCGACCCGTTCCAGCGCAGCATTGCTCAGACGGTCCTTGGCCAAGACCGTCTGCCCACGACCGGCTGGCTTGCTGAATGGAATATGCCCGCGCGACCCTTGTGGACCCTCCCCGTGTGAATAGTTTGATAGCTGAACTAAATTTCAGAGGTCAACCGATTCCCCTTATCATCTCGATCACCTTGTTTTACGAGGCAGCGGTGACGAACGCTGTCGTCGAAAAGGGACTCCTCGATTCTATCTCCTTGTTTTGTGTGATATAGAGCTCAAATAAACGCTGTATGGATTACCTTCGCAACACGGTATGTACACTTTGTTATTAGTATGCCATTTTTAACTGTCGAGCTAGCTGTATCAGTTTGTGGGAGCTACGTGATGCCGGTCCAACCTTTCTTTGCCGAGTGTCACGTCAGTATCGAGTTGCAATCGTAGAAGATCGGTCCCGAAGCGCTTACCGAAACGCAGTCTGAATCCAGCACTTCAATCAAACGCACGCGTCCGCTCCGAGTGTGAACAGGTATTTGCGTGACTCTTGCTGACACTCTCGTAGTTCAAACGTATCTTTTTTAACGTCGGCTCACTCCTGCATTTCCGAGGCCGCGAGAAACGCCGCGGCGGTTTGTTTCCTTCTACGTCGCTTTGCAAACGTCTGGCACGGGGCTTTTACCAACGATGAGTTGTGTTGACTTCGTAGCGATCGAGTTTGTAGCAGTCAACGAAGCGTTTAAATCGTGTTAGCGTCGATATACCACTGCACGGACACGAACCCCAGACAAGCGGTGGTGGAAAGGTCACCCGTGTTTATGAGAATCAGCTTGAACACTACACATTTACACACAGACAGGACAGGACATACACAGAGCTGTCTATCAACGAGTGGTTAGCCTGTGTTTGTTATTAAAAATCCACGTGCTCCGAACTATGCCTAGCTCTCTAATTGGTTGTTCGTTTTGCCGAAGACGCCGTTGCCATAGCAACAGCACCGGAAGTCATCGTTTCTCCGTAAGAGGTCGTAATTTTCCTCCTCTCACTTAAGAACGCGTTTGTGAATACCGTTCTCGCCTCATCTTACGATGATCGTAACTTTACGAACTTCGTAGCTAAGTTGTCGTAGGTAAGAGGTTTTTTATGAATCAGAGGCCAGATTCTCAAAGCGAACTTACGACGAAAAAAATGCGTACGACAAATTTGAGAGAAAATCCGTATTCTCGAAACGAAATTGTCGTAACTTTTGCGCAGGTTACGACAAAATCCTACGACAGCTCCGAAGCTGTCTTACGCACTTTCTACGATCAAATTAACATGGCCGACAACGTCGCTCAGTTGCTCGGTCGCGACGACCCAACGGACATTTATTTTTCTGCCTGTTCTTCTTGCGCGTCCCGACTTCAAGCAGCAAGAAAAAAATGAAGAAGTACTTGAAACCGACCACGACGAACATGAACGCTGGATCCAGACACCCGGAAAAGGCAACAAAGGCGACGATCCCACCGACCAAGCGAGCTCGACAGAATATATAGGCCTAGCAGGCACTCCGACCCGTTCCGGCGCAGCATTGCTCAGACGGTCCTTGGCCAAGACCGTCTGCCCACGACCGGCTGGCTTGCTGAGTGGAATATGCCCGCGGGACCCTTGTGGACCCTCCCCATATGAATAGTTTGATAGCTGAACTAAATTTCAGAGGTCAACCGATTCCCCTTATCATCTCGATCACCTTGTTTTCCGAGGCAGCGGTGACGAAAGCTGTCGTCGAAAAGGGACTCCTCGATTCTATCTCCTTGTTTTGTGTGATATAGAGCTCAAATAAACGCCGTATGGATTACCTTCGCAACACGGTATGTACACTTTATTATCAGTATGCCATTTTTAACTGTCGAGCTGTATCAGTTTGTGGGAGCTACGCGATGCCGGTCCAACCTTTCTTTGCCGAGTGTCACGTCAGTATCGAGTTGCAATCGTAGAAGATCGGTCCCGAAGCGCTTACCGAAACGCAGTCTGAATCCAGCACTTCGATCAAACGCACGCGTCCGCTCCGAGTGTGAACAGGTATTTGCGTGACTCTTGCTGACACTCTCGGAGTTCAAACGTATCTTTTTTAACGTCGGCTCACTCCTGCATTTCCGAGCACGCGAGAAACGCCGCGGCGGTTTGTTTCCTTCTACGTCGCTTTGCAAACGACTGGCACGGGGCTTTTACCAACGATGACAGTCGTGTTGACTTCGTAGCGATCGAGTTTGTAGCAGTCAACGAAGCGTTAGCATCGTTGTTAGCGTCGATATACCACTGCACGGACACGAACCCCAGACAACCGGTGGTGGAAAGGTCGCCCGCGTTTATGAGAATCAGCTTGAACACTACACATTTACACACAGACAGGACAGGACATACACGGAGCTGTCTATCAACGAGTGGTTAGCCTGTGTTTGTTATTAAAAATCCACGTGCTCCGAACTATGCCTAGCTCTCTAATTGGTTGTTCGTTTTGCCGAAGACGCCGTTGCCATAGCAACAGCACCGGAAGTCATCGTTTCTCCGTAGGAGGTCGTAACTTTCCTCCTCTCACTTAAGAACGCGTTTGTGAATACCGTTCTCGCCTCATCTTACGATGATCGTAACTTTACGAACTTCGTAGCTAAGTTGTCGTAGGTAAGAGGTTCTTTATGAATCTGAGGCCGGATTCACGAAGAACGTCTTATCTTAAGACAATTTTTCTAAGAAGTTCGTATCCCAAGAAGTTCCTACGACATGCCGAAATCGGTATTCTCGAAGGGCTACTTACGAACGAAAATCCTACGACAAAAAAAGTGAGGGAAAGAGAGAAACTTCCGGTGTCTCGCGACCAACGTGAGCTGCGAGAGGGAAGCGTTGCCATGTCAACCGCAGGGGACGCTTTGTCCGCACACATGCGTTTGTCTGCCACGTGCATTCGTTCTCGCCGGTCGAACCGATAGACACCGGGAAATGTCGACACCGCCCGCCGACAAGAAGGCTCGGATGAAGAACTTTTCAGAGGTCGAATTATCGACCTTGGTTGATGGGTATGAAGCGCATAGAATCGCGATCGACGCGAAAGGAGACGGGCCCCATGGATCGGCCGCCAAGCAGCGGGCTTGGCAGAGGATTACGAATGACTTGTTTGCTGTGTCTGGGGTGAAAAGAGAGATCGCCGATGTAAAGAAAAAATGGGCTGACTACAAGAGTTCCCAGAAGAAGCGAGGTAAGATAACCCATTTTTACAGTTCGCGAACTAAGTTGTTGCGATATGCGTCGTAACGCGAAACGTTTGGCGCGAATGGTGAGCCTACGAGCGAGCACATTTTACTCCTTCAAGTTAGTTTTTATTACTTTTGGCGGCAGTCTTGAAGATGTGAAGTTGCCGAAGGGCGACGAGTGCTATGTTCCCGAATGCCGCAGAAGGTTATTGTCTTCTGTCAGCATCATAGGACTTCAGCCCAAGCGTGTAATGAAATGTGCAATCGTTTGAATTTCGCTCATACCAGTGTCGTGCACGAGATAATGCGCAGTTAGATGTCACTGGTTTTAACCAACATTCGAACTCATTAACAGTACAGTGGCAGTCTGTTACGCGAAGAAAATCCAGGAGCAGCTGATCAGTCGCGCGATGTATATCTCGTTTTTCTGACGAGATCTGTGCAATGTTATTTGGTACTAACCACAGGTGCAGCCCTCAAGCGCAGTCAGTGTGCGACTGGAGGCGGCGTAGGAGACAAGCCCCTGAACGACATGGAGGAAAGGGTCGTGGGACTTCTGAATGTGGAGGCCATGATTGGCATCCCAGGCGCGTTCGACATTGGTGTTCCTGTAGAGGTACCTAATGGCGAGCCCTTCAGCCTGCCGCTTTCCGGTAGGTTAACAGGAGGCTCGGCAAGGCACTAGCATTCCTTCATTAATGGGTATCTCAAAATTATTATGCTCTTTCATTATACTAATTCCATTCCTGGACCCTAGCTTAGTCAGAGAGGGTTTTACTTTATCTTTCCAATATAAATTATGTCACCTTTCTATTAAAACCCACATTACCACACTAAAACAACAACAAAAAAAATGTTTCATAAGTAGTATGTTTCCTAATTAAAATTTCAATTTTCCAGGCACTCCCATAACATCGGACGCTGCTAGGCCCAGATCAGTAGACCTAGTTCTTTCATTCGGTGAGTTCATAATAGATACTGGTCTGGTTAATTTAACTAGTCATGTTGCACCTTGGCATCCTGTAAACCAAACCCCTGGTTTGGGAGCACGGCCTAAAAATTTCAGTCTAGCTTGACTAATCAAATAGCTCTATATCCAAATGGTCTCGACGAGGGACTAAATTATTTGGATAAACAGGGCATAACGGTAATAAGAGTTCAGGCACAGGCAAGCTGGTGAACGGTTACACTGAGAAACCTCAATGCAAGTAAGTTGAAGAAACAGGACAAGCACAACGATGTACCATCATCTAATGTTGTGTTTGTTCTGTTTTTTTCGCTTCCCTTGTCTGAGGGTTTCTCAGTAGACAGAAGTGTACTATATTTTTACCGAAGATTCAGTTTTCTGGGTCAGTACAACATGTTTCTTAATCTGTGTTCAAGATACTACTGCAGAACCAAGCAGGCCTAGTTCAGTGAGGCCACAACATACAAGGTTTGCTGCCTTATCAATCATAACATTGCACATAGTGAATATACTTGTTTCATTACCTAATAAGAACTAAATCTTTTTTGCCTTCCAGCCAGGCTGATAATATTCCGGAACACCCGCAGGGTGATGCAGGTGCGCGACTTCAGATTTTGTTGAATAATCATGCTTGCTCGCCAGCCGACCACATACTTCAACAGCAGATTTTCCTAGTACTCAGCTCTACTGTTATTTCTATTCAGATGTCCACGGTGCAAGCGGAAGTGGGCTCCAGGAGAGCGAGGCCCTGCCGTGCACTTCAGGTAGCCGCAGGTCTAACCACAAACGTGAGTATAGTCCTGCTAGATTTGGATTGCAGCATGCAGCAATACAAATTTAACTCTGAATACAAAAATGATACTAGATAGAATGTGCAGCAAAAAAACATGTGCGAGAAGAGAGATCCACTGTAAATTCCATGCCAAGGCAATCTGCCATGCAATCTACAGCCTCTGAGCTGCAATGCACTAACACTCGGCCACTGATCCCCCAATTATCTCATTAACTACTTGTTTTGCTCATTCATGCATGCTTCCTACAGCTACACCTGGACATTAATTTTCCATACAAGTATCACAACAGTAGCGTGAAAGTGGTGCAAGAATTTTAGGTTTTCAATCACAAAGAAATTATTTTTCTCTGATGTGCAGGTAGCAGGGACGCCCCTAGCCACGAGATAATCGAGACCCAGGAGGCTATTGTGGAACGCCTCGACAGGATTGTGGTCCTGCAGGAGCAGATGGTGGCACTGAAGGCATACAAACTGAATGTTCGGTTTGAAAATGGCAAAATTGTCCCCAGGTATTAATAAAACCTCACTTAGGTAGAATAACAATAAACTGTTTCTTTAATGCACTGAAGACTCTCGTTTTCCTGAAGTTTCACTTGAAAACGCTGTTCACAAGCTCATTCCTGACGGCGGTGCCAGTGGCCGTGTCTCGGGCAGTGGTTGGCCTGTCGTCTTCTTCCTCTTCCTCGTCCTCAGATTCTGGAACTGTTCAGGATGCCACATTTAGCACAACAGAAAATGAACACCTCGAAGGCTTGCAAGCACAATTTAAACTTATAACACTGCAATAGCTGAATTAAGGTGCTGGAAGCACTCATTTATAAATTGCGGGTGTCACAAATCCAGATAGAGGCTTATTGAAAGTTCATAAACGAAAATAACAGTATGGAAAGGGAATTGTGGGTCTCATGTGATTTTAACATATGAGAGGCATTACCACCCACTTTGGAAGCAGAGTGGCCAACCACGGGTGCAGGGCCCTTCGTGATAATAGACCCTCCCGACACTAGATCAAATCACTTCTGCAATATGTACAGGAGGAGCCTTATACACAAATTCAACTCTGTTACGTCACGGCTCGGTGGTGGCGCATTGGGCGCACTTCCGGTCTGTAGCTGTGAGCAGAAATCACCATGTGGGACATGCATTCCTACGCTCTTTTGGAAGAAACAATACAAAAACCCGCCTTTTCGTCAATACACTGTGGCTGGGGCTGTACCAGAGGAGTCGGGGAAAGTTAAGGTCACTTTTTATGAGTTTTCTGCCTGCTCGGTTCGTCCGAGAATGTGGATAGGTGCTGTGAAAGAGGAAAACCAGACGCCATCAGACCACAATTACTTGTGCGGGAAGCACTTTGGGTTGATTTAGCGGATAGTTGGGGTCGTCAGATTTATTTGTTTTGTTCCAACATGAAGGAGGGAAAACCAGAGTTGTACGGACCACCTGCGGACTACGTTCAGTGCTTCATCACATTCAAACAGCTGCCTGATCGTTCGAACTGCCGTCTGCTCTTTCAAACGTTTCTGCCTGTTCTCGTATGCTTGTTCAAACAGCGTCCCGTAGACGGAACGTTGACCCGGTAATTCCGATCAGAAGTAACTTAATCAAAAGACCTTTAAGTTTGAAGGTTGGTTCGTGTAAGTAGACTCGGTGTAAACAGTAGATACAAGGAGATGTTGATCATTGTCACCCATGGCCATCACCCAGGCACGTAGCCAGGATTTTGTTTCGGGGGGGCCCGCCCATGACAAAATGTTATATGAGGGGGGAGAGGAGGCCCCAGCAAAAAGAAAGATTTCAAGGGGGGCCTGGGCCCCATGGCCTGGCTACGTGCCTGCCATCACCGACTTGTTATGCCTGATTCACTTGGTCCGATTCTGCTTGAGATTCTTAGTATCGACGTCGACCATCTCAGCTACGGTTCACCATATTGCAGCCCGAGCGACGTCATCGTGCGAATCAGGCTTCAGCATCCATTCTGTGGTGTCCACGTGGAATCAGTCGCCGCATGTCACATTATTCAGGCCATTTTGTGGTGTAACGAGCCTCATTAATTTCGCTGAGGCCGCTAAAGTAGTCGCACATTGCCAGGAAAACGTAGGATAAGAAATTCCAACGTGAAAAAGCACGGGGATTGACACTGACGGCGACAACATCGTATTTCAATACTTTGCTTATGGACGACGGCGAGCTTCTTGCCCACACTCTATCGCACATGTGCGGCGCCGATGGCGTCCGCTAGGGGCGCTCCATTTTGTTTGCAAACACGAGTTGGTCTACAGCCAGCAGGTGAGTGACGCTTACGATAAGTTAAGAACAGGCGTAAGGTGTGTTGATTTTCTCTAGTACCTTATTTTTTAAGTAGCCTGATCTAGCCTGCCAAACCCTGCTGGCTCGTTTGAGCGCACAGGGAGAGCTGGTGCTGCGAATGAGACGCTAGGCTTAAAAGGTAGAACATCCGCCTCAGCTTCAATGAGTCCCGAAGTGAACCAGCGGTGCGCAAGTCATGCAAACGCTTCGAATGAAGCTAAGAAGGTCAATAAAAACAAACCATTGCCACCGCAGGCCGGAAGAGTACGGTGAAAGTATCGAGTGAGAGCGGACACTACATGGTCCGCACTTCGCTTCGACCACGCAGGGCAGCGACATATTGACACATCTGTTAATGTGACTGTTGCGCCACAACGCGGTTCTGAAATGAGCTTTGGGGTTTTGGTACTATTTGAAACCATATAGTGACTCTAGGTAAAGCTTCATGAATGCCAAAGTTGACTGCGCCTTTGATCAAGCGGACTGTTTGCGTGACTTTCCTCCAGCAAATTTAACGCCTGTATTTGCAAGCGGTGACACACCTTATATAATAGTGTGCGAATTGATACCTACAAAATAAAAATTAGAGTAAGCAGGGAGCTTGTAAAAGAGATTACTGTTGAGCTTGCAGGCGACCAGAATTAGTTTCCCCTTTACCCCCTTGTGACGAGCAGAATGAAGAGCCCGGGGTCACACCGAACAATGCTGTCGCTAAACTCGTTAATGTGGCATTCCTAGTGCTCCAATGCACAAAGCCTTACCGGGTGGTTCAGCGAGGGAAACATGGTGGCGGATGCAGTAATTGTGCAGGACTGCACAGGCCACAATTATGCGGCAGCACACACTAGGGGTGTACTGGAGGACCCCCCCGGACCTGTCCAGGCATCTGAAGCGTGACTTGAGGATTCCGAAAGTCCTCTCGATGACCTGTCTGGTCTTCGTGAGGCACTCGTTGTAGTTCTCTTCCTCCTTCTTCCGCGGCTTACGGAAGGGAGTCATGAGCCACGGCTGGAGGGGGTAACCTGCGTCCCCTAAAATATTGCAAACGGTGTGAGATTTTATGCCAGTGTGTAATGCAATCAACACAATGTTCCACCTAAATTTAACTACCTCACACTTTGCCTCTCGTAGCTGCATTGGTGCAACTCCCACCTAATTTGTTTCTTTCTGATGGCTATGTCAGCTGCGAACGAGCTACGTGTGAGCAACACTAAACAAAGCACTCAACCAATGTTCGCACTCGTAAAGGTTCGCAGGTTTGATTTCCACCTTCTCTCAGTTTCTATGTCAATCGGCATTATGCTGGTGTGCTTTCATAACTTATTATAATGAGGTGCGCACGAAAACAGCTCGTGAACTGCATCATGATCACTTTCGACGAGATCCAATAGACTCATTTTACCAGCCAGTTTGGTTGTGATGTGCTCATTGTGCTGCGATTTATTCTGTGAGCTGCAGTCCTTTCGCAGGCGTGAAAACCGATTTGCCAGCCTGCGCGTGCAGAACGTGAAACAGTATGACCGTCCTGCGCACTGCTGCCTGCTCTTTGTGAACTGCGGTCATGGTGGCGACACATGTGCACAGAGTAGTTGGTGAGATTGGTCTACCCCAAAAGATGCTATGTACATGATTCTGGAAGGTTCAACCAACTAACCTCATTGTGTTCGCTCGGTGAAGGACATTCCCAGCTGTAGAGTTTGACTGACGTGTGCAGCGATAAACGTTGCTATAATGTCATAGCGTTTAGTCGTTTTTTTGGGTTGCTCATTTGCCTTTCTCGCAATAGATGCATACTCAGGTTAAAATCAAAACAAGGCTGTTTAAACAGTGTTGTACACTTTGCTCCTCAAAGGTAACGAAATACATTTACTCGTTACTTGGCCTTAAAAGTAACTAAGTGCATTACTCGTTACTTGGCGTTAAAAGTAACTAAGTGCATTACTCATTCCTTTTCTTAGAAAGTAACTCGGTAGAAGTAACTTATTACTAGTAATGCATTACATACATTTCTGATTCTAAGTGTGATAAGGCATTGTCATTCAGGCTGCTAAATATCAAATAACTCTATAAATTGGGACCAAAGCATACCAAGCAACCACCCGTCGGGCATGTTGCCCGCCTCGAACTTGTCAGCGAGGTCACAGTTTCTCCACATGAAGCTGTCGTGCGTGCTTCCTGGCCACTTCACTGTGAGCTGTGTGATTTCGTTGCTGGCGTTGCAGATGGCTTGCACATTCAGCGAGTCGTAGCCCTTCCTGTTGCGGTAGAGGTGCTGCTCCTTTTTCGCGATTTTCAGGGCGATGTGTGTCCCATCAATGCACCCCAACACCTTGGGGAACCCGTTGATCTCCAAGAAGCCTAGAGGTTAAACAACAAAGATTATGTTATGGTGTATTTTTATAGAGCTAGAACAGGTAATGCAGACACTTTTCCTACCTGAGATAACACTTCTAGATGAGACATGCCTCAAATGAGGTACGATCACGATCGTTCAACATAATTAACTAAACAGGAAACGGGGGGGGGGGGGGGGGGGGGCAGTGATTTTAATTGCCACTTTGCGTGGTGCAAATCCTCCATCTTTCAGCCTGCATCTGCGGCAGAGAACAGCCTACACACTCATGTTGTGCGAGAGATCGGTTCCTCAGAGCAAAACTTTGCGTCGCGCACGGAAAGCGGACGCCGATGGCGGAATTTTAGCCCGCAGATCCAAATATAAGGATCAGTCCGAGTAAGCGCGCTAACGTGGCTCTGGCTTTGTTAATTGCATTGAACCGACGGTCCCCACATTGGGGAAAACACTTACCGCGTGCAGTGAGCAACGCTGCCCGCGACGTCGTGGAAAACTTTATGCCACTGTTGGCGAGATCGCAGAGCGCACTGCTCACTCCGTTGATTATCCGTGAGGAGCTCGACTGGCTGATGTTTGCAACGTCGCCCACCACCGACTGAAAGCTCCCGCTCGCATAAAAGCGGAGCGCAAGCAGCACTTGAACGTCGACGGGGAGCGAGCACGACCGAGCTGTCGGGCGTCGAAGCGCCGGCGCCAGAGCATCGCAGAGCCTCTGCACGGCTGGCCTCGGCAAGCGGTAGTAACGCTCGAGGTGGTGGTCCGCGATCGTCTCTAATGTTCGACGAGTCCGGAAGACACGCTGCTGATGCAAAGCCCTTCTCGCATCGCGCTGCTGGTCGAGTAAGAAGGCGACGTAGGCAGCCATTTTGAGCAAGCAGTCGCGAAAATGTTCGTAAGAAGAAATGGACCCCTGTCGTAGGATTTTGTCGTAACTTACGCAAAAACTGAGAACATTTTGCTTCGAGAATACCAAAAAGTTCGTAACTTTTGCGTAAGTTATATTTACGAACTTTTTTGTCGTAAGAACGTTTCGTGAATCCGGCCTCAGGCCTCTGGCCTCTGACTCGGAGACAAAGCCGGGCGCGCGCGCGGAGAACGCCCGCTCGCAGCGCCCGCGTAGGGGATGCAGCGGAGGCGCCTGTCCCTAACACGTGACACGCGAGAGCCCGCGAAAGTGGCGAAAGCGGCGAAAGCAGCGAAAGTTCTCCGCCATCTCCCCCTCCCTCCCCTCCTCCAGTCACGCATATGCGCGCCCACAGTTTGCGCGCCCGCTGGGCTGGGAGCCGCTGGCTGGGAGCAGACCCTACTGGAACAAGGGGAGCGGATCAGATTCACCGATCACCGTGCGATTCCAGTGCGTTGCGTCTTACTGGATTCAACTGGTTACGCCCAGAATCGCGCTGATCGGAACTGTCCAGAAGTTCAGAACTCCGCGGACCCGAACTGGGACCGCTCCCATCTGACATTTTCGTACGGGGCGCGCCGCGCGCCTCGAACGCGCGGCGCCGCTATTCGCCGCATTCAGTCACGTGACGAGCGGGATCAACATGCCGTGCAGGAAAGACGGCGCTACGGGGAAAAAGAAGACGACGACGACACTGCTGCTGGTAACCCTTTTCGTGTCTCTGAATTTTCCTTACGTAGCCGATAAATTGCGTGTTTAAACAGTACATTCGGCGGTTAACAACTAACAGAACGACATAGGATCTTCGTGCGCAAAGGACCTCCTGAGGGGAGGCCAGGACATCAACAAATATGACCTCGGACATCGAGTCATCGAACGCTCTCATGTCCATTGACATGGATGAAGCACAGCCAAGCACATCGACGATCATCAAAGATGGCTATGAGATCCCACCCATACACTGCTCCGCTGACACAATGAGCAGCTCCTCATCGACAATCGTGTGTACTAACGACGAGTTGCACTCCGACGACGGTGACTACGAGGTCGTCCATGGCAAGAAAAGACGAAAGACAAGCCAGAGCTCAGCATCGCATTCTAAAGATAAGACCAACCTACAAGTAGGATTCACAGTACTGTACATGCCAACTGACACCAGCAAGGTTGCATCGCTCAGCAAATTTAAACTGACTGACTACCTGAACAACGTCGCACCAGACATGGTTAGTGTAGTTCGTATCAACAAAGCTCGTAATATCGTTGCGGTTGACGTTAAAAGGCCTGCGCTCAAAGCCGAACTCCTGAAGCTAACCAAGCTATGCGCACTGCCGGTGCGCGCTTTTCTACCTAGCGACCGCACAAATTGCTATGGCGTCCTTCGAGACATCGACCCTGACTGCACAGAGACCGACATAAAAGCGCGACTACAGTCAACCGCCTCCATAACGGAAGTGAAACGCCTTGGCAAGACATCACCCGTTGTGCGAGTGTCGTTCGCAACAAAAGTAGCTCCTCAACATGTCAATGTCGGTCTTGTAAGAACGGAAGTAATTCCCTACCGAGCACGCCCCTTGCAGTGCTACAGGTGTCACAAATTCGGCCACATCGCAGCTGCCTGCGCAGAAGAAACCCAGTTATGTTCTCGGTGTGGACAATGCCACAAAGACAAGTGCAAAGCCAACCCCTGCTGCGTCAACTGTCATGGAAATCACGCCTCCAACGCACCTGAGTGCCCAGTGAGGGCAAGGGAGGCAGAAGTAGCGAGGTACAAGCTAGAGCATAACACCACATTTCGTGAGGCAAAAAGTGCTGTGCATGCCAAAAGACAGGCAAACAAAACAACGGATTCAAACAACATACAAGAATCTAGCGCCTCCGCCAACAATACTCTGCCTCTGACTGCTCAAGACTTTCCCCCTCTCGAAGACGTAGAGAGCACACCTGCAAATCTGGTCACCGATAAATGTACCGCAACAACTACAGTACCAGTTTCTAGGAAACCTTCGTTTTCGGACAAACCACACATCAAAAACATCACTTCACATAAGACCTCCAACATGCACATGACGGGACCCAACCAAGAAAGTGGAACAAAGACTGACTCTCTGTTTAAAGCCATAATCCCACTTATGTTCACTGCTCTTCGCAAGATACTGGCCACAACGTCACAGACATCAACACTTCATCAAGTGATCAAAGCCGTCCTCACATTAGAACCCATTATTGCAATGCTATGCTAGAGCGTTTCCAACAAAGCCTCACTTGTCAGTACATATATTTTCTTCACTGTAACTCAAAAGCTAAATGGCATCGAACAGATGAGCCAGATCATATTGAAACTGAGTCTGTTGCAATGGAGTGGAAGGAACCCTGTTCATCACAAGCCCTCTACAAATTTATATGGTATACGCTTCGTAAAACGTTCTCGTCAGATAATTTAAGGCACAAACAGCTCATACATCAGTATGAATCACAGATCTCAATGCTGCAGGACAGCTATTTTCCACCATTCGCCTGCCCACACCAACTCATCCACGATGGCAGACATCAATAAAAGGACCACCAAGCATCTTCAACCCCTCTCCTGCTCAGTTTTTCAATGGAACTGTAACGGATTGAGAACGCGACTCCCTGAGCTCCGCAAACACCTATTGGACAACGCCTATAATGCAGTAGCTCTCCAAGAACCAAGAATGTCAGCCGGCGCGCATTGCGGATCATGTAGTGTACGCCAGCAAACCACATGTGGCAAGAGGGTTTCCGCGGGCAGCACTACTAGTGCGTCGAGAGTTGCCACAAAGTGAGGTGGACCTTAATGATTTATGCACTGAGAGTGCGGAGTTCGTGGCGGTGACGGTGGAATGGAGAAGACGTCCACTCACCATCGTCTCGGTATACGTGGCCCCTAACGCACCCTGGGACACCCAAGTACTTGCGGACATTCGAGTCCGAGCCAAGGGAGACCTTATAGTAGCCGGAGACTTCAATGCGCACTCGCAGTCTTGGGGAGACAAGCAAGACTCCCCACGGGGACGGGAGCTACAGGCAACGGTCGAAGCACTTGACCTGAGGAACATCACAAATGGGAGCCAGACGTTTATCCGCCCTGGAGTGACGGGAAGCGTGATTGATCTCACCTTCACAACTTGGTCCCTGAGGCTCAGTGCAACCCCTCAGGCGGACAGCTGGGGGAGTGATCACCTTCCAATTGTCATTGGAAGACCGCCGAAAGTCCCCCTTAGGACTTGCCAGATAGTCGACTGGGACCACTACAGGACACTGCTTGGAGAAGCACTAGAGGGGGGATTTCCCTTCAATTCAGAAACACTGTCGCGCGTCCTCAAAGAAGCCACCCGTGAAGTCAGCGTGCCATTAACACGTCCTAACCCTGACCTCGAATGGCTTAAACTCCGAGCGAGAAGACGGCGAGCCCAGCGAAAGTCATGGGTCACCGGAAAACCGGAGGATATCCTGGCCTATAGGCGACTGGATGCCAGATTCAGGAAACACGGAAAGAAACTGCCGCGCCGACAATGGCGTCTCAAGTGTAGTACTCTAGACAGGCCATCCGGAGGAAGCCGGGCTTGGAGGATGTCGAGAACACTGGCGGGCCGCCCGATTCCCCGAAACCCAGTCCTAGGAATGGCCGTGGCCATGAACCTCCGACCAACGGACATGGTAGAACTCCTCGCGGATACTTTCACCAACGTTCCGCTGGTACCGACAGTGGGACCACCCCCCGAGAATTGGGACAAGTTCCGTCATCCCACGGCACCTCTGATGCAACAACCGGACACCGACTTTACTCTGCACGAGCTGCAGTACGTCCTTGATTCCCTTCCCAGACACCGCGCGTCACCAGGACCAGATGGAGTCACCAACCAGGCCCTGAGAAACGTCAACGAATCGGCACTCCCAGCGATGCTAGCTCTCATCAACAAAGTCTGGAGGACAGCTGAGCTGCCAGACGCCTGGAGGGTAGCAACAACGATACCACTGCTGAAGCCCGGCAAGCCCCAAGACCAGCTAAGCTCATACAGGCCTATCTCCTTGACATCATGCCTCGGGAAAGTGATGGAGCGTATGGTGCTACGCCGTCTTGTTTACCACCTAGAAGGGGCAAGGGCTTTACCGGACTGTTTTTCGGGATTCCGGCACCATCGAAGCACAGTAGATGCAATGGGAGATATCGTCAGCTCACTGGAAGAGGCAAAAGCGCAGGGTTGGTCTGCGGTGGCCGTCTTTCTGGACGTCCGCAAAGCCTTTGATGCCCTCCCCCACAAGGCCGTCATATCAGCTCTACGCCGTTTCGGGGTGAACGGACGTCCACTGAAATACATTTGTGCGTTTCTTAGTGAACGCACCATGTGTGTAAAGGCAGGCAACGCGGTGAGCAACCCCCGGAAAATCATCCGAGGAGTTCCCCAAGGGAGCGTTGTTAGCCCGCTACTCTTTGCTCTGGCCATCGCGTCACTCCCAGCGGCGGCAAGGGTTGGAGAAGAGCCGGCGTACCCTATCAGTATGGCCGTCTATGCAGACGACGTGGCACTCTGGTCCACTGCCCCCAGCTACAGAAGGCAACGTATGGTATGCGCTCTCCAGCGAGCCCTGACAAATGCAGTGTATCGTCTCCACCAACTGGGCTTGGCAATATCAGCCGAAAAAACGATTGCGCTGTGCTACGCTCCAAAGAGGCCAAGCAAGTTCATGCCCACACTATGCATTGGGAACACTCCAGTGAAACTGGCGAAAACGGCCACATATCTTGGCGTCACGTTGGACTCAAGGCTATCCTGGGGCCCAGCAATGAGGGAAGTTCTTCAAAAGATGCGAACCCATACAAACATCCTCCGGATGCTCGGCGGAACTACTTGGGGAACCTCATCTCACATGATGCTGCAACTGTATAGGGGGCTCATACTGGCCCGCCCATTGTACGCCCTACCTTTCGCCACGCTGAGTGCCAACCAGCTCAAAAACCTTGAACAAGCGCAACGCGTGGCACTCAGGATTTGCCTCGGAGTTCCCCGCACAGCCTCGTCTCGACATACGCTCACAGAATCCAGGATTAACTCTATAGAGAACATCATGCAAGAACGGGCGCTGGGTCATCTGACTCGAATGAGCAACTGCGACTCGACCATCACGCTCCTAATGAGGATCGCCGAGCGCGCTGAATCAAGACTAGGAGCGCACCTCTGCACTCTTGGTGACATAGCTGGCACACCAGGACCACTCGCTCCTCTCCCAGAGCTGCACAAAGATCCCCACCCCCTGCGGATCAGCCTACATATCCCTGGACTGCGGTCCAAGAAGAACGTAGCAGTGGTCGTAGCAAGGCAGCTCACGGAAGACCACTTAGTTACCCAGTACGATGGGTGGACCCGAGTGTACACTGACGGATCGGTGGACCCCTCCGGAGGCACAGCAACAGCAGCGGCTTTCTTCGAGGCAGCAGCTGTGGGTACCAGTGAGCGCCTGGATCACCAGGCATCCTCCACCACGGCAGAGCTAGCAGCCATACGGCTCGCCCTCTGGGGTATTCGGACAGGCTGCACACAGGCTTTACGCTGGGTCATCCTGAGCGACTCAAGATCAGCCCTCGAGCTGCTATCTAGGCTCGAACGGGCAACGCCCCTGGCCCGTTCAATCGCGCAGGATGCGGTGGAGCTTCAGCAAGAAGGCAACAACATTGCCTTCCAATGGCTCCCGAGCCACTGTGGCATTAGAGGCAATGAAGTCGTTGATTTTCTAGCGGTGCGGGCTCACAAGGACCCCGAGTGCCCGCTTTCAACCGTTCCCCGCTTCTCAGACGCAAAGCTCCTTGTGAGAAGAGCCATCGCCCTACAACACCCGGACCCCGTAGTGGTGGCGGGTGCCTTCCCAGCTCGGGTACCGCGCGGCTTCGACCGCCAAACTGCCGCAGTAATGCATAGATTACGGACCGGAAGCGCCTTCACCCCGGCGTGGATAAGTCGCTTCAGACTCAGTGTTGACCCCATATGCCAGACCTGCGAGGAAACGGCCGACACCGAACATCTCCTCCTGCACTGCAGTGATCACGAAGAGGAGCGCACCAACCTCCGTGATGCTTTTTCCCGCCTAGGGCTACCTAGTACCAACTTGGAAGAACTCCTGCGTCCAAGAGCCTCACGAGCTACTACGGACAAGGCACTCAAGAGTGTAGTCAGCTTCCTGAAGAGCGCGGAACTCCTCGAGATCCTTTAGGACTTCCAAGAGATCTGGGTTGCTTGCGGCTCCTGGGGCTCTTGAAGATCTTACATCCAGAGGTTTTCGGGAGTTCCAGGAGTCGCGAGTCAACACTCTGAAGAAATCCTCTTCCCCCTTCCCCCTCTTTCCTCCTCTATCTCTTTTTTCCCTTAATTCCCTTTCCCATCGACAGTGACAAGTGCGCCCGGAGCGTAACTAACAACAACGTCGATTTCCTAATAAACATCGCTTCAACAACAACAACGGCGCTACGGAAATGAACGCGCAACCCTGGCTCCCGTAGGCAGCCTATACAGGAAAGGAACTCTAGCACAATCAGACGGAGGGCGCCTTACAGCAACGTTACTAGATCAGCTCAGTTGACAAGCTTCGCATTAGCCGCGCTTGGGAAAGCCGGCCCCCTCCGTTCGCGCTAGCGTGGTGGTGCTGTCGTCGCAGCCCGCCCGGTCCGCAAGGCCAAGCTCTGGGCAAGCTCGGGACGCTGGCTTTTCGTTCCGAAATCAAGCGGTCAGCGGCCCTTGCGCACTTCTTTTTAAGAAATGGACTCTGCAACTAGATTCTGCTGCAGTCATGATTGTAATTATGCACGCTAATGATTTCTTCAATTTTTACTCTATAATTCATCGGATAGCAGCATGGGTCTTTGCGTCTGGCTTCCGAGTGCGATTCTATGTTCGTGTAATATCAAAGTATAACGGGATATATGTCATAGTTGGTGTCTCTCATATTCGTCTGTGACCAGCATCCACAAGCAGGGGCTCGCGTGCGCTGTCAGGACCGTATGCAGCTCTCGATAAACACCCCCACTTGTCACAAGAAAATGAACAATATGCGTTTTCTGCCTTTTATTTGTAACCACAACAAATCTTCAACAAGAGTAAAACTGCAGATGAACACTGTGCAACGTTTATTTATTTTTGCATGAAAACAAAATCGCGAGCAGAATGCCAAAACACCAAGACTGAAAATTCCTGTAGTTGGCGATCACAGGACCCGAGCTTCCTCGTTGGCTACTGCCACCTTCTCCGTCATCTCTCGATTGATGTATCTCGCGTAGAATAGCATTTGCGTTACAACGAAGAGTCATTGCAGTTTTCAAGAGTGGTCTTTGCACCCCAGTCTTCCTATGCCGCATTCTCAGGGTACCTATAATGTCTTTATTTTGGCTTGAAATCGATCGCAGAAACGTCACAATATCAATAAAACAACATTATCATTTATGAACAACTACAACGTTACAAAAATAGTAGTCAACATAAAGCGAATTTAAATTAACGCGAGCTTATAAACACGTCAACAAGCATGTTGCTGTCAGGCACATGGAGCATGCATACGCTTACACAAATGAACTCGTTTCACATAGTCAATAAGGGTGTCCCACAATCCGTGCACTGTTGCAGCAAGGCTGTCGCAGGTATTGTAAAATAACGGTTCTAAAATCTATCGCACGTTCACACGTAAATTTCCAAATATACACACGAATCCGCGCTGATCAGATGATCGGAAGTGATGCCTTGAAGTTCTTACTCACACGTCTCCGAAATGGCACGCACACGCAAGGGAGCGAGGTTGTCACAAGAACACACCAGAGAAGTCACTCAGTTGTTTTCACCAGTAGAAAGCCTTGAATTACCCGAATACAAATACAAAAATAGCCCGATTCTTTCAAATGATGACGACGTCTTCAAATTGTCAATATTTCCTGATGCGGCTTTGGTATGTATGCAGCAATTTACACTTGAACTTCAGACACAGACACAGAACACCAGTAGAGGGAAATTCACGGAATTTTAGTCCGCAAACGAACAGAACACAACGGTTCATGTGCCGGAAACCACGAACGATAGACGCAGCCATTTCTCCGAGCTGCTTGCCTTGGTGACGAATGTCGGAAAACTGCCAAAACTAAGAAAGCCCGGCGGGCATAAATTTACCTCAAAAGTCCCAGGAAATGTTGTCTCCATCCGGACATTATCACACTGCCAACAGTCCTTAGTGATACACTTGAACGAACCCACACAAAAACAATGTTCCACGACGTATCCACGGGTACCGAGGCCAAGTCAGATCAAGCGGGTCGGGCGGGCTTGGAGCCTTGGACACGAGCGCCGCTACGCGGCAGTGAATGGCAGCGCGTCACCTCTTTCTCGGAGCTTGTCAACCTCTCCGATCCACTAACGTTGCCTTACAGTGTGTGATTTCTCGTCCGTGTTCTTGATAGGCCTAAATTCACGCATTATTTAGGTATGTTTTCTTTTTATATTAAATTGGGTTTATTTTTTTTTATTGAAAGTATATGTCCTTTATCACCCGCCGCGCGCCTTTACCTCGTTAAGACCGGAGTGATTAAGGGCTACACACATATGCATATATATATATAGGGAGTATTCACTGGCGGCCATATCCGTGTGCGCTGCTACTGAGCGCGTGTGAACGGCGAGCTTCCGCAGTCCTTTTGGAGCGTGCATTTAGCACCATCAAGGTTGTCGGTCTTAGCCGGCTATTAATGTGAGCTCGTTCTGAGCATGCGCTCTAAACATCGTCCTCAAATATGGCGTCCAGTGAATACCTCCTATATATATTGTTAGGGAGAAGAAGACGAAGCTGAAAGAGGTCCAAGCTGCGCACGCTCTTCAGCTGGGGCACAACGATCTTGTCGCTTGAACACCTCTATCCATACCTCATTCAATCACCTTTTTAACATCCTCACAATTGGTGGAGGTCAGTACGTTTCCCAACCTCTCGGCTGACCGCTATTCTGGAGTTACGTAGCGGGCGCACCATTGACACCATGTCCCAAGGAGCGAGTACTTCCAACGGCCTGCCACCCCCCGGTTCCACTCCATCGCCACCGACCGGCATTGATTCGCGGCATCATTCGTGAAGAGCTCCGTTCCTTTCTTGGTCACCTCCGTGCACCTTCCGACACTACCCAAACCCACCCTCAGGCACAGAACGTCTAGAAAGTCGTCCAGAACGAACTTCATGCTGCGCTTGCATCACTGACGCCATCGACGTCGGCATATGCTTCACCACCTCCCGCACCGTCGCTCTTCTGTACCATGCCACATGATGCGCCGCACTTCTACCCAGGCTCCCGTTGCAATTAGGCCTCCCCAGCGTCGCGAACCCACGCACCGCGCCGAAGAAATGACATTCGGAGAACGGAAGACCAGCGACCCATCTGTTTTAATTGTTGTTTACCCGGCCACGTCGCGCGCTACTGCCGCCGTCGCACGAACCCTGACGAGTATCGCCGTTTCCCTCAACCTTATCCACGTTACTCCCCCGATGACGATAGCCGTCCCGTTGACCGCCGGACCCCAGCTCCATTTTCACAGCGTGACAATCGCAGAGGACCCTCGAGGCCAGCGCTCCGTGTCGCCCCTCAATGTCGCCGCCGCCGCAAATACAACGTCAAACTGAAGCCCGCAGCCTGCGTTGCCACAGAAGGTCAGGCTGCACCACGAAACTGCAATATAAATCCTCCTGGAGATGGCCCAACGACTGTTGCTATTGAAATTGATGGACAAAAACTTAGAGCCCTCGTAGACACCCGGTGCCGCCAAATCCTGTATCTCTGACACTTTCCGACGGCGTTTGCGCAAAGTATTGACGCCAGCACCTGGACGATTTTTACGTATGGGAAATGGAGATTTAATTCGTCCTCTCGGCTGCTCGACTCTTGGTGACTCTGGGCTCCAATCGCTACGTTGTTGTCTTCACAGTCCTTTCGAACGGCGTGGCTGACGTGATACTGGGGTGGGATTTCCTGTCGTCAACCGATGCCATCATTGACTGTGGGGAACGTCAGCTGCATTTAAACACTTCTGACACAGACGAATCAGCCGATTGTGATCCTGTTGTCCTTCGAACTACAGCCGATCTATGTATCTCACCATTGACTGCTGTCGCAGTAACACTGGAGCCTGAGTTCAGTTTCCAAGGAGATTACGGTCTTGTCGAGCCACTGCTTACCACATTCGTGCAAAAGGGCTTGCTTCTGCCCTACTCTACCGTCGCCGTAATAGCAAGCCAAATTAAAGGGACCATGAAATGACTTTTTTACTTTTTCCAGGTAACTTTTACAATAAACCGTCAATGTTCACTGAATGCCGAACACGCATCCGTTTTCGTCTCGGTTTATTAACTTCTACACAAAAAATTAATGAAATATCGACTTTTTCTTGACCGCAAAACAAGCCGTGACGTACGATGTTTCCGGAAGCGGAAGTTCTCTCGGAAGTAGGAGATGGAAGCGTTAGCGAGTTGGGGTGCGCCGGTGGGTTTTACTGCGCCGATGTCACCGACGTATTTTCTGAATCGGCGCCTCTCATCGCCGCATCGCAGCTGAGCGAAATTCAATGAGATACGTTGCGCTACAGCGACAGCATGGGACTAGTCCCATACGCCGGTATGCCTGTTGGGAAGTGCAGATGGAAACAAATTGCCGCGGCGTTTTTCGCGGTCTCGGAGACGCAGGAGCGAGCCGACGTTAAAAAAGATACGTTTGAACTACGAGTGTCAGCAAGAGCCACGTAAATACCTGTTCACACTCGGAGCGGACGCGCGCGTTTGATGAAGTGCTGTATTCGCGCTGTTGGTAAGCGCTTCGGGACCGATCTTTTACGATTGCAACTCGATACTGACGCGACACTCGGCAAAGAAAGGTTGGACCGGTATTGCACGTATACCTCCCACGAACTGTTACAGCTCGACAGTGACGTGCAGTCTGTCAGAATAAAAATGGCATACCAATAACAAAGTGTACATACCGTGCTACGAAGGTAATCCATACAGCGTTTATTTCAGCTCTATATCACACAAAACAAGGAGATGATCGACGAGGGTCCCTTTTCGACGAGTGTTCGTCAACACTGCCTCGGAAAACAAGGGGAAGAGATTGACCTCACTCTTAACCTAAAATTGAGGTCAGCGATCAAACTATAATACGGAAGGGTCCACAAGGGTAGCGCGGGCATATTCCATTCAGTACGCCAGCCGGTCGTAGGCAGACAGACGGTCTTGGGACGAAGCAACGCTGCGCCGAGTCGGAGTGCCTGCTAGGCCTATATTCGGAGAGCTTCGTCGGAGCGGGATTCGCGGCTGTTGTCGCTCTTCTCGGGTGTTTGTGGATCCAGCGTTCTTGTTCGTCGTGGTTTGTTTTAAGTACATTTTTTTCTTGCTGCTTGAAGTCGGCACGCGCGAGATGAACACATAGAAAAATAAACGTTCAGTCAGTCAGAGTTTTGAGAGGAAGGAAACCAAAGGAAATAACCGTTCTTATGTCGGCCCTGCCCTACTGCGCACGCGCAGTAGTTGCTTCGTTTACCACACGATAGATGGCGCTTGGCTCTCAGCATTATCAAATTTGGCAATTTTCGCCACACATCTCTAATTATGCTACAAAATGTGGATCTAAATATTACTTAACAAAGCTTTTAAGAAACATTCGCCGGCTATTTATTGTTTACGATCGCGGTGCTGGTGAGGTAGGCTCTTACCCAATAGGCGACCTGGATTTGGCTGACGTGCTCCATTTCCGCGGATGCATCGTAGTGAACAGGCGAAGGAAGGAAGGCGCAAAAGAGTCCAGTTTTCTTTTAAAAGTTCCACAGCAAATAATTTTTTTGGCTCCTTAGTTTTGTGTTTTTGTGTTTCTTTTCACACCTTTTACGACGTGCGGTGGATGAAATTCGATTTTAAAATCATTTCATGGTCCCTTTAATTTATACGTTACAAACGCTTCTGCACAGCCGCTCATATTACCTCGAGTAGCTGGTATTGCAACCATCCGGACGTTCGACCATGATAGCCTCGCCATTTTGGCTCAAGACACGTGCCATCTACACTCGCAGCCAATTCCTCAAACCCAGTGCTCCACCAAACATACAACGCTGATGATCGACAGCTGCTTAACAACGAACCAAAGGCAAGCTCTTTCCAGTCTTCTGGACGCTTATAGCGACTTATTTGACTTCAACCGGTCGGCATTCCCACAGACATCTGTGGTGCACCATCAGATTGAAACCGGAAACACAAGTCCCCTTAGGAGCCGCCCGTATCGCATTTCACTTGCGGAACGTAAAGTGATTCAAGACCATGTAACTGATATGCTGAAAAACAATGTTATTCAGCCGCCATCCAGCCCTTGGTCTTCCCCCGAAAGTCAAAAGTCAAATTTGGGGGTTTTACGTGCCAAACCAACGACGGGCATCTGGCATGCCCCAGCGGAGGACTGAAGATTAATTTTAACCACCTGGGGATCTTTTGACGTGCAACCGAAAGCCCGGTTACACGGCGCCTCCTCCGCAATAAGCCTCCGTCAGATTGCGGGCACTTCGGCCGGGATTCGAACCCGCCACATGGGGATCCGTAGGACAGCGCTCTCGCCTCGGAGCCACCGAGGCGGCTTTGGTGGTGATATAACTTTTTTTTTCAAAAGGTTAGGAGACCGACGAGTGCCGGTCGGGGCCCTCCTCCCCCGTGGTTCTCGTAAAGAAAAAAGACGGTTCGTGGCGTTTTTATGTTGATTACCGGCGTCTAAACGGGGTAACTAAAAAAGACGTATATCCGCTCCCTCGTATCGATGACATGCTCGACGCACTTCAAGGGTCTTCGTTCTTTCCATCTGTTGACCTCCGTAGCGGCTACTGGCAAATCCCGGTTGCCACCGCGGACAAACCGAAAACTGCATTTGTCACTCCGGACGGTCTCTTCCAATTTAATGTCATGCCTTTTGGCCTGTGCAACGCTCCCGCGACGTTTGAGCGGATGATGGACGGATTTCTACGCGGTTTAACATGGAGCATATGTCTCTGCTACCTCGACGATGTTATTGTATTCTCCTCAACCTTTGAAGATCGTCTACATTTGCTTCAGAAAGTTATGGACTGCTTTCGTTCCGCTAATTTGCAGTTGAACTCAAAAAAGTATACGTTCGGCGCTCGGGAGATTCGGATTCTGGGTCACCTAGTCAGCTCGGAAGGCATCCGCCCAGACCCCACCAAAGTCCAAGCTGTCTCTGACTTTCCGAATCCCAGAACCACAAAAGACACCCGGGCTTTTCTTGGACTCTGTACATACTTCCGGAAATTCATCCCTCGTTTCTCGGATCTCGCCGAACCCCTAAACGCACTGCTTCGAAATAACACTACATTACAATGGGGACCCTCCCAGGCCAAGGCATTCATATCTCTTAAACGTGTACTCATTTCCGTCCCAATACTTGGCCACTTCGTACAGGGAGCTGACACGGAAATCCGAACGGATGCCAGTGGACATGGCATCGGGGCTGTTCTGGCACAAAGTGTAAATAGTCGCCCACGGGTCATAGCACACGCTAGTCGAACTGTAACTAAGTGTGAGAGAAATTACAGTATTACGGAGCGTGAATGTCTAGCGCTAATATGGGCGATATCGAAATTCAGACCATATCGTTACGGCACCCATTTTAAAACTGTTACAGACCACCACGCCCTATGCTGGCTTGCGAGCCTTAAAACTTCATCTGGCCGCCTTGGGCGTTGGTCGCTGAAAATTCAAGACTACGACTTTAGCGTTGTTTTCAAGCCAGGAAAGTGTCATCTGGATGCCTATGCGCTGTCCCGATGTCCTCTACCCACTGACATTTCACATCATGCTCCAAGCGACCACGATTCTTCCATCGCTCTGTTAGATACCGTTGACATCGCAGCTGCTCAAGCGTCCGATCAGAATATCCGGCCAATAATACAATGCTTGATGGGGCTTCCTGGATCTCTCACGCGGCACACTCAAAAGCGCGCTCGTCTCTTCACCCTTCGTGATGGTGTCCTCTATAGACGGAACTACGAGCCACATGGACGACCCTGGCTGCTCGTTGATCCTCGGACCCTCCAAAAAGACATCATCCATGCACACCACGATGGCCCTACCGCTGGAAATCTCGGTTTCGCAAAGACATACTTCCGCGTGCGTTCAAACTACTTCTGGAACGGCATGTAAAGCACCATCAACAAGTGCATTCGCACGTGTTACCCATGTCAGCTTCACAAGACTCGAACCCCCAGTCATCCGGCCCTTTGCATTCCATAACACCGCCTCATCGACCCTTCCAAACAATCGGAATCGATTTTCTCGGCCCATTTCTTCGTCTACAAACAAGAACCGGTGGATAATTGTCGCCGAAGACTATCTCGCCCGATACGCCGAAACAGCCTGTGTTCCACCCACAACCGCCCAAGAAGTGGCAACTCATTTCTGCACAACATTCTCCTCCGGCATGGTGCACCCCAGGTCATAATAAGCGATCGGGGCACTCCTTTTATAGCTAAGCTCCTCGATGATCTTTTGCGCCTGGCTAACAAAACTCATAAATTGACCAGCGGTTACCATCCCCAAACCAATGGGCTAACAGAACGCCTCAACCGCACGTTATCAGAGATGATGTGGATGTACGTCGCGGAAAATCATACAAACTGGGACGCTATTGTCCCATATGTGACCTTCGCTAATAACACCACGCGCCAGTCAACGACAGGCTTCTCACCGTATTACTTGTTTTTCGCCCGTGAACCACTTACAACTCTTGATACTATTTTATTCTCCGTCTATAAACCTCACACGTCGTATCCTTCAGAGGTCATCTGCCGCGCGGAGGATGCTCGACAACTTGCGCGTTTTCAAACTCTACGATCTGCAGCAGCAACAACAGCTCCGTTACGCACAAACGCATGGCGAAGCATCCTACAACGTTGATGACGAAGTCTTTCTCGCCACCAAACTCCGTAAGCCAGGTAAATGTGAAAAACTGCTCCAGAAATACACTGGCCCGTTTCGCATTATCCGCCGTCGGTCTTCTACAAACTACCAAGTGGAACCAGTGGCACCACCTAGAGATCACCGCACGAAGTCACGTGATATTTTCCATGGTTCCCGCATGAAACCTTCCCACCCACCCCACGACCGAAGACACCAAGGCCGGTGGACCGGCCCTTTACCAGCCCGGGGGAAGTGTTAGGGAGAAGGGGTCGAAGCTGCGCGCGCTCTTCAGCTGGGGCACAACGATCCTGTCGCTTGAACACCTCTATCCAGTTCTCATTAAATTACCTTTTTAACATCCTCACAATATATATATATATATATATATCGCTTACTGACATGGCACCTATAAAGCAAGAAGTCACGGCAGCTCAACTAAGCGATAACTGGGTATAAAGCAAGGTGCGCTGACACGGGGAAATGCGGCGCAATGCCGCAGGCGGTATCTCCAGTTTCGGAATGTGTAGCAGACGCTCGTCAAACGCAAGCACTTTTTCCAAGGCGGTACCACGCGCCCGATTCCGAGTCTGGCGCCGCGCCGCAGAGGAGCGGGAAAACACACATGTAGGCAGGCACAGTAGGACGCGCATGCGCTTTTTCGTGATCTCGAAACCAGGGGACCCACCGGCAGATGGCAGAGCAATGCGTTTCAGTCCCAGCTCGCGCGTCCTGGATACTTTTGACTTTGACTGTACTTCAGTCAATTGAGAAATATTTATATTTGCTTATGTTAACTGCAGAAGGTGGCACAAATTCTACTATACAATGCTGCGCACATACATACTTTCCCTTATGACTCCCGGACAAAAGCTTACCGGAAAAAAGCTCACCGGACAGGAGCTCACCGGACAAAAGCTCACCCATTTTTTCACAGACCCGGACAAAAACTCACCAGGAGAAAATTTCATGTTGGTCTTCACGTGTGCGGACAACTTAGGTGCATGCGTCCGGCACTAAAATGCAACGATAAATGAAATGTGACGGGCGCATGGTTTGTTGTTTAGAGTAGAAACAAGTTTATTTATCGATTGGTTAGAAGCGAATGCAGTCTCCACTAGCGCTAGCAGTCTTGGTAGATCTAGGTGTACCTGGAACCCCTCGAAAATATTTTTCAGACGATTCTCTAGGCGCAGAGTAGTTTTTCGCACCCGCTTCTCTGGAGGTTCACTCCAGCGGGCTTGTGTCAATGCCATGGCAACGAACGCCTGATTCTTCATGGGGCATTCCATCAGCATCCAGACGCTTGGATGAGCGTGGCCGACAAACTTCTGGAGCCCGGTATTTTATCCTTCGCAGGTGTATGCCCGGTCTTTCTCTTGAAGAGTGGCGTCGTACATATTCCACCGTTCCGGGGGAAACTCCGGTCGTCGTCGGCGCACAGTCAGGCAAAGGGAAAAATTCGCTCTGGGTGACACCGCAGAAGGAACAGAAGCATAACGGAAGGGGCCGTTGACATACGTGCAATCAAAGTAGTCTAGCAGGTCGGCGATGTCACCGGTAGACTTTTCCCTGATGTAGGTTAGTCCTTCGGGCACAAGCTGTGGTGGAAGGAACGCAAGCCTCTCCAAAATCCCTCACAGCTTTCTAAATTGGTCATCTGTCCAAAAGGCCACACTCCCATTCCTTGAAAATATTTTTAAAACCTCGCAACTCAATGGTTTGTGTATTACCGTTTTGCTTCAGTTTCCTTTTAACAACACCCTGAGATAATCCTTGATTTCAAATACATTTACGACGCTCAATGACGAAATGAATTTAATTTTCCTAGCCATTCCGTTCAAATATTCACCTGAACCCCAAGAAAACCCACTCATTAGTAATTAATGAAGAAGCATTGTGCCCAACTTTCATGTGCGCGTTTAGCGTGACATAAGCACAATAAAAAAGCGAGGTCACCGATAGGATGGAAGCTTGGGCGAGTTGGTGAACCATACTTGACGGTGACAGCGCAGGAAAAATCAATCTCACACCAGACACTCAGGAAGACAAGCACACGCGCTGAAGTCACCGAAGGTCACCGAAGGGTTACTTTGCTTCTTCCGTCATATTCTTCGGGTTCAAAAACTTCGGTTCACGAAGTTTCTTGGGCGTGGCACAAGGGCGCTCTGGCATAGGCAACCTGCAATGCTGTTTGGTTTGGCGCCATCTAGCGACTGAAGCAAGAAATATTGGGTAACCCTGAGAGCGGCGGCTGCATTGTTCAAACGTGAGCTTTTTACTCTGGTGGCGCCGCTTAGCCTAGTGTCTGAAGCAAGAAATACTGGGTATGCCAGGAAGCCGTGATCGTGTAACGTGCCAGTAGAGCGGAAGCTACGGCCCTGGCGGGCCAATCGGAACGTGACTGCGCATCGCCGGAGCGCGCCTCAACTCCGAAGAAGTATCAGGCTTTTCGCTGCGTCATGCTCCAATATGTGTGCGTTGCGCTATAATATACGCCGCGCATTTCGAAGCCTTCGGCACGCAATGTGGGGCTTATCGTTCACCCTTTGCCAAGTAACAGCAAGACAGGGTATAACCGTGTGCTCTCACCCTGCTGGCGCCGCCTGGCCGTTGCCGGCTGGCTATACATTGAGTGAAGCAAGCTTGATCTTTTCAGCCTCACTCAGTTTCAGTGACCTAAATTTTGGTCCCAAATCATTGCTCCTCTGCCTGTTTTGGCTTATCGGTTGACTCTTTTGAATGGGATGGGATGCCAGTTCCCCTAAAAATGGTGCAATGTCCATCGCGTCAGCACTTTATATCAGCCCGTGTTTCGCCCGGGGAAGCAAAAACAAAATGAGGTGAGCTTTTGTCCGAGCCTGGTGAAAAAACGGGTGAGCTTTTGTCAGGTTAGTTTTTGTCCAATTACCCTTACATATACGTGTATATATCACACAAGATCACAACGCAGTGCCAGCAATTTTTTTGCGGCTTATATGCGGGGTCATGTGCTGTAGGTGTACCATAGCCGCTCTCTGAGCAGGGCGCAAGTGTAGCCACCGGAAGTTTGATGCTTGTCCCAAAAGTCGAGCGTCTGCTGGGCCTCCTGTACTTCGTTTCAGCTTCGGTCCGAGCGCGGCCAATGTTTTGAGCCGAAGGGCCAATCAAACAGCGCAAAAAGCGCAACGTCATGGTGTGCTCTCTGCGCTTGATAGGACTAGCCGGCGGAGGAGCACGCACAGAGAAACGGCGAATACCGACTGGTCCTATCAACTGCAGAGAGCACGCCATGACGTTGTGCCTCTATCGCTGTTTGATTGGCCCTTCGGCTCATAACATCGGCCGCGCTCGGACCGAAGCTGAAACGAAGTATAGAGCACTAAGTCGATATTTCGGTCCGTACTTTGCGGTGTCTTTGAGTGGGTGTTAATAATCATGCTCCAAATTAAATCCCGAAAATGCGGCATTTGAACTTGGGACATATGCACACTTGATCAACTATAGAATCTCCAAATCTTTACATTGAATAGCTTCCCCTGATACTTGTCGGGTCTGCATGCGCTCTTACTGCGCAACAAGCACACTCTTTTGAGGTGACAAGTGAAAATCCATCGCCCTCGACGTTTTCCGAACCAGCATTCGGAAGGGTTAGAAAGCCTGCCAAGCGCTTACTTCCGGGACAATTCGCTTACTTCCTGTAGCTTCATAGCGGTTTGCTGAATGCGCCATTCAGCCCCCTATATATAGTAGAGATCAGTGGTTGTACCTAATAACTACGCTCATCGGTAAATAAAATCGATTTTGCAGTATTACATAAGCTTTCCTCTGTAACAAAAATTTAAACTGCGCTTGCGTGACTCATCTTTCAAAACAGGAAAATTGTCGAAATAGTTCTTCGGGGAAAAACAGGAATCTCCAATGAAAACAATATTTTTTTGTTTGATATGATTTGATGGAATGCATTTATATGGCTTTCACACTGCCATACACCACTTTTGGACGGTGCCAAGGTGCCCTTAATTCCACTCCCTCTCCTCTCCTTCTACCCCTTACCCTTTTTTTCGTGAAGGTAACTTAAATATTTTTCCACTTCGTTAAAATACCTCCAACCAGGTGAAGATACGCGAGACAGTCACGAATCAGACATACTTCTGCAAAAGCAGAAACCTAATAAAAATTGCACTTTGGACAAGAACTCACCAAAGTTTTATTTTGAATATTTACTACCTGGAATTTGTTGTAGGGATTGTGGGATATTGTGCCGTGGTGAGAAACAAATCCCAAAATAGAAAGAGAATGGCGGCTAAGTAATAATTGGGGTTGTATGCATATTCATACACAGGGGCGGATTCGAGGGGGGGGGGGGGGGGGGGAGGGGGACGACGAAGAGGCCCCCGCCCCCCACCTCCCAAACAAAGTCGACCCCCCCCCCCCCCCCTCCCCCCTTCTCGGAAGGCAGTTTGTCATGGGGTGGACCCCCTCAAAATAAAACCGACTACCGGCCTGCCATGTGGTAGAAGGCTCGGTACTCAAGGACGAGGGTTCCAAATAGGGTAGGTCGCACCTTAGCAGGCACTCCTGTACTCTGAACTTGGAGAACCACTCCGTCGTTTCAACCGAGACTGAAGTCCGCGGCGGTTGTTTCAAAGCACGGCTTGGAACCAATAAGTCGGTGCAGCGGAGAACATCTAGGGGCCGTCGGCACAGTGTCGTTCTGCGCCGGCTAAAACAAGAGGCGCAACCGGAGTCTTGTTTATGCTGCTTTAGATTACCCCCTTCCCCCTTTCTTTTTCTTATCATGCGACGCAGATTGTCTGCCCTTCCGTGCTAATGCTGGGTTTGTTATCTCGCTTATCTCGTGACTTCAAGAATAGGCGACAGCAAAATGAATGAGGTTCGTTTGTTACGTTTTTGACGGTAAGTGTTGCACTACTAAATTGAATTCTGTGGTGTTTTCACGTTTATATATATATATAAACAAGTGAAGACTGCTTCCGAAAAAAAGTTGTTTTATTTCAAGCGATGCATATCGGGAATCGCTGCTCTTTTTTAGTGATTGTCGTGATCTTTTGAAGCACAGCTGTGCTTGAAACATGTCGTCGCAATAGTTATAACCACCAAAATACATCGAGCGAAAAGTGTATTAAAAATGGCCTCCGCAAAGCAGTGCGGAGGTCTTATTTGAGACAGACCGACGGATAGACAGCTACGGAACGAATGCTCAGAGAGATTCTAGCGCACGGAACACTTTGGTCCGCTCTATGTCTCGTGCCCTGTAATCTTACACATTTTAGCTGACGTGCAATATGGTGGATATAAATTATGAAGCCAACCGCGAGACAAATCGTAAAACGCTAATTTTCCTGCCGCCCTGTCCGGTTGTGTTTACCTTTCTTTGCCATGCTTCTTTCTTTCGGGAAGACATAATATCCGAGGCCTATTTGTCCGGTTGTGTTTACCTTTGCCATGCTTCTTTCTTTCGGGAAGACATAATATCCGAGGCCTATTTGCCTGGTGCTGTTAATATAGCTCCGTGGCATACAAGTAAACACCAGGCTAAAAGTTTCGTGCTAACCCGAAAATTTCCAAACGCCGGGCGTAGAATGCGCATTGACGCGGCCGGAAAACTGAGAACTAGGAGAACGGTTTGCCATCATCGATGAATTTACCGGGCTTATCAGATTTTGAGCGCCGAATTCTTAAAAGGAGTGCGGATCTGGGCGTCGCGCCGTACGAGGACCAGGACACTCCACGCAAGCGCCGCGCCGCGTCTCTGCCTCCGTCCGCTTCGACAGCCGCGGAAGACTCGTCTCCCGCGTCTCCGCCACCAGAGCCACCTCGGCGAGTAGGAGATACAAACTGGTGAGCGTTCCCCTTGGGCACCATATAAAACATATAAGCTGGGTCCTAAGTAAGCTTGCAATCCAGGTGCGACTGCGGCCGCTGCACGGCCATGCCTACAACTCGGGAGTGTTTTTGCTGCCGTGAGCTGCCACAAGCTGTTCGGAAGCAGCCGGCTGAGTGCATCACGGTGCACACCGACTTCTTCAAGTTGTGCCTTGACGTCGCCGTCCTCGCCGTGGCATACTGCGAGGTCCGCGAGAAGGGTCTCGAACATTCCCATGAGCTCCACGAGTGAGTGCAAATGGTGCTAGCATAACACGGAAAAATGAAACAACAAAATGTGATCGCGCGCATACAAATATCCTTGATTACTCAGTCAGGTAAATACATAGTAGCACAACCGACTCTGTAGCAAGCGTTCGCTTTGCTAACACTTTACGTGCTCCCAAGAGAGCACAACCTCCTTCATAGTGTTCGCTTTGCTGACACTTTACGTGCTCCTAAGGCTCGCCGTGCCCGAAACAAAAAGCCTCATCACACATGAAAATATAAACTATCTAAACGCGTTTTCATTAAACCAGCGAGTGCGGCAGTTCTTTCAAAAGCTTGTCGGAAATCAAAGACCTGATGAGGCCTGCTTTCTGCCTCTCAGCTGCATCTTAGAACGTGGCGGTTCTACAAGAAACATTGCTATTCTTCCTCTCCAGGAAGTATCGCTTTGTGGCATACCGGCAGTTCACCCGCTGGATGTGGGGTCGACTGGGAGCTGGCAACAGACGAGTGCTGCCTGCGTGCGTTGTGGAGAAAATAAGAAAAACTTTCCCCTCTCAACAATACACTGGCCTCAAGTATCCTCCTCTCTACTGCGCACCAGTGGATTGCTGAGGTTGGTCCACTACTCGGTCCATGTTTTGAACCGTCAATCAAGAACTGACATGGAAGCTGTGGTTAATCGTAGCTATGTAAATAGACGGAAGTTTTGTAGAAAAAATCGTAAGGATGCAGGCGAGCTGGTGAATATTAACCAAGTTGAATTAACCTGAGACTGGAGTAGAGAAGAAACATCAAAACGTAGAAGGGACAGAAAATAGACAGGACGACATCTCAAACTCAGCTGAGTTTTAGACGTTGTCCTGTCTATTTTCTGTCCCTTCCACGTTTTGATGTTTCTTCTCTACCCCAGTCTCAGGTTAATTCAACATGGGCAAGTTTTGTATTACTTGTTTCAATATCAGTCGCGACAGTTTCAACGTATAGAAAGCCAAGCATGCATTTCTAGCGTTCCTCCTAGCAATCAGACATGGGCATCGACCACATTTGAAGTTGCAATATTAAACATTGTTTATGTAGCATCTGAAATCAATCCTTCCATTCTGCACCCTAATAAGTCACTTCATCTCTTTCCAGCCAGGAAACCGTCCAGTACACCCCCGATCCTCTGGTACATGGATCACCGAGTGTAGAGCATTATGTGGTACGGCTAAAGAGAGACCAGGGTGCAGCAACCTTGTGGCTGTACAGGGTACAGCCACAAAGTTGCTACAGCTTGTGCTTTCTCTAGCCGTAGTGCTTAGCACTACCCTTGAGAAAGGTTTGGCAGAACCCCATTTAAACGGCCTTTATCAAGGTCACTCATCTGTAGTATATCGAAGCTGGCAACCAAGCAGAGCCTCCCTCCCGTGTCTCGTAAGCTTTATAAATTGACCAGCTGAGCTCAACACAGATAGCCCAGCTGCGTGTATGCGCCAGCATCGAGCCACCCAAAATGGTTGCAACAGGTAACTCTTGGCTTCTTGTTTTTATGCCCTGTAAAGAACTGTGGGCACCCTGGCTGCTCCCCAGCCCAGTTGCCCGACTGCGAGGCAACGGTGCCGAACTTTTCCCGCGTGGCGGGTGCGCCGCCTTGATAAGGAGCATCAGGGGCGGCGCACAGGGAGTCGCTGCCTGGACTCCGGCAGCGCCGGTAACAATGTTAATTGTCTTGTCCGTGTCCAATTAAATATAGTTTCTTGTTGTTGAAACCGTTGGCTCCGTGTTATTCCTCCGGGTCGGGTATGCAGCAAGGCAAACCGACCACAATAGCGCCCAACCGTGGTATGCTACCCACTCGCTGGAATTTCACGGGGCTTGGTTTCTTCTTTCGGTAAGCTTTTTTCCCATACCCCGTGTTTCCTATCGTCGTTCCGTGCTTCCGTCACGTCCGCGTTTGTTGTATTGGCGTTTCTGACTGTCTGTTTTGTGACCGCGGCAATCGTTTTGCGCGCTCGTGTTGGGTTTTTGGGGGGCGTTTCTTTTTTGTACTTGCAGGAATGCTCACGTGGCAGCAGGAAGCCGTGATGGCCGCAGCGGCACAAATGAACCTGCTCACAAAGGTCACGGAGATGTGTGACTCCGTGATGCAACGCCTGGCCCACACGCCTGGCCAGCAGGAGACCCCACCGCGAGAGCCCCGACCAGACTTGACTGTTCCGGTCTACATGGGGTACGACGACGTCAAGTCCGTGGCAGACTTCCTGGGCGAGCTGCAGACGTACCACCTTGCCTCCGGTGCCTCGGAAGCCTTCATCGTGGAGCGGATTGTCCCGCTGGCGTTGCAAGCCAGCGCCAGGTGCAGGTTGGGGTCACAGGCCCCCTTCACCAGCTTGGCGGACTTCCAGACAAGGCTTCGAGAAGAGTTCCTGCCTGCAGGCTACGCGACGCAGATTCTCCGAGAGCTCGAGGCAAGGACGCAGCACCCGGATGAAAGTCTGGTCCGGTACGTTCGGGTCATGCAAGAGCTCTTCAAGAGGGCGGACCCGAAGTCACCGGAGTCGGACAGAGTAGCTCGGGTCAGAAGACAGTGTCACCCAAGGTACCACGTCTACCTGATCAACCGCACCTTTGAGACCATTGAAGAGCTAGCCCGGGGCGCCCGCCTCATCGAGGAAGCTCTTCATGCCGAGCGGAACCACGTGCCGCCGCCACCAGCCAAGTACGCGCTTGAACCGGCATGCGCATGGCGGGGCCCCGAGGCCTCCACGCAAGTGGACTGTCCGAACGAGACCTCCCTTCCCCACCACGTCAACCAGGAGAGTTGGCGTGGCATGCATGGTGATCTCCCGTGCGGGATAAGCGTATGTTCGCCTAACTCTCCCCAAGAGGTCCCCGGAGGTCACAGCGAGGCCCGTGAGGGTTTCGGGCGGGGGTCGCCACGACAGGTGGGAGGTCGTTGGCCGTGCCCTATCGTAAGCTGGGGCCCAACGGAGATCACCACCCAAGCGAACCCTCTTCATCAGTCTGCTCCTGCAAGTGCTGGCGAAAACTGGCACGGTGCGGTTGCAAACCCGCAGCCCAGCAGCATTAACCCCCGCCGCAACAGAACAAGCCCTCCTGACAACAGCCAGTCGCAAGCCTGGTGGAGGCCCTCCCATAGTGGTTCCTTATCCGATCACTGGACGCGGTCCGACGGGCACCTCGGTGCGGGTGGCCTAAGCAGGCAACTGTCGTCGGACAGCTGCTACGAGTGCGAGCAGCCCGGCCATCATCGAAAGCAGTGTCCAAGGCTTCTGGACACTACAAACAAGAGGTGGCACGAGACGGCGACAAAGGGCCGGAACCATAACCAGGGAAACTACTACGGCCGGCGATGCTGAAACCAGGCAGCCACTCGCCGACGGCCGGTACAGTCCCTGGAAGCGGTTAGGCCGCGGCAGATTCCATCGGTATGTCGAATCCAGCCCGAGCCTAACATCATTGAACCGCGCATGACGATTTCACTGCTCGGTTTTCCCATTGCTGCACTTTTGGATTCCAGGGCCGCTATCTCGCTCATAGGGGATTTCGTTTTCGAACTCTGCAAAGCAAAAAAAAATAAGCCTCCGGGAGTGCGAAACTCATTTGCAGCTAGCTTCTGGTACAGCGATAACAGCTGGAGGAGCCGTGAGGCTGCAGATTCGGTTTAATGGAAAGAAACGGCGTCAGCAGATTTTTTTATCTACCAGGACTCGTGGTACCTGTGATCTTGGGCCGAGATTTCATTACAGGCGAAAGCATGACGCTCGACTTTTCTGGTGGTGGCTACCGGCTGGGACAACAACCGGAGCTGACTCCGTTTACCAAACAGGAGGACTGCATCCCTAACCCGACCACTGCAGCCCACTTCACCACGGTGCCAGACGTCTTGCCTGTCGGCGTTCCGGACCGTGATACCCCGCAAGCTACGTAAGCTTTTCATCCGATACATGCATGACTCTGCCTTGGCAGGACACAGCAGTGGGAGCAAAACTTACGAAAAGTTATCCCAAATTGCTACCTGGCCAGGCATGAGGCAGGATGTGCTCTGATACGCTCGTAGCTGCTCGGTGTGCCAGAAGGCAAAACCACGTGGTGGTCAGTCCCCCGGTCTCATGCAACCAATCGTGAGTCACAGCCCTAGGCAGATTTGTTGCTGTGACGTCATGGGCCCCTTCCGACGTAATACCCGTGGCAATCAGTACCTATTCGTGGTAACCGACCACTTCACGAAGTGGGTCGAGTTATTCCCTTTGCGGAAGCTAGATTCGCAAAAAATCTGGGAGTGTCTACTCGAAACCAGGGTATCGGAACAAAACGAAAACCAAAAACGAAAAACGAAAAAAACGATATTTTTTGGCGGAACGGAAACGTAATCGAAACGTTATTTATTATTTTGTTCCGGAGTGAAACCGAAAAAATTTCTTATCGGTTTTCGGTTCAAGGGAAAATATCAGCTATTTCAGTAATTCATTTCACGCAGCGAAGAGACAGCCGTTGGTTTGTACCATAATTAAAGAGAAGACAAGCAAGCCATCGCCCCCTCGTCTAAACTCCGGGCGAACAAGCATAGCAAAAACAAAGACAAAAAATACAACGAGAAACAAAAAACATGACGCAAGGCGCCATTGCTTCCCACCAATGAGAGCGCGGTGGCGCGACGCCTCCACACGCTCGCATTGCTCTCCTTGGCTCTTGCGCCCTCTCCCTCCATGCTGTCTTCGGACGACACAGACAGACAATAGATCACGGCAAGCGCGGGAAGTTTGTGACCCGGCGTTGTAGAAGTCCATCTTTTGTTTTTCTACGGATTCGGCAGTCTGAGACTCTGTTGCAAAAGTGTACTTCTTCATCCCTATGGGCCTTCAGGGCCTTCTCGGCGCTGAAATTTATTTTATCGGACCAGAGGTCTTGCCTTTCACCGAGCACACTTGATGACGTGCTGCTTCTGAGATCATGCTCGGTGCCTTATTGATCATGATCTCATTCTCAAGGAAATGAACATGATCTCAGAAGCAATGTCGTTTCCGCGGATTCCTCTAGAGCGCCTGAATTATCTATTTTTGTGTAAAAATAAACGTTACGTTCCTTTTAATTTTTGCTGAGATTTGTTTTTTTTTTTTTTTTTTTTCATAGAAAGAAACCGTTACGAACCGTTACGGAGCATTATTTTTTCGTTCCGGAGCGAAAACGGAACGGAACTTTTTTGTAGGGAACGAAAATGAAAACGGAACGAAAAACATTTCGTTCCAACACCCTGCTCGAAACATTCGCTAGGTTCGGCTTTCCTGCACAGCTTGTAAGCGATAATGCCTCCCATCTCACGAGTAAGGTGTTTGTGGACGCATGCGCGGTACTGGGAATCAAACACAAAAGAACTTCCCCGTACCACCCGCAAGCAAACATCACGGAAAGTGTAAATCGGAACCTTGAGATGATGCTAGTGGCCTACACCGAGCGCCACAAGGACTGGGACGCGAAACTGCCCGAGCTGGCATTCGCAACCCGTACGGCCACTAATCGGTCAACGGGTCTCACTCCTGCTCAATTGAATTTCGGCAAGGAGCTTGAGTTCCCGCTTTTTAACAGTCTCCTTTCTACAGAGTCTGGGGGAAGGCTTCGCCCCTACGTGAAGTTCGCAGAGGACCTGCGAAAGCGCTTCTCCGATAACCTTCGAGAGGCCCGAGAAAATCTCGACGTCGCCCGAATACAGCAGGCAGAACAGTACAACCAGGGGCGACGTGACTTGCAGTTCGAGGTGGGAGATTTTGTACTCCGGCGTGCTCACCCAATGAGTGACGCCGCTCGAGGCTTTGCAGCCTCCCTCGCCAACAGGTGGGAAGGTCCGTTTCGCGTGCATGAAAAGTGCTCGCCACTCACTTACAAACTAGTTAACTCTGAGTCTAGTGAGGAAACCGGACCTGTTCATGTCACCGACCTTAAGGCTGCGGTCCCACGGCGGCCATGACATATGACGCTTTCAGCACGTTTTCGAAATGCGATCGTGGCGTGTTCAAGCTTGCTAAAATTATGTGTTATATATCATCTTGTAGTGTACAACATTATCTTTTATCTGATGTAGGATTTGTTTTCCTAGTGCAAAAAGCTAATTCAGAGGGCACCCGCGAACATTGACCTTTTCGGCAAAACATGGTTTCGTAGTACAGTGGTACAGGGTGCACTATTGGAGCAATTTCTTTCTAATTTTAGAATGTTATAGAAGAAGAGTGCGTTCATTGTCAACGGAGGCCCTTTTTTCGTTTTTTTATTTTATTTTGACAGATATTTACTTTAGAATAATTGACTTTGCGAAAGCACTTCAGTCGCGAAGTTTTGGGCGCCTACTCGGTCATTTTATTTGAAACTTTTTACATCAGTTTGTAATTATGGTCGAAAGAGTTAAGCTAAATTTCATTGTAATATGGCTTAAACTTTTTTCGGAATGCTCCCGTGAAAAGTGACAAAAACCGTTAATTTTGGCAAACTTCATTTGGTAGTACAGTGGTACAGCGCTTAGGGATTGGCACACATGAATAAAATTGTAGGCCCGCAAAGAAAAACATATTCTGCTTTGCAAAGCGAGGCCCTTTTTCTAAATTTCACTTTTGATTTTCCATAAAAAAAGTTTGAATATAGGTGAAATCACGTATTTGTTGATAGTCAAAAACGAGTATTTTGACCCCTTTTGGCAGACATTTAGGCCGATATTTTTAGTATTAAATGGAGATTACTGTTCCAGGTCCTGATTATTAGCCCACATTTTCACTAATCGAGCCTATTTATTAAAAAGAATCATAAAACTCACAGAAAACACAAATTGGATGTCTGGTTGCGCCCTCTATGTGGCGGTGGCTGAAATGTGACTACGCGAGGTTCAGGAAACTGCCGAGGATGGCGCTGATTCCAGCTGTGGTTGCCAGCTTCGGAAACTGGTTGTACACTTGGCTTCTTCCGTTTCTTGCAAAATAACGTGCTGGAAAACTTGGTCGAAACTCGTGAGGTCCTTTATAACACGGTACTTTCTGCTAATATAGCTTTCAGGAAGAATTTCAGTCGCTTTCATATTGTTAAACGATTTTTTTTATGCGAGGCTCCACCGGTTCAGTTGGAATCGATATCGAAGTTTCAAATCACCGAAATGCCAAAATCGCCAGTTCTGCGTAGATACGCAGCGTGACGCACGTGCTTCTGGTGCGTGTGCACGTACGTGTTTGCTGCGTAGTTCTTCGGTTGCTGCGAGTTTTCGCGTATTTATTGTGCACTGCTTACCTCCGTCTGCGCACGCATCTCATCCTTGTAACTACCCCTGCTCTGTTTGCCTAGAGTGAAGTTTGTGTCTGTCTTTTCGTTCGCTGACTAAGCTCGTGTCGGTGTCCTTCCTACTGGCTGCTGTTCGTGTTTGCGTACCGTGTGTGTCGCTTTGATTACTAGGTCCCCTGCTTATGGGGTGGAGCAAGCGGTGGGCGTCGCGCCAGGGGTGGGTCGTGATTGGGGAAACAGCTTAGCAGCCGACGCCGACTTCGGCGCGTTTCTTCTGCGCACGCGCGTACTGTCATTGATATCGCTACTTCGCGCCGTGACGATGCGCTGATCTACAGGCCGGTCGGCGCTCGCGTGATATTGTTGAAAATTCTCGAGCGTGTATTTACGTTTCGAAAGCCATAATAGAATTAAAGTGGACATTTGGCCGGCAGCCGGCATACCGTGGCTCTGAAAACAGATTGCTAGGAGTGCCCTCTCATTCGCTGGTTCCACGCTGGGTGCGCGCAGTCCGTGCTTCTGGCCTCCCCGGCCGCCCAAATGCGTTTTTCTGATACTTGTTTTGTTTTCAGTAAACAGACAATAGATTCCTGCTGATATTCTCCTTTATAATCTTCACTCTTGACAACTCTTTAGTGTTGGAAGGAACTCCGTCAAATTTGACGATAATGCATGTGTAAGTACAACTGGAACCTCATAGTTGCAAGAATACTTTTCCTGGATTGTCTGCATTAGAGTGCCTCCATGTGCGCTTCGCGCACATGAAGGCTCCCTTTCGCCTTTCTGATAATATGATCGGTCTCCATAAATTGCACTTCCCCGCTTCGGGAGCACGGCCAGCGGTGGTTCTCTGTCGGTCATCGAACCTCACACACGTGAAGCGTTGTCAAAGCTGTGATATACCGGGCGTTTTATTATTCTGTTTTGTTTTGTTTTTTTTTTTTTTTTT
Source organism: Ixodes scapularis (assembly GCF_016920785.2). Lineage (NCBI taxonomy): Eukaryota > Metazoa > Arthropoda > Arachnida > Ixodida > Ixodidae > Ixodes > Ixodes scapularis. Next base: position 27,209,811 of record NW_024609883.1, on the reverse strand, counting down.
GCTGAAAGAAATTATACTTTTGGTATTCCCGGGGATAACATTATCGGCTGCGGCGGACGTAAAGGAACGAGCGTAAATTGACAGTTAGTGGCCTAATAAACTAATATTTGCCATTTGCGAACGCTGGAGAGGGGGCGACCTCCTCTCCCCCGTTCGCTCCGCTGAAGTGGAACAGGGTGGGAGGAGCTCCCACTTCGTTCTTGACCTGTCACCGACTACAGTTGCGAATTCCACTTGTCATTTTGGAGCGATGACGAGATAGAGCTGAGTCATGTATTGCGTTCTCTGAGATGAAGAACGCAATGCGCGCGGAGTTGCTCCACGTATGCACCAGTCACCAGTAAAAACGACCTGTCCTCCGAGGAGGTCGAGCGAGACGCCGGCTGACATGGGGGTCGGTCACCTCACCGTCACCACCGTCTACCGTGCCTTCAAAAACACGGGGCGCAATATGTTTCTGCAGTATAACAAAAAATTGAACAAACAAGGTGCAAACTTTCATTTTTTTCCTAAGTGTGGTTTGCAGGGCTGAACCGAATACAAAAACGATACGCCGTGCTGGGATGACGTCGACTACAATGGCACACGATCATAACAAGAGCACAAATCCTGCCACGTTATTTTGCTACAGTGATAAGAGCATATATATCTTTGTCCGCGATGCGGCAACAGAGACATTATTTCCAAATTAGAGTTCGAAGTTAGCCTTCGATGCTAGCACTGACCAACTCACTTCACTCACAGGGTGAAAACGTGAAACTTTGTATCATTCGGACAGAGATCGAAAAATAACACGCACCGCTTCAACTTGGACACCTCAAAATAATTAACTGTAGTGGATCGCACGCAAAAGCTTCGCGTACGCAATAAAATTGCCGGTCAGAAGTACGGTTCCGCAAACAAAATCAACATATGAGTCATCAAATTATGAAGAAAAACCAGGTGTGAACGTGCCAAAAATATTCGACAATTATTGTTGTCAATATTTGTTTTTCTATCCACGTGCTTATGTCGCAGTGGAAAGCCGTGAAACTCCCTATAAAATTATTTTGGGCAGTGTTTCCGACGGTGCTCGCTCGATCGTAAAATGTCGCTTTGTTGCTACTTTGGCGAATCAAACAAGGAAGCCACGTTCACCTACAATGCCCTGTCCACAAGAAAGGAAATCGAAATTTTCGCTTCGTTTTCTTTTTTTTTTATATTCTTCTCTTCTGCACGATATAGGGTATGAATTATTATCCTTCCCTGTACTCTCGCTGCGACGAACAGTCCGATAAACGAGTCACCCTATGACAAAGATGGGGGTCCCGAAAATCTCCTAAAATCGTGTTTGTTCTCAGAGACACATCCGTGTGTAAGAAAAACCGCGGCCCTCTCCACGAAGTACGGACATATTTGATAAATAGCGTTGACTTGAGGTCGAACTTTTTTCATTTGCTTTGTAAACACAAGCGTGACGTCACGTGCGCATCCCACGCGACCCGACTGAAGTCTGAACTGGTGTACTATGTGTGGACAATAGGGCATTATTTTGACTTCCCGGCCGCGACGACCTTGGCGAGGGAGGACAGATGGGGGTCCCGAAAATCCTAGAATCGTGGTTTGTTCGCAGGGACACACACATCCGTGTGTAACAAAAAACGCGGCCCTCTCCATGAAGCTTACACAGGCATTGTTGTGTGACTACTGAAGATGCCTCCCGCAAGGGAGGCGAAACTGGTCAGAACTTCAGCTTGGGCGAGTTGGTTATTCATGATTCATGGAGGCGTTTATTCATGGAGGCGAAACGTCTAGTGAAATTGTTTTTTCCTGTTCTGTGAAGTCGGTGCTTTTATTTTAATTATGTTACCAGTCGGCCTGTGTGACCAGTGCTCATTTGAAGAATCGCCTTTGTCTTTTTTGAACCCTAACAAAAACACCCTCATAACATTTTTTTTTACTGTTCGGCTACGTTGGCATAGCCTATAATCGACATAATTTTTGCGAAAGCCTAGTTTTTTTTTTGTAATTATCTGTAACCATTTCTAATTGAAGAAGTGACAAGTATAATAATTATATTATGATTTCATATCAAAATTCGACGAACCGGGAGATGCGAAATTCGGTGAAACAGCTTTTCAAAAAAATATCCGGTGCCCGAAACTTGCTTATATTAAAATGTCTAACATGTGTATGTGTTCTAATACAGAAGATGAGTGCAATGTGGAAACTGAATGGCCTCACAAACAATTGTCAACGAGTTGGAATTTTTGATGAATTACCCTTTGTCGAGTCATCCTACTACCGATTGGCCTCTTCAATCAATTGCCCGTCGACAAATATTGTTGTTGGTTTATTTGCCATCTGCTGTAAGGGGAGAGTGTGGGGCTCGTCAAGCCGACATCTGCCAGCATTTTCATCACGCCTCCAGCGCCTGTACCGACTGACGCCGACGAGTTGGCCTAGAAATAAATACCCACGGACTATACTAAAGCCGCTAAATATCTCTACGCGAGCATGATTTGTTTTCAAAGGGGCACCCCCCTGTCGGTGCTTCTTTGAATTATACATACGTCACGGTCAAAACGTTCCGCAGCTAATGAGTGAAGGCCGACCAACCTATTTTGTCCAAATGTCCGTGTATGGGAGATGAGAATGCCACTGCGTCAAAGGCAAGACGTGTGCGAGCGTCGCTAAAAATAGAGACCACTATCGATGTTTTAGTATACATGGTTTCATTCTTAGTCAGAGCGCAAACAGAGGTTAGATGTCACGAAAACACATACACAAAGACAAAAAGCACTTTATCACGGCGCATTGTATGAGTTGTTATATTAGTGGGTGGAATCACCCAAACAAAGATAGTGAACGCCGTGGCGTTTAGGTGTTGATCTGTTGGTGATGCTTGATCGGCGCAATGTGTCAGTCGAGCTCCAACTGAGGGTGATATGCGGCGGGGCAGCTCTGTGGTTTTACTTGTTGTGTTGCATAGTTAGTTTCGGCCGTCAGCAAATAGTGAAAAATATCTATCTACCTATCTCTCTCTCTCTCTCTCTATATATATATATATATATATATATATATATATATATATATACAAAGGCAAAAATGCGTACTGTCAGAGTTACTAATTCGAAGTTTACTACGACGTTTCGAGCGGGGACCACTCTTCATCACCTAATGAAGAACGGTCCCCGCTCGAAACGTCGGAATAAACTTCGAATTAATAACTCCGACAGTACGCATTTTTGACTTTGTATATATATATATATATATATATATATATATATATATATATATATATATATATATATATATATATATATATATATATATATATATATATATATATATACATACATACATTTTACTAATACAATGTCTGGACATTTACACTTACCAAGTAACCATTTTCAGCTGTGATTTGAGACTGTGTTGCGCTTATCCCGCTCTTATTTATTTATCTTTTGTTTCTCTTGTTTCTGGCCTTTTTAGTATAGGCTTCCACCAGCTCGCTTGCGCGTGAACTCTAATTTCAAGTGAAACAAGTTTGTAAATTAGGGCGACACTATATAGGTTTGAAATCCTATACCAATTTTATTGCCATTTGGTGAGCCACGTACGAATTTTGAAATATATCTTTTCATACAAATAATCGATTAGTAAATCGAATAGCGATTCGGACGAATTTACTACGGCGGGAAGAACGAATTTGCAAATCTCATGGCAATTAGGAAATTTCAGCCATCCTTGGTTTCCGATTGGTCGCGCTCAGTAGCGGCTCCCTCCGCACAGAGTAGCCTCGAGTCAGAATTCGCGGAGTCTCTACTGACCGGCCAAAAAAGTGCGGCGCTTCAACTGCTCCCGCCCAGACGACTTGATGTATTTGTATACGCCCATGACATCGGCCGCGATCGGCGATTGAGGTTCCGTTAGCCGACGCAAGCGTCAGCGGACGTCTCATATTTCCATACTCTCATTTAACTACAGAAACAAAAACAACAACAAAAAAATCATCCAGTTCATGCTCACTATGTTCACCACTGACAAGATAGTCGGTAGTTTACGAGTTTCCGTGCAAAGCCGATCAAAACGAGGCACCAGATCAACTTTTATGGCTGCCATCAGGAAAGATCTGGCTTGTCGCGTTCCCTCAACGTCACTCCGAATATTGTTTGTGCCCCACGCACCATCCTCTTGTAGCAATATTTTTATTGTCCCCATGTGATTTCTTTTTTATATTCTTACTGGTGTTTGATCATAATTCGGTCATTGAAATCGTTTTTGCTGCCGACCCTACCATTATTTTGACCCTCTGGCAGCAAAGGAATATTATGCCGGCATTACACACGAAATAAGAATGTAGACACTCCGTCCCATATCTCAAATTACATCACAACGTGTTTACACAACTGTAGTGCAGAGGTACGATGAGCAGGGTCTGAGAAAATATTAGTTTCAGTATTTTCAAAAGAGCGACGAAACAAAATAAAGAAAGGACCGCCAATCGGCAGCGCGTGCAAGCAGAGGCAGTAGTGACAGGAAGCGCGAGGTGTGTCTTTCGTACGGCCGGCATCAACTCACGCACTGTCCGAAGATGTACTCTGTTTTACTCGTAGGATTGCAACGCTGCGGAATGTAGGCGTGTGATTTCAGAAAGCGCGTCCTACCATTTCTACGCGCGAGTGCTCCTGCAACCCAAGCATTGTATACAGTTACGTCCTCGCGCCCGTGCCAACCCCCGGTCACAGTCCCAGTTTCGCGGCGCTGACATTAGCGTCGCCACCATCAGCGGCGCTGTGCATAGCGTCGCCACCGGCAGCAGCGCTTAGGTGGTGGGGGGCTCTCATTAATACAAAAATACAAATATAAAAGTTTGTCCGCTAACAGTAATTTCAACAAAACGTCTTCATCGCACCATTAAAATAAAATGCAATTTATTTTATATATTTCTTTCTGTTCGTTCTGTTTTCGGTCTAAAACCAAAACTCTAAACCGACCCGCTGGCCTCGCTGGTGCCCTGGAAGGCGCCGCTGCCCCCCCCCCCCCCCCCCCCCCTTCGCTCTACCCTTGCCCAAATTTGAAACTTCGTAACGGCGGACGGCGGCGTCGCGTGGTTTTGTTTACCCAAGGGTCGTGCGAGCGTAGTTTCGCGCTCCGGCGTTCCGCGCGCCTGTCGAACTCGATGGATATTTTGGTGCGAACTTTCAGAGACTGTTGAGAGGTGCATTTTACGTGGCCATATCCCGATGGTGCACGAACAGCGCAAATGCCAAGACCACAAGTTTTTGTTTGTTCATTTTTTTTTTCAAGATAAGGCAGGTGAGTATGTATCTCCCGTACTCAGTTTTATTTGCTCAGCGAACTTACCATTAAACTTCTGCTGCCCATAGCTGTTAGTTTGCAGGCTCGTTCTCGCAGTAAAAATATATGCTTTCCCCCGAACAAGTACGGTTTTAATGAAGTTAATGGTATACACCTAGCTCCACTTCGATTTGTGCACAACTGCTTATTTAAAGTGTAACAATTGGGTTTAATCTTGAAAATGGTCTTTGGCGGTCCTCGAACAGACGGAGGATAATAAAACAAAAGAATGAGGCTTCCTATATATTAATTTGAAGTTTGATTTATTTCTGCATGGTTCCGGGTGCGACAATGGCATTATGTCATTAGTTTGTTCGCTGTAGATGGACATTTGTTTTGTTTTAAATCAGTTTAAAATTTTAAACATCATGACCACATTGTCATTACAGATGCTGGGACATATAGAACGAGCATTTGAACGTCGTCTCAAGGAGGAAGAAAGCTTCGGACACTTCGTGGTTCCCAACAAGTTATCCAGCCTGTTGAGTGCCAACATTTTTCGAAGCTTTATTTCACATTTTCATCTTGCTTGCGTGAGAAGCTTTGAATATGTAAAAATGAAGGTAATGATTGCTGGGGGCCACCTAAGTAGCTTATATTTCTTAAATCAGTGAACAACTTTACTTTCAGTGAACAGCTGATCCAACTTGGCATGTTGAATGCGTAATTATGTGGGTCAATGTGTACACTTGTAAAGATATATGTTAGTGACCATTCCCAAGAAGTGATAGTGATAAAGTTAGTGATAAAGCCCATTCCCAAGAAGGTGTGCGGCCAAGCATGTAATAATGAAGTGATGAGATCGTGCACAGATGACAGAGAGGTGCTGGCGATGTGCAACTGCAGCTGTGGGCGAGGTTGACGAAATGATTTTGCCAATGTTTTATTTTTGCGCGTATGCAGGTGCAGTGCTGTACTTAATTCCGTTTTAGCATCTGTGCAATAAATGTGCCTCGAAATATTTCGGTCGCAGCTGTGGATTCCTTACTGGACGGCGGGACGCCTCGAAACAGAAGAACAACGAACACACATGACTACGCACCTTATACAGCTGAAAGCGAAATCGCACATCGTATATTACGTTAGGGACTTTTAGCGAACTGTTACCGTGTTCCGCGTACTGCACTATCGGAGCCTTTGAAACATGCTTTATAGGCGCGCACCCGGAGTGATACCGTGACAGCGGGGCGCGCACTTAAAAGCATGCTTCAAAGGCTCCGATAGTGCGATACGCGGAACACGGTTGGTTAAAAGTCCCTATTATTACACTACCGGGACCGGGCGTGATGCTCAGGAGCCTGGATCCAGGCTCCAGCACGACCCCGAAGCGATCCATACGAGAACCACCCTACAAAAATAAAGAGACGCCATGTTGGATTCTTTACGGCTTGGCTTAGAAACGGCTTTAAAGTAGGCTACCACGTCCCAAACGTGTATATAGAAGTCGTTTTGAAAAGTAAGCCAGATATTTTATTAATAGCATGGTTAGCTCTTAATATAATTTTACAATTTACCGAATATAAAATAATAAGTTAACTCGTTCAAGTAATGAGAGCCCCCCACCACGGACGAGGAATTTGGCGCTACTGTACAAAACTCGACTCCATTGGCCCTATGGAATCCGTCCGGGGGTTGCCCGTGCCTTGGCCAGCCCCGTACACAACTTATGCAGTATCGAAAAGGCATAGTTCAAAATTGACGGTCCCACTTTTCCATACCGCTTCAAAACCCCATCTCGCTCAAATCACTTGGCAGCCGGACAATTTTGGCAGGGGGCCTCAAGTTGGGGATTATCCGGTACATTGTCCTCCCAACAATGAACGTGGGCGCGACGCGCCAGAGGGTGAACACGTGAAAGGAGGGGCGTAAGAGTGGAGAAGGAAACTCAAGGTCGCAAGCGACGGGAAAAAGGGTTTCGAAATTGGCGCGCAGGTTTTGCAGCATTTGCTCATACGGACAGCCAACGCCGCCCTGGTGGTTCAACTAATGTTTTGTTCAAGATGGCCGCCGTGGTACCGCAGCCTTAAAGACCGACCAACGAAACCATTTTCCGCAAGGTAGGAAAATGCCCCTCGCGCCCTCCTCTTTTCACCCTCTCCCAAAAATCACGTGACGGCAGAGGCTTCTTTTGTGTCGGCTTTTTCTGTAGGGATAATCCTCTAAAAGCGCTAAACGAGCGGCTAGCTGCGAGCGCCACAACGACCTTGAGACGTCCAGGTGTCCTCCCTCGTTGACGCGGGCACGCGCAATCCGCAGGATTGAGGAAGCCAGCGCGACCGAACTCTTTTTCCCATGAGCTGCAGGTCCGAGGCCGCTCGGTCGGTGGAGATCGAGGGGTCGTGGTATGCTGGGTTCGTTCCAGCAGCCGCTTTCTGGCATCGCGCGGCTGCTGGAACCATTATCGCGACTGCACACGGATTGGCTTGCCCAATAAAGGGTTCAGGTCGTCGATAATACATTTATTTCCGAAACTTATAAATCAAGTGGCTCTCCCTAATCTCTTCATTACTGTTTGAAACACATCTCCTCTCATAGCTAATTGTTCATCCCATTTTGGACTCTTTTGCGTATTTATTCCTCCTTACGTCTGCTTGATGGCTGTTTTATAACTTGATAAAGACCTTTAAATATTGGCGCGGGCTTGCGCGATCAACGCTGTCCCGGATTTATTCAAAATTGGAAAGATTGGCGTCAGGAGGGGTTGAAGAAGCAAACCGTAATTTTTGCTTCTAATAAGGACGGCACAATCGTAAGATAGGTCTTTGCTTCACCTGTCTCCACAACGCCCCATCGTTTGCAGGATCATAATTTCTCAGTGACATAGGTGTATACCACCTTTTACTCATGGTTACTATAGATGGGGCCCCACAGGCTTTCCCGTTATCAGCGAGTCGACTTTTTAACGACCGGCGACTCTCCTGAGTGAGAATAAATATTATCACCTTCCCACAACATCCACCCCTTAGTAACTTGGATCCGTTCAGAATATAATCCCCTCTAAACGACAATCTCCGCCGCCTGGGAGGAACGTAGGTGGGCGAACGATACGCCTCTGGGTTTTGCGTCACGCCTGCATTTCAAGGGTCAGAATTACTGGTTCCCGACACCAGCACGATTGATGGCCCCGCCTGCGTCTTTGATTGTATATTGATACGGAGAAGAAGGAGAAGAGCGCGACGGCCCGCGGCCGTAGTGCGTTCTGGCTCGCGCTTTGGCGGGCGGGCAATCAGATTAAGAACCTACCGCTGAAAACCACCCCGTGTACATAGTCGAGAACATGATAAGCATCGAATGGGAGTGAACGTAGACATCTAATGATCCGATACAAAGTTTCGCTTGATTCCTAAACGAGTAATGCCATAGCCAAGTACACCTTCACATAAAATTGTTTGACAGAATTAAAGAGAAGATTGTGTGTTTCTTTAAAGAAATTTCGGCCCCCTTCTATCCGGTCGTGGGCGAACCATTCATTTTGTTGCATTTCCACTTCTCCGCTTCCGCAGATTATGAATGTGGTAGGTTTGGTCCAGTGGCTTAGAGCTCACGTTTTGAAAGGAACCGAAAGTAAAAACGGACCAGTACAAGCTGGACTATGCTAGACGCTTGAAGACAGCCTGTCGCAATGGAAATGAACTGCTCTAATGTGGTAAGTCGGGTCACTCGGTTCATAATTTTTCATCCCCTTTTGAAAGGGTCCGAACAAACAAGGAGCCAGGACAAGCTCTGGTTGTCCCGGTTTTTAATGTCCTTTCGGCGCTCCTCAAAACGCACAGTGTTCGGTTTCTAAACGCTGTTTTTATTTTGGCACGGAAATAAGACAAAAATACGTAATAATTTTTCACACCAGTGCAATGCAATACAGACTTCTATTTTCAGCAAGCTGCTTTCCGCCATGCCGCCATGCTTCCATGTCATCCTCCAGGCCTTGAATGTTTGTGCACAGTGATTAAACTATTTACATCTAAAATGACATGCGCTAGAAGTCTGGTACTTTCTTTTAGAAGCAGAATGTTAGTGCACATGAATTCTCCCAGAGTCTTGCCTTCTAATCGCGTGGAAGGAAAATGGAAATATCGCGGGCATGATTCGTGCAGAAGGCTAGATTCAATGGTCGCCCATTATTTCTTCAAACTCCCTGGCAGATTCACAACCATATATCCTGGAGGCCTTTCACCCAGAAGCGAGGTTTTGATAAAATTTCGTTGCTCGGCCGCTTTTTTTTTTTTTTTTTTTTTTTTTTGTAGTGGCGCGAAAAAAAAAAATAGAGAGAGGAAAACAACGGTTCTCGCAAGCTGATTTTTTTCTGTATTTTTTTTGCAATTGCGATATTTTGTAGTGTTTAGGTATGTCTTCGTGGTATAAAACAATTTTACGCGCTTCCCACAAATATTTCATCATCAACGACAGTTTTAAAGTATTACGCACTGCCTCGGGTGCTTTGACCTTACGCACTAGAGCGTCACAGGAGCGAGTATTTCCGCAAAATAAATACGAGGACCTATTTCTCCCTTTGAATCGACCACTTTGTGGCATCACTACGAACACACATTCACCATGAAGTTGTAACAAATAATGATTGATGATGAAATTGATTGGGTCCCAACAGAAGAGCATTTAGGTTGCAAATAAACAGGGCGTCGTTGATGTTATGTGTTTACTTCCACGTTCGAATGTGTTGAGAATGAGTAGCCGAAAAGCGCAGTCTGCAGGCTGCTTCCCGGAGTTGCCTGATATTTCCCCAACTCGGGAAAGGGGGGGGGGGGGGGGGGGGGGGAGAAAGGGGGGAATGTTGTGGGAAGGTGATATTTATTCTCACTCAGGAGAGTCGCCGGTCGTTAAAAAGTCGACTCGCTGATAACGGGAAAGCCTGTGGGGCCCCATCTATAGTAACCATGAGTAAAAGGTGGTATACACCTATGTCACTGAGAAATTATGATCGTGCAAATCATGGGGCGTTGTGGAGACAGGTGAAGCAAAGACCTATCTTACGATTGTGCCGTCCTCATTAGAAGCAAAAATTACGGTTTGCTTCTTCAACCCCTCCTGACGCCAATCTTTCCAATTTTGAATAAATCCGGGACAGCGTTGATCGCGCAAGCCCGCGCCAATATTTAAAGGTCTTTATCAAGTTATAAAACAGTCATCAAGCAGACGTAAGGAGGAATAAATACGCAAAAGAGTCCGAAATGGGATGAACAATTAGCTATGAGAGGAGATGTGTTTGAAACAGTAATGAAGAGATTAGGGAAAGCCACTTGATTTACAAGTTGCGGAAATAAATGTATTATCGACGACCTGAACCCTTTATTGGGCAAGCCAATCCGTGTGCAGTCGCGATAATGGTTCCAGCAGCCGCGCGATGCCAGAAAGCGGCTGCTGGAACGAACCCAGCATACCACGACCCCTCGATCTCCACCGACCGAGCGGCCTCGGACCTGCAGCTCATGGGAAAAAGAGTTCGGTCGCGCTGGCTTCCTCAATCCTGCGGATTGCGCGTGCCCGCGTCAACGAGGGAGGACTCCTGGACGTCTCAAGGTCGTTGTGGCGCTCGCAGCTAGCCGCTCGTTTCGCGCTTTTAGAGGATTATCCCTACAGAAAAAGCCTACACAAAAGAAGCCTCTGCCGTCACGTGATTTTTGGGAAAGGGCGAAAAGAGGAGGGCGCGAGGGGCATTTTCCTACCTTGCGGAAAATGGTTTCGTTGGTCGGTCTTTAAACGATTTTTTCAAGCAAAAGACGAAGATTCCTCGCAAGACCGGGACGGCACTGACGGCAGTCCCGTTCCGGAAACCCCCTTGTCTCTACCAAGGCGGCGGTATAACCTGCAATGTCGGTGACACCAAAAAAAAAGGAACCTTTTTTTTTTTTTTTTTGTCTCCTTGGTTTTTTTCGCATTTTTGGGGGCAATTTTTTACTTCCACGGATCTGCCCCCTTCTCAAGAGAGGGGGGAGAAGATTGTGTACCCACCTCAGATTCGTTATTTCAAACTTTCTGGAAGGGGTGCGAAGATAACGTCAGGCTCAGCCCTCAAGTGAGCCCCATGTCGTCTGCTTCCTTGTTTTTCTACGAAGCTGGCCCATGGACAACACCGTCGCCACAGCCGCCATTGGGACACGGCGGCCGATCTCATGGTGGACTGGGCCACCAAGGACGTCGGCGCACCAGGGGCGGCCCAGGGAACCATGGACCGCCACCACCCTCTACAGGGTGGAGCGGCAGCTGGCTCGGATCAAGAACCACATGGAGAGCAGCCACCTGCTGGAGACAGTCCAGAGCAACAAGGTGGCCGCCAGTCGAGCCTTGAGCAAGGAGCTCAAACGGCAAGCTGGAGCTGGCCGAACCGCTGCTCTTACGCATAGCACGCGTCCACCAACTTGGCGAGCGTGACCTCCAACGGGCCATCGTGCTCGTTCACCAGGGGCCGGTCGGACTCGCAACGCCAGTCCGCCCAGCAGCGCCATCCACCCCGAGACCCACGGCAACGTCTCGCTCATCGACGTGCCGGACGAAGCTTGAGAGGGGGGAAGTGTGGGCACCCTGGCTGCTCCCCAGCCCAGTTGCCCGACTGCGAGGCAACGGTGCTGAACTTTTCCCGCATGGCGGCGACATCACGCCAGCCACGAGCACATCGCGTGCGCCGCCTTGATAAGGAGCATCAGAGGCGGCGCACAGGGAGTCGCTGCCTTGACTCCGGCAGCGCCGGTAACAATGTTAATAGTCTTGTCCATGTCCAATTAAATGCAGTTTCTTGTTGTTGAAACCGTTGGCTCCGTGTTATTCCTCCGGGTCGGGTATGCAGCAAGGCAAACCGACCACAGAACATAGCCAGGAACATGACATAAAGGCTACTTATTGGAAACTTCTTTGGTTCATCCATACATTTATTCACTTCTCAGTTCCGGTTTCTCCACCAATCTTGTCGGCATGAAGACATTCGTGGCAAACTTTACACTTGACTGCTCTGCTGCCAGAAAACTTGCTGTGGTACCTGCATGCCTAGTAATTAGTGGATAAATGCACTGTGCCTATAGGTGGCGAACACCTATACCATGAAAACAGTGTTGCGGAGTTGCCACTCCGAAGTCTGAATGATTCCACAATCATTCTGTGACTCCGGAATAGAGTGGATTGGCGGCAGCACTGAGAAAAATTAGAAAGGAATTGGTTGCATCTTGCCAAGAATGGAGCAAGGATGAAATGTGTTCTTATGCAAGCTGTGTCGATGCGGTCAAAGGGACTTTTGAGACGGCATCATTGCACTCTAGGTAACTGACGGCTTAGTTATCTGACCGGCTCGCGTTCCTTCCAAGGTTGAAAATCGCACCCCACTGAAGCAATTAAAACTAGGGTTGTAAGCAGACAAGGTCTCATTCGTGGTGCCATGAGACTCAGCAATGTGACTTGTGACCATGTGCAAATAGAGCACCAGGTATGAACAATGCCACAGTTCCCGTGTTTCTTTGACGCACGACTCCTCATTTGCCATATATCTCCTAGAAGTGGTTTATATATAACATCCTTTTCTGAAGAAAATGGGTGGTTTGAAGTTTTTCTGTCTGTTAAGGCTTTTTGCTGTACTATTATACCAATGCGCCAAGAAACTAATGGAGAGGAAGAGACGAGAGCACGGGGATGTCAGAATGCTGAGCTCTGGTTCGAATAATTAGTGGGTAGACGTATAGGCCAACGCACTGTCTACAAACAAGCCCACACAAAGTGCGGGCAAATGCACAGAAACTAGGTTTGCATGAAGTGGAGCATTTGTGCATGCGCCCTGCCAGTAGCAACGCCACTACAGCAGCATGACATCAGGGATGCGTGTTAGTGTATAGCTAGCTGTTTTTGTCTCCACTGCACTGAACAAACGCGCTAGAACGCCGGCATCTGGCGTTAGGTCCTCGCATTCGAGCGTGTTTAACTGCAGTGCGGAGACAACGGTCTACCCACTAATCATTCGAAGGATCGGTCCATGTTGCGACGTGCTCTCGTTTCCCTCAGTTTTTCGACGCATTGCCATCAGTGCCATGTGCAACTACCGCCTAATAGTGCCTTCGGAACTTTATTTTTTTTTTGCATATTTTTGCAGTTGTCTATGCCTTTTATAACGTCAGCTTTTTACTGACATTATTTGCCGGCAACTTAACCCCTTTGACACCCAAAAGATTACTGGAAATAGTGGAGACCTAGAAACCCTGACATGGTTTAGCACACACAAAATAAGAGAAATCTTGTCTTAGAAAAAAGAGTTACCTTTTTTGTCATTTTTTTTCAAAACATTGCTTGTGAGCAACATTTCGAAACCCAGTGTTTCCCTTCTTAGGAGTTCAAAGATATAAAATTATTGGAAAATTCAATTCTGTGGAATGTATTTGGAATGAAAAGGGGGTGCTCATTCCGCAACACTGATGAAAATCCCTACATGTGGCCCAAGACCTTTGTGCAGTCCACAATTTGAACCATCCATTTATTTTGCAGGTTATACTGTTATGCTAAATAAACAATCCACAGGCAAGCAGAAACTCCACTGTGATAACCGCATTGTGTCCGCCTCATGGGAGACGTGCTCCATAGCAGCTGGGATCTGCCAAAAGGCTGCACGTGATCATGATCTAGCTCCCATAAGCCAGCTTGGGAATGTGCAAGAAAATTGGGTGATGCTGAAGCAAATGCCGAGATAAACAAGGAATTGGCAGCAAATGCACTAATCTTTATTCTCTCACATAGGCAGCATGCCTGTGAAGCAGGCATGCTGTTATCATTGCATGCATGCTGCAACTACAAACTGGTAGAAAATCGAATTTGTACTCACAACTTTTGTTCCTTTCCAAGTACTGCATTGAAAAAAAGAGACACGGGCATCTGAAGCCGTCGCAAGACGTCCGATTTTCGAGTGAGAAGTGGTCCTGAAAAGGACCGTTGTTTTTTCTCTCTGTGTGACGGTGATGGACCTCTTGGATCTGGTGTACCTGGTGACGGCCTTGGTGCCCTCGGCCACGGTGTGCCTAGCCAGCTCACCCAGCAGCAGCGGCTGCACGGCCATCTGGTTCTCGCGGCTCGCGATGGTTGAGCGCTTGTAGTGGGCCACGGCAGGAGACCTCAGCCTCAATATGCTCAAAGGCGTCGTTCATGAAGCTGTTCATGGTCCACATGGCCCCGCTTGACGCGTCGGTGTCTGGGTGGAACAGCTTGAGCCCCTTGTAGGTGTAGATGCCGAGACTACTTCCTCCTGTGCTGCTGCTTGTCAGTGGTGCACACATTCTTCTGTGCCTTGCCAGCCTTCTTGACGGCCTTTCAGCTCATCTGAGGATGCGTCCTGCACGTTCAAATAAGCAGACTGATTGAAGAAACGAATGAACAAGTGCAAGCGCAATAAACCTAAATCTTCTGTTTTTGATAGCGTACTGAACTGTTGCCGGCATCCACAAAAGCACTCAGCGAGACAGTGCGTGCACTCTCATTTGTGCCATCCTGCTGATCAACCGTGAAGCTGCCCATCTTGCTAAAACAAGATAGCTTAGCGGACCCCAGATTCATTTGCAAGCTTCAGTACTCGTTCATTCTCTCTTCAAACACACAGCAGCACAACACCAAGAACAGGAGGTGTGTGCAATACAAAGCAGTGGGGTAGAGCAACAGTTTGGAGCATTCACCTCATAAAGGGCCTGCTGTCCCTCTGCTGTAACGTGACATCCTCTGTTCCACCAGCTGCTTCTTTGGGAGCCTTGGGCAGTGAGCTGCCATGGGGAGGGGGGCCCGATCCCGGGGTCTGTTGCCCAAGGCTTCCCTGAGGGAAGACTCATTGCAGCAGGCAGCAGCCTCAGACAGCAGCTGGCCCACGTACGCTGTAATTAGGGCAAGCACAGAAAAAGGATGTTAACCATCACATATGTCAAGGAACTAAAAGCGTCTTTGCAGCACTTAGATTGTCTCGGAATGACTGTCCAGCAGGTAGTATTTACGGTGCCAACAAAATTATATGAGCCTCACCGTAGGTTGGAGGGGTTTTTACTTCCTTGAGACGATCGGTCCTCATCTTCCCTCTCTGCATCCTTCGCTTGAATTTCGGCTGCCCTTTGCGCGTCACCGCTTGGACCCTTCCGGAGTTTTCGTTGTGGTGCAGAGCAGGCAATCTGGTTCTGAAGCAGAAATATTGTCCGCAGTGAAAAGCATTCATGGGGACCTGCTAGAAAAAACAATCGACTTGCATATGTGCCTAATTAGTTTACAGAAAACAAACCTTGCATGCATGATGGGGCCTGTGAACGCCACAGACTTGGGTGCAAACCTGATGAGCATACTATGGTAGGACTCGAGGTTGTATGTGTGGCCTGCAGGTGACACGTGCTCCAAGTACCTCAGGAGCACTTTTTGCATGGTAATGCTGACAAATGTACCTGGAATCATGATTACACACTATGTAGCTTCTATTTTTTTTTACTTAAATGTGCAAATGTACCAAATTCGCTCAGAGAAAAGTAGAGTTAGGTTTTCAGTGTGATTGTCTACTGACCTAGAGAGAGCCACTCTCTGTCCCCAACGAGGGTGTCGTGAACACAGCGGTCGTACACCCCTCCATGGCCAGTGTGCTTGTCGAGAGCATGGTTGTTTATGCCTGAAATACAAGGTTCATTTTTTAGAACAATGCAAACAGTTTGTGAACTTACGAAACAACTTTCATGCGTGACAGCATGCCTGTAACCTTTGCCGTATGCCTAACACGTTGCCGTCTACATGACAGAGACCAGTCTTTCAGGTCTTGAGATGTCCCACGTAAGCAAAATCGTAGCATCACGGGGACATGTCGACCTGATCAAAATATGTCGACAGTTCCGCATTCGAGCCAAACAATTATGCAGGAATTATTTGCTCTATGTCATTCTGCACTGGATCATAGATACCTAAATTGATACTCATTTGTGTTGTAGTGCACCTGCTAGCCCGTCAAATGTCTGCAATTGGGTTCTGTTATCTATTTTGACTGGTAGACTTGCTGATACAGGCATGTTTCAACTGTAACCCCCTTTGTTATGATATTGCCTAGACTTGTGCAAATATTCAAAACAAATGGGGCTGGATATTTGGCTACTTCGAACATTTTTGAAGTTTGAGAATGCTGCAGGATATATTTTTATTCATTTAAAAAGCAAGGAAAACATTAAACAAAATATGACATGGATATATGCCTGTATACAGTCTAAGCTCGTTACGTTATAACAGACCTTGATTTTGACCAAGATTTCGGTCTGTTATAAGAGGAGTGTGTTGTATGCAGATATGAAGCGGAGTCAATGGTATGTAGAGGAAAACGAACCAAACTTCACAATCCCTATGTTATATCCAAATGTCTGTTGTAACCAGGTCTATTGCAATGAGCTTAGACTGTATGTCCAGTGTTTTCTTGTGCCATTATTCCATAAAAATAGAGGTAAACCTATAATGGTAACTAGACTTGATCTGCAAAATTTTTCAGTGCAACAACCAAATTCAGATACTTTCCTGTAATGTTTCTGACTAAAGTGGTAAAGCTTTTGGCACGTGGTACTAACGCAAGGGCTATGACATGTAGGCACATGTGGTTTAGATGATAGTCATGTACAATGTTATCAAAGGAAGTTGACTTGGTATTAAGCAGCCGCCATCTTGCCTTTTTGTGTAATATTTCCCTGCAACGTTTTAGCTTGTTGCTGCTGACACCATTGCCGTCTTGGCAATAACCCTCCGTGGCACTGAGATTTTGTTTTAGTCTTGAGAGCGCAAAGTTAAAGGTTCAAACCATCTCTGGTTCATGCCCACGGAGTCTTTGGGGCATCACTTATATCCTAAGTTGCTTTGTGACGTTGAATTCTTGTAATACTGCCATAATAGTGTACTGAAGAATCAATAAAGTAAAGAATAGCAGGTCTACATTTCATCTGTTCATTTCCTTGACAGCTTTGAAACATACATTGGAAAAGACTGCTAAACAATCCTTTCTTCACTGGAAGTCCTACATTAGATTTTTTTTTTTACTTCCACATCCTTGTACAAGTATTTGGTTTGATTCAAAATTATTCTTGCAAAATAAATACTATTACCTTTGTGCTCACTTCGAAGTGAAAATTCTCTACCTGGGCACTTCTGTATATAATAGGACTGAATATTGACAAATAATTGACTCACTCTTCCACATCTCGACGAGGAGTTTTCCATCCTCTTCGCAGTTGGCAGCATACCAGTACAGATGGTTGGAGGCAGGCTGTGCCCAGTATGCCAACACTTCACACCGTGCGTACTTGCTGGCCTTCAGCATCTTTTTGCTTATGTTTGGAAAAACAGTTAAAAAAAAAAAACTATAATCAGTACACATATTGCACCTTACTTCAGACTTGTAGACCGACTAACATAAGGACTGCAATATGACGCTAAATCAGACTAAGCTGATGATAGTCAGGGTTGGGCACCTTTTGCAATGTGCCAAGCATCGAAGTAATGGCGTGTCTGGGGTTCTTTGCTCCTCATGTGGCCCTTGATCCCTAGGTGACGGTCAGTGACGAGGGCCTCGACCGTGACATCTTCCTCCTTGAAAAAAGTGAGCTCCTTGGCACAGCCATGCAGCTCCATTGCTGGACTTCACCCCGGGGGACTGTAAGAGAAAAAAGCAGTTGCTCGTGTTTAAGGACTTGAGCACTGACTGCTGAATGAAGCAAAATGTATGGCCTGTATGTAGGTATGAAACAGTCCATCCTAAATTTCCACACAGACTATTCATGAGCAAAGCTATAACACTATAATAAGGAAGCTCTGGCTTTTGTAGGGCACTTTGTATGCATATTGGCACATGCAGCTTGAGTGATGTCAGCGTCAATGCATAGATGAACTGGTAGTATATCGCTATCCTTTAACTATTTCCTATAGCTCGGAGCAAGTAGACACTCTTTTTATCTACCTAGTCAGTGCTACACACAAAGTGAAGCCTTACTCTTGCAGTAACAAGCAACATCAATCTTCTAACCCTCCAGGAAGCGTGCAAAACTTGCCTCTCCAAGCTGCACTTGGACATAGTGGAGGATCTTGTTTGTCTCCATCTCCATGAAGGTGTATGTCATGAATTTGGCCGAGTACCCTGGAGAGTCGTACCTCCCGTCCCCAGCCAAACGCACAGTCTTCCCCTGTCTCGCTTGGAGAAGGCTCTGCTGCTCTCGGTTCAACACCTGAAAAAGGGTTCGGAGAACGTTTTTCGAATTTAGGCTAGGCCGATGAGTTTCATTCCACATTCTTGAGCTCTTTCTATTGTTTATTAATAAATTTCTCAATAGCTGCTGTACCCATTACTGAGGGGATTGTAATGACGACAATGAGAATGTGCTGCCCAAAAAATGTTAAAGGGCACGAGAAAGAGAGCGATTATGCAATGAAACTCACTCGTTCAATTGCAGGCTGCAGGAATGCTGCCTGGTGATTGAAGTATGTGCTTTCCGAGAAGGCTTGAATGTTGATGAGCCTTAGCAGCCTGAGCACCTTTGCAGAGCAGGAGCCGGTGAACAGCATGGCACCGGAGAGGAGCAGGTTGCAGGCTGGCACGTTGCTGATGAGAGGCTGGCTGAGCCAAGTCCTGCTGTGTTCACTTTGGCACACAGCCGTGGCCCTCACTAGTGTGCCGTCTGGTACAATAGTAACTTTACATGGCGCTTGGCACATTATGCATAGGCGGAGCAACCGCAATAAACAGCTCTCAAACACGATGTAGGTACTTGGGCTCCTCGTGCAGGGGGGCCGTTGAGGTCGAGTTGCTGCAAAAAGTATATTCTCGGGGTTATTCGAAGACTTGATGGGCAAATGGGCAACCTTATCAATTTTCATGCACTCCTCTTCTACTTTTGGCACAGCATATATTCAGGCAACTAAGTGGCATCTCAGTATTTTAACAGCCGAATTCACAAACCTCGCTCCAATTGGGGCGTCCCTCCACTTCCTCGAGGAAGGCGCGAGGGCCAGTGCTGGCCTTAGCACCTTCAACGTAGAAATGGAGGGGTGCCACAAATGGAGTGAGGTTCGTGAATTTGGCGGTAGGGCTTTGTTTGCCTATTGCTCTTCAGATGCATGTTTGTTCAGAAATATATCATATCTGTAATTGGTGTTTTTCCTTCGACTTCTACAAAAGTGGCGTCTACAAGTAATTATGGTGGAAGAAATGGGGGCTTAGATTCTCTCCAGAAAAAGGCAGTGGAGTGTTTACACAAGGAAATAAAGCTTCAAAGTGAGGCTACATCAATAAGATGTAGTGCAGTTACGGAGAGCTGAGCCAGCAAGCGCAAAAACGAACAACTGCACATGGATGGGCTCAAGTGAAGGCACACTACTGTGGAAATAGCAGTCAGTGGTGTATTACCTCAAGAAGCTCTCGTCCCAAGAAGCCTCGTACGTAGTGTCTGCAGGTTCTTCTGGAATAGGGCTCGAGCACATGCCTGGTCTTTCGAAAGAGAGATCGGCCTCCAGAAATGGCTGGCTTGTCGGCCGGTACAATGGGGCAACCTGCTCTGTGGCAAAGTCTTCGCATGCTGGCATTTCAACTGCTGCTGGCACAGGCACTTGCTACATAGCAACTGGAGCAGGATCCCTACGCAGAAAAACAGTCGTAGGCTGGCACGCTGGTGTCTCAACTGCTGGTGATGGAGGCACTTGCTTCATGATGGCTGGAGCAGCACTTGTACACGGAAGAACAGCTGGAGACTCCCATGGGTCTGTCTGCGTCTCCTTCGACTGCTTGGCGGACAAGTTCACCTGTGTGCCTGGAATGTTATCGGTACATTGTACTGTGGTTGCTCCCCTGGCTTGTTCAGAATTTTCGGCACATGGTGGCTTTTCACTTGGCCTATGAGAATCTATGATGCATTCGGTGGCTGTCGTAGCCGTGGAGATTTTCCGTTACATTACTCGGTGCTTTACGATATGTTGCTTTGTCGAAATATCTAGAATAATTGCACATGAGTTCTTAACAGTTGCTACTACTTCATTTACTGTATATAACCAAATCAAAAAGAATTCCCCAACATATTTTATCGATATTCTCTGATAACCAAATTAGCTTTTCAGGTCCTACTATGCCACACTGCTCGGTTTACAGGACTTGCAGATAAAGTAAACTTGGATTGAATTGTGAAAGGTCTCTTGAAGTCACCCTTTCACCTTCCTACAGCTAATTCCTGTTCTCTATGGGGTCATTAGCAAGAACTGAGGTACAACAAGCACTTCCTGATTTCCTGTCCCTTGCTGGTCTAGCATCACGGCTCTAGAACACACTCTCCTTCTCACCTGTCCCTCTCTCATTTCCCTTCCCGACAAAATTAAATGGATCGTCCCTTCATTAAGACTAACTTATCATAGTGCAACATTGCCCTAATTCCTTTTGTTACCATTTATTAAGTATCGCCACCTGCACAATCACAAGAAGAGCGTGACATATAGCAGGGGTGGCCAACCTGCGGCCCCGCATGCGGCTCTTTGCGTGTTAAAGTGCGGCTTGCAGCTCCTTCCCTTACCCTCCCCCCTTTCCTTGCCTTGCTCCCGGTCGCACGAGGACTTCCCCAAAAGGAGAAATGAACCGCGTTTTAAATCGAAAGACAGGTGGCGGTTTGGTAGTCTTGTGTTACTACCACCTTACGTACAGTTGAACTGCTTTTGACCAGGCTAGATACAAAGTAATTTGAGTTATATTGCTCTGAACAAAAGTTCCCCCCCCCTCCCCCGCGGCTATTGGAAGTCTCATGGCTTTGTTTGCGGCTCTTAGACTGGGTCAGCCTGGCCACCCCTGACATATAGCGTGCTTATTGAAGCAAAAAAGGTGTGATAAAGCCCTGTCCTCACAGTGTCATGGAAATGCTAATTGGAACACTGAAAATATTAAAATGTCTCATTAGAGCTTGTTTTCTACAAAAATTAAAAACTGCACATGGTACATGCCACGAGATACAGACTGTACGACGGGCTGAATACATGAATGAGCTTGAGTGCATCTCAACTAGGATGAAATCTCGCAAGTCCTTACCTTTGTTTTCGTACTGAACTTCAATGCTGTAGGTGTGGTCGGCAGACGTGGCAGTTCTGATGGAATACCCATGATCTTCGGTAGAAGCGAGCTGAAGTTCCTGCAAAATAGCCGAAAATGTGTTCACAGTGATGTTTCTTTGATTTTCAAGCTCATAGTTGGTGCTTAGCCTTACACCTGCCTGACTCACAAAGACCTTGTGTACTTGCATAAATTTCCAGACGTTTTTGTAAACAGGTTGCAAAATAAGGGCATGTGCATGGCAGTGGAACTTCTAAACAAAAGTTGCTCGGAAAGTTATGACCCACACTTTTTTTTTTCTTGTCCTAAAATAAAGATAGTGACTAAAAGTCCTTTCTCGCTCCCCGAGGGTGGCATGAAACATTGAATTCTTTAGAAATTAAGAAGCTAAAGCCACATTGCGAACCGTCGTTTCACAAACCACAGCTGTTTAGAGAAGTGGATGGCTTATAAATTCCGCACAAAACATGGTGGTGGCCGTGCTGTATTCTCGGTGTGCTCGGTTTTCTTATTCTCCTCGGCCACCACCCTCATACTCTTCATTTTAGCTGTGGTTCATGCGGCCGCAACTTGGACTGCTTTGATCAGACATTCATCTCTGGCCGCCACTTTAACCACACACTCACCCCGACGCTGTGCAATTCGGCATCATATTCTCTGCTTTAACGTCCGCAGTTATGGTGACATACTGAGCCCATTTGTGAGATTATTTACGTGAACTGGATCTTATGTTTTGATGTAAAATGTATTATGTGAAAGACATACTTCCAGGACGCCAGAACTACGCACATACAGATTGCCGTCGCATGCACATTGCATAGAGTGATACGGCTGGGGTGCACTTGTTTCTTACCGATGTCAAGTAGTAAAAGAATGAGTAGATTATTTAGATAAATGTTATGCGTAGAGAAATATCTAGTAAACCCTATAAATTTCATTTATTTTCAATAACTATTGCTCGAGACAAAAATGTTCGGGTGTTACTTTCTAAGCAATCCTTGTGTGCTTGCACATTCATTCTCAATCATATCCTTTGATTATTTACCCCTCCATTCGTATTCTAACCCCCCATCCTCATTCCACACCACCCACCCACTGCCAAGACACTCACAGAACAGTCTTGAGTTTCAGGTGCTTTTTGTTCAGCAGGCACAACCTCGATTATACTGGCTGCCACGTCCTCTTTCGACACCACCTGCAAAGTTTCATTTTTCATATTGTACCTGGCATGGTGTGGTAGCACGCTAAACCTTGTCACACATTCGATTTACTAATAGGAGCTCTAGCTCGGACTTACAATAGAGTCTTCGCAGAGGTTGTCTGCTTCATTGTGCTTCCCACACTCAGATGGCGTCTCTGGATCATCCTGAGAAAAAAAAATTGACAATTTGAATCACTGTTGAAATGTAATGTGGGCATGCAGAATTAATACAAGTTAATTAATTAGGTAGCAAAAAGAGACAAGGCCAAAACTGCCGCCTTTTTTTAATCTCATTCTATGATTAATTTAATTGAACAATACTTCGTGAGGAAGTCAAGCGATTCGTGCAGTCGAGCTGGCACATAACGCATACTTCTCTATTTTTACTATCGCACTACTCAAAGCCGAGAACCAAAAAAAAAAAAGAAAAAAAAAATGTATGCAAATGAGTTTTTATAAGAAATTTGAAATTGTTGCATCGTGGACGTCACCCCCCCCCCCCCCCCCTCCCCCCTCCCCCTCTAATCCGAGCTCTCTTCTTTCCGATCGGTGGCTGTTTTCCCTCTTCCTCGCTCAAGCGTTTGAAACTTGAACACGCATCAAGAGGCTCTGCAATCGGTCCCCTTGCCGGGCGCCCGGCTGCCTTGTGGCTTCGGAAACTTCTGTGCAAGGGAAGGCTTCTGACAGATGTGAACTTGATGCTTGGTGAAACCAGCGGACGAGATCTGCCACAATTTCGCATTACGCATGTTGTACTGTTCACGGGCGCGATCGGAGCCATCGTGTGAGTCACAACTAACTAAAAAAAAAATATATATATATATATATATCACAGAACTGCTCACCAGTCTGCGCCTTTTGCACGCTGGTGCTGGTGCGAGATCCAGTTGAAGGGTCGGAACTGAGCCCTCGTCGAGGCGTTTCTTCTTTCTCTCGAACCCCAGATTCTTCGAAATCTCCCACGACGTGAAGGACTGCGCGGAGAAGTGCTCGGAACACACACGATCAAGCTGATGTAGTAGCTTCGAGTCAGCGCGCAGTCGAAGGGCTTCCAGCCAGCGACTTCGCACTGGATCCTTGCCAGGTAGACGGTGAAAGGAAACACCCGCATCCCGGTGCGTGCGGGTGCAACCGCGCACGAGACACTTCATCGGAGCCGACAACCTAAAGTGATCGTTTCACCATAGGTGCATTACGGTTAATCGTTTGCACCGTCCCGTCGCCGCACTTCACTCGAACAGTGAGAAGTCTTTCACAGCACTAAAAGAAAAGTAGGGTTCCCCTGGCTCCTCTTACTGCTTTTAGTTGACCGGGCGCACAAGTGAAAATACGATGCGCGTTGTCTGCACTGCACGGATCACTTGTCGTCAGTTCACGGCGGTACGTCGCGGACGCCGCTGGGAGGCGCGCATGAGCGACGAGGCGTGCGAGGCGCAGACGAGGCGTTGTTTTCACCCTTTTTGAACTTTAATTTGAAACTTTATAAGCTCTATAAAAACGACTTGTTAAAGCTTCAAAATTTCTGGCACGGCTTTCGCCAATCACGAAACCCAGTGAATGTGAGCACCGTTATGCGCGAGCATTCGGCACCTCGCGACGCCACCGTCGGAAGGAGTGTTTCGGAGTTGTCAAATTAAAATATGATGCGCTAATATTTTTAAACTCTTTCGTTGTCCACTGGGTTTCCGGGACCACTAGCGTGTAGAAACCGCAAAAAAAAAGTCGACGCTCAAATACTGTTGGAGGGCCCCTTTAAACAAGCATCGACATATCAAGGGGCTTTCTGGATGTTTGCAGCATATGGTTTGCAGTACATTGTAAATAAACACTTTCTGCCACCAGCAGTCCGCTTAGTAAAAATCAATGCTTTTTTGAGGAATTTAGCATTTTTTTTACAATTGTCTCTGCAGTTGATATTGTCAGCTTTATGCTGCTTATGCTGGCAACAAAATGCAGCTGTCAAGTACCAATTTTTACGTTTAGGAATGAAAGGAATGGAATGGAACGATTCAGCCATTCCAGGAGTGGGAATGGACCCAGTGTCTCCATTCCTAGGAATTGAATTATCAAAAACTCTAATTCACCGGAATGGAATTGGAATGGAATGAGGGTGCCCATTCCGCAACACTGCAAGACACCAAGAAGGGAAAATCAACGCTGAGAAGCGGGGATCCACGACAAATGGAGGTGGACTTGCGAAGGTTGCAGGAACAACAACTGGAGCCGGAGAAAGTAAACAATGGTCAAAACGCGGGAAACGAAGTGATCCTCCCGCCTCTTATCAAATGTAGCACGTGACATCACACATAATAATTATCACAAAAGGCATTAAATATATCTAATATGACTTCATTTCTACTAATTTAAAATTTATATAAATAAACCTAACAAAATAATTAACTCAATTTAAATAGACACGTAACTTTTTCTTAATAGCCAATCAGAATTCTGGGTCTACCGAACGCTGGGCGTTGCATCGACCGGGTCGATGCAACGCCCAGCGTCGTACATGTGTTTCGCGCCCGGACTGCCGGAATGACCTTGGGGGGCGAGGGGGTTCCGTAGCATCGGAGAGCGTTGGAAACCCTCGCCTCCGACCGTCGTATGGCGCGGTCGGACGTCGGATCGGACGGTTTGGTCGTACGTGTGTTTATACTCCAACGTCGACGAACGCAACGGGCGCCGGCGCAGACCGACGTTCGTCGGCCACTACGTTGCGCCGAAAAGCGCCCGGACGATGGTGTTTACAGTCCAGCGCAGACCAACGCTGGTCCAGCGCGCCCCGACGAACTGCCCCACTTTACGCATGCGCGTCTCCGAGGCAGCCGCATCGTCTCTACGCACACAATGGGCGGTAGCTTGCGCCATATCTAGTCTAGAGGCAATCGGTCAGTGTGGTTCGTCCTCGTGTTGTCATGTCACGCTTCAAAACAACCATCGGGGTAGCGGTTAGCAGTTCAAAAACAAGCAAATGATGGTGATAACGAGTGAAAACCAGCATTTATTTTCTCCTAAATGCCACACAAATCTCAACGAAAAAACAAACAAAAAAAAAAGAAAAAGCCCGATAACGTTTGAATTTAGCTGCTTGCAGGTTCACCGGAATCCTGCCAAGCGACTCCGGCCATTTCGCCGGAATGCATCAACGAAATCTATGCACTCGATATTCCACAGAAACCTCTTTCTGACCGGTAGCCGGTATGTTATCATCATAGTAGACTTTCAGGCGAAACGGACACCGAAGAAAGCGGACGATGCCTAAATTACGCAATGTACGCGTTCGAAATTGTAACGCACTTTACAAAGCCTATACAAACAATAAAGGATTCAGTCGAATTGTAATTGCGTATCGCTACTATCGTTTACAAGCTGAGACCATTTACAAGCTGGGACAGCCCAATTGAAAATTTACACGATCTTTTTTGCCGCAAAAATAAACTAGGCACCGCCGAACGCTCATTCTCCGCCCAAAGGTAGAGCTAGAGGTCACAACCAGATGCCAAAGTTTCAGCCCGATCCGATAACTTAATCAAAAGTTATAACTGATTTTCTGAAAATTTCAATGGGAAAATGGCGGCCGACGGAGTTTTCAAACACATCAGGCTCTATGGCACCAGAAACTGAAAACTATCAAAAATGGGCTTCATTTTCCCATTGAAATTTTCAGAAAATCACTTATACGCCTCGCAAGTGGGCTCATTTTCGTCTTCTGCGCTGAGAAAGGAAGTAGCGGTGACGTCAGAACGCCGAACCCTGATTGGCTGATCGCGACCCCCTATCTGAGCGTCGTCTGCTCCTTTGCAACGTCGTCTGCGTCTTCTTACCTTTCCTGCGACTTTCGGAAGTGCAGGTCTTTACGAGCGAGCTCGACTTCGCCTTTCAGAGAGGGCAGACGAAATAAATCGAGCGGTACGTTGTTGATGTCTAACAACTAGCAGACGCGCATCGAGGAGGGAAGTCAAAGGACTCACTGGCGAGGTGTCCTGAGGCGCCGAGGTTTGTTTGCTAAGAACCCTCCCAAATACTTTTTCCCTTCCTTCGTGTGCGGCGAGACCCCTCATTCTTTAACGGCGTCGGCGGGTTGGCGCAGTTAACGCCGTCTGTTTTACGTCTGCTAGTCAAAGCGATGGCTCCTTTACCTTTCCTGCGTCTGTCGGAGATTCACCACTTTTTCACCGGCGAGAGTCACCGTTGCCTCGGGAGACAAGGAGATAACAAGAGGAAGAAATTGACCTCTTAATCTAAAACTGAGGTCAGCGATCAAAGTATAATATGGGAAGGGTTCACAAGGGTCGCGCGGGCATATTCCATTCAGCACACCAGCCGGTCGTGGGCAGACGGTCGCCGAGTGCCTGCTAGGCCTAAAGCGCGAAACACATGTACGACGAAACCGTCCGATCCGACGTCCGATCAGCCAATACGACGGTCGGAGGCGAGGATCTTCAACGCTCTGCGGTGCTACGAAAACCCTCGCCCCCCAAGGTCATTCCGGCAGTCCGGCAGTCCGCACGGTTTCGTCGTACATATGTTTCGCGCTTAAAGGCCGGCCCGCAAGCAGAGAGAAGGAACCCGACCCTCACTTTCCTTCTCGCCACTGGGAAAGGAGGAAATCGCCTCTCGTTTCCTCCTCGCAATTTTCCGATTCTTCTTCTTTTTTTTTTTTTTTGCTATCAAAGATTATCCAGAAGCCAGCCGACACACCTGCGACGAGGAGCTGAACCAACCGAGTAGCTGTTTTGAGCGAGCTTGGCACTTGCTCTGCCCAACGAGTTGCATTGGCTCTTTTTTAGCATTGGGTTGGAGGACGATTCTTGCTGTTGTGAGAGCACAAATACCTTGTTCTGCTCAAAGAAGTAGTCATTGAAGTATCAATTTTAATATAAATATCTGATTTGGCATCTTTTGTTGTTTAGGCGGATTCATGGCGACAACGGGAAGTACGAGCGGCGTTTTCTGTATATCAGGGATGGCGCTCGATCCATAGACCAGTGGTTCTGAATCATCATGGTTCGTAAACCGGCAGAGGTGACGGAGGATCCCATCCGCAGTGGGTCTAGCACTTTTCGCTGTAGAGCGTTTTGCTGTAGGGCATTTCGGTGCGGACTTTTTGGTGCACAGACATTTCAGTGTACGGACTTTTTGCTGCAAAGACTTTTCGGTGTGGGACTTTTCGGTGAGCGGATATTTCGGTGCACGGACATTTTGATGCATGGACACTCGACGCTATGGTTTGCTCGCCAGTATCTCTTTTCCAACGTACGCAGACACGCTTCACATTGTGTTTGCGCGTTGAGTTGATAGAAATAGTCTCCTCTATAGGGTGTTGACTTTATTATTGGTCCTGCGTGTAGGAAACGACCCAAACAGCAAGACGTTTGAAGTTGTTTGTGTATTCAGAACAATTTTGAATATCTTCAAATGCGCCTCCTCCGCGTAATCGCATAGCTCCAATTGTTAATAATAAATTGTGATGACCTCGCACGACAAAAAAACAAACAAACAAAAAAAACAATGTAATTATTACTTGTAACTCATTAGGGAATAAAGTAGGCGTGTGCGGGTACAAAATAAGTGTAATCAAATCAAATATCGATTTGAATCAGGTAAACAAGCCGAATTTGGTGAATGCTAAATCTATTTTATCTGGTATCAAATGTTTGCTCATTCTCGTTCGAAAAAAAAAAAAAAACAGTGACCACAGATCATACACAGAGTATGATCTGTGGTCAACGTCTCCTTCCATGCCGTAATGATGTCGCCGGACGTAAAGAACTGCCTTACAATCGTGCTTATACAGGGCGAGTTTTTTTAACTAGACATTTTTCTAAAAAAGACGTCAGAGTTACGCAATTGCGGTTTGTGCCTTATTTATAGTCATCAAAAACACCAAATCATTCATTTTTAAAGAGATGTAGTGGACGTGAAGTGGCTCACGGCGTCCTAAAAAGCCTAATTTGGACGCGAATCGTGTTACCCACACTAGACATAGAGATCAGTGGTGTTACCGCAATCTTTTCGGCCACCGCACTCCTCGCCCCTTCTACAGTGGCGTTGTCACAGCGATGCGCATGATTTGTCGCTTTAGCTTCATGGCGTTAGGCTGTGCCACGCGGAGATGGAGCCCACATAAAATCAGAACTATATTTTCGCGCCCAAATTAGGAGGACGCAGTATAATACGCGTTGCATCTTTTTAAGAATGGACGGTTTGGTGGCTTGCGATTATGGCCAACAACTTTCTAAATACAAGATGCCGTTTTCTTTTCTAATTAAAAGGTTAATTAGCGAATTTTAGGCAATCGGTCGGTTTTAGTTGCGTTCGTTATTGAACCTAATCCTCGCCTGGCCGTATAGCTCACCTACACAAACCGCAATGGCGCTAATTTTCACTGGAGAATTTGGTGGCTTTCGATTACGCCCAACAACTTTATAAATCAACTATCCCGTTTTCTTTTATAATCAAAAAGTTTATTAACAAATGTTAGGTAATCAGTCGGTTTTTGTAGCGTTCTTTCTTGAACCCAATCTTCGCCTGGCCGTTTAGCTCACATCCACAAAACGTTAATTTCCACGTTCTTTTCTAATATCTAGTAGGTGAAAAAAGATAAATAAATAAACGTTGTATATAAAATAGAGGGCAGTTCTTTTCTGATATAAATAAAGCGTGGGGCACGCGTCTTGAATGCATCTCTTTTTTTTTTTTTCCGGCCTATGAAAACAAATCCCGGGACATTCGAAATTGAGTTTATGATGGGGCGGGCGCTTTATCACGGGGTATTTTGTCATGTTTCATAAGCTTTATTACTAGTCAGAAGGAAGCCACGCGAGCCGCATCACGTTGCAAACAGCTAATTCGGGTGTTTCTCAAGCAGCTCTAGAACTTTCCAATTGACATTTTGGTTCTTAATACATCTAAAAAAGTTTGGTACTTAGTCCTAAACATTTAATTTATTAGGCATAATTAAAAATACTGCAACTCTCGCAAGACGTCTACCCAAAACATAAAGTTGGCTTAATTCATTGGCGTAAAGTGGCTGCGTCTTTCATTTTTATGCTTGGTCTTTAAAGATTCGTGAAAAGCATTCGCGACCTTATCTGTCAAGGCGCGTACGCGGACAGCGCGGCCGCTCCTCGGCAAGTTGTTCCCTCATCGAAGACGACAATGAATAAAAGGTACGATAAAAATTTTAATGCCTGAAAAAAGCGCAAGTTTAAAATAATTCTAAGGGTGTCAGTTGATTTTATTTCTACTATATTCAAATTTCAACACTCGTCGCGGGCAGCATGAAAGGAAGCACTGCACTCTCGGCGCAAACCAGTGCCCAGTCAACGGTTCTACACTCAAACACGCATCACCACCCGACCTGTTTGAAAAATAAATAATTTTCAGTACTTTTGGTAGAAAAGGCGAATTTTCTACTGAGCGTGATATTTTGTGGACCCAAAAGTCCTGTAGCCGTGATCGGTAGTTCATAGCTTCAGGAAGACGAAGAACGACGGATGCATTATTTCCCGCGGAAGTACTGTTTTGAATTTGAATTCCACATAAAATTGTATATGCACAAATTGTGGCACGATACCGAACTTGCTTGATTACTTTTCTTTTAAAGACAACATAACCAGGCATAATCTACAGATATTGCAGAATTCATTTTAATTGGCGTACAGCGCGAAAGACATGTATGGACATAAAGAACACAATAGAGCTCTGCATCTCTACTGCATTTTTTCCGTACTTGTGGACAGTTAGTCCGCATGACTATATTCAAAAACTGCCAAATCGTTTAAGCCTACCCCTTTTTATAATTTTTTTCGTAGATTAATTGTGGCGAATCCCGGCTGGGTTCGGGTAAAGATCTCGCACGTGTTCAAGGACACATTTCGGCACGATTTCCCGCTTGGTGACGACGTTGAGCTGACCGCTGTTCCATTCCTTTTCAAAGTAGGCGGGGAACGCCAGACGCCTAAATTATCCAAGCAGCCCCCAAACTTGCGGTAGTACACCTTCCGAACTCCTGGGTGTTTTTGGAGATGGCCTTCGCCCACCCTGACAAAGCCCCAAACAATTATGTAAGGGCTGCAGAGGCTATCTAGGCATTCCGTTTCTTCATCAGCGAACAAAAGAGAATGAAAACTTCGTAATACCTGCTGTCTTTTAATAAATGGCATAATATTGCTAGTGGCATAATATTGCTAGTTGCACTATTTTACGCGAAGAAAATTGTGATTTTGCGGTTCTATCTCCGTGTTTCCCGTTCTCTTTGCTGATACGCAAGATATTTGTCGGGTGTCAAGTTTTCAGTTGCATTTGTCGACATAAACTAAATGCACGTTTGGCCACGAAGAAATTTTTTTTCAAAGGCTGAAGATAGATGAAATATACCATAAACCGTTTCAGTTTTTATGGAAGTTTGTTTTTACTCTTCTTAGTAGCTTCAACGAGGCGGCCGTCACTCTAGAAAACACCTGTAGTACGAACCTATATATTATGCCCCAGAAATGGTCAGACTGGGTCCCTCTGACTGCAATATCTTTGACTTGTAATTACTCATGAATATTACTTTGTACAAAAAAAGAACAAAAAAAAAAAACACAATAGTGATATAATCAGTCTTCAGTGTGCCGTTTTTGAACGACAAATTTTCAACTCTCTGGGTAGAGCTCAAAGTTCGGATAAAAATACCCATCTTTTTTCCTTCTGCTGTGATGTTCAAGTTCCGTTCACTTGAGATAAATATGCGGTGGTGTAGCGTGTGTGGCCGCATGCGAAAGTATCTGAATGTAAAAGAACTTGTTGTTGGGCTAGTTGGTGTTGACTATCTGAGTGTGTTTTAGAACTGCAGAAAAAGAGCAAAAAAAGAAAAAAAAGACGAAAAGCGAGCCAGCCCGAACCCTTCCGAGCTCATATCCAGCCTGCCTAACTAATCCCCGGTTTTTGGGATTGAAGCAGAGAACCTTGAAGGGTTACAGAGATTTTGTCGGGGGGCCGGTAAGCCCATTAGCGCTCGTGCGAGAAGGCCGTAAAAGGCGAGGAGGAAAATGGAGGAGGAAAGGGGAGGAGGAAAAAAAGAAAAGAGGGGGAATCTTCTGCCACGCTGAAGAAAATTTTGAGCCCCCGCCTTTAACTGCCGTGCTCGCTTGGTCGCGTTCGGTGGAATCGTGGCCGTTGGAGCCTTTCCCGGGTGTTTGTGGATCCAGCGTTCTCGTTCGCCGTAGTCTGTTTCAAGTACTTTTTACTTTTTTCTTGCTGCTTGAAGTCGGGACGCGTGAAAAGCGCACATCGAAAAATAAACGTCCGTGGATCGTCGCGACCGCGACGCTGTCGGCCATGCTGATTTGATCGTAAGAAGTGCGTAAGACAGCTTTGGAGCTGTTGTAGGATTTCGTCGTAATCTGTGCAAAACTTACGAAAATTTCGTTTCGTGAATACGAATTTGTTCTTAAGTTATGCCTTACGCACATTTCTGGCGTAAGATCGTTTCGTGAATCTGGCCTCTGCACTTCCGAAAGTCGCAGGAAAGGTACGACAGACGCAGACGACGTTGCAAAGGAGCAGACGACGCTCAGATAGGGGGTCGCGGTCAGCCAATCAGGGCTCGGCGTTCTGACGTCACCGCTACCCCCTGCGCAAGAAGCAGACGAACTTGCTCTCCGCATAACTTTTGATTAAGTTATCGGATCGGGCTGAAACTTTAGCATCTGGTTGTGACCTCTAGCTCTACCTTTGGGCGGAGAATGAGCGTTCGGCGATGTCTAGATTATTTTTGCGGTAAAAAAGACCGTGTAAATTTTCTTTTGTGACACCCTGTAGTTCAGAGGTTTCCGTGACCGCCGTTCCCGTACGTTCGACGACGCTTTTTCGATCGGGGACTGCCGGTAAGTGCGACTGGCACATGATAACAAATAGCACACACATTACGTCATCCTTAATTCTAATTAACCCTACCTCTGGCGCGTCATCGAGCTTTCAGCTTTTGCCGGCACCCCAAAAACCACGGCCCACTACCACCGGCTCGTTGGGTCGATAGGCCTATCGATATATCGAAGGTAGCGCATCCTCGGAACGGTCCACGTCCACGCACACAATCGCTTAGTCAAGCGCACGAACGTTAAATACGCACACCAACACGGGAACACGACAACAGCACACGACACATGGCAAGAACGACAGGTTCAGATCCCAGAAATGAGGATCTCGCACCACACTCCGACTGCTCCGACTGCCCCCGTCCCCCGACGACCCCGCCAACCGGATTCTCGAAGGAGGCATTCGCGCGAGGGCTTCTGGGATAGCCTGCGTCGGCGGCGCCGCGTTCAACTTGACGTCACATCGCACACTTTTGAACACCAAGTAAAAGGAGGAGAGGGAAGCTGCTTTTGTAAGAATTTTAAGTGACAGGTTAATCTTCTATAATCTTCTGGGGGGAGAATAGCGACGCCTGTACAAATCCGGGAGGCACAAAGGAGGATTCTGATAAGAGGGGAGCTCCTTCTTTCCCTCTTCTCTGGAGGGCATTGGAAATGACGTAATGTGCTTGCATTGACGTCACATGGCATACTTTTGAACACCAAGTAAAAGGAGGAGAGGGAAGCTTTGAGAGCGAGAGAGTAAAGGGGAAAGGGGTACCGGCGCTTTCCCCTTTTCTGATTGTGTAGAAAGAGTGAAAGTCCCGGATGAGAGGCTACGCCGGTGTTGGGTGTCTGCTGTGAGCGAACTTTGTTCGCGCTTTCTTTTCTGTTTTAAACTCGCAAACTTAATTAGAGCCAGAGGCTTCGATGGCCACAGTCCCCCGGTCATCGGGACACCATTGCTGGATCATAGCGTGCACGAATAAAAACAGAAAGCATAGAATACTGTCCGAGGAGATATGTAGCTTGCAAGGAATCCAGCAAGGCGAGAGTGCCTGCAATGTCTTTGAGCTCCATCGCTTTCCACATGACCCCTGTCTCCGGTGGCAGTGGATTGCGTCTGTAAACCGAAAAGGCGTTTCCTCAACGCCATCCTCTCGACTTTGCTCGGAACATTTCGTGAATGGAGCGCGCACCAACGCTGTACCACCGATGAACATAGGGTACGCTCGCAATGTGCGTGCGGGTTTTCTCATGATAACTGCTGTTTCAGCTTGTAAAATTTCGTAACTAAATTTATCCTAATAGTGATAATTTGCAGTGGTGACTGAATCGATTTTATCATCTACAACACTTCGTTGAAGGCTTACTTCCGCCGCCGGGTGAGGCTGGAAATTGTTAAAAACGTGGTTCTATTGGTTCTTTTTTTTAATCGCGATCTTCTGCCCGCGATACCAGAGAGCCGGCAAAAGCGCTCCTTGGAGTGCCGCTGGTGGGTTGTTTCCGTTGACTAAGGCGCTTTGAGGCGCTTGATAGTCGCTGCAGGGAACGCCTCGTGTGTTGCGATCTGCGTTTTCGAGCCCAGTGTGCACGTTTCTTTGTTTGAGTCATGGCATCCGCCAGTGTGGCGACGGGGGGAGCAGCGGCAGCGAACGTGCCAGCTATAGAAATTGGAGGTGAGTACCCAAAACATTGCATCAAATAGTAAAATAATTCGTGGCTGCTTCGAGGCTTTCTGCGGTTCGATAAAAGTACATCTAGAGCGTCTTCGTCGTTCATTCACGAGGAAATATAAGAACAGGGACACGAAGATAAAAACAGCACAGCAAGACGATATGTAGCAGCTCCGGGCGTTTACAAAGTTAATTGAGGTTCCCGTTTCGTGTATCGCTTGTTGATTACAACTAAAAGCGGCTCCGTTGAAATAGGCCCATTGCAAGCAAAAATGTATAAATGGTTCATCATTTCCAGTCATGCGGAAAGCAATGGAGCTTAAAAACATTCCAGCCGTACTTGCCTTGCCGGATTCCATGCAAGCAGCAAGCTACATATAAGCCCTCGGACAGTATTCGACGCTTTCTGTCGTTATTCGTGCACCCTATCACCCAGCAATGGTGTCCCGATGACCGGGGGACTGTCGCCATCAACGACCATGGCTCTAATTAAGTTTGGGAGTTTGAAACGTAGAAGAAAGCGCGAACGAAGTTGGGGCACTGCAGACGCCCAACACCGGCCATGCCTCTCATCCGGGACTTCCACTCTTTCTACACAATCAGAAAGGGGAAAAGCACCGGTAGCCTTTTCCCCTTTTCTCTCTCGCTCTCAAAATGCCCCCGTTCGCAGACAGCGTCAGCGAGCGTGAACGAGCGCGTGCGCTCGTTGACGTTACGACAAGTGTTTCAGACGCTGGAATTCTGTTCCTTGAATGTTCATGATTTAGGACGATATTACATCCCGCTTTCAAGGCATTTGAAGTGGCATTTATATCATGGCCCTTTGGGTGGTCGGCGAATTAGCTGGCGACCCCGACTCTGCGCTGGCACTTTGCATGCGCTGGTTCGCAGATGTTTTAAAGGCCCTGTGTCTGATTATCTTTGAAGTGCTCGTGGAACAGGGTTGGTTTATATAAATGTAGTTTCTACGTAAATTAATTATATAGTTTATACACGTATGCAGGCATATTTCTTAGAAGATGCACAATTACTGGAAATTAGTTTGTATGGTAGCAGCAAAAACGGCCGAATTGCCCCCAGTTGCCTGTATGATATGTATTAAACTGCCCAAAATATGCTCAGCAGCAATTATATACTTTATTCCAGTCTTGGGTATTCGGAAAATACACCGTTTAGTCTGAATTGTCATCTCCAATTAAAAGAGACACTGCTGCAAGTCCCCAAAAGCTTCCTCACCCTTCAAGCTCCATACAGCTGGACTCTCTGACAAGGAAAACAGGAGTAGAAGCAAGCAGTCGAACGTTTGTCCAGTGGTAGATGCAGCACTGTAGCAGAAAATGTGGAAACTGTGAAGGGCGACAGTCTGCGTGAGAAAAGCTTCTGGTATTTTAGCTTCAAGACAATTCGATATTAAGTAAAATATAAATTCTGTCGCCCTTCACAGTTTCCACATTTTCTGCTACAGTGCTGCATCTACCACTGGACAAACGTTCGACTGCTTGCTTCTACTCCTGTTTTCCTTGTCAGAGAGTCCAGCTGTATGGAGCTTGAAGGGTGAGGAAGCTTTTGGGGACTTGCAGCAGACGAGCTATACACCTCCGCTTACCTTTGTTATGCATTAGTTGAGGGTTGATATAAACAAGTCCACAGATACCACCAGTGGAGTCCATTGAAATACAATCCGAATCCAGCAAAGGTCAAATGCGAGCAATGTATATAATAAATGTTCCTTGTTTTCTTACTTTGCCCCTGTACTTGGGTTGCCTCCCTTGTGATTCTCTCTCCGTGGCCCAGACTGTATTTAGCAAGTTGCTCGAGCAGCATGCAGCTTTTCTGCTTCGGCGATCTTGTTTAAAAACAGAGATACAAAAAAAATAGTATACATAACCTGCCAATTCATTCAGACCACGAGCAGCATTTATTGTGCGAGATGTAAATCTATAGTGATGCTCCTGCAATTGTGGCCATACTTTATTTTCATATACCAGCTGTGATTCATGCGTTGCCTGCCCCGTCAACCATGCTTAAAATGTTGCTTGAAGTTTCGCCTGTAGCTACAGGTCATACTTCAATAAAGGCACGTATAAAAATTTACACTTCCTACGAAAAACACCCCAAAAAATTTAAGTAGAAACGAGCGCGCCGACAGCTAGAGTCGTCACAGCCATTCACAGGGCGAGCCAGGGCGAGCGGGGCGAGTCGGGGAAAAATTCTCTCCTCGCCGGGACGTCACCCCGGTTCGCCGTAAGGGGGCGCCACGCGAACTTCTCGGGGCATAGAGATCATATACTAAATCTAGAGGAAAAGGTCCGCCATTTTCCCATACATTCTGGCTGCTGCAAGCGGCGGACCATGCAGGCAGACCCTCTGGGTCCCAAACACGGTTACATCATCAGAGCAGTTTCGTGAACTTCAACAATCCACGAACTTACCGGTGGAAAAATACTCGCGTTCCTTTCGAAGGTTTCTTTTTGCATAGCGCGCAGATGTACGGCCTCGCGTTAACGCTAAACTAAACCATATACCCGGCTTCGCTGGTGGGGCGCGGCTGGGCGCGGTTGAGGAATACGAAACTGCGCAACCACCAGATTCCCGAGATTTCGACAGAAGGGAAGTTAATGCAGCGTAATGACTTTATTGCTTTTTATAAGCGTTAGAATAGCTCAGAATTTAGTTTAGAACGTTAAATTATCACTGTTTATATTGCTGAGAGTTTTCACTCTTCGCGTTTACCATGGCAACGTTGCTTTCTTTCTCTCGTGTTCTGTCGCTCTCTTTCGCGATCGTTCACTCGGGACCCAGGATGTCGGCGCACGGGATTTGCCACTCCTCCTCACCCACCTTTACCCCCCTGTCTCGGGGCGACCCAATAACTGAAGTCGGCCCTGCCCTACTGCGCACGCGCAGTAGTTGCTTCGTTTACCACACGATAGATGGCGCTTGGCTCTCAGCATTATAAAATTTGGCAATTTTCGCCACACACCTCTAATTATGCTACAAAATGTGGATCTGAATATTATTTAACAAAACTTTTAGGAAACATTCGCCGGCTATTTATTGTTTACGATCCCGGTGCTGGTGAGGTAGGTTCTTACCCAATACGCTCCGTGCGGGAACTATAGGGGGCGCTTTGAAAAACGCGCGTAGCGCCGCTGGCGGAGGAGCTGGCGTTCGACAGTGAGGCGCGTTCGGCAGCCTGCGGCGCCTTTTCGCATGCCAAGCTGTGGCGGCGGAAGCGCGCACGGGCGAAACTTTTGCTTTTTGAGCCGATGCGTTGAGGGTGACGTTGCATGAGTGCTGGGGCAGACCTAAGAATGCATTTAGCTGTTCTCTACTTCTTATATATTGAGTTTCAGTCGCTATTAGGGGTAATTTCTCTAGTTGCGGCCGAAAAAGGAGTTGGAGCAATTTTCCGAAAAGCAAGACGGCCGCCACCATAATTGCTCTGAGTGGAAAATTCATCTCGTTCGTCGCTGTAAACGTAGGACTGCTGGAACGATGATATTTGGAGGCGAGTGAGATGTTCATTAAGTTTGTGCACGAACTGTGCCAAGTTTCATTAAGACAGCAGGTGCAAAAGTTGTGCTTCTAACGAATAAAGATATAAAACTGTACGCCGTACGGGATATCCAATATTGGACCCAAAAGGTTGTGTTATAACCGGGCTGTGCGAAGTGCAAATTTGGGCACATAGTTGCTTGGACTTGACAGTAACATGGCACAGCACTTATCATACCAAAAATAGGTGGCATAGGGAAACCAGGTGGAAATTTGGTTTGGACCGCGTAACACAATGGGAGCCGGTTTTTACCATGAAAGGGCTGTCAAGAGAAGACCACTCGCCGTGGGAGGTGGAGAGTTTACAGGTAGGAAGGGACTAGTCAATGTAATTACAATTGAAACAATTCTAAGAAAGGGGGTTCCAAAGCCGAGAAAACAAAGTTGTCGGCCAACACATGGTTTGGCCGTCAAAGGCTTTTGCAGTCAGCTGTTGTGTAGTAACCTGTTGTGCGAGGTGCTGATTTTCGGCACACAGGTACTTTGACATGACCGTAACTTGACACAACACTTATTATACCAAAAAGAGGTGGCACAGCGAAACCAGGTGGAAATTTAGTTCGGGCGGCGTAACTAAATGGGAACCGGTTTTGAGCGTCAAAGGCTGTCAAGAGAATATCACTCATCGCGGGAGGTGCACACTTTACAGGTAGAAAGGGACCAGTGGACGGTACTCCCCGATCGAACAACTTTGCGATAGGTGGCTGTAAAGCCAAGTATAAAAATTGTTGTCTACAAGACTCGGGGTGTCAGCGTTTCCACATCCAAAAGGACGCTGATCAAAAAAGAAACAAAATACAAAACTTGAAAGTATAAAACAGAGAGGACGAGGACGGGAACAGGACATCTTTCATTTAGCAACAACATAGAATGGCACAACGATAAAACCGCCCCCCAAGGGTCTCAACGTTCTCAAAGAGGGAAAGGAAATACTGCCGCGCGCAGGGGTCACGGACTTCTAGAACTTTCTCGTGCATTCTTGTTCCAAACATAACTTCTATCGTTCATCCCCGCTTATGGTGTTCTAGAAAGTGCGTGTTCATTCTCGCCCCGAGCGCGCTACGCTCGAACCTTCTCCGCCGAATCTTCGAGATAGTGACTCACTCTAGATAAGTCGCCGCTCGCGACCTTGTCGAGTCAGTCTCGCCCCAGCGCTCGATCCTGCGGTTTCGCCGACTTCGACGCCTGCGACGCTCTGTTATTATCTTTTGCACTCTTTTATTTTTTGGCACAAGTTCGCCACATTAAACGTTTATTTCTTTCTATTTATCTATTGTTTCTTAGTCACCACCCGTGACATACTGGTGGAGGTGCGGGGTATTCCATTCTATGCCCGTCAATCGTACCCCTCCAAAGACATCCCGGCCAAGCGACGTGCTCAGCCCCGGAAGGCTACCCTTCGCCGAAGACGCCGAAGCCCGAAGAAGCCGCCGTACCAGAGGTCAGTCCCCTGAATTTGGTCTGCTGCCGGACAAGCCCAGGCCAAAGAAGAAGACGATGGCCAACCAGTCGCAGACCCCGGCCGCTCCTGCCTTCATCTACCTGCCCGTCGCACCCCGGACCCCGACGCCTTTCCACGGGGACGCCCACGAAGACGTCGAGGACTGGCTACAACAATACGAGCGAGTGGCCCAGCACAACCAATGGACGGACGAACAGCGCCTGCAGAATCTTTACTTCGCGCTCGAAGGAACGGCCCGGCACTGGTTCGAAAATCGCGAAACTTCCCTGACCTCGTGGACCGCCTGCAAGGATGCGCTGAGACGGACTTTCACGAACCAGTATCGACGGGAGAGGGCCGAGGACCTTCTTCGAATGAGGACCCAGGGCGCAAACGAGACGATCACCAGTTTTGTTGAGGATGTTCTGCGCCTGGTCGCTCGCGCCGACCCTCAAGCCCCCGACGAAAAGAAGCTGGAGATCCTGATGCGAGGCGTAAAGGATGACATTTTCGGTGGTCTTGTCCGCAACCCTCCAGCCACCGTCGAAGATTTCGTCAGGGAAGCTATGAGCATGGAACGTGCCCTCCTCGCAAGAGCCAGCCATTACCATCGGCACTCGAGCATCGCTGCTTCTTCTGCATTGGGCACGACATCAGCCCAAGCCTCCCCGGCATACGCGACATCATCCGTGAAGTCGTCCGGGAAGAGCTCCGCAAGATGCTCCCCGCTGCAGATAGCCCGTCTTCTCTAAAACTCGCCGAGGTTGTCCGAGAGGAGCTTCACCGAGCCGTCCAGCCTGAAATTTCCACCAACACGATGACGCCAGAGGAACCAACACTGAGCTACGCCGCCATGGCCCGACGACCGCCGCAAGCTAACCGCCAGACAACGGCACCACCCCGACGAGACCCTCCGATGCCACAGTATCCTCGACGTCAGGAAGGACAGGCCCAGTACATCCGTCCGGAGCAACCCTCGACGAGGAAGACCGACGTGTGGCGGACGGCCGACAGGCGACCGCTGTGCTACCACTGCGGTGAGGCCGACCACGTCTATCGAAGGTGCCCCTATCGTCAAATGGGCCTACGAGGGTTTGCGCCAAACGACCCTCGCCCAAGGTACGGTGAACGCCCTCGTGACATTGAAGAATACCTCCGACGACCCCTGTCCCCGGTGCCGACTCGACCCCGAGGTTCCCGTTCGCCTTCGCCACGACGTGCGCTCTCGCCCTTCCGCCGCTCTCGTCGGGACAGCCTATCCCCCCTATCTCGTCGGGAAAACTAAGTGCGGCAACGCCTGGAGGTGGCGTTGCCGAAGACGACCAGAGTAAAGAGCCTCCAAAAACGCCGGAGCGCTCCCACTCCTCCGAAGCCACGCATCGCAACGAAGCCACTGCATCGGTGTCCAACAACCTAAATGTTGTTATCGACGGCTACGACGCATCGGCACTCGTGGACACCGGAGCAGACTACTCAGTCATGAGTGGGAAGCTCTCTCGCCGCCTGCGAAAAGTTACGACGCCCTGGGGAGGACCACAAATTCGAACCGCCGGAGGACACCTTATCACGCCTGTCGGAAGTTGCACTGCTCGCGTCGAAATTCACGGCGAAACGTGCCCTGTGAAATTCGTCGTTCTACAAGACTGTTCCAGAGATGTCATTCTCGGCATGGACTTTCTGTGCGAATACGGCGCTGTCATCGACCTGGGTGAGAACAGATTGACGCTGAGGAAGCCTGTTCCGCCTTCAGAGAAACCCCAAAGAGCGTCACCCGCCGTCCGAGTCGCCGCCGACCACGTGAACCTGCCTCCGCGATCAAGTGTTGTCGTACCTGTCGTGGCCGATACAGCTTCCTGCGGCGAAGTTCTTCTCGAGGGAAGCCTCCAATTACTCTTGGGAAGAGGAATAGGCGTCGCAAGGGGTGTAGCTGAACTTCAGGATGGGCGGACTGTGGCCCTCGTGACGAACTTCCGAAACGAAACGCAACACCTCACGAAAGGTGCAGCCGTGGGCCACGTCGAGGAACTCCGAAACCCCGCCGAAATCACCGCGATTACTGACGAATCCTCGCCGCCTCAGCCAGACAGTGCGTTGCCAGCGCAGCTCGACATTGACTCAAAGCTTCCGGGCCTGAAACGACGGCAGCTGCTTAACCTCGTCGCCGAATACCGCGACTGTTTTGCGACGTCGTCGAAGGTACGCCAAACCGCCGTTGCGAAGCACCGCATCGTTACCGAGGATGACGCACGCCCTGTGCATCGATCGCCGTACCGAGTCTCCGTTAAACAAAGAGAGGTAATTCAGGAGCAAGTTCAAGAGATGCTGAGAGACGACGTAATCCAACCTTCAAATAGTCCGTGGGCCTCGCCAGTCGTGCTGGTTAAGAAGAAGGACGGAACGCTAAGGTTCTGCGTGGACTACCGGCAGCTGAACGCGGTGACGAAGAAGGATGTCTACCCACTCCCCCGCATCGACGACACCCTTGACCGGCTGCGCCACTCTCGATATTTCTCATCGATGGACCTGAAGAGCGGTTACTGGCAGATCGAAGTCGACGAACGGGACCGAGAAAAGACAGCTTTCGTCACGCCGGATGGACTGTACGAGTTCAAAGTGATGCCCTTCGGACTGTGCACGGCGCCAGCAACTTTCCAGCGTGTCATGGACACAGTGCTGGCAGGGCTGAAGTGGCAAAGCTGTCTCGTCTACCTCGACGACGTCGTCGTGTTTTCCAGCGACTTCGACGAGCACTTGCGACGACTCCAAGCAGTTCTCCAAGCCATACGGAGCGCCGGACTCACCCTGAAGCCGTCAAAGTGTCGGTTCGCCTATGACGAACTGAAGTTCCTAGGCCACGTGGTTAGTAACGAAGGCGTCCGCCCAGACCCCGAGAAGACTCGCGCCGTCGCGGCATTCCCAGCGCCGAAAGACAAGAAGGCCGTGCGAAGATTTCTCGGACTTTGTGCCTACTATCGACGCTTCGTTCGGGATTTCGCAAGGATTTCCGCACCGCTCACAAACCTCACGAAGGACGCCCAGAAGTTCGAATGGGCCGAGGAGCAGCAGCAGGCATTCGACGAGCTGAAGCGAAGACTCCAGACTCCTCCTGTCCTAGGACACTTTGATCAGGATGCGGAAACCGAGATTCACACGGACGCTAGTAATGCAGGACTTGGAGCGGTACTGGTTCAAGTGCAAGAAGGAACCGAGCGAGTCATCGCCTACGCAAGTCGGACGCTGTCCAAATCGGAGAGAAATTACTCCACGACTGAAAAGGAGTGTCTTGCGGTCGTCTGGGCAATCACGAAGTTCCGCCCATACTTGTACGGGAGCCCGTTCCGCGTAATCACAGACCACCACTCGCTCTGCTGGCTTGCGAACATCAAGGACCCTTCAGGACGCCTCGCTCGATGGAGTCTCCGACTACAGGAGTTCAACATGACTG
This sequence comes from Ixodes scapularis, assembly GCF_016920785.2. Taxonomy (NCBI): domain Eukaryota; kingdom Metazoa; phylum Arthropoda; class Arachnida; order Ixodida; family Ixodidae; genus Ixodes; species Ixodes scapularis. The sequence continues at coordinate 27,167,257 of NW_024609883.1, read as the reverse complement.
TAGTCTACAAGTCAGGCCGCAAGCACAGCGACGCCGACTGCTTGTCCAGGGCCCCTGTCGAAACACCTTCCGGCAGCAGCGACGACAATGACGACGAGTGCTTCCTAGGAGCAGTGACCAACGACGACCTGGCACGACGTCAACGAAACGATCCTGAGCTGCGCGCATTAATTCAGCACCTGGAAGGGCGCGGGAGTACCGTGCCCCGTGTTTTCTCACGAACCCTGCCGACCTTCGCCATTCGACAAGGTGTACTCTGCAAAGAGAACTTTGGGGACAGTAACTCGCCGTGGCTGCTGGTAATCCCGAGTGACCTTCGAGAGGAGATCTTCCAAGCCTGCCACGACGACCCGACGTCCGGACACCTTGGTTACAGCCGGACACTGGCCCGTATTCGTGAAAAGTATTACTGGCCCAAGCTCCCCAAGACCGTCCACCTATACACACGATCATGCCACGAGTGCCAGCGACGCAAGAAACCTCCGACGAGGCCGGCCGGACTCCTGCAGCCCATTTCTCCTCCAACTGCACCCTTCCAGCAGATCGGAATGGATCTACTTGGCCCTTTTCCGCCTTCGACGTCGGGGAACCGCTGGATCATCGTCGCCACAGATTATCTCACGCGGTACGCCGAAACGAAAGCTCTTCCTTCGGGGACTGCTGTGGAAGTTGCTAAGTTTTTCATTGAGTCCATCGTCCTCCGGCACGGCGCGCCAGAAGTTCTGATTACAGATCGCGGATCATCGTTCATGGCACAGCTGACCCAAGAAATCCTCCGACTCAGTCACACCAGCCACCGTCGTACAACTGCGTACCACCCGCAGACCAACGGGCTGACGGAGCGGCTCAACAAGACAATCGCCGATATGATCTCTATGTACGTCGACGTAGAGCACAAGACGTGGGACGAGGTGCTGCCCTACGTCACGTTCGCCTACAATACGGCGGTTCAAGAGACCACTGGATTCACACCCTTCCAGCTGGTACATGGTCGGAAAGTAACGACCATGCTAGACGCGATGCTACCCCATGAGCCAACTGACACTGAGAGCGACGACGCCCAGGTGGTTGCTCAACGGGCCGAAGAAGTCCGCCAGCTCGCCCGACTCCTGATTCAAGACCAGCAGCGCGTCGACGCGGGCCGCTACAACCTTCGTCGCAGGGACGTCCACTTCCAGCCCGGAGACAGGGTGTGGGTATGGACGCCCATCCGCCGCCGCGGCCTCAGTGAGAAACTGCTGAAACGGTACTTTGGACCATACAAGGTACTTCGTCGCCTCGGCGAGCTGAACTACGAGGTGATGCCCGACGGAACACGAACATCTTCACGCCGCCCACCACGACCTGAGGTCGTCCACGTCGTGCGCCTGAAGCCGTACCACGCTCGATAGGACTGTGGATCTTATGTGTTTCAAATGACTCTTCAGTTTGCCGTTCTTTTTATGTGCTTTGTTTTGTTTTGTGTTGCATCGGGGCGATGCACTTTTAAAGGGGGGAGTAATGCCGCGCGCAGGGGTCACGGACTTCTAGAACTTTCTCGTGCATTCTTGTTCCAAACATAACTTCTATCGTTCATCCCCGCTTATGGTGTTCTAGAAAGTGCGTGTTCATTCTCGCCCCGAGCGCGCTACGCTCGAACCTTCTCCGCCGAATCTTCGAGATAGTGACTCACTCTAGATAAGTCGCCGCTCGCGACCTTGTCGAGTCAGTCTCGCCCCAGCGCTCGATCCTGCGGTTTCGCCGACTTCGACGCCTGCGACGCTCTGTTATTATCTTTTGCACTCTTTTATTTTTTGGCACAAGTTCGCCACATTAAACGTTTATTTCTTTCTGTTTATCTATTGTTTCTTAGTCACCACCCGTGACATACTAGTTATAAAGGAAAGGGAATACACTAAAAGAAAAGTTTAAAAAGCGCATCAGTAATCTAGTTATTTTTCGATTACTTAGAATTAACCTTGGTCATTGTCAGTGATAATGCGGAATTATTCTTGTTTGCAGTCCAAAAAGGGAATTGTACTATAAATATAAAAGTTTAAAAAGCTGTAGCGTCACGACGAGGTGTCAATATTCTAGTCATCTCTGGTGTTAAGAATTCGACCTCTGTCTTTGTCAATGATAATGAAGGTGCAGAAATGTTGTTGTTAACAGTCCCCATGGCAAATGACTCGATGATTTCTCTCCCAAATCTGTTATTGTGCCCGCCCAGTATATTAGTATTAGGGAGAGAAATCATCGAGTCATTTGCCATGGGGACTGTTAACAACAACATTTCTGCACCTTCATTATCATTGACAAAGACAGAGGTCGAATTCTTAACACCAGAGATGACTAGAATATTGACACCTCGTCGTGACGCTACAGCTTTTTAAACTTTTATATTTATAGTACAATTCCCTTTTTGGACTGCAAACAAGAATAATTCCGCATTATCACTGACAATGACCAAGGTTAATTCTAAGTAATCGAAAAATAACTAGATTACTGATGCGCTTTTTAAACTTTTCTTTTAGTGTATTCCCTTTCCTTTATAACTAGTATTTCCTTTCCCTCTTTGAGAACGTTGAGACCCTTGGGGGGCGGTTTTATCGTTGTGCCATTCTATGTTGTTGCTAAATGAAAGATGTCCTGTTCCCGTCCTCGTCCTCTCTGTTTTATACTTTCAAGTTTTGTATCTATTAACCAACACGCTCGTTTTCAACTGTAACCAAAAAAGAAAGCACACCACATATGACAAAAATAAAAATAAAAATAAAATCACCACATATACTTTTATTCTCAAACTTCGATTGTCCAGTAATTCCAAGTTTCATTGTAGTTTTCCTTAGAGTCATATGTGTAATTTTTTTACCGTCCGAATCTTTCTTCATGAAATACAGACTGCGTGCCATACTGGTCCGGAAATATCATCATCACGTACGATGGGTACGAAACGTCTTTCGAGAGCATTCCTCCAACGAAATTGGCATTGCATACCCGCGAGTGTGGGATGGCATTTCAGTTCGTCCCATCGGCACTAACACATGCAGGCGTTACTGGTACGAAAACAAACCCAGAGCGCAAAGCGGCAGTGTAGAATATGTCAGCCGTGCCGACACAGTGGCAGATATGATCGGGAGACCAAATTTCTCGCGTCGTACGGCACGGGTCCATTGTCGTCGCTGTCCCACAAAACATCGGCGAGGTGAAAAACTGTGAAACTTTATCCCCACGAGATACGACGCATAATTATTGAAGCACTTAAGAGGGCGCGGTACCTCTATTTATTCGTCCGTTTCAGCCACCAGATGGCGCGCGGCCCGAAACGTGGTTGAACGCGCAACTTCTAGATGGCGCCAGTATCGAGGTGTGAAAAGGCCCGCGTTATCCGCTGCGTGAAATAGATCCCGAAATCTGCCGTGTTCTCCCGGCGGAGGAAGTTTCTGCATCCCTCGCGCGCGCTTGGTATGTACGCGCGGTGACCGAGTCCGGCCTCTGCGCTGTGTGATGCAGTGGGTGGCGCTCGTTTCTGTTCGGAGGTAGGAATAAAAATGCCGGTCCCCTTTTTTACGACGCTCGTTTCTATAGCTTGTTTTTCTTTTTTTTTTTTTTAATCTCAAGTGACCTACAGTACCGCCTGTTCGAAATCGTCCTTTGCGGTGAGCGATTGAGAGTCAGGTTAGCATTGTATTTGGGTCAGCACTACACGTTTAATGGAGACCTCGGGCGGCGATGTAAATATGCATTGCTTCCCAAAGTGTGTCCAAGGTGCGCAATGACAATTGGAAAGGGTATTGAAGGCGCGCGACCGTCGGTTGGTAAAATACGTGCGTTAGATTCACTTATTCAGTCTAATCATTTTTGCCAACGTCTTTTATCTGTTTCGACAAATCACATGGTCGAGTCTATTGATAACCTTAGCTAGATTGGACGTACGGAGTGTCCGGGCTTTAAATAAATTTGCTTCGTTTATGTGAATGAATAACTGTTTTCTCTTTTCCGTGCTCGGTGCTATGCAAAAATCGCTGAGATGTTATGGTAGCTCAGTGTGGCGGCGTTTTGCACGCTGACTCGCTATTGCATTCGCTGTGCACAATATGTGTTCAGATGGAATGTGCCAAATCGTATTTCCGATCGATATGATAGATTTACTTTGCTACAGTGTTAATTATATTTTCCTGATTTAAACTGGTTCGTCCCTGATCTGAGCCTAAGTTTAAATTCGAAGGGCAGACAGACTTAGCGTCGTAACAGCCGTAATGCGCAGAAAGAAATTAGTACCATGAAAGAAAAACAAAAGGATACGAGGTGGCTCAGTGTTATAGAAGTAATGAGTGTGCAAAGGATGGGGTACGGTCCATTCGTCACATACACACTCGTCACAGGACGATTGGTCACAGGACGATTCGTCACACAGGAACATTCGTCATAGGATGACTCGTCACGCGACCAACCGGTCTCACAATAGTTCGTCCCCCCAAAAATGTATTGTTCAATTTGGTTCGGGCGGACAAAGGCGAAGAATTTGTAAGGAACGTTTTAGCTTCTGATTCGGTCCCGAACATTGAATGTTGGTTGGGCCTCAGAAAGTCGGTCACCTCTTATCTTAGCATGTCTTTCGCTTCTCGAGGTCAAAGAATTTGTAACAGACGTTCTAGCTATCTGGGTCCGTCCTGAACGGTGAATGCGGAGGCCATAGAAGAGCGACTATTTTTGAACTACATTCAAAAGGATGGAGGTGATCGCAACAGAGAGAGCCATGATGCTGCACGAGGGGTACTCGTACACATTCGGCAGAAGGAATTCCGATACTTGTTGGTTTTGTCGAATAGGTGTATGCAAGGCAAAACTAAAAACTAATTTGGCTGCCAGTCGGATTATTGCTCGTTCAAGCCTGCAACTGAGATCAACCTGCTGAAGACCCGTAATATAATGAAAGGAAAAGCGGATGAGTATTGTAATATTAGTTTATATAACCATTGGTTTACGTGACAGTGGAAAATTGTGAAACTCCTCATCAGGGTATGTGGGCAGATGTTGAAATTTACAATTTACTATCGTCCCCTGCTCGATCAATGAGACCAGTTGCCCGCATGACGAGTCATCCTGTGACAAATGTTCCTATGTGACGAATCATCCTGTGACCAATCGTCCTGTGACGAATGCGCATGTGACGAATCGTCCTCACCCCGCAAAGGATGCCATCGTACGTGTTTTTTTTTTTTTTTTTTTTTTTAACTCTCCGCATTGCTGGGAAACGCTCAAGGTACCAGCAAAGACAGCGAGCTGGCGTGAAATTTCCATCGAGCGGAAAACGAGTGTGACTTTTATTTCATCATGCGCTTTCATTTTGATATGGCTCAAAATGGGCGCGAAATAGTAACAGGTAAGGCAACAAAATTTAGATGTTAGGTCTGGAGCACCGCCATACTCAGCCGTGTTGGGGGCATCTCTCGCGAGTCAATACGGCAAAGGTATTGCGCGTCGAACTGTACGTGAGAGTTATCCATTTCAGCGAAACCTTGATTTCGCAAAACTATTGTGGCTCGAGTCGTGGCTTCCAGTACTTGAAAGCCACGAGCGAGAAATAAATGACAGTTGATTTTGAAGGACAATCGCGACGTGGAATCCCCTTCTCTTCAAGTGCGTGGGTTACGCTCTCAATCCTGCACCTGTGGTAACACTGCAGGCTCCTAAAATCGCTTTGAAAACGTTCCTGATCGCAAAAACTTTTTTTTTTTTTTTTTGTCGAGGCGCTATTTCATTTTTTTTACTTTTTGTCTACCTTGATACCCCATCAGCGCAAAAACTACCATAAACTAAAAAAAAAAAAAAATAGTGGGCATACAACGACAACGCACCCACTGGGACCCGAGTCAAGGCAAGAACAACTAACTACTAAAAGGGGAAAAAAATCATGTTCGCATACACAGACAGAACGCCTCCATCGAAAGAAATGAATCATGCGCTTGTTCTGCCAGTCTCGTTGTGCGTCTGTCAAGAGCCACAAAGGAGGAAGACAATCAGCGCCTACACCACTCCCCTCCACTCCCCCCCCCCCCCCCCCCCCCCCCCCCCCCCCCCACCCCTAAAAAGAAGAAAAGAAAGGTTTCTTGGCCGCGCGCGCGGTCGCCCAAGCGATGACCTTGGAAGGGTATGCGATTGTAGCACGTTTGTCACCCGGTTGTGCCCCTGTCTCAAATGCCACGGTCCGTTTCTCCCAAGTGCCCGTCTTATCTTCCCGAGTATCAACTCCGCAGTGATTCTGAATCATTCCGATGCTTTCCAACGTTGCAAAACTGTTAGACGAATATTTGCACAGAAGTATACTCTGTTCGCAGAACTATCTACGGCGCTAAAATTCAAAAGCGCCGAGTTGGATTGGGGAACTCGTGTAGGTTTAGCTCATCGTTGGAACATTCTTATTCGCTCGATGAACTCCACAAAACGTGTAAATGTTAGAATGAACTTTCCAGAGAACGATAGTTGTTGTCGGGGTTCCAGGCGACCGGACAGCTCGCAATTATTGGCTGATTAAAAATTTTATTTCATAATCACAATCGTATCATCAAGGGCACGCCATTTCCTCATCACTTCTTCTACGAAAAGAGTTGCGTACTCGTAGCACACACAGACGGAAACGGTTGAGACTGCCCAAATAATATCTTCTTTTGGCAGGTACTGCGCAGCGATTACACACAATGACTCTAACATAAACATGCTGCTCCACATGTCTATTCACAAGATGCAATACATCGTTCTCCCAACTTTGTTGAAATGGGCATGAAAGCGCGTAACCGTCACTTTTTTGAAGTTCTACTTAGAGGTGAAGTGTTTACCGTAAAAAGTCGTTAATTATTTATTTTTTTCCGTTTACTACAAAGCTCGATTCCCTTAAATTTTTGTTTTTATATCGTCTCTACAGCGCTTTTACGTCGGTACTTTCGTGTTAGAGGACATCACATAATGTGCGAAAAAAACAACAAAAAAACGGTAGGATCGATGCTGCATAGCCTTTTTTTTTTTTTTGTGGACATCAAGAAATAAAAAAGATAGTAGTTGTCTTCACTTCGCACTGCATGTTTTGGCACGGAAGTTCCTATTTGGTTATGATGTCTTTACTTTCTTAAAAATTATATACAGTAATTTAAATTACCGAATTACAAAAACGTCGAAATTGTATAATTGCTTTTCGTTGGGACGCCATGACGACAGCGACACTCGTGTTCCCTCGTGGTTTTCGCCAGCATTTCTACGATGAATTGCCAGGATCGCGAGATGCAACAGCGTGACACTCCGTCTTCTGTGACGTCATTTGTTGCACTTCGGGACAACTTTTGATGTATGGCCAGCATAAGACGCTAACCACACCAGTCAGAGACGCGCTGTAGGTGCCATAGTACTGCTCGTAAAAGTAGCTGTCACGTGCTTTGCTCCGCGACTGAGGTGACTGAGGGTTGCCAAATTACGGTGAAACGGAGTATAGACAAAACAGACTGGACGACATTTACCGGGCATCTTTAGAGCTGCGAAGCTCAAAATCACGCGTACTCATAAGATTTTTTTTTTCTCGCGTGTTTGTGATTTTTATGATGTCCTGCAAGCAAGAAAAAAATATATATGGTGAAGTCACTCCGAGGGGGTACCGATAACTGCGAGCCACGAACATGAAGGACTCGCTAACATCCGTCAGGAGTGTGAACGGTAAATCGTCACGCAAACATATTCTCACAAGCTGCAAATATTTATGTGGCTTAGCAAGTAGAATACTAGTATACTAACGACATGTGATTATTGTACACAAGATACCATTTCTCGGTTCTTCAAAACCATTTCCCAAGTCTGAACGGTCGCGCTACGGGCCGCGGCTAGCCGTGCCCTCGATAGACTACGGAGCTGCGTTGTGTCGTCTGCTACTGTACCGCCAACAGGAGGGCGATAGCTCTGTGTGTTCCACAGATGCGTGTTGCGGTATAACTCTGTACGTCTGTCCTAGAGGAAGACAAAGAGATGACCCCCTCCTAAGCTAACAAAAACAAACAGAAGTATACTCGTTTGGACTGAAAGGTTTACAAAATAGTGACCAGACATTGGAAAAGCATATGTCACAGAACTTGGTTTATGAAATGACATCATTATTTCGAGCAAGAAATCACCTGCTCACCACTGGGACGATGAAATCGTCACTATTTATTGCGTCAGGTATATTTGCGCTCATGAAGAAAAATCTGAACACATCCTTCTCCCAAAGTCCTATGTCGAATAATAAACACTTTTTTAAACATCTATGCACAAATAACTCATTTTTTTCTACACTTGTATATGCACGTTAATTGACGTCAAACCGCATTTTTGATTAGATCTTGATGTCTACACCAACTACATTCATATTTTTTAGGGCTTTATTGAACGATAACTTCAACTACAGTTAATGGAACACGATGGCTCGATCTCAACAAAAACCTCAACGTGCGAAGCTTCCACAGACGGTCGCTTGCGAGTATTCTCAATGTGAGACTTCAGAAGCTTTCGCTTGCCATAGGGAGCTTGCTTTCGACTACAGCACTGCACGGGCCCGGAAAGCGCGGAGCGCGCTGCTGTGGGGAGAGGTTGACTTACAAGATGACGTGTTACGTGGTCACGTAAGATGGCGTCATTTCGTGCAGCGTGATCACGTAAGATGACGTCATTTCGTGTAACGAGATCATGTAAGATGACGTGTTTGTGTCACGTCATCACGTAAGATGACGTCAGTTCGTATGAACTGACGTCATCTTACGACAACGCCAACAACATTAGTGCCGTCCGGAACCATTGACCTTAGAAACGCGCTTCTTCGCTTGAAGAGCTGATATGCGTTGATTGTTATTTGTTTCTTTTGCCTACTACAGACCATTCAAGAACTCGCCTTCTGGGTGCCACCAACTTCGTCTACTGGGCTGTGAAGCGCGTTCGAGCGTGCGCAATACCTCTCTAGGCCGAAAGATTGTACATGCGTTCACAGCTCAATGACTTTGGCATTTTTCGTCAGGATAGATGCTCCCACGAGAAGAGCGTAATGGATATGTGAATAGAATTGGAAATTTGAAATGTTCTTGTCCAATCGCATTTTTCTTTGGTTATCAACGCTTTTTAGCGTCATCACAAGACGTTCAACCCATAATACACTGGTGATTAAAAAATAAGCACCGAAAAACATGCACCGATTTTCGCTCAAAAATAAACACCGGAAAAAAACATACCGTAATCATTACCCATGTCACCTTTTTGGGTGATATGTGAATTTCCAGAAGAACAGCGAGTTATCACCCTCCCCTAGGAATACCCTGACTACAGAGCAGGCGACCCGTTTTTCCCCGCGTTAGATTGTGGTGACCACGAACCGTACGGAGGTCACAGGACGTCCGTGAAAAATAAAAAGGAGGCTAACAACGATCTACTCTGTGCACGCTTCATCCCCAATTTCCACGACCCCAAGGCCGAAGGACGTTTGTGTGAAGGATAACGATAAAATAAAACTTTGCGTCAAAAAAAAAAAAAAAAACCCGTTTTTAAAAGAAAAAAAAAAGTAGAAACAAGCACAACGCGTTGACGGACCGCGAGGTTGTGGAACACCTCGCGGTCCGCTTGCCACAGGACGGTTGTCTTCGACCCATAGCTCCAAGGTGAATTTGCCACTTGCGAAAACACGGAGACCTACCCAGCGAGAACCAGGAAAGCAAGACACGCACACTGACGCCTCGGCGTGCAGAATGAAACAGGATACGGGCGCGGAATACGGCCGCGGAAGAACACCTCGCACAGTGCCGATCCGGCCGATCTCCGAACGGACGATTGTTGTTGTTGTTGTTGTTGAAAACTTTATTGAACCAAACAATAGACCGAAGTCTAGTTTTCGCATTTCGTGGACAGCGAGCGCCACCGCACGGGAGAGAGAGGTACCTTAAAAACGACGAAAACAAGCACCGACACCTTGGTTCTTTATATTTGCTGTAGTTACGGAACAAATCGACTTACATGAATAATTTGAATATTATTCGATTCCGTAATAAATTTAGAAGACATTAAGCGCAATTCTTCTTATGTTTGAATTTAGATAATTTTGTAAATTCGCTCCGAACGCAAGAGTGCCGAATTAGCCGATTTTGACCATTTTCATGATTTTTTAAAGAATATAATTAAATTTATGACGAAACATCTGTTGCGTTTAGTGTCTCGATAATGACTCAATGTCTTTAAAGCCGAAATTTTCAAGAAGATCCGCGCAGCCGTTATTATGTGAGAATTTTTTTAATTTGGTGAAAAACCTCATGTATTCTCTATGGGGCTCTGAGGTGCGCCCCCTCTTAAAGCACAGGCAGCACTTCATACTGTGAACCCAGCGTAACTGCACTGCTCCGACTTCAATGCATACCAACGTACGCGGCGTGGTTTCGGTTTCGTTTCCTCTGGCATTCTCACTGCCTACCTTCGGTAACGGCCGCGCGGCGGCGCGCGAACCGTGCCGCCACCGTGCGGCCGAAATTGTAAACGCGCGAAAGCGGGGATACCGCCGTGCGTCGTCTGCTACGGGCGCACGCTCAGAAGCATGGATCTCGACGACGCAAGCCCGTTTCAGGCTGAGCTTGACATTCCTTACTAAATGTTTTATGTTTTTGTTGCCGTTTCTTCTTACTAAAGGTTGTGTTGTATCGTTTGCCATGCGTAGAAATTCAGCAAAGCGATTAATATTAAGTCGGAAGCTTCCATGTTGTTTTTTATACAATCGCTGGTGCCACGTATTTTTGTTTCGCACAAACCGTGGCTTTCATAAAGCATTGAATGTTGAGTGGGTCTGTGGTTTGATTAGAAAATTAACCCGACTGATCGCTATCCCCTTCAATAGACGTATCCATCAATAAATCCATATGTTGATTTTTCCCCGGTAATATAGCGTGAAAGACGTTAAAACTACATATTGTTATACTGGTTTTACTATGTCACAAATGGCATAATGCATTCCCATTCTAAACTTCACGTTGTGAGTCCTACATAAATATGAACACGGGAAGCCTTTTAAAATGAAGTATTTCTTAAGTTATTATTTAAACCGTATTGGCGACGTGTGTGACCGAAAGTGTCGCTGTGGTCGGCCTTTTACGATTGGCCCAAAAGCTGACTACGGCGTCGGGAAGGGTATACCATTGACAGAAATAAGAGGGATGAAAGAATTTTAATTTCGGCGGTGTTGGCAGTGTTGCTTTGAGAGCGCAATGATTTCAGGCTTCCACCATGCTATTTACAAACACCATCGAACTTGTTGTTCGCAAGGTAATGACGTCACAAGGGGGAACCGTAGGAGGGCGCCACCAAAACATCTCGCCGCTAATAATCACCCTCGGCGAAATGACAAGCACGCTGAAGTGGTTTACCGTGCAAGCCTCTGTCACAAAACAAGTAAAGACGTCCAAAATATTAAAGCAGGCATATAATTTACTCCTCGTTGACTTTCTCCAGCACAAGACTCCAATTAACCGGCAAAAAAAAAGTATAATTACAGCACTACTTGAATAATCTGAAAGTTAATCGATGAACTGCCCAGTCCCGATATACGTTAGGGGAGGGCGGAGGGTGATCGGAAAGTCTCGTGAAGGTCGGCAGCCCTCATCAGTAAAAGAGTATCACTGCGGCCGGTGCTGTCTGTATCGTGGTGCGCGTCGTTTCTTTGGGTTGCAAAGTCTACCGTGTTTGAATACAAGGTTATTTAGCCAGAAATTTATAGTATTGGCCTCTTGACATCCGCGGCCCTCACCAAAAAAATTGAAGCGGGTGAACCCACACTACCGAAAAAAACATTTAATAGTAGGAACATTGTTGCGTTGCTTGGTTACACTCATTTACTACAGCCACGGCAGATATATTAGAACAGTTTGTTTCACTTGTTTCAGTTGTCCTGCCAACCGTGCAGTTTGCAGATTTTAACTAGAAGAGTCACTCTCTCCTCATCGCAACGCAGTAGATTTGTTCAGACTCCAAAAACCTTACTCACATTATGGCACCGTAAAAGGGCAGAGGAACTCAATAGCATGGTAATTTCCAATACAGCGCTAACTTATCTTCATTCTAAATATTTATATTACTGCAAAAGCTAGACGTTAAAAAAAAAAAGCATAGAAGCTGCGATTTCACAGCCCACAGTAACAGTATTATGTTATTCGGGTTGGTATTTATCATTATTTTTAATTCCCACGTTGATGAACCGATACATTAATTTTAAAAGAAATAAATATTTAACATAAATATTGCAGTTCAGCCGGAGACCGGCGTCAGCCATGGTGATCCATGCTTTACAGCGATTATATAAATTTGGGCCGCACGCTGGCGACACGATTCGATCTTCACTGAAGCACCGAAAAGTACTGCATCCTTTTCCGTTAGAATTGTTTTCTTACCGATAGTATGCGACAAAATAAACGCAAGAATCTACGCCGTCTCGCGCGCGACCGTGGAGAACCTATGGGGCGGCCGTTCTCCTATCCCGCTTTGATGATGATGATAGCGCGACCGTAGCGCCACCTCTAGGTCGATCTCGAGGCCAATAGGCGACGTGGATTCGGCTGACGTGCCCCGTTTCCGCGGAGGCATCGTAGTGAAAAGGCAGCGAGCTTTCGAAGGAAAGAAGGCGCAAAAGAGTCCAGTTTTCTTTTAAAGGTTCTGTAGCAAATAATTTTTTTTGGCTCCCTATTTTTGTGTTTTTGTGTTTCTTTTCACACCTTTTACGACGTGCGGTGGATGAAATTCGATTTTAAAATCATTTCATGGTCCCTAACAATTCTTGCTCTCAGTACAACAGATTTAGACTAAACAGATAAGGTGAAGTCATTTTATAAAAAATAACATAAATGTATATAAAAATGTTTACATTTAATTTTGCAAACACCATGTTCTGAATTTTTTTTTAACTTCTTTAAAAGAGTCCGGACTAATAAGTTATTATGGTATCTTATTGAAAATATAAGGGACATAAAAAAACTTATCATTATTTTTCCGTAAGGCGTATATATCATTGGCAAATAATATATGTCTATATTTCGAAGGAGCCTTTTCTGTACCGGATGTTTGTGTTCTGTTCTGGAAAAGTAATTTTTTTGTTACAGCTATTTAAATAAAACACTCAACGTCATTATAGTAAATGCTTCAAGTTCCTTGATGAGGTATAAATGCTAAACTAGTGTACCATGTGCAATATTGTTTACTATCCCATATTTTAAATTATCTACGGATCGTAATCTGGTATTAGAGCTGGATCCATAAATCAAAATGCCATATCTCAGTAAAGACTTTCCTTAGGCTGAATAAATATTTTTCTTTACATGAGCACATGCTGAAGTGCCAATACCATATTGAATGATGAGAAAGTTCTTAATATTTCTTTTTTTTTTTTTAATGTAATCAACGTGACATTCCCAAGTTCATCGAAACTTAGTCCCAGATATTTTGTGCTAGCCTCATATTTCAATTCAGTACCCTGCACCACTTTGTTTCCAAATAGAAATAAAGAACGACTCAATAAAAAAAAAAAAACGCTTGTGGGGATTTTTAAATGACAGTAATTTTTTCTTCTTCGAATTCACAAATATAGGATTTTCAGTAAACCAATGCAATAAATAATCTATTAATATCGCTTTAAAATACTGTCACTGCAGCTTCATATTTTGATGGGGAAGTATTAAAGCCGTATCATCCGGATGCTGAAATAGCGTTGACTGAAATTTTAGGTTTTAAACGTCGTCTGCGAAAATATTAAACAGCAAGGGGGCCAATGAAGACTCTTGCGGTATTCTATAATTTATATGTACCCACGTGTTTGCGAGAAATCTGAACCCGGCTTTTCGCACCTCAAAAATAAACTAGACATCGCGGAGAGCTGAAACTCTGTCAGAACACAGCCCCGGTCGTTCGAGCAAGATGCCAAAGTTTGAGCAGCAACAGTTATCTTATTCAAAAGTTATCAGAGATTTTTTGAAATTTTCGACGGGAAAATGGGGCCCATTTCCGCCCGTTTTTGGTTTCTGATGCCATAGTCGGCCGCCATTTTCTCATTGAAATTTTCAGAAAATCACTAATAACTTCTGAATAAGATAACACAGTTGGTGCTGAAACTTTGGCATCTTGCTCGAACGGCTGGGGCTACGTTCTGACGGAGTTTGAGCTCCCCGCAACGTCTAGTTCTTGCGGTGCGAAAATTCGGGTTCAGATTTCTCACAAACAGCCGGTACTTCCTCACTCCATACTTCGTTTTATATTCACATATTTCGTTCTACTAATATATATAAATATATATATTAATCTCAACGTGGTACAACTTCGCAAGCATATTTGACTGATCTATGGTGTTAAAAGCGTTCGATAAATCTACAAACGGCGCTAAACGAATGTTGGAGACGGTAGGGCCAGGGAAAGGAAGGCTGGGGAGGAGGGGGGAAACCTCCTCCTCTCTCCAGCGTTCCGTCTGCTTTCCCTCCCCGGCCTTCTTTTCCCTCGCCCCACCTTCTCGAGTTGCAGCGGACTCGGGAGCTTCATTCGCAATATCAGTGAAATCCTCGAGCAGCATCGTCGTACTTTTTTTCCCTTTTCTTAAACCGTATTCATTCTATTTTTCGCTCGGGTCAGCCGAATAATGGGAGAGCATTTGTCCGAGTCACTTGTGTTCGCTCATCGCCTTTTTCGCAATACCTCCAATCGCTCGAGAATGGCCTCGTTGCTTGTTTGACACGACAGCGTCCACAGCTGCCGGCGCCGCCGCCGTTTTGCGCTCTTCCCCTCTCTTGATTCCCCACTCCCTCTCTCTGTCTATCCTCGCGCTCTCTCCCAATCCCCGGCGCGCTTCGTTGGCGCTTCTCGCACTTCTCGCTTGAAGGCTCGAAGGGCTCGAACAACCATTCATTTGGAGCAACTGTTGGACCACGGTCGCTAGCAGCCCGCAGTCTTCACTCCGCTCGTTCGAAACCCGCCATGGCTCCCGTGCTTGGATACTGGGACATTCGAGGGGTAAGTCTTACGAGTATTCTTCACTCGTCGCCGAAGCGCTTCTTCACGTCCGGCGCCGGCCGTCCGGGCAACCGGCGGGCGAGGCGCGACGGCCGCCATATTTGTCTTTGTCGGCGAAAGAAGTTTGCCCACTTCTGCCCGAAGAAAGTTGTCCAAACGTCGAGGATACCTTCAGCCCGTTCCAGTTGGTCGCAAACTTGGGCGTGCCATAAACTGCTTTTGTTTTGAACGATTACTTACACCGGCGATAGTTTTTGGGCGCTCGCAAGCGCAAAGCCGGTTGTTAACAAAATTTTTTTTCTTTTTTTGTAGTTTCTTTTTTTTTTTTTGTTGGGCGCGGTACGGGTTGCCTTTGCTGTGGGTATTTCGCAGCTGTCGTTTATTACCGAGTTCGCCTCTCGCTTCCCCGGCCGCAGCTTAGTGCCGGACGTGCACATGCTCCGGTGCGGGTAGTGCGGGCAGCACACTCAAATGCCGGATGGGAAGCCGGCTTCGGTCGGGCAGGCCGCCGCCGCCGCTCTCTTGGCGGCCACGGCCACGCCGCCACGCCGGATGACTCGTGAGCCCCGCGGCCGCCACGGCGTGGTTGCCGTCTTCTGGCTAGGCACCCTCCTACTTGAGGCACGGTCGAGCCATTGCCGTACAAGTGTGCGTAGAAGACGGCACGAGATCGCTGCTTTAAAACGTTCTCCCGAGTTCTCAAGTCTTTTTTTTTTTTTTTTTTTTTTTCCGATATAGAAGTGCATTTTTTAAAGCCAGGAGCGAGGGCTACCTCGTGCTTGTAGCCTCCAGTCGCATCTCTGTCCGAAGCGATGATCACGCGCGTGGACTGTGATGTTACTCATGTGCGCTCGTCCACTGAACGTGCGGCCGTGTCACGCATGCGCCGAACACCTCGGTCTGTTGCCGCAAACTTACGAATATGACCGGTTATTTGGAGTGGTCGGTACGAGCAGTACCATTGCCGAAAGGCTGGCTCTACACGCCATCACTTGGTCTTATCTGTAGGCTCACTCTGGACGTCTCCCGACTGATAGCGTCTGCAGCGAGGTAACGTAATCTCCGACCAGGAGGCAGGCAGGGGTTGGCCCTGTAGCTTATGCACCTTATCGCCTAACCTTTGCCTCCCCCTCCTCAGACGGTACTCTAAAGCCGCCCACGTTGTTTCCCGGTGGATACTTTGTCCGAGTGGTGAATTGGTGGCCGGAAACATGCCTACAGGCGGAAGACCCTGTAGGAAGTTCGGGGTGTCCCCCCAAAACATTTACGTGGTTTTCTTCACCGCAAAACGAGCGCTCATTCTCCACCCAAGTGTAGCACTAGAGGTTCAAACCAGATGGCAAAGTTTCAGCGCTAACCGAAACCTTACTCAAAGCTATAGGTGATTTTATGAAAATTTCAATGGGAAAATGGCGGCAGACTTAGCTCTCGAATACATTGCGCTCTATGGTGCCGGAAACCGAAAACGGGCTCCATTTCCCCGTCAAAATTTTCAGAGAATCGCTTATAACTTCTTAAGAAGATATTCGTTCTTGCTGAAACTTAGGCATCTCGTTCAGACCTCTAATGCTACATCTGGGCAAAGAATGAGTCTTTGGCAACACATACCGTAAAATACCATACAAGTACCCCCTCCAAATTTTAGAGATTATCCAATCAAAGTGGGGAGGGAGGGGGCCCTTGGTTTTGGGAATAACATTGAAGATGACCACAAAAATGTTAAATTTCGTAAAATTGGAGAGGGCACTTGCACGAGGGGGAGCGCATGTTCGGTATTTTACGGTAGTTTCTTTTTGCAATTACAAGTAACAAAGGTGATTCCTGTTATTCTCCTATGAAGGGACAAAGTGCAGACGCTTCTTCCCATAGGAACGCATAGGAGCACTGCAAAAGTAGACCGGTTGCTGTCTGCTTCGTTCTGCATCCCAAAATTCGCATACACTTGCGCCGGTTGAACCTCTAGCGTAAATTACAATAATCGCTAGGTTATTGTGTTGTTTCTCACCTAGAGAGAGCCCTGCTATCCCAGGAAAATGTTTGACATCTGCAAGTGTTGAGGTCCACTTTAGCTGGTCAAGAAATATAGAAACCTTTATTCGAAATTGACGAACGGCCTTACCGTTTCCGGTAGCTTAGAAACCTCCAGATGATCTTTCCTTTTCCTCTTTTTTGTGTGCTGTTTAGCTTCCTGAATATTTTCAGCGGTATCGAGGAGTGAAGAACTACTGAATGGGCACGTCAGACGGCCAAGAATTGAAACTGAAAGGAACAAAGAGCATCTGGAGGCCAAAGTGTATGTTTCTTTTCACGCTGTGCAAGTTGCCAATTTTAAGTAAAGTATCATGCTATCTGTTATGAAGTAAACATATAGTATGCGCTGGATCAAGGCTCAGTATCTGTAAGAAGTGAACATAGGCTAGTACGTGCTGGGTCAAGGCTCAGGTCTCATGACGACAGTTGTGAATGCCAGCAAAGTGGTTTGTAATTTATTAAGATAATCGTAGAAATGCAAACTCAAAAATAGGTTTTTTTACCCTATTCCCTGTATTCTTGAGGGTTCCAGGGCACACTATTCAAGTTGTAGGCTAATTGGTTGGTTAGATAATTAAAGGGGTCATGAAACGCTTTTCCAACTTTTTCCTGTTTAGCTTTCCTCCTCAACTCATAAATCGCGCATTCCACCAAAAGAGTTAAACAAGACGAAAAAGGGGAGACCCCTCTTTCTCGCACTCTCGTTTGTGTAATCCCGGACACATCCATTCTCCCCCTAGAAGATTAGCCCGTTGCTCAAAATTCAGACAAAAGTTGCTTTCCCCACCCCGTTCATTCCGAAGCTGACAGTGCTGTTGAAGCTACGTGCTCGTTGGGCCAGCCACCCTTGCCACGTGAGCGTGGCAAATGTTGCTGCAGAGAATGAAGTCAGGTGATGAAAGGGAGGCGGCTGATTGGTCCGGCAAGCGCGTAGCTTCCACCACAATGTCAGCTTAGGGGTGAAGGGAATAAGTGAGGTCCGGTTGCGTGTGACGTCAGTTTGGACCCGATGGCGCGCTTTTGGGACCGCGGATGTATCACAGTGAAAAGGCAGGGAGGTCGCGAAGGGGAGGAGGTACGAAATAGTCCGCTCTGTTTTCAAATTTTCGCACTGAAAGTCAGGCTTTTGACTTTCTACCTTTTTTCTTTTGGTCCACTGAACAATGTGCTATTAGTAAAATCCCAATCTAAAATAATTTATCCCAACCCAAAAATCGTTTCATGGGCCCTTTAAAGAGTAAATATTGCCACATGCTTGTAAATTTTTTCCCAGTATTACTGTTAGGTCGGTGATAATTTTGTCGCATACTCAGTGTTATAATGAAGAACTCAACGGGAGCTTTTTCTAAAGTTTAGTTTTCAGGAGTATTTTTAAAAATAGTTTCGTGGTATTTTTATATATTTATTTTTGTTAAAATAAATGAAATTGAACAATATTAAATAAAAACATTTTTATTAAACAGAATTTTCGGAAAAGCCCTCGTCCACTTCTTTTTTATAATACTTTATTATAATATTAGAGGAAAACAAAAAAGAAGCACCTGGCAATATTCGCTCATTTATTATCTAATTAAATGATTTATCTACGACTATACTAGCTTGCCATAAAATCCCTGAGAACACGAGGAATATATTAACGAAGTTACTTTTGAGCGTGTCACATGACACGCTCAAAGGCATGTCATGTGACGCACTCATGACACACCGGCTTTCGCGAAGTAATCTGTCGCCAGGACCACTTTGGATGCACGGGCACCGAACATGCCAATCGAGGACACGTCCCAGGCGGTGCCAGTGGGTACTTTGTCCGTCCCCGCGGAGGAGTCTGGGTGACCGAGAGTGCCACTGTCTTTGGTCGCAGCTGGCGCAGCCCATCCGTCTCCTGCTGGCCCACATGGACGTGAAGGTGGAGGACAAGCGCTACTCGTGCGGGCCGCCGCCAGACTTTGACCGCAGTGCCTGGCTCAAGGACAAGCCCAACCTGGGTCTCGAGTTCCCAAACGTACGCAGAGCACCCTCCCGAGCCGGTCCCCGTAGAAGCGACGTCTCTAGTCTAGCTCAGGGCTGCGCGACGAGCGGTCCGCACCCGGTTTTTACGCGGAACGTATTGGGGGGCCGGGATCTCCGAGGGAAGTGGGACGCCGTGGAATCCGCCGCAAAATATTGTGCTTTGGTGCACCATCTGTACATAAGAACGCGTAATTGAGAAGAAACAGTAGATAATCGAGAAGAACAAAATTCTTAACGCACTTCCGACTCTACTCGCCGTTTGAGTGAATTTGAACGCTAGTGTTCGCATTGTAACAGTGAGTAGAGGCAAAGGCAGCTTTGCATCCAACCACCGATCACTCCGACCTCAGGTCGGTGCTTCGACATCCCCACGTGTCTCTTCCTCTCTCGCAGTTTCTATCCGCATAACCAAAAGTTAAAAATAACTGCGAAGACTGCCACGGAAACACGTTTCGTGTATACCAACTTTACCCTTGGATTGGGGTAATCTTCTGCGGCTCACGGTGCCACTTAAAATTGGGCCACCGGACTCCAGAAGTAGGCAAACCCAATTTTGCTAAAAGACCTTAGCTAAATTGATTAAGGGTGATGTGCACTTATTTTGTCGTTCACTGTAAAGTGGTTCACAGACATTTATTACAAATAGCGAGAAACTGGCTTTGGTGTGTTTCCATCATAGACGCACACAAACGTGTTGGAAGTGTGGTCTTGCACTAAAGAGGTAAGCTCAAGTTTTCACTCAAGCTGACCCGAACATCAAATGTTTGTGAATTCTTCGTTTCGAATTGACAAACATTTTTAGAGTTGTCCGGCTGTTCCGGAACGCGCGTGCTTGGAACTATGGAGAAATACGTCGTTGTAGCGGGGGACTCGCCCTAGCCCACAAAATGGAAAAGACTGCGCCGAGCCATTGACGAGAGTGATCCTTCGCTTTTTCTTATACGGCGAGCAGAAGGTTAAAGCGTCGCAAAAGCCAGACCAATCTGATTATGAAGTAAGTTAGATAGGCCAAAGTCCCACGGATTAGTCGACTTTAAGATACAAAATTTCTCCCCATCAATTTGAATAGTAAAACACTTCACTCTCGAGTGCTTATGCCA
Organism: Ixodes scapularis; assembly: GCF_016920785.2. Taxonomy (NCBI): domain Eukaryota; kingdom Metazoa; phylum Arthropoda; class Arachnida; order Ixodida; family Ixodidae; genus Ixodes; species Ixodes scapularis. Next base: position 27,147,107 of record NW_024609883.1, on the reverse strand, counting down.
TTCTTTCACACTTGTTTTAAAATGTTATATTATCGTATATTGTTCGGTAGATAAGATCTTCCATGATGCATTAAGATGGCAAATATACGAGCCCCAATGATTCTGGGCGTTGGCAGACCGTTGACAACAGGAAGCTACAGCATTTTTCGTTATGCGGCGGCCTGCCAGGTTCAAAGTTAAAAACTTGGTTTGGCTCGCGCCTTTTTTTTAGTTGTGAGCTCCGGTCTAGCCTCTCTGTATTCTTAAATGCGCTCTATGGTCTCAGCGGAGTGTCTTCCCGTACCGGTTCATTTGCTTTGAGATTCCTTTTGAGCCGTTCAAAACTCGTTGGAAAATGAGGTGGTGTCGAACAATGGAGATTCTAGAAGAGGTTTCATGATAAGCCATCCAATGCCATCTTTTCTTGACAAGATGTGCAAGTGCCACAGAATCTACAGCTGTGGATTTGATGCCTCGTCGCTTCGAAAACCTACCCAAATGCCTCTGTATCGCCGGCATAGCAGGAAGAGACTTGGGACCTTTATTTATGCACCAAGTCGCTACACATTAGTGCGCTGTCAAACTTGCTTAATCTCGCTTTTAAGTCTCGCTTGGCTGCGTTCCCACCCGAGCCCGGTGCCGACGTCCCTGGGGATGTCTGCACCGGCGTGTGTGCTTCTCTATGCCCCCGACGGTGGCAGAAAGCTTTGCGGCAATATAGACACGTTGGGAGGTCTGAGGTGGGCTTTTCCCTGCAGCTGCCCTACTACCTGGACGGGGACGTGAAGATCACCCAGAGCATGGCCATCCTGCGCTATCTCGCCAGGAAGCACGGCCTCGGTAAGACGCGGCTGGTCCCCGTGCCGGTCTGTCGTTTAAACTGCGCCAGGCAGGCGACTTGCCTCGCGAGTTGATGCGCGGCCGTCTACTCCATGTCGGAAGTATCGGCAGCAGTTGCGACTTTCGGAACTTCTTGCTGCGAAAGGCAAGCGGTCGTTTGTCCTGTAACGGTGAACTATTATGCCAGAGTTCCACTAGAGGGACAAACAAAAACAACCGGCACGGACAAGCCTCCAATACGTGCAGCATGCTCGCGATGGCACCTTTGGCGGGCGTTTAGTCATTTGGTGCTCCTGAGGTAAGCACAAATGACTGCAAGCCTGCCAAATGCACACTCGCGTGCGTGATGCTCGTGTTTGAGCATAACTTGCTTTATTCTACAAAGCCTGTCAAATTGTGAAAGGCTCTGGTTTGAGGTTTGTCGCCGTCGTTCGTTTCTGTTTTGTTGCTCTAATGGGACTCTGGCATTAGTCACCGAAAGCTGGACCTCTACCGAACGTGGCGCTGTCTTTGGGATAAGGTGCCAATTTCCGAACATTACATGATCTCGTTGCGAATTCGGCTGGTGGATTTAGGGTCCACCAAAAGCGCGCCTCAAATCCACCATCCAAGAATGCGAAAGCATTTTTCGATGGTTGATTTGGAGCGTGCCCTACGGAGTGGGGCTTCCCCTTCGTGGGGCGCGCTCAGAGTCAGTACCCCGAGTGAAAGGGGTGTGCTCTGTTAAGCGTAACTTGGGAAAGGCTGGGAGTCTGAGTGAAGTGCATAGCTGCTCTGTAAAAGAGAAGTGCTCTCTGTTGCTCGGATTGTTATGTCGTGGCCGTAGCCTCTGCTGCTTGCCAAGTTATGCCGAAATGGAGTAGCCCAGATGACTGCTTGCTTGTTTGGCTCCTTTATAGGCCGTGAGCAGAGTTTCGAGAAGCTCTCGCACTCTTTTTCAGTGTCACGTGACACTGACCTCCCGTAACTCCATAACATCGCATGACACTGACGTCGGGTGACGTGAAATCGATGTTGTGCGAGACTGACATGGCGATTATAGATGGAAGCTGCGATGTCACGGGAATGCAGCGATGTTGCATGTCACTGACATTGTAGTGCTTGATGATATCGCAGTAACGTCACGTGGTGTGACATCACTTTGTCATGTGACACAACTTCACGATGCAACGTGACAAGGTGCCGCGTGACGCTGCAACGATTTTGCCGCTAATTGTAGTGGGGAATTCGATGTCGGATGACCTAATGACGTCGTGCGGTAAAACCAGCAAGAGCCAGAAAGACCCGGAAAGGGATCATACGTGGCTTTAGAAAATTGCTCTAAGGCGGCTTTCCTTGTGCTTGCAGAGGGCAAGAGCGACGCCGAGAAGCTGCGGGTGGACATGGCGGAGCAGCAGTTTGCCGACTTCCGCATGAACTGGGTCCGCCTCTGCTACAACCCAGACTTTGTGAGTACTCGTAGGTACCTACCGGCGGGGCCGGTCCCACCTGGGGCTCTTCTCTGCAGGACAAGCTGAAGGGGGATTACCTCAAGGGCCTGCCCGCCTCCCTCAAGGCCTTCTCGGACTTCTTGGGCAGCCACAAGTACTTCGCCGGTGAAAACGTGAGTCCCGCGTCACTGTTGCTCTTCCGTAATGGTCCATGGGCCTTTTGGGCAAGACCGAAGCTAGAACTACAAAATAAGCTACGCTCTGAGCAGACCAATCCACCCACAGTGCCAAATGCTATAAGGGGGTGCCTAAAAAACGGGAAAACCGGATAAAACATACTCTCATTATTCGACCTTATTCGACACAAAACATGATCGTTTGAACTTGGGTATCAAAGCATGGTGGAACATACCTTGAAAATGCTTTTCTTAAGAAAGTTGGGCCAATGCACCTTGTCGTCCTTCCCAAATACTTGCTCGAGGCAATTCCCAGACTGGCTGCCCTTCGGTACCAACGGTTCAACTGTTTTTTTTTTTGATGAAGAGGAAATAGGTGTGATCCTCCTTCACTTTACTGAAGACTTTTTTGAACTCTGCATTGCTATGCGGGAGTGTCTGAACCCCCACCATTACTTGGGAAAGCTCGTCGCACTCTAAAATACCGTTAGTCTCGAAGGCTGGCGTCGTAGGCCACTGCCGATTCATCCGCATCTGCGTAGTTATTCAGCTGGAAGTTGTCCAACTTTCCTCTGCTGTAGACCACTTCCAACACATTTTCGTTATTCGTGGTACAGAGATGTAACAAAATGTCCTGTTGACTACCTATGCAAGATGTTCGCATTGCACTGACAGAAGCTGCAGGAAGCGTACCGTTCACCCTTACGGGGTTTCTGGAGACCTTAAAAAATCCGTCGAATAACTAGGAATAAAGGCTCGAGAGTATTTCTTCTCTGCCACATTGAAACACAGCCATAACGCAACCAGTCGCACGAATAAAGTATGTGTCCCAAAAGAGCTAAATCACAGTGACCTAAAGCAAATGTTGGTCTAAAGACAATGTCAGACTAAGGCTCCTGTAGTCAGGTTAAGAATATGCCAGAAGCTTCTCTGGCAGCTTCTTTACTGCGAGCCAGTGTTCTTCCACAACGCACAAGTAGTCCACCATCGAGAGGCACGTCTTGCTGACGTCTCTGCATTCCTGCTTTATCTTAGTCTTTTTTACTTTACCTTCCGTCAGCTCTTTCGTGAAATGTGCGAAATTTGAAACCAATTTGAAACGGATAGTCTGCTACCAGAACACGCGTTTTGCTGACGTCTGAGGTGATCGTTGTATTCTGCTTATAAAATAAAATTGACGTTCATAATCACATAACAAAACCTTTGTTTCTTATGAAGCAAGGTGTAAGGTGCAAAACACTCAAAAAACAACTAACACAAAGAAGACAACACACGCACTGGTGCCACATGTGTGTCGTTTTCCTTGTGTCCGTCGTTCTTTGTACCTTATAACCATCCTTTAGACGTTCATAAACTAGCCCAACTACAAGGTTTTTTTGTTTTTTTTTATCTGAATTAAGAATTGCAGTTTTATTACTGCCTCTAGAACTTGAGCGATAGATAAATTAAGTTGCTTAAAATTATTGTGTTCTAACATCATTTCAGTGGGTGTTCGTACCTAAAATAAACGTTCAAAGAAGTTTGTGCTGTCCTTCATTCATCATCTTGTTACCGTGTCTGGTGCCTCTATATGCAACTAAACAGGTAGTTCTGTGTTTGAGGGAATCACTCTTTCTGTGCAGTCGATGCTAACAAATGGTTTCATATAAATAATTGCCTTTCAGTTGGACAGCTTAACACCTAAATCTTAACATAATATTTGCAGTAGTACGAATGTTTATGAACTGCGAGCTTGTGCTTCAGAATAGACTTTTGGCTGCTCCAAAGGGTGCTCCAAAATTGGACCAATCGCATCACTGAGTGACATTTCGGCCTTCTTTCCTGCGCAGCTGACCTATGTGGACTTCATTGCCTACGAGATGCTATCCCAGCACCTGCTGTTTGCCCCAGACTGCCTGAAGGAGCATGCCAACCTGAAGGCCTTCGTGGACCGTATCGAGGTGAGGGCCTGCATGCCTCGCAGTGCCTCGTGCGACCCCTGGAGCCTACCGTGGAACACAGAGCAGGCAGCAGTCTCGAAATTTAGACATATGGTCTACTCTCCACAGTTCATATGTCTAAATTGTTGTCACCACAACCCTTGTAAAAGAAGCGGACAAACTTGCTTCTAAGCTTTGACAGTTACTGGAAGTTCCAAGCAAAGTCGGACGAGTCTGATACCTTTACTACTTTGTAAAGTGTGTGAATTCGGTTACTGAAGCTTGCAACTGCTGCCATGTATTGCACAAAAGATGGGGATTGTAAATATGTATGTTGGCAAGTATGGCTAGACAACATGTCTGGTAGCATCTGATAAAAGAATAATCATGCAGTGAACACCATTCTGTGCATCGCACTCAAAGTCAAACAGGAGAGCTCCTTATTAAGGGTTCTTTTATTTAATGTGCCATTTTTGACTAATTATAGAACCGAATAGGTGTCATTCTTACCCTGTGCCTTAAATAGTGGCGTTTAGCAGTTTTCCAGGATTCCCTTAGCCTCTTGTGGATTGGCATCAGTTATGGGGGACCCATCCACATAGGGGTATTAGACTATTGCAATGACAAGTTAGCTTTGGACAAACTTTAAAACTCGAAAAAAAGAAATCAACCTTAATCGCTCAATGACCCAAAAAAAAAAGAAATTGTTGTATTGTTTGGTTTGACCAACAGTTGAGGGCTTCGGGAACCCTAAAAAGGCCTTCAGGGACCCCAAAGGGTCCACAGACCCCCATTTGAAAACCACTGCTTTATGGGTTTTTTACTTTTGGGTTGGCAACAATTCGCGCACTTCTAAAATTGGTGAAATTTACTTTGCAACAAATTTTGACAGTGTCAGTGAGTGTCGGCCAATCCCAGTCTACCTGGGCTCGAAAGTGGCCCACGTCCCAGTTTTTTTCTGATGGCAGCTGGAGCTCGCAGCACTAAAGGAGCCAGTAAAAAATGTTCAGTTATTAACCTATTAGCCGACAATAAACGTTCCTGTGGAGCAGGGTTGGGGCATTAACTTGTCTGCAGATGCTATAAGTCTGTTGCAACTCAAGAAGGTAGGGCAAGGGAAAGGAAGTTTGGGGAGGGGTAAGCAGATGGAATGCTAGAGAGGTTTCCCCCCGTCTTCTCCAGCATTCAGTCTGTTTCCTCCTGCCCGGCCTTCCTTTTCCTTGCCGTACCTTCTTGAGTTGCAACAGACTATAGTTACCCCACTCCTCGCTGCTCTCCTTTGCAACGAGCGACTTGCGTACAACAAATCAAACGCCATCGAGAAAGCCTAGCTCCCGCAACTGACAAAAGCGGGATTATCTTTCGGCGACGCGTAATTGCGGTCGGATTTCAGGAAGCTATGCGGAGCGCAGGTTTGTCCGCTTCTTGCACAGGGGCTGCGGCGACGTCGAAACGCCAAGCTTCGATCGGCTCCGACCAGAAAACTAGAGGGTAGACCTTGGTGCTAGCTGCCTCGAAATCTACACTCTATCTTTCCAATTGGAGCCAATGGGCCGCATTGTTCCCGACAGCTCGTTCTGGACGCCGTCCCACACCCAGGGCGAGCTTGCTACCTTTGACGAGGCATCAAAGAGATGGCTTTTTCACCCTGCCGGGGACCACAGAGCAGCAAACTCGGTGTTGTAACGATGTCGGGATGCCACCCTCTTTTGGGAGAGGCTCGTGCCGACTGTAATGTAGCACGAGCTGGCCACATTATCGCGGCTGCGTTGAACGGCGGCGCATGAGAATGCATTGCTGAGGCCGGCTTGTGCCCCGCGCAGGCGCTGCCCCACGTGGCGGCCTACCTCAAGTCGGACAAGTTCATCTCGTGGCCCCTCAACGGTGACATGGCCAGCTTCGGCAGCAGGCTCAGCAAGAAGCCCTGAGGTCCGCAACGTCCGCTTGGCTGCACTAATAAAACGGCATTTCTCATAACTGTTTGTCGCAAGAAGTTCTTCGGCGGTGTGTGCCCCCTGGAAATCAGCAGCTTCCTCCAGAGAGACATGTTTTTTTCAAAAACTTGGCAAAATTTACGATTTAAACTTGATACTTGATTTAAACGAAGCACCCGAGCTGTTCTCGGGTCAGAGTTTAGAGATTTCCTAAAGTTGGCAGAGTGTTCCGCCGTAGTCTGCTATGCACAGTCTGCGCCTGGAAGCTTTCTGTATTAATCTTTTCCGAGGACGTGCTTAGCAGACTTGCAATTGTACGGTTATTGCATCTTTGGCGGGACTATACTCTTTCGGTTATAACCAAATTTCTGGAGGGATTGGTGTCCAACGGAAACGTGCGGCTTGTGCTGTAGTCTCTGGGAGACCTATTAGTATGACGAACAGGGCAGGTGTTGCAATGCAGGCTGGCTGCAGTTATAAGAGAATATGGAAACGGAAAGTAGCACAAGAGCACTGAGCATATGGAAGGGGACTCCTGCCTTGCCGTAAGGAAGCTGGACTGACATAGTAGCGACGGGCCGAGGCTCTAGGGAGAGGAATGGTTTTCCCCTCAGGCAGATAGTGCCATTAAAATTGAATATAGTACAATTTTGTCGACGATACGAGGCTTTTGATGCATTTACTAGTGTTGAAACAACAATATTTATAAAGGATGGCCTTGGATTCAGCACATCATGGCACATCTTAATTGCCAACTTATTACAATGCACCCAGGTTGGCATCCTGCCTTTGTTCCCATGGCCGCCACTCACAGCTGCAAGTCTCAAAAAATTACTCTTTGCTACTGTGCTACAGAATCGCAATATTTGAAGGGATTGAGGCGGTGTCTTTATCCCTTTTGGCAAGATAATGTAAAAATTAAGAAGTCCTAATTTTTTTCTAATGTAAGGTTGTTGCATTGCCGCTTGGAGTCCATGGACTCTGTCTACAAAAGTGGAAGGCCCATAATGATCACGACAGAAAGCCTGGCAACTACTCTGTGGAAGATAGACCATACAAACTGTCAAGGTTGCTCGTTGGTCAATCAATCTTGTAAATTAATTTTCTCGAGAAAGATGGAGGCTGGGGCCAAAAGCTGCAGGTGTAGCTTGACGAGGCCCCTTTTGAGGCTGAAGTTATCTTTAGCTAACTTCAGTCTCGAGTAAAACAATTGAAGCAACTTGTAATGGGGTTCCAGGTCTTTCAGTACATTCCAGAAATTTGGGGTAAAATGGGAATAGCCCGACATGGAGTTGTCATACAATAAGGAAAATGCCAGCTTCATGGAAAGAAACCTTGGATCTCCAGATTTACCGGGAACACCCAAGTATTTCAGTCCTATGCCCGTTTTCTTTTTTTTTCCCCGATAGCAGCTTTAGTAAATAATTTTTTGTCCATGCGCAGAAATATGACTAGAAGACATGGAATCTGTGACAGAAAATTTGCAGCAGACTTTTGTTGATAAATACATGTAGTAAAACTACAAGCAGCATGCATTATTTTATTGGCCCTTTTTCGCTTGGCATGGAACTGGCAGGTGTGGCACACCATTGGTCTGTGTATGTTCACAAAATTTTAGTCATTATTCTTCCATCATGAGGGTAAATTATGTAGAACAGGGCTATCCCAAAAGGATCCCAAACCCAGTCAAGCGGTTTTTTAACAGCTTTTTGTCCGGCAATCCCTCCAATTTTCTGGAAATGAAGATTTTATTTGATAAATGGCCATTTCCAATTTGATAGATGGCCAATTGGAGATAATCACGTAAAACTGGGGGATGGATGCTCCTTAGGTCAACAATATGTAAAGGTATCTCCTTTGTGTACTTTCAGAATGCTACAAAATTGAGATGGGCACTTATTGTGGAATGGGCGAATGCTCGGTATTTTACAGGGGCTCAGAACCGAAAGTGTTGGGGTCCATTTCCACACTGGTGCCACTGTGTTTCAACTCTGGTGAGAAAAAGCAAATACGGCGGAGCTACACAGAAGTTTGAATGGAACAAGTGCGCCGACAACCTGTTCAATTTCTGCTGCGACTTCTGCTGGAATGATCATACTGCTGCAAATGGCTGTGCAAGGATGCAACTGAGCAGCGACTTTTACTGCTTCAAGATAATTTGGCGGGCTGAAACGTAGACTGAGCATTGTGTCCAGTCGCCCTTTTTACGTTTCCTCTCTTTTTTCTGTCGTATATACCTATATACCGTAAAATACAGAGCATCCTTCCATGTCAATAGTTTTGAGGGGTCGCTTGTTCCGTAATTGAAGGTAATCGACCAAACAGGGAACTGATTTAAAAAAAAGTCCCTCTGCAAGGACTTTTTTTTACTGGTCTTTAATTTGCACCGAACCCGAGTGCACTGAACGTAGTAACTTAGTGAAACTTTTCTTTCCTCGAATTTCGCTTTATTTTAAAAGTTATAGGCAAATTAAAATTACAAAAACAAGCAAAAAATAACCTCCTTCATGTCCTTGGTTGCTTGAGTGGCTGTGAACTAGAGGAGGGGTATTCAGCTCGGCGAGCGCTCGCGGCTGCCGCACTCTGTGTCGGCAACTTGAGAGGGCGCACTTAAAGCATATTTTGGATAGGCTGTATGAAGCCGGCAGCCAGGGTGGGGTTGCATTGCATTTGCTGCGCGATTAAACACTAATTCAGCATGACACTTGATCTGCCACAAACTACAGCAAACACGGGGTAAAGATCAGTTCAGAACGGGAGCTACTTTGCTCTGCCGTACTGCCATAGGGCCAAACTGCAAGCCAAAGCTACTCGCCGAAGGCCTTCGGAACAGGTCGAGTCCTCGACTGCAGCACCGCCGTGTACATCCGGGATTGTTCTACGCTCGCCGCCTTTTCCACCGCTTGGTGGCGGGTGTGTTGATGGATCATTTCTTGTTTCCGTACTTTATAAACTGCATGTTTCTTTTCTGATCTAAAACACTGAACAAAAACTACTTTTATAAATAATTGAAACGGCTCGTGCCACTTATATCTTGTATTTCGACTAAAAAGAAGCTTTTAGTGGCTCTGACCAGTAGTGAGCCCAGGACCAAAGACGTCAAACTTCGCGCGTTTTTGGCACCGCGTGTCGCCCCCGCAGGTGGAGGAGGTTTCCGCGCTGTCCGGTTTAAATATGATGCACTGATATTTAGTTACTCTCTCCATGCCCGCTAGCTTGCCCGAACCCCAAGAGACGTGGAAACCACAAAAAAGTTAGATGCTTGAGGGTTGCGACGAAAGTAGCGCTCTCTTCTGCTGTGCCCGAGAACAGTTTGAAAACAAATCTATTTGGTAGCGGCGAGCGCTTGTTGCCTTTGTGTGCCGTTTTTTTTTTTTTGCTCCGGACGCGTGAAAAAGCATCTAGCACGAGCTCTTGGCATTGACGGTACTATGGAGGCATTTTATTTCTAGTTATTTCTTTGTATTTTCTCCGTGTGCTTGTGCCGTCGGCACCATGTACTATAAAAAATCGTGAGCCATTCCACCCTGTGAAGGTAGATTCTGTGTCGTGTGCTAAACAGCCAAGCTGTTTAGTACACGACACAGACGGGACACAGAATTTTGAACAAAGGCATGAAACACATACAGAATCTTCATCAATGGTGTTCGCCGCTCACCGTTGCCATTGACATTCTCATTACCGTTTCCGCCGTTGCTCTTCGAGAGTCCGGACTGTACGCAGCCTCTCCATTATGAAGAGAGAAGTAAAATTGAAAATGGAGAATGGCAACTTGTCTTCCTGGTTTTCTTTATACATTTGCGTAAACAGCTATCGCCGCCCCGAGGAGGCCGGAGGAAACTATACATGCGCGACAGGACCGCCACCCGGCGTAAAGTAAACGCGTGACAGTACTGCCACCTTGGGAGAGTGGGAGGAAACTATAAGCACGCAAGAGCTTGGAAAGACGACAAAGAGAGGGTGCTGCGAGTTTTTGTCGACACACAAGAAAAATCCATAGCACCCTAGCCATATACGGTTTCGCTGTAAAATGGCGTCCCCATTAATAGAAGGCCATTAAGATGCCCTTGCCTAGAGGCTGCACTCTCTTTGTGCGAGTCTTTAGTGTAGGTTGGGCATTGTTTGTAAGTTGTATACATGGGGGCCTTACCAATATTGTCTCGTGTTCGGTGGACTGCATTGCACGGCACTGATCGGGCAGCACAGCATGCTCTTCGCGTTCACTAGGGTGGGTTGGGTGGAGATGTTAACATTAAACCCCAACTTGAAAATGTGGGACTACCTGCACAATCAGTGTTGGGAGTTGGAGCATCCAAACGCCACACATTAGACAAGCATAACAGCGCCGCCTCTGACGGTGGGTTCGTTTTCAACCAGGTCAAGAGGTATGCATGTGCAGCAGTGTTGCGGAATGGGCACCTCCATTCCACTCCCATTCCATTCCGGGGAATTAGAGTTTTCGATAATTCCATTCCTTTCAACTCCTAGGAATTGGGACACTGGGCCCATTCCCACTCCTGGAATGGCTGAATCATTCCATTCCATTCCTCTAATTCCTAAACGTTAAAAGTGTCACTTGACAGCTGCATTATGTTGCAAGGTTGGGCAGAAATTTTCAAAAATGTATTCGGAATTACAAATACTGGGATAGGTGAAAATAGTTGCTAAGATACTGATACTCAAGTCTCAAATATATCTGTGAAAATGTATCGAGATTCGTATCGGAAATACATTCTTAAAAGAGGCAAAAATTCTTTGGCAATGCAAATACAAGATTACATTTTAGGGAGGGCAGAAATATATCTACTGATAATCCAATACATTTTTTTCAAATTTCTTTGAGATGCCAACTGAGATGAAGCTTTAGGTTTGAAGTAAAAGTTTTTTTTTTTTTTTTTTTGGTCCCAAAATTACTTTTTTGCATTCTTGGCACTTCGCCTTGAAGGTAGTGGTTCCGAACGAAGAGTCCTCAATGGGTTTAAAAAAACGCTCCATGAAGGACTGACTGCAGTCCCTTCCCTGGCATCCTGTCTGTCTGACCAGTGATGCGAAAAGACTTCGACCTGTAAACAAATTCCTTCAAAACATCACCACTTTCCTGTCCAAAAAGGGCGCCCCTGTCAGCACTGATGACATGACGTCACGTTGGGATGAACTAGTATTCTTGAATCTGTAGGTGATGCCTTGAACATGAAACTTTACGCACGCTGCTGTATGAAAGGACAATACATGCTTTCGTTGTAGGTGACCTCGTTGAAGACCATGCAGGCAGTTGCATTTGGAATTTTCGAGAAAAGTGGACAACCTGAAACATCCTGAAGCAGATGTCTTATCTTATTTTACGGTTGAAAAATCGATACGGTGGCATTCCTGTTGTGACGGAATTTCCTGCCGACTCTCCGCCTCCAACGCATGAATGGCAGTCTTCAAGTTTCGCCTAGCATCATTCAAACAGAGACCTCGTGGATTGTGACTTGAGATGGCCGGCACAGGTGCGAGCTCTCCGAGAAACAGCGTGCTCGAGACGAGTCGCAGGAGTACGAAGTCTGGGTCGGAACAGCGAGGCCGCGTTTGGACTCCTTCCTGGGTATCGGATCACCAGAGCAGCGGGTCACATTCACGTCGGCTGATGACATATACCCTTGAGCCATGCAATATCACAGGCGCAGACGCATTCGGATATGCATTAAACTTCACTTATGGAAGTCGCCACCGCCCCCCCCCCCCTCCCCTTCCCCCTCTGTTCTTTGCTTTGACGCTTGTTTTTATATTGCATTCTTTTTTTGCATATAAGTATGTTAGGGACTTACGCGGGTTCGCAGTATCCCGCTCATTTTATTTCTGAACAACTGACTCCCTGACTGGCTCGGTATAGCTGAACGTAAAAATTAAATAAATAAATAGATAAATAAAATATAAAGAACCTGGCCCATTCCATTCCCATTCCATTCTGGGCAAAAGGCATTCAATTCCATTCCCATTCCATTCCCCTCAACGTTGCCGCCATTCCATTCCCATTCCATTCCGGGGTCGCGAAACTGCGGAATGATTCCGGAATCATTCCAACTCCGGAGTGGCAACTCCGCAACACTGATGTGCAGTGTGCTCATATGAAAATGGTGGATTTAAACTGGAGACGATGCATGGAGGAAGTGGGAAACAAACAATATGTCTCAAACGCAGCTCGCTAAATTTTTTTGACGCACTTGTTTATACAGGGTGTTTGATTTTAATAAGAACATAATATTTTTAAGAAACGGCACTATAGTTGCACAGGTGCTGTTTTCACCATGCATTTATCAGGCTCAACGGATGTTAGATAATAAATCTCTTTATTTCGTTTCGGAGACGAAAACAGGGGACATGGACAAAAAGCTGCAACTGCAGCTTGACGAAGGTCCGAGCCCCCTCTTACAGCAGGCGAAGAAAAATACATATAAATATAATTACACACATACGGCTAAGAAAAATAGATATAAATATAATTATACACATACGGGACTTTTCAATACAAAGAAAAAGAAAATCAAAAACATTTTCGTACCTCAGTCAGTGTCATCCCATCGATATCAATTTCTTTGATAAATAAGTAATTTAATAGAGTAGTTAACTGGTAATTTAATGTTTGATTAAAATACAACGTGCGTGATGGTGCAACAAACCATTTTTCTTTTGGTCTAAGTTGATATGGTGAAGTGATGATCATAATCGTGATGATCATAATCAGATGATCATAATCGTTGTGGTAAATGAAATAATTAAGTAAAACATTGTGATGACAGGCAGTTCTGGGGACAGATTTGTTGGGCAGCTGCTCTCGGGGAAAATTCAAGGACAGACGCGCACACTTGAGGGAATTGGAGAAAGAGGTAGTTGAATATAGAAGAATTGAGAATAGCAGTGATGATGATCACAATGATGATGATGTGGGTCTTGTCCCCTAGCAGCCCCGCATGTTCCCCCCTGATGGTTGAAGTATGGCCTCCTGGCCATTCAATATTAAAGATGATGCGAGCCAGCGGAGAGTAAATGGTTTGGAGCCGACCATCACGTAGAACTTTGTGGGTGTGACGTCTGCAAGGTAGAAGGCGGCATTTGCCAACTTGATGTCATCCCACCAATTGTAAGTGCTTACTCGTTCAAAGCTGTCGATCCAGTCTTCGATGTCCTCGTCGCGAAGACCAGCAACGGCTTTCAAGTCACCTTGCCGGCTTTGGACAGTTCACGCAGCTGCTGGCGAGACTGGCATCAGCACGTTGCCGATTATCGTACTAGATGTAGTAGGCACTTCCACCGACGTCGACTTCGTAGTAATTGCAGCGAGCGTTCGGTGTTGCAGCACCAGATTATAGCGAATATGCCACGGTTTGGGGATGCCAGAATCGGGTACCTCCGCCACGTTGCGAGGACAAGATGGGCAGTTTTAGGGACAGAATTATCGAGCAACTGCTCTCAGGAAAATCCAAGGTTGAAGAAGGTGAAGTGGTTCTTGTCCTCGAGCACCCTCACAATATGTTCATTAACATTTTCATTATTAATTTTAGGGGTGATGTTGCAACTCCAGTATTGACAAAAATTACTATTAAAGGCCCAACCAATTAAAAGGATTTGACAAAATGCAATAGTTGTAGAGTTATTAATCTCAATTTTCAAGATTGCTAGTCTAATTTAAAAATTGTGCACAAAAAGAATGCAACAAGCCCTGCCCATAATGAGACTTAGAAGAGTGACGTGGTCATTTCAGTCAGGTCTTCAATTGTGTTGTCCGTGCACCCACCAAGGACATGCTGCTGAGGTAAAGACGAGAGGACTGAAACCACTAAGTCATTCTTCCAAGCGTCATTGAGGGCAGGGCTTGGAACACTGTTTTCGTGCAATTGTTAAATTGGGATAAAATCGTGAAAACTGACCAATATCTAAAAAATCATTACATTTTCACAACTTCTTTTAATTGGTCTGGCCTCTAATACTCACCCTTCAATACTGCAATTGCAACTGGACCCATAAAACTAATAATTAAAAAGTTAATTAACACATCGAGTTGGTTAGCCAACTTGCCTAGGTTTTTTTTAATCTGTTACAATTAAAGTTAAACATGCTGTAATGCTCTTCTCACACATCCTTTACCGATTCTGGACATTCCAAAGCTTATGCAGTTACGCACTATGCGAAGTAGTTGCTTCTAATGCTGCGAGAATTATTTCAAGCTTACGGTGGAAGAATGACGCGTAAAGTTGTGCAACTTGAAAGCGTACCAGGGCTACTCTATAGATGTCAGCAAGCTCTCTCGTCGGCTACCAGTACTTACAATGCACTGAAATGCAAATGCCCAAACCGGCCTTTAGACTGGGCTGCGCATCTGGTGGAATGCGTTCCACATTAGCATCTTCAAAATAAATAAATAAAAATAACCTAGCGTGCAGCAGTTCGTGACAACAAGCACCAGTAGACTAGGGTTTAACAAGACCGTCCGGCACAGTGTTCAAAGCACAAACAGTGCATGGCAGGACCTCGCTTGCATCTACCGTCTGTGTGGGTGCAAGTTGGGGGTCCCTATCGTTTCGTCGAAATTCGTTCCGTGGAATTACATTTTGTGAACTTTCCATGAACACACGTTTTGTCGACACAAACGTTTCATCAACACTCGTTATGCGAATTGGGTGCTGTAGGGACATTTTGTAATGCGTGCATCACTGGTGTGCGCGTTAACCCATCCCCCCACCTGCATTCACACCGCTTTGTGGTCGACATTCTGCGGCGGCTTCTTACAAAAATGTTAACCCACCTGACTGACCCATACATGTTGCTTTGCAACAACAGTCTCGTGCAGCTTATTACAGAAAAAGGCTAATCTGTGCTGTCGATTAAACAGTCTGTTGATGAAACATTGTTCGATGAACCAATTGCCACGGTTAACTTAGGGCGCAAGTACATCCAGGGTTTGACTCCGCATGCATCAGACCTTGGGAGGACCGGTTCTATGAGCAACCTACCTAAAGTATAAACTGGTTTGGACGTAGTGAAGGGAGGCAAACATACATGCAGCAACCAGCTACAAGCAGGCGGCAAGAGACCACTCAATGGTTGTCGCGCTACGACATTGAGCACAAAAAAGCCTCGCACTCGTGTTCTTCTATAGGCCATGCTGAGACGACCTAATCGAGTCCCCTGAACAATTGAAAATAATGTAGACAGCCAGCCTCTCCACACAGCTATCTATTGCTGATAGAAGCATATTGTAGGAAAAGCGCAAAAGTAAACTCATGCACACCAGAAACAACATTGTGACAATACCATTAGTGACATCTCGTCAATATGAACATCCAAAATACCTCTGATGAGAGTCATCCAAAATAATCAATCGAGGCCAAGATCACAAGTGATAAGCAGTAGACTAGACATGGCGATAGAAGACCCAGTTAATAAAAAATGCCGAGACTTTCTTGATGCATACTTTTATACCCAAAAAGCGTAAGTATCCGCTATCTGAAAGGCACATCTTTATGTCCTTCCTGCTATAGAAAAGCAGTGGCTTACGTTTTGCACTTATAATGGTCGCTTCCACTTCACACCCGACAGTTTTATTTTCCAAGTGACCTGTAAATTGCTTCACCTTTACTTTTATGCACAAGGGGTACACATAGCTAATGAATGTTCTTCAGGCTTGTAATCTGCGGCCGTTGCCGCAGATTACAAACCTGCGGCAACAGGTTTGCCGCAGGTACGCACAGGTAAAGGCTGGCTGGCTGGATAGCCCCGAAAAATGTTAATACTGTTCGATGCCCAGGTTTTAGCTTTCTCAGGCAGGTCAACAAACAGCAGACAATAGTGAAGTTCTGGGTGTAAAACAACTTTTTTTCGGGCTAGTTGGTTCTTGCTAGACACGATTAAAATAGCGCAAACTTGACAAGGACAACAAAGAAGGCACACGTACAACAGGACTGGCGCTTGGGCAGCCCAGAGGCGCCAGTTCTGGGTGTACTCTGCGATTCGAAAATTCCCCAATCCTTTATTTTTGTGTGCACACGCTTGTTAGGGGGACAGGTGGTTTGTGGAGAATTTTTAGAAGCTTGTGTTTATAATTATGAGAAAAGAAATGCATGCATTTACACAGTTTGTTCCCAAGCTAGCTGTCCCAAGTCTGGACCGTGGGTTTCTATATTAGTGAGGCAGACTTGTATGGGGAAAAACACAGTTCATGAAAACTGTGTCCATAGAACGGGGTGCCCATGTAATTGAGACAACTGTATAGCAGGGAGACTGACTGAAAGAAAGACTTTACTGCACCGAGTGCAGCTGGCTCAGTCACCTTTGTCGCCGAGGTGACAAAGATAATCGGGGACATTAGAGGGAGAC
Organism: Ixodes scapularis; assembly: GCF_016920785.2. Classification (NCBI taxonomy): domain Eukaryota; kingdom Metazoa; phylum Arthropoda; class Arachnida; order Ixodida; family Ixodidae; genus Ixodes; species Ixodes scapularis. The sequence goes on along the minus strand of NW_024609883.1, from coordinate 27,130,473 downwards.
GTCATGTCCTGCGGTGCATACTACAGAGCCACCATAAATCCCGAAGTACAGCACAATACCGCAGAATGCATGTGCTGTCATCATCCTCAGTGTCGCAGCACCCTAGCTAGTGGCATGACTGTAGGGGCCTTGTAAACTAGGTGGCGCCAAGCATTAGAGGGTTGCTACCTTCAGTGCCAAGAGCTTGTGCCTACAGGAGGTTGCAACATCTACCGGGTTCATCAATAGTGTGCTGGAAGACTCTAGTCTAAGCTCATTACAACAGACTTGGTTACAACAGACATTTGGATATAACATACCGATTTGTGAAGTACTGTTGGTTTTCCTCTACATACCATTGACTCAACTTCATGTCTGCGTACAACATACTCCTCTTAAAACAGACTGAAATTTGGTCAAAATCAAGGTCTGTTATAACGAGCTTAGGCTGCAGTACTGCTGCTCCGACATCAGTCAAGGGTTCAACCTTGGAAGAGGATGACCTCGGACAGTCCAAAAGCCAGAGTCAAGTGCTTGCCATTTTGGGGGTGTGAACGAGGAACATAATTTTATTTGAGGATGTCGAAGAGAACGAGTGGGCTGCTTGTCCGGGAAGTCACCTCCAAACGTAGGTCGGCGGAGCATGATTGTTGGCTGCAGACTCTGCAAGACAGAAAGCGTGTTTTCGAGACGTTCTAACAGCAGCCAGACGACGCAGGGCCTGTTCACCCTCCCCGAAGCGCCGAAAGCCGGCAGCTTTCGCGCGCGGCAATCGACACGTCGTCGAAGTGGCGCTAGTGCCAAAGTGGTGCGCGTGTCTGGACGGAGCACATTGACGTCTCGACAGAGTGAGCAGACCCCAGGTCACGGTCCTTAGATTACCTGGTGCTGTGTACCTCAGGAAACCGATCGGATCGCTTGGACAGACATGGGTTCAGAGAAGTCACCGTGGAGAGGTTTTCACAAAACCCCACGGTCCCATCGAAAAGATGGAAGATTCGAAATGCCATCCATGCTCAAGACCCAGGGGTCATTACATCCAATATTGAAACAACAGATAAAGGGAGTTACATCAGGTTTAAAAGAAATTATCATCACTTTCCTAAATGTTATTGTTTTTAAACTTCTAATTTTTTTTTTTTTTCACTTATTTTTTTTTTGAAGACAAGTGCAGCTTGTGGTGACAAAATGTACTAGGACAAAGAACAGTGTTTTTAGACCAGTAAGCAGTTCATCTAAGGACCATGCCTATGTCGTCTCGTGCGTTTTTAACACTCGGAAGAGCTCTCGGGTTGACTAGTACCTCTTGTGTAGCGGCCCGGGCCCAGGAGTGCATCATCCGAGAGGACCCTGCAAAGAGTACCAGCCACTGTCAGAAAATGTGGCCGCACGAGTGGCATCACAAGCACTGGCCATTCGTGAACATCCTCGGAGCTATTGACCCAGGAACCTTATGGCTTGTCAGAGGTCATCCCGCTGATGCGCACTCGACGTGTCGGCGAGGGAAGAAGGGGCTACGGCGCTCTCCGAGAACTGGTTGGAATTGTGGGACGATTTCTTGGATGCCCCATACTTCTGCCACTCTAATGCACTCTTACTCCTCCTGGAAGTCATTCGCTGGTCATGCCCAGTGATTCCAGAGAAGTGATGCAAAGCACAGTTGGAGAGGTCGAACTAATGGATCTCCAGCTTTTACAATGCAGGTGGTCCAAATGGCATTACCTAACCTAAGAAAGTGACAAATGCTGTATTTATTCCAATAGAAAAAAGCTTTCTGGATAAGGTCCAAGGGTCCTTCTACATGTTGAAATAAAGGCAGTTATCTCAGTTCAAAGCTAGAGCCTAGCAGTCTGAAAAAGCTAATGAGATCCTTTTAAGTGCTTTCTGCAATCGGGGTACACCATCAGGATATGCAAGATATGTGGATATTGGGCAGCCCAGGTAGCCTTCCAACAGCTTTTGCCCAGTAGTTTGGTGTACAAACCGTGTAACCGCACATCCGCAAACCTTCGCATTTTCAGGGGCCAAATCTCGGCACCTGTAGAAGCTATAGCTAGAGCTGGATTCGGAGGTATATACTCACTCGCTGTTTACAATTTTGGCTGGCTGAACCCCTCCACTTCCCCATGTGGCATTCCTACTAGGGCGCTCGGACAACGAGGAGTGAAACACATGCGCACGCCGCAGTGCCATTGCCATGCCATCTTGCGATGAAGGCTGGCTCAGGAGGTTTGCTCCTGCCAAGACACGGGGGCTTCGGTGCATGCAGGACTCCTGGCAGGAGGCCAACCACAGCTTGCCCACGCTCCTCTTCAGCAAGCCGGTGGATCTTCTCCAAACAGAGAAAGCATGTGTCCTGACCACAGAGCAGCTGTGGCTGACGATGATCACCTGTGCAAGCAGGCCTGGTGTATTCTGGGAACTTGTATCCTTGCATATCCTGAGACCTTGTATCTTGTGTATCCGGACCTTGTATCCTTACATCTTGTATCTCATATGAGCAAGAGTCCTTGTACCTAGAGTATCCTATGACCTTGTGTGTCCAGAGCTCTATATTATTGTACCTTGCATATCTTAGGATCTTGTATACCTAGAGACCGTATATCCTTGTGTATCCCTGTACCTTGAGTATCCTGGGACCTTGTGTATTCAGAGATCTTGTAATCCTTGTGTATCCAAGGGCCTTATATTCTTGTATCTTGTGTATCCTGGGATTTTGTATCGTTGTACCTTGCGTATCCAGAGACCTTGTATCCTCGCATACCTTGGAGCCTTGAGTACCCTTGATCTAAAAAGCGCTCGTGCTGATGGGCCAGAGAGAGCTAGATGACGTAGGGTTCTCAAAGATTTCCCTTACAGTCAGGACGAGAGGACAGCCCAGACAACCGACTTCCCTCAATTTGAGACAATCTTTCAAGCATCACCCTGCATGGTGCCCTACTGATAATCCTTGTAGTTGGACATTTTGTTCTGCTGGAAGACCCACAACCCCACCGGCAATGGGACGGAGCTGCGTCCGGTGCCGCTGCGAGCGCAGAAAGCTGCTGCCGCACTACTGCTGGGCTGTGCAACACCTGCATCACAGGCGCCGGTCCAACTGGAGGCTGCGGTCAACCGAAACTGCCATGTCTAACCGTGCGATTCAGCCACAATTATCAGCTCCCCCGCTGAAACGGCATTGAGATTCTCGACGGCAGGGCATGTACCCTGCCGTCAAGAGGCAGGGTACATGCCCTGCCTCGGAGCACCATCACATTTTGAAATTTATTGCTACCTTGTTTGCATTCTCTACTTGATCCATCGCAATTAAATTTGGCTGCAGCAGTAACTATCGCCACACACCTTAAGCGGACTCAAGGGGTCACATCATCTGAAACTATGAAGTGAAGCACCATAGGTAGTTTGTTTTCAGGCTGACTATAATGTTTCACATTCAAAAACATGCATTGTTACTTGGGACAACAAGTAACAAGAACAAATAAAATTGTTCTTTTTTTTTTTTTTTTGCTTGAGAGAAATGAGGAGCCAGAATAGTGTGTTGAAATCTTGGGGCAACACTGCATCGCTTGCAACACTTAAAAGGGAAAAAATGGGCGGGAGACACACACTCTGAAAAAATAGTCAGGGTGCAGGTGGGCTGGTGTAAGTTGAGCATGATGGTAAATCTGAGACTGGGGTAGGGAAACAGAAGATGCAAAGGAAGGCCAGAAAAGGACGGGCAACGTCTCAAACTCGGCTACAAAGTTTATTTCGTACATACCTTATATACCATGTCTCAATTGCAGCCACTACAACTACCAGAAGCAACAATACCCCTTCCCTTAGGGAGTGAAGAGAAGGTTTACCCCCGTTTTTGTTAAAAGCAATAACTTTTTTCTTTTACTTTTCAGTTCTATTGTGTTTTCTTGTCATGGGGTATTGTTGGTTCTGGCGATTGTAGTGACGGCAGTGGAGACGTGGTATAAAAGGTATGTACAAAATAAACTTTGTAGCCAAGTTTGAGACGTTGCCTGTTCTTTTACTGTCTTCCTTCACGTTTCCAGTTTTCCTACCCCAGTCTAAGATTTACCATCATATACACTCTGAAGGTTACTGGTATCGAGATGCACGAGCATGGTGCCGCTTGGAGGAAGTATGCTGCCACTCATGGGTCATGGTCCCGGGATCTTCTGTCATTGGAGAAGCGGCCAATAACTCTGCACTCGAACCGCACAAGTTGGCGGACCCACAATTCTGGATTCGCCCGTGGCATTGAGGACGATCTGATGAGAAGGCCCCAACGGATGCAAGATTGACGCAAGTCTGAAATTCGTTATGGGTGCGGAACAGACAACCAGCTGGCTGGTCATTTTTTGTGCCAGAAGAATGTCCGACAAAGGAGTGTCCGCAAGTGCTTGGGAGGCGAGGTGGATAAGTTCTGGGACTTGACGAGCATGTGGTGGCCGACACGACGCCCAACAACGAGACCAAGGCGACGGACGTCGGCATTTTGCAGTTGCACGGGCCAAAGACGCAACGTTCCAGAACCGCACGTTTTCGTTTTTCAGGAAAGGCACTGAAACGGTCAGACATCAATATGTGGGGCTACTCTGGGCACCGGACGGCTGTTGGCGGGAAGGTGACAATGGTCGTCGAGGAAGACCGGCCCGGATGGTCATGTTGGTGGGCCCTTCTTGGGAGAAGGCTGTCGAGCCCTTTTAGGAGGTCGCCAGACGTTCTGTTGATCATCCGTTGGATCGGCAGTGTGCAAGACTTGGCTGCCATGTTTCCTAGTCTGTTTTAGGAGAGAGCTGCAGTTTGTGGCGTCAATGCCGAGATAAGGTTGCCGGAGGATGAGGGGTGAAGTTTCTAGTCTAACAAGAGATGCCATTGGTCCGAACCGTCCAAGAGTACCTTTCAAAGCAACCAAGTCTATTTTGGAGCAGCAAGGATAACATTTGGATCACAAGCACAAACATTGTAAAACATGTCACTGCAAATGCTAGGTTAAAATTCATTAAAAATTCATTAGTTTGCTTGTTCAACTAAGTGACAATGTCCTGTATATGCTTTTCTACGCCTGTGTGACCATGCATCAGCATCCATCCATTGCACAGCAGACAGTTTAATTCCCTCAAGCACTCAACTATACTCTGTTTCACGATAACTTGGCGAACTGTGGAGGCTACGGCCCCCGCGATCCAGTAAGAGCGTTGGAGTGAGGCACGTGACACCCCGTCACGGGAGCGTGTGTCACTGCGCCAAAGAACCGACTATCGTCTGCTGCGAAACCAAGCAACTTCGGACGAACGTGCACCTCCTCAACATTGCCGTTCGCTAGAGTAGCGAGCTCTAAGAGAACAGTTCACAAGACAACCATACACTCAATCTACCCGCAAGTCTGTGGTGGGTGCTAATGCCAGGGCAATGTTTTGAATGGAAGCGGTTGATTACACAGCTGCGATCGCCAACGGCCACGGTGCTACAAGAAAAAATTTTGGGAGGAGCGGGCACAGATGTGGGATCACTTTTTTGGTTTAAATATAATTGAAACTTACTAATTCGTCAATGTTTATTCTTAATTTTTATATATTCTCGATAGAGATAGAGTCGCGCATTGTTGTGAAACGCAGTATATCTGCTTAGCTGCGCTTGAAGACACCAGATGGAACAGCAATGTTGTGGCAAGAGCCATTTTGTTTGAGCTAGGTTATCTAGAAATGCTTGCTTACACAATATCTCCTTAAAATTCCAATTTAAAAAAATAAAAATTGCTGCCAATAAAACTTGTTACTCTTCACGGTATTGCCGTGTACAAAAAATACTAGCCACGGGTCTCATTGGCATTGAACGAGTAGCTTTCTTTTTCCTTCAAATACCCAATGCATGCATCATCTATCTCTGAAGAAGCACTTTTCTTGCCTGTCTGAACCGACCACGAACAATGAGGAATACTTTAAAACCCTCAATGTTTGTGTGGCCCAAAATTTTCAGAATTTAAAAGCATGCAGATGCGTTTCCTGCCTAGAGGCCTGAATCCCAGCCTCTAGGGTTCATGAAATTTAGTCCCTCGCACCCAATTCACGAAAAGATAAGAACCACAAACATGAAGGATTTTAAAGTACTGCACCACTCCCGAGCCTTGTCAGTGTTGGATAGAAAGATCAAATCAAACAGTAAATCATTAGAAGTGATCTTCTGAGGTTTCTAAAATTTTGCACGAGCCTACAGCAACAAGTCCGAGCTAGTGGTTTCAGGATTAAAAAGTAAAATTAGCTATTTTGCGTAATTTCGATGAAAATTTATCATTTTTGTGAAATGTGGCGCAACTCACGGCAATCGCATTACTGAGTCAAAAGCAATTCGCTCAAGAGACGGCTCAAGAGATGCAGCCGTCGCAGTGTGAAGGCATCCTCAGTCCCGTGTGCATGTCGGAATCGGCAGAGACACTGGTTCCAGCTGGAAGGACGGAAAGACCAGACTGTAGGAATTTCAAGGCATCCGCAAACCAGGCTGCGGACATTGAGATTTATACAGTGCCGTGGTTGGAGGAAGTCTGGACTAGAGCCGCTAGACAGGCTACGCCTTAGAGCAACGACACTTGAGGCACATTAGTGCGTATAATCACTGTCGCCAGTTGTCACCAGCTTTTGCCAACGTGCCCGATGGAAGACGCAAGTAGTTCTTTCGGTCTTCCCGCTTGCTAAAAGAGTTCACAACAGAGGAAAACGACACTGCAGCGATCTCCTCACATTATATGAACAGTTTGAACTGTCGCATTTCAGAACTTAGCAGTCGTGAACGGCACTTGTCAGGTTCAAAGCTCTAAAATAACGGCGCTGACAGGTAAACGTTGCAGGTGCAAACGGACGAATGGCAGTTCTGGCAGCATCGGACAATGGCGGAAAAGAGAGCCGACACTCTGAACACAACTTCCTAGTGACTCTAGTCCGGATTGAGCAGGCAGGAGGCATCAATGAGAACTACGATCAGCTGGACAAAGAGGCTCTGGCAGTGGTGGGTGACATGCTCAAGTTTCACCACTCGAAACGGGGAAAGGCGACTCCAAGTGTTTCTGCATCGGGCATGGCCATAGCATTCCGCTTCGGAGTTCACCTTAGATCCAACAATGGACGTCGAGGCTGAACGACCACGAGTTGCCCAACGCGCTAGGAGCAAGTCCGGGGTAGTGCAGACGTGTCCAGTCAGCCGCCACTTACGGCCACATCGTCGGAAGATCCAAGAGCTGCGGATATCTGCCTTCCGAAGAGGACCCACTCGACCGCTTAGTCGGTGGCAGCGGCGGACGTGGCGACTGCCTTGCATTGGCTCCACTGCGCACCGTGCTCCGAGGCCGCCCGGAGCCGATTGGCAACCATTTGCAAATTACACGGAGGACTTCTCTTCGACAAAGGGCTGCATGCTGCGAGAAAGAAGCCGTGTGGTGGTGCAGGCATCGCCGCGGACGGTAGTGTTGGACCCGTTGCATGAGAGCCGCCCGAGGGTGGGAAGGACGAAGCTGGTGAGTCTAGGTCACGTGCGGCGACCCAGCCGTTGGAAGGTGCTCAGTGGCTTCTTGCACGGTCTTGGTCTTGTCCTCGAGTCACCTCGAGTGTTTCCTTTGGGGTGAGCATTTATCGGTACCTGACGCTCGTTCGAAGTGGGCAGAAGCGGCCCGTGCGCTGTGACCTTTGGCGGAGACAACGGTGGCACACCGGCGGTCGACTCAGGCAAGCCACAAGTTGCCGGAGGTGGCCGTCTATGAAAACGGCCTCGCATTCACGAGCCCGTTGTACAAAATGTCCTTGGCTTCTAACAGGGCAAAGTCAGCTATAGTTTGGCCCCGCCATCCAGCTTCCATTGGCACTACCGAGGGGTTGGTGCAGAGAATGAAAGCCAGCAAGAAGCGGCTGGGGGAACTTGGGCATCACATTGATGAGAGCATTGCCTGCAGGCTGGACCTACCCGGCAGAGCTGTTTATGGGCTGGCACATTAAGATGGTTGGATATGCTCCAACCGGATTGGCTGCAGCAGCTGCTTTGACAGCTGCGGCAGAAAGTGAACAGTGACCGTGTGGCAGGATCAGGGCCAGTACCACAGTCGGTGTACAGAATAAATTTCTGACCGGGATCTCGTTGGCCACCTGCCGCAGCCACCGGCATGTCGTTAGCAGAGATGCAACCGGTGGTTGCCACCATGTCGGACCGGCGTAGAGATTGCTCGCAGCTCCAGAAGGTAGAGGTATGGCCGATGGCTGTGTCTGAAAACGCCAAGCTGTGGCCGGGGGACGGCGGTGCACAGATGGATGGTATTGGCCACACCCTTTGTATGGGGTGGTAGCTTGTGCCACCGAGCCTCTTGGCAGCTCCGCCGTTGCCTGACGATTGGGGAAGCGACGTCCCGCCTTGCTTTTCAACAGCGCCAGTCTGTGGTGCTCCATCGGCTGTTCCGGGCACAACGGGCCATGCGGCTGGAGGTGCTCTAGAATTTTAAAGATTGCGAGACATTGCTGACACTACTTCAAACCCCTTTCATTACACCCGTGACTCGAGATACTGCAAACTGTTTTCAGATCAGAAGTTTCTCAGTTCAAGAGGTTCGAAAAATTTCTAAACAAGGGGTTAGAAAAGTTTGTTTCTTGGAACAAAAATAATTTTATAACCTCTTGGTAAAAAAAATTTAACAATTTAATAAGTTTTTATATTATTCTTTGAATCTTCAACCTTATAATTGGAACATGAAAAAAATTTGAAACCATCGAACATAAACTTTAGAACAACTGGAAAGCTCAGGATCTCGCGAATTTGAACCTCAGCCGTGTTGCAAAGTTGCAAACTTTGCAAATTCAAACATCAGCGATACTAGCAAATTTAGATTGAACCCGAACATCTCGAGCTCCACAACATCCCCACTGTGACAATGACTCGGGAAGTATAGTACAATGATCGCATCCCCCATTACATCGTGGCGAAAAACTGAGCAACATTTACGAGGCATGCATGTCGCGAAGGACCAAGATCTCACGTTATTAAAAAAGCAACGAAACAATTCAAATATTAAAAAAATTGTTTAGTTGATGTTGCTCAGTCGGCGGCTCGGCGAAATTTTGCGCATCTTATTTTATGCCTGCACATAACATAAATATTGCAAAACTGCCAGAACTTCCTAGAGCTAAAAACTTCTCCTAGACACCTTTAGAAAGACTAGATTCGACATTCTGATCAAAGTCGGCGCAGGCTTCATGGGAGGGCGGAACGCTACTTCTGCATTCTCTTCAGCTATAAGGACTCGTCATTACAATCCAAAATATTCTTGGTGCTGCCTGGCTACTGGGGCCCTACGTGTAGGACCCCAAGGCTGCTGAATGCCATCGTGCCTATGTCACTCGTCTCACAGAGCAGGGGAGCTCGTCTCACTGCTCCAAAGACATATTTTGGTTCCATTATAATTGGAATTAGCTGCAAAGCTCACCAGATTGTGCCCTCCAACAGGGAGACCATCGTCGCCACGGAATGCAGTCTTCCAGTTAACCGTCGTCTGGCGAACAATTTCTAGGCATCCGCCGAGCTCTCAGCTTGAGATTCGAGGGTTGTCTATATCTCTATGTAACGCCAATGGCGCTAATCCACACTCCTTCACTTTGCTGCATCGCTATCCAGGGGCAAAACGCTAAAAAATAGAGAAGAATCTGGTCTGCTTGAGCGATCCACACTGTCCTACTCGTTGCTCATCCAAGCTGCGAGTGGCGCCGCTAGTTTGGTGAGCTGTGGCTGCACGCCGACGCCCCTCTTCGAAAACAGACAGGCACTGCACGGAGAGCTATTGTAGCAAGGAAGAGGCCTCCGACGAGCTGTTCCATTTGATGGGGCGACAGACCCGGGTGCTCCTCAGCCGCTGCCAGCCATTGTAGACTCCTGCAGTTGGATGCGTCGGACGGTCCAATGGGCTCTCGCAGGGCCTCGAGCCAGTGGGAAGAAGATGGTGTTCCTCCCTTCTTTCGCGTTCACTGAGGACGAGCTGGTGTAAGTTTCCTGGCACTCGTGGAGGCTCAAATGTGGGCTGTCGTTGGGCGGCAGAAGTCGGACCAGCCGTGCTGCAGGCAACTTCTGGCATCTGCTCTAGCCTCGCTGAACACAGTGGGGCAGGAAGTCCTACAAGATCGGGAAAGCGCTCGTGCCCGGCCGGGCATGAATGTTGGTTTGACAGAGACGAAGGCACATGCAGTCTCTCCGTACCTCTGTTTGGGAAACGCCACAGACCAAGTACTGCACGGCTTTCTCTTGTCACTGATACAGTAATGAATCTGTTGCTTTATTGAAAGCCTCTATCATTACTTTAGACGGCCAAAGAGACCAAGCGGCGTAAAATATGCCTTTCTCGTGCAACTTCCTTACCCAATTTAGCTCCTTCAGTACCATAGATGAGGGTAATCTACCTGTGGATGTATGGGGTGTCGGACAAGGCAGAAAAAAGATAAGCAGTATGTTTCATGCCTCAAGACTTAATCGTGCAGTGCCAAACGCTCAGACTCCACTAGAAAGAAGGACCTGCAGTTTAGGTAAGACGAGAGTTTGAAAACTTGCGGTTCACAAAGTGAAACGTTAGAAGCAAAAAGCTGATTATTCTGATCGAAGAATGGTGTTAGGCAGCAGAAGTCGACGGAGCTAAAGCCCGTCTATACTGAAAGTAGCATCAAGCCCTCTTCCCCTCAATCTCTCGCTTTTTCCTCCTCTCCAAGAATCTCTCCCCCTCTTATTTCGACACTAGCTCCTCCTAGGCTGCCCTTCCACTGATCGCCGCCGCGCCAGGCGACTGCTGGCAATCCCCTGCTAGATCAAAGTTTTCTGCACGATTTCAACTCGCAGCTTTTGTGTTTTCGCTAGGATACAAGTTGCTGGTGTCTTCGACATCTTCGCTAGTGCGTCTTTCTATCACTTCACATCAGGAGCAAGCACGTGAGTTTTGTCGAGGGTTTGGCTGTGCGTCTGCTCGGATCATTCAATTCGAGATCAGATGCAAACTTCTGCTTTATGAAGATTCATACAATAAAACTGTGAGACAGATCGTCTCAATCTCATTTCGTTTTCGGCAGACAGGGGAGCCAAGGTGACAAGCTCGCACACGTTTTTGTTATGGAACGCGAAGCCGCGATCTTACGCTGCAAACGGAGTAAAGCACATTGTAGTTTCCGTATTGCCGACTCGCTCCTTTCCAAAACAGTCGACAGCAAATATTATCGCTGCTTGCGCCTTTTCGTTTCTGCTTTTACACACCGATGTGATGAGATGAAAAAGGGTGATTGAGTGTTTTGCAAACACGCACAAGTGATTTAGTAACACCACGTCATAGCGGCAGTTTGATGACATTTCTAAAAGCGAAACACGTGACACACACTCTACTGATAAAAAAAAGCTTCGACGGGTGGCCGGCAACGTACCATAATTTCCCGAGAGATAGCCCACCTACAATCGAAAGCAAATTAAATGAAAATAAGGAGCAGGCAAACTTTTGGCGGGCCATAAAAAAGAAAAAGTTGAAAAAATGCTAGTTTTAGATTGACCTGCTAAAACCTGCGATCATAGGGAGGGGTGATGAACCAGATGACTGTCCTTTCCAGTCAGTAAAGTTTGCTTATCCCCCGCAGTGGCTAAGTAACACCATTTCTGCCAAGGTTGCCATTGGCCAGGGCTCTGCAATTACTAGAAGTTGGCTATCTTTCTGTGTTGCACACATGTGCATGCCGCTGGAGAATGCAAGGCTGCGACACGGTAGGGCACAAATGGCAGACGGAAGTGGTGAACCGAAACTAGACAGACGCTCGGCCAATCAGTGGCAGTGGAAAGGGGAACTTTGAAGAAGAGGAGGAGGGTTTTTCTAGAGGGTGGAAGCGCGTCGGAGGGTCAATCAATGGCGCTACTTTTGTTATAGAGCGGCTTTAGACAGGGCGTCCGTTTAATGCCGAATCTCATCTAGATGACTATGTATAATGAGCAGATAGCCTTCTTTTGAACTGATTTACAGTTGTTATTGACAGTGGCACTTCCAAAAAATGCTATGGATAACTGGCACAACCCTCCCTAGGAGCACACTGTTCTATGAATGTTCTTAGGATGTCCTATGAACGTCCACAGGACATCCCCAAAATGTAAGGACACCCTAAGGACATTCACAGAACTAAGTGTGCTACTAGGGAACCCACCTGCTTTTCAGTCGAAAGTAACGTTATCCATATTGTCGAACAAAACCAGCCTTGTTAGCCGCCAGAAACAGTCATATTCCGTCACAGTACAACGTGGCAAAGGACAAAAGCTACGGCACCTGGGGCAAATCGGAGTGGCGTAGCGCAAGACAGCCCCGCACGCTTCCATTCAATGCTCGCACCAACTTCCCGGAGTCGTAGCTTCCACCGTCTGCCAAGTCGCGTGAAAATGAAGCAGAGCAACGATTGTCCCCTGGACCGATATTGCGGTGCCTGGAACGTGTCTTCGACTGGTGTTTACTGTCCCATCCAAAGTGGTCCAGAAGCGGCAACGAGAGTTGGCAAGTCACGCTGCCAGATGTCGCGGTCCTGGCAGTCGGTTACAAGAATGCTGCCAAAAAGGGCGAGTGCACGTGAGGGTTGCCATTGTTATGCCGTCCCAACTCCCGGCTGCTGTAGCTTCCGTAGACAGAAGAGCCGAAGAGCGACCTGCAGCAGAACGGGTGTCGGACGCCTCCACGTCTGCTGCTGCGCCACCGCTAGGATTGCGGCTGGTAGACAACTTCACGACATCAGGGATAGGACCATATTTGAGGATGCGACAAACACATCAGTCGGAGACATGCTCCAGGCACCGGTATTGCCAGTGTCGCCTCCAAGCGTGGAGTAACCGGCGGATGCGGGTCAAAGCGTCCTCAAGAACGTTGGCCGTTCGGACGTCTCCCCTGAAACCGGCGTCCGGCTCCATGCGCAAGGCGTTGCCCTTGGTCAACCCTGGGAAAGAACGGAAAAAAAGCCTCTCACGTGGGCGGAGCGGTCCACACTTTCCGGGGCTCAGGACCCCAGCGGCTCGGCCGCGGCTGTTCCTGCTGCTGCACGTCCTCCTGCGCCGTGGCCCTTGCAGCGGCCAGCAGGGCCTCGGGCGAGGCCCCCGCCAGCGGCGCCGCGATCAGGTCTGGCCTCGCCGCCTGCAGTACCTGCAGCGCGGCCACTACGTCCATGTGGCTGGGCACGGGCTGGGCCCGCTCAGGGGGCGCCCGGGACCGGTGCAGCCCGCCCGCCAAGTGCGTCTCCCAGTGCAGCACCAGGGTGCCGCAGACCGGACACAGGCGCTCCCGCTCGGCGTCTGAGTAGCCGGCCTTGGGTTCGCGGGGGTGCCGGTCGCTCAGGGTGCAGCCGCGGAAGGGCTCCGGCACGGTCTCCGGGGCCGCGCCGCGTTCGGGCCGTGCCTGCTGCCGCCACTCGTCGTGCGACACGTACGAGATGGGCAACTCGCCCACCTGCACCGTCCAGGTGCACGCGTGGCGGACGTCGCGGCACCCCCGGCCGCAGGATGCGCAGGGGGCCGCGGGCGCCGCGACGACCTCGGCTGCCGCAACCGCTGGACGAGGATTCCGCAGCTGAGATTGCTGAGGCGTTGGCGCCCTGTACGGTGAGGCGCGGGTGGGCGACGCCGCGATGGCCTGCGAGGTGCTCACGGTTCCGTCGCGATCTTCGTCGTCGTGCGGCTGTGGTCCCGGCGCTGGCTCGGCCGAGAAACCGAAGCCCGAACGATCGCCGGGGCGACGGTATGGAATGGGTTTGGGACTCGACTGAGGCACGCTGTACGGCTGGACGTTGTGCGCGAATGTCCGACGGTAAGCCATCCTGAAACCAAGACGGGCCTGGTCAAAAAGCTTCGAATGGCACTCGACCGTTTCCTCCCAGCCGACGAACCTTCAGCGGGCTTGCCTTCGGCGGCGCTGAACAAAAGTCCGAGAGTCGTCAGTCGAACGGCCGCGCGTCGCGCGATCTCGCGATGCGGGAGAACACTGCAAAGCAACCAACGAGACCAGGCACGCAATTACTCGTTGTGAAACGCGGAAACGGCAGATTATTATTTCAGTTTCATCTTCCTGTGCTTACCCGCTTACCCCTTGACGACTTGAGGGGTTTCAGCTATCTGTCGGCAGAAAAATCAGTCAGAAGGCACATCAAGCACGCACAGCACACGCTCAACACGCTCCCTTGGCCAGCTTGTTTTGGCTTGGCTGGCTTGGCCGGTTGGCTGGCTTGGCTCTGGTCCGTCTGTCCGTCCAGTCCGGTCTTCATAAATAGCAATAGGACGGTACCTCGCGCCCCCTGGACTACTTCAGCATCATTATGGACTTATGGTCTGGTCGGCAGCTTCCCGCTCCAAGTTAGAACGGGATTGCTGCGTTTCGTAGAAGGTATTTCTCATCATATTGAAAATTACTGTTGCGAACCTGCAGATTTACCAGACATGTGATCTATCTGCCAAGGGTACAACATTGCCCACAGACACTAGCCCTGGTAGGAATTGATTTACGGTTACTGCTCTAAAAAGTGACTTTTACACGAAGTTGTGCCTGCAACTCAAACGAAAAGGTACCAAGTGTCCCGCAACAGCGACGAAGGCTAGATCACCTTAAACTTCCACATTTATTTTGCAGCGTGTATCACTGCCTTTTGCGACCCTGTGCGCCTGGATCAACCCCTTCAAAGTATGAATAAAGTATGATTATTCCACACGCAAGTTCGTCTGCTTCTCTCGACGTCAGAACGACGCCGATCTTTGATTGGCTCTGATGGAGGGACAGTGGCCAAGACAAAAATTTCCAACTGGGATCCAACTGGTCCCAGTTGGGATTAGATCAACTGGGGGTCCCGGTTGGAGTTGGTCCCAGTTACAACTGGTCCCAGTTACCCTAGCAACAATGAAACACGGCACAAAATAGAAGGTTGACAAGTCTTTATTGTCAAAAACTTGGAGGATAAAACTAAATAATAGGTTCGGTGACGTACACGCTTCCGGGTTTAACCACTTGCTTGCAACCAGCGGCGTAGACTTTCCATCTTCCCGGGGGAGGGGCAGGCCGAGTTCTCCCGGGGGGGGGGGGGGGGGGGGGGGTGGTGCTGGGTGCTGTGCATTACCTTCTCGCCAGAACTGGAGATGGAAGCTAATTAACGAAAGCACGCTGGGATTCAATTTCCCATGTATTTTGTCAATAAAGGCAACGTGCACATTATTTTGTTTACATGCCACTACTAGAAGCTCGTTACATGGCACAAACAGCGTCTCGGCAAGGATCATGGCCCGGGCCCGGGGGGGGGGGGGGCTCTGCCCTCCCCCCGGATTTCACCGGGCACAAGTCCCGATGCCCCCCCGTAGTCTATGCCAATGCTTGCAACGATTGAATCACTCTTTCAGAGGTAGTATTCGTGAGAGATGAAGGAAGATCGACCGTTATGATGTTAGCCTGAGACTGAGGCAGCTGTGTTAGAGACGTATCCTCGACTGTTCCTTTTTCTTCTACTTTGAAACTTCCTCTTTTCCTGCCTCAGTCTCAGGCTAACATCATAATGGTTAATTTCCACCAGCTCGCCTGCGCACTCACTACAATATCATCGACCGTTGGTGTCTGTAAGTAGACCTCAAGGCTGCAGTTTGTTTTGAGGTCTACCCACTATCCTTCAATCAGAGACAATCACAGCTTGGAGTCTTTTTGTCACAACCTCCGCAAAAGAAGCAGACAAACTTGCGCTTCACATTAATGTGAGCTCGTTCTGAGCATAGTGCATGGTGATGCATGGCAAACTTCCACAGTTTTTTTGCAACGTACATACCGCATGCACCGGGAGGCACTCACTTGATCGAATGACGTTTTAGCGAACGCCCACGTTTCATCGAACGACACTTTAGCGAATAGTCGGACGCCGCGAAGCGGCGTTTTCGGGTGGGCCAAGTGAGTTCATATTTTTGTAATGAGTTGCCGTAGACTGTCGCCGCGAAGCGGCGTAAAGTGCAGCACGACGTATGGGTTAACGCGCGCCCCCGTTATTTGCTAAAACGACCATTCGCTCAAATGTCGCCGTTCGCTAAAATGTCATTCGCTCTTGTGATATGGACCCGCATGCACCATCAAGATTGCTGGTCTTGGCAGCCTATTAATGTGAGCTCAAACTGAACATGCGCTCTTAACAGCACCCTTGAATATGGCGTCCGGTGAATACCACCAATAACTTCCAAAATTCTACTGGGATGTTCCAGAGCAAGATGCGAAATGAAAAGCAAGTAGCATTCTGATCCGTGTCTCCACAAGGTGGCCGTGTGTGCTGCCAACTTAATCAAGCTACCCCGCTCTGTCTCGTCTCCTTTATTACGTTTCCCCTCCGTGTCGTGCTGTCCCATATCATATATAATACCGCGCTTCCCACAGGATCACTCTTTCTAAAATTCTCCGATGACCTTCAGTAAGTTTTTAATCAGAACAATGTTTATCGTCACTAATTAAAAAGTTTTAGTTTAATATCAGACCACAGCCTCCTCTATACTCACAAAGCCTGGCAGTTCGACGACGGAGCCATGGAGCGCCCGGTCGCAGATTTGGAGAGCGAGGATCTGGTAGCACAGAGCATTTCTTGGGGGGCCTGTACTTAGCGCACAGCTTTTGCAGTGGCGAGTACACGAAACATGGTTTTCAAACTTGACGAGAAAAGAAGAGGTAGTGCCAGAAATGCAAGTACCACGAGCGGACATTCCATCGCTTGGGAGAAGTGTGTTTAGGCGTCTCGCCACAGCGGGACGCCTGTTACATGGCTCCTCTGATCCGTTGTCTGCCGCTCTACCTTTTCACTTTCAGCGGCCATGCCTCATGGCGATTTTCCAGGCTTTGTCAGCATAGAGAACGCTATGATCAGACTTATCGTGACAAGTAATAACTTAGTAGTACTATATTTAAATTTTAATTTCAGCATCCCTTTAAGACACTTTTGTTATTTATGACATCCGTTATGTCGTGCCGTAACGAACAATTTAGGAAAAACATCTTTGTGTAGCATGCACCTGTAGATATCCGCACCGTGTAACATTTCCAACTTTTAGATGTGCATAGTCCATGGATTAGAGTCTGAAAACTACGGAACGTGCGAGGCTGTTGCTAGAAAGCATGGACGTGTCAAATGAGCTACACGAGAAGGCGGTTGTGCATGCTGGCCCAGAAAGCTGTCCACGTACACCAAAAGACAAAAATGAAGGCCGTTTATAACTCCCTGTAACGCCGAATTAGAGCGCAGCTCTTGAGGAGGAGGAGGGAAGGGTACTGAGGGGAAAGTATGCCCCTCCTCCCTCCTCATCCTGTCTGCCACTCCTTCCTCTGAGCGGCGTCGCCGTCGTTTTGCGAGGGTCACGTAACCTCACGGGGGTCACGTGACGTCACTGGGGTCACGTGACCCCCGTGAGGTCACGTGACGATGACGTCATCAGTGACGTCTCTGATGACATTATTGTCATTGTCACTGATGACGTCATCGACATCGCCATCGCCAGTGATCACATCATCAGCAACATCACACATCCAATGCACTGTGCAATTACGCCGACGGCCCTCAAGCCGGAAATGGGCGCCTAAGAGCTGTGCTCAAAGATGACAACGAACGAAAAGAGGCATCGTTACTGTCGGTTGGCTGTATGCGCCGCTAAGAGAACAGAACATGCCACAATGCTCCTTTTTTTTTCTCTCTTTCTTTTTATGGCAAGCAATAGTCCCATTGGTCTGTACACAAAGTGGGAAACCGTTACGCCTATCTTGCCGGCACTTGGTGGGCTGTTCTTAGAGGCTCAGTCGAAGGACACCCGCTGAACTCGGCAACAGAGTGGCAGAATCCACCGATGTCAAGGGGCTGGTCAGTGCTTGACCTTGCGATTGAGGACCTCCCTGTTGGCCGGACCGCTCCACACAGTGGCAAAGAGCCGGCGCTCCTCGGCCAGGGCTTCTGCCGTCGACAGCTGCCTCGCCTTCACCACCGTCCGCTTGAGGGTCTGCAACCAGACGCTGGAAATCAACCTATGTTTCCGGTTGTCCGAAGCATCATCATATCGTCACATCGTCACCATCTAGACGCGACATTGTGGGCCTGCATGGTACGGGCCGTTCCCTGTCTGCGGAGTCGCGGCTCTCCTGAACCAATAAATTGTCCGTTAGAAAACATGATTGCGCTTTGAAGACGGGGACATAGGAAGGACAGACACCACAGAGCGCTAACTTTCAACTGATTTAATTCAAGAACCTCAGCGTAGAAACACACAGCTTCACCGCACCACATCTCAACCGATCCGTGGCCCAGCCACGGACCGCAAGTACGCCAACTCCTTATCTGCCAAGTCAATTGACTCCACACTGACACACCACGTGCCGGAACTATTTATAGCGTCAGCCTCCATAATCTCTCTAACAGTCCTATCTTTGTGCCTAGCAAGAACAGTAGACGAAGCAAATAATGGTTTGCACCCGCAGTCATGACAGTGACACGACAGATGGCCATCCCGAACCCCGTTCACTTTCTGGTAGTGTTCCCTTAGCCGTACATTTAAACATCTGCCTGTCTGGCCGACATAAATCTTGCCACATGAAAGCGGAATTTGATATACCACCCCTTCCGTGCACGCGACAAACGGACTCCTGTGCTTGATTGGGCAGCCCGTCGGCGCTTTGCGGAATGGGTCTGTCATCTTGCACATTTTTGCGAGTTTTTCAGGTGCAGAGTAAACAACTTTTACGTTTACACGTTTTGCTATCTTTCCCAGATAGTGCGCTGTTCTGTGCATGTACGGCACAACTGCAACTTTTTGTCTCGCTTAACCTGCCTCTGGGCGCGGGCTAACGTCCTTTCTAATTTTCTTAAGGACGCCTTCTGCTACGGATACAATCACAGCCTTTGGAAATCCGGCACGCTGCAAGCGTTTGTCTTGTTCAGTCAGACTCAAGGCTCGGCGGATAAGGAGTTGGCATACTTGCGGTCCGTGGCGGGGCCACGGATTGGTTGAGATGTGGTGTGGTGACGCAGTGTGTTTCTACGCTGAGGTTCTTGAATTAAATCAGTTGAAAGCTAGCGCACTGTAGTGTCTGTCCTTCCTATGTCCCCGTCTTCAAAGCGCAATCATGTTTTCTAACGTATCATACCAACTTGCCCAACAATCAGCACTTGTCAATAAATTGTCATTATTATCATTATCTTAAATCGCAGAAAACACTCTTTCATTCTCCAAAAATGTTGAAACAGTTTGTGACAGGACAAAGCAATATCGCCCGAGCTTCCCTACACTGTATCCAAAGCTCAGGAAGTCGCATTTTTTAATTATAATGATCGCCAATCGTGCCCCGTTTGAGCCTTTTAAAAAAATGAATATTTAATTTCAGCGTTCTTTTAAGGCTGGTTCACACATTTGTGTTTTACTGCGATTGACTGTGCCACGACCTTGTATTATGAACACACTGGCACCACCTATCGAATAGAATCCCTTTGATAGCCACAGTCGACGACAGGTTAAGAAGCCAGTAGAAGATCCACCAGCTCCACCTCCAGCATGTGCTCGTTGCCTTCCGCCGGGTGCTAGTTGCGCGCCTGACAAAGCCTTATCACAGGCAAAAAGCTTGCACTCCAGGTGGAGCACCTAGGTACTAGTTGTGAACCAGTAATGTTTCACAAACCCCTTCTGGATCGGGTGAAGTGACGGGGGACCCCATCCACTGTGACGGGAGAGGGGGTATTAGACAATCGCAATGACGAAAGTCAACTTCGAAGAGACTCTGAAGCTCTGAGACAGATAATAATCGGCCCCACTTATTCAGCATGCGCGGTTTGGTCGATTTAACTTCGTAGAATAGCGGCGCAGATAAAACAAATTGTATCGCTTCGCTCAATCGACGTTTGAGGGCTTCGGGGATCCTAAGGAGGCTTTCGGGGGACCTCGAAAGGTCTGTAGAGTTCTGTTTGAGAATTGGCATACTATAGACCTCTCAAGTTTTTCCGGTACTCGAGGGATAAAATCTATGTGCTATCTACGAGAAATTATCTCCTACATAATTGTAAGAATTATTCCAAGCTCAAGACGGAAGAAAGATGCGCAAAACGTGCATAAATCCCGAGTGTTCTGGGACTACTTGATAACAGGCTGAAGTTGAGCTAGTTGGTACATAATGCAAAAGGAGACGGTGAGCTAGAATGATAGGGACAAAACACAGACAGACACACACCGCTGACTATCAACGAAGAATTTATACTTCATCACTTTAAGCCAAAGATTCACACCTAAAGTGATGCCAAAAAATCACCCTAAATCCTTACTACTAAATTAAAATAAACTAAATTAAATGATTAAATTTGGTCACTTACACCTCCTTGACCCAACCCACAAACCACTGCCTGACACATATCCCTTTTATTCCCTTTCACGGGGCCGTGCCACATTGCAAAAACTGCCAGGCTTTCTTGCTGACCGTGAAGGAGGGCATGCTCATGCAGTCATCGGCGCTTTCCTCAATGGCCAGGGCCTCGAAAATCTCGCGCGCAAAGGCATTTCTGTGTATGTTTCTCTGTTTCTCCCTCTCCGTGTTTTGTCCCTATCGTTCTAGCTCACTGTTTCCTTCTACCCGACAGATAACGCCGGCATGTCGTCTCGCCTAGAGTAACAAAAAGCCAGGATATCGCCTTCCCTTTCCTTTCGCCGCCGACTCCCCAATGGCAAAGAGGGGTAGCGCGCGCCAAATTCGAATGCGGCACTTGCGGGGAACTGGATTTGCGAGCGCCGGGTTTGGGGCGGGACGCGCTTTCGCTCCGCATTTGCGAAACATATATCTCACATCGACAAACGGGTAGCTTCTCGAACTTTTGGACATTGCGTGTATCACTTAGATACGCGTAACTGCATTCTTTTTACGACACGAGTGCCGTTTCAAAGCGACCACGTGCGAGCAGACGATACAGTCTAAGCTCTTTATAACAGACCTTGATTTTGACCAAGGTTTTGGTCTGCTGTAAGAGGAGTATGTTGTACGCAGATAGGAAGTTGAGTCAATGGTATGTAGAGGAAAACCAACCGAACTTCACAAATCGGTATGTTATATCCAATTGTCCTTTGTAATTAGGTCTGTTGTAATGAGCTTACACTGTACAACAATTCACGATGCACCGTGCGTGCGCTTCCGAGGAACCTGGGAGACAGACGACGGTGCACGTGCGGTGAAGTGCTGTCCCACGTTGTCACGGTCACTTCTGCCACGATACTTGAAGTAAAAAATTTGGGACCGCCGCGATACTCCGTCAAAAAAAGCTGCCGGAGCGGTCGCGGTGCGGTCAATCCCAGTCGAATGTAAATGCGCAAATCGGCCTTTAATCTCGACTCCGGAGGGTACCGCCGAGTGAACGGAAAAAGTGTGTGTTGACGCAGCCTCACCTGCAGTACGTGGGGGTCTCCCCGTGCGTGCTGCCGCAGCCAGTCCCTGGCCTGGGCCACGGGGTCCTCCGACTCTTGCAGCAGCCCGTCAGCCAGCCCCAGCCGCAACGCCTCCTCCGCTTCCACGCTGCGACCCGACGACAGCAGCTCCAGCGCTGCAGAGGGGCCCAGCAGGCGCACCAGGCGCGTCGTGCCTCCCCAGCCGGGAACCAGGCCCATGCGCACCTGGGGGAAACCGTCGGTCCTTGGGTATGCCACTCCCTGCGGGGTTCTCCGACGCTTCTGAGGGCAGAGGAACCCCTTCCGGGCTCGACATCAACGCAATACAACGGTACAAAGACGTACCAACCTCGTAAGCAGTAATGCGAGTACTGGGGGTGCTTACCTCATAGTTATCCCTTGGTAAGTGGTTCAGAGTGCAAAGAACACTTAACAATAGGGCAGGGTCAGTCGAGAAAATTTGGTTCCTAGAAATTAGGTTCCTAGTCTGCGCAATCATCTTAGGTGACTCCGAGTCGTAGAGTATGAACCCATACAACCAGCAACGACCTTTCTGAATTCCAAGTACTTTTTTTTATATCTCATACATGCAACCTTGAGTTTCTTTGATTTTTAAGTGTCAGAAGAAAAAGACTCTTCGACGTTGAAAGTACCAATGTCGAAGCATGCGTTGCAAACTCGAAAGTGGTGCTCTCGTAATACCTTGTTACGAGGGGAAATCAGGAAGTCCTTGCCCCTATTTTTTATTAGCCAAAATGAGGTACGTACAAATAATTACAAACATACATACTATTCTACGCACTTTACACTATTTGTCCACATAGTCCCCAACCCGGTTCAGACATTTGTCCCATCGCAGCACTAAATTTGAGATGCCCCTGTGATAGAATTCTCCCCGCTGACTGTGGTACCACAGACGGACTGCTGTCTTGGCTTCATTGTTGCGCGTGAGTCGCTGTCCTGCCAAGAACTTCTCCAGTAGACCGAAAACGTGGAAACTACTAGGGGCGAGGTTGGCATTGTATGGTGGGTGCTCCCGACTCTCCCAGTGAAATGACCGAAGCTTGTCGGCGGTTCTGATTGCCACATGTGGCCTCGCATTGTCATGGAGGATAACCACATTGTCCACATCAAGAATCCCTCGGCGCTTTCGCCGAGGCCGGGCAGTGCTCGTTCAAGGAAGTTCCCCCGCTGAAAATGGAAATGTTGACTTCACATTTAAAGCCATAATTTGGCAAAAAAAAAAATAAGGCAAAGACTTTCTGATTCGCCCTCGTATATGCTGGTCTTGATGTCGTCTTGGTGTCTTTTTTTTTGCTTCGTTAACTCCTGCTTGGGCTCAAATGAGTTTGCAGTATTAATACTATAAAATAAATTAATAAAAAGTAAGAACTGCCAACTATTCTGAGGTTATCAATGCCATTGAAAATCAAAAACATTCTTTAAGTTCTGGCAATGACCTCATCAACGCAAAAATACTAAAAAATACAAAGCATGCGTCATCTCTGTCTTTAACCAATATTTTTGGTGAATCCTTTTCCTCTGATAATGTCCCTCTGGACTGAAAAATCAGCCGTGCCAACCCCTTACATAAGTCTCGAAACCGAAATTCACCTTTAACCTTTTGGGGTCATGTGAGCCTTCCCCTTGTTGGCCCCTCAGGTCAGAATTAGTTTATGCAAAAGTGATGCAAGCAACAAATGACTTCAAATTTAACGTTTTTATTTTAATATAGTAATATGTTCAACTGAAAATAACTTTCAATCTCTTGGGTGCTTTCAGTTCTTGAAATGCTAGCGGTACTTGCGCAGCGTGTAGTACTTTTCAAAGCAAGCTGGAGGGTGCAGGCCAGGTTGACGAGTGCAGGTTTTGCAGTAGAACACTGTTTCGCGCCGTTGCCCCTTGGTTTTTCTGTCGCTGCAGACGGCGCAGCCCTTGCTTTTGCTTCCATCGAGTTTATAAATAAAGTGGTTCTTTCCAACCAGTCTCTAGTCGCATCTCCATCGGAAGAGCGCCCCTGTTTCCTTGGCTGGTAGCGGACATTTCCAACAAGGCCCTTTATCAACGCCTTCCGAAACGTAAGGTGCCGCGGCGCTTGCTTCCCTTGGCTGATTTTTTCGAGGCAGAAGAGGATGTAGCTGTTGACGACTCCCACTTCCAGCAACCAAACAAATAGACGTGCGCGACAGCGTCGGCGCACGTCTCCTCCTCACTCTCGGTGCTGTCACCGTCACTCTCTGGTGACACATCAGAGGCTATCTCAGAGGCCTCGTTTGGATCATAGGTGTCTTCTCCACTAAAATCACATTCACTGTCGCTTGAGCCACAAGCCTTTCCGTAAAATGCGGATGGAGTAAAGGCTGCCATGCTTAACTCGTAAAAGGGCGCGCAACATTCTCGCCCGCGCAATTTGCAAAAAAAAAAAAAATGTGTAGCGTCACTTGCGGCACCTTTCGGAGGGTGAAGAAACTAAGAAAGTCTAGTTTACATTCTTATGACAGATGGCGCAAGTTGAAATTGTCGGGGCGCGCCCGACACCTGACCGCAAAGGAGAAATGGGCCTGTCGGGGGAGCCCCGACATTTGACCAGAACCTGAATATTTTTTTGTCGGGGGTCACCCGACACATGACTCCAAAGGGTTAAATTACCCTCCTATATCACTGACCACGATTCCTTTAAAAATCTTGGAACATATACTATTTTCTAATGTTATTAGATATATTGAATCTAAGAACCTTCTCAGTTGAACTTCGATTTAACAAAGTCACCGGGACCCACTAATTATTTCGTTAAAGGGACAATGAAGGCAATTTCGGATATTTTTTTGGCAACTGAACTGGGTTCCAGGCACGTCTCAGGCCACGATGCCCAAATTTCAGCCGAAACTGGCGCTTGTGTGCCATGAAAATCAATTAAACGGCCGCGGTATTAATTAGGGGCGTCGCGAACCGGCCGAGGTTCGAGTTCGACCAGGTTCGACTTTTTCTAATTTTCAGTGGAAAGTTCAACGAACCTTGTATTGAGGTTTGTCTTGAGTGTGCATGTGCGACAGGCTGGCCAGTTGGCTTCAGATTGGATGGTGATAGCTAGGGGATGAATTAAGGGCAGCGCTGATTGGTTAATTCAGTTAGAACAGTACAAAAAATTCAGTTAATAACTTCTTCAGTGATTAAATTTAGTTTATTTTAATTGCAGTTGTTCACAAAATTCACATAACCCTTTGCATAAAAAAAAAAAAAATTCTCCAAACCTAGAGATGCTTGTATCAAGGTCTGGCCACACTGTCCGCAAAGTCGAACCAGTCGAATCTGGAGAGGAGTTCGAAGTCGAACCCCGAAAGTTCGACCAAAAAATCCGGTTTGACAAAAGTTTGCGACAATCCTAGTAGTAATAATCGTACCAAATCGACCGGGGTGACGCCCCGAGAGTTGCGGGAGAAGCCAGGAGAAGCGGAGCTCACGTGACCGGTGCAAGGCCAAGAAGCGCGACGTCACAAGAGACGCGTCAGCGATTGGTCGAAACGAGAGACGTGCCCTCAATCACGTTTTGATTCACAATTTTTAGGAATATTGTTCTAACTTCCGTTATAATAACCATGAAAAGTATAAATCGGACCGAAAATGATTCCTAAACCGTAAATAAAACAGCATAACTGTTTTTCTCTTTGCTATGCTGGATGCGAAACGGGCAACGAGCAACTATGGGCAAACAAAATAAAATAAAAAAAGAACACGCGGGAGACGCTTAGTTTTGGTTTCAAATGTCGGTGTCGTGTTTACTTTGGAAACACGGTACTCGAAAGGTTCTGCAAAATGGTAGTCATGCCAAATTTGTGCGCTGTAGATGGCTGTTCTAACGGTCGACTGAAGACCAGTATTCGTTCGGGCGACTCTAGTCTTCACGTGCGGGTTGCTGTTCGTGTTATTTAACGACGAAAAGAGAGGACGTCCGACTTTGGTGGGAACCAAAAATGGCGCTGTTTATTTTCTCCTTGGGGAGCGTCCCCCGCAAAGGAACCGGTTCCCGGAACGGCTTGGTCGCTGCCGCTTTCCCCCCGGCATCTCACCCGCGTCCCTGTTCTTCGGCAACACGCCGCTCTCATCTCGCCCGCGCGAATGTTGCTCACTGCTTCGAAGCCTGCGGGACGCTCGTTGCCGGCTGGGTGGTCTCACTCGGGTGATGGTGAAGGCTGCCACACACATACTCCTGTTCTGTTAATGTTAGGTCACTGTACGGAAGCTTGAACCTGCTCGCGAAAGCGGCATTGTCGTCCATGTTGACAGATTCGACGAAACGACCGTGCCACCGCGCTGCTATAACCCACCGCGGTAACCAGAGCCTCGATCTCATAAATGCTACCGATACCGACTATTCACACTTGACATCACTCCCTACGTCACCGCCGTTTTCGGAGGCCCAGAAATGAGAATGGAGATAGTTTAGTTTCGGTTTCTTCAGTTCTTTCGTAGGCACAGAAATACGCGTCACAAATGTCTACAAAAAATTGGGCAGTATGCTAGGTTCCCAAGAACCCTAAAAACACCACTTAAAAGAATTAAATAAAGTTGTCTTCATTGTCCCTTTAAATCTGGAACTTCATAAAATCGAGGAAGGAAGATCTCGCGCAAAAATTGCACGGGGAATCCAAATTTGTTCGTCGAATCGGAAAATTTGTAAAGTCCGGTTTCGTTAAATTGAGGTTCAACTGTAACCGTAAACCAACACAGATTCAGAAAAGAATTATCATGCGAAACCCTGCTCCTTGAATTTGTGCATAACATTCATTTAAATTTGGAACATAAACAACTAACCGACGCAATCTACCTCAATTTTTTTTAAGGCTTTCAACAGAGTATTTTATAGCCACCTTTTAATGAAACTTCACCAGTTAAAAATTTACCACTTTACAATTGCTTGGATTTCTGAATTTATTTCTGATCGGGTTCAATGTATCATTGGCATCTAAATCGAGCGTAACGTCCTGAGTTCCTCAGGGAAGCATGCTCGGACCACTTCTTTTTTTAATCTACATATGTGTTTGTGTTTCTTCTACAATCCGCCTTTTCGCAGATGACTGCGTAATCTACAGCACTATCTCGTGCCCCGAGGACCATTCGTCCCTTCAAACTGACTTGCCATCCGTTGCACATATGTGCCATAATTGGCAGATGTCACTGAACCTAGATAAATGCCAAGTTCTCACCTAATCTCGTCTTTTGACACCGTTTCTTATAACCACGGTATTAATGACATTACACTCAGTTCATCCTCATCTTATGCATATCTTAAAGGGATACTACAACGAAATTTCGGCGCTCATTTTTTGGTCTATATGTGTTCAAAAGAGCAGTATCAGACGGAACATACCAATATCTTGTTAAAAAAGTCTCGAAAAAGAATTTTAAAACGAATTAAACGATTAGCAAAGAGCACCTGGTGGATGTCGCTAACGCCTCGCTTGTAATGCTCGTCTAGGAACCTTGACAGCTAGTGACGGAGGTTGTCTCGTCTCCGGCCACAACGAGAGAAGGGAGGAAGGAGGAACTCCCCTCCTCCTGAGAATCCCTTTTGTGTGTCGCAGAAGTCGCTATTGTCCCCCTAGAAGATTATAGAAGATTAACCCGTCACTAAAAAATTCATACAAAAGCAGCCGCTTCGGTGGCTGGAAGGACTAGGCCATCCTCTCGACGTCAGCCTCGCCGTAGCTTTGCTCGTCTTGAGACGACCTACGTCACGATTGCGTTGGACGTCACGTGCTCTAAACTGGGCCTTCTCCGAGCGCTTGCCAGAGTGGGCCGTTTATAACGAAAAATGCAGCCACCAGGCTCAAAATACAAACGTGCGATTGTCATTTACGGATATTGTGAATCATATTCAACCTATTTCTGAACACGACGGGAATATTTCAAATTTCGTTGAAGTATCCCTTTAATCTTCATATAACCATCGATCTAACATGGACCACCCACGTCAATCACATCGTTGCTAAGGCAAACAGCCCCCCCCCCCCCCCCCACACACACTTGGTTTTTAGCAATAAAACTTATGCCCCCCCCCCAATGTAAAGCGAATTACCTGTAAAGCGAATTGCCTATCTACCCCTAGTACGTCCAAAACTAGAATATGTTGCATCCATCTGGTCTCCGTGGCAAAATTATCATAGACGCCCTAGAAAGTGTCCAAAAAAGAGCACTATAAGTTATTTATTCCGATTATTCTTTTTACACAAGCGTGTCGGAATTGCGTAAACGAGCAAACCTCCCTAAAATGACCTTAAGGCAAAAAGTATTTGGTTCGACACTGTTTTACAAGTTTGACCACCATAACCCGACAATTAGAAATACAGTGTAGGCCACATATAACGTATGTCGCGGGAGTCGCGAAAATCCACACTATAAGCGGTATCGCGCTATAACCAAAACATAAATTTTTCAGGCCAAAATACATGCCATGAGAATTTTGTAAAAGAATTTATTTTATGTTAGATGAAAAATAAAGCTTAGTTTGAGGAAAATTCTTTATTTCACCAGACTAGTACACTTCTCTCTCAAGTGTGTCACACATTTTAAAAGAAATGAACGACTTTTGCCTGGCGCAGCCTTTTAAGTTTTAACGGCGTCGCGGGTTGCGGACAGACGTTGCGAGCGTTCAGGATTGCTAACCCTAATCACTTTTCTCGGGTGATGAAAACGCGTGAAAATTCGCATCCTTTATACGGTACGCGCCAGTAATACCTTCAACTTGAGCACAGGCATGAAGTGCTCCAAATAAGAAATCCGGGCGATGTTCGAAAACACAAATGTTTAGAAAGCATCACTGTAGTCGAAGTAAACAAACATGATGACACGGGCGTTTCTGCAGTCTTGAGAGTGCTGCCACGACATCGCCGCACGAGTAGGTGGATCTTCCCTTCTAGTACGTGCTGGGTTATCATAGCGACACACAACAAAAATTCACAGTCAAGGATAGCGCTTTTACGCGGAACGATGAGCTTCCACCACGCCGTCTACATCGACGATCACAACCGACGCCATGTTTGCGAATAGAAGAAGTCGGCCCGTGACCGGCATGCAACGCGCGCGAGCACTTCTCCTCGACCTGCGATTGGTCTGTCGTTGCGGTTGTTTCTAACCTTTCCAATGCAGCGGGGGAACGCACGCACGTGAACGACACGTGCATCCCTCCGTCGCTATGGCAACTGATGCCCCTCTCTTCGCTTCTTCGAGCAACCTCCTTGCCCCGCGAGTGCTGCTTGCGGCTAGCGTTGTTATCTAGTGTCGCACAGGAAAGCGTGCTCGCTGCGCTGGTCGTCGGCGGGCTGTTCCAGAAACCGCACTATAGACCGACACGCGCAGCGGCTCTGTTTACCAACACGGCCGGAAGGCCGCGCATGCGCGGTAGCTGTGTGGGCAAAAGCCGCCCGGCTCTCCGTGTTTTTGCCATTGCGTTGTGTGGCGTGCGCTCGTTGTTGACGTTGTAGGGACGTTTCTAGCTTTAATTGTGCGTCGTACTTCCTGACAACGTATGTCGTATGCTATGCCCGACTATTTGAGCTCGCAACCCAAGCCTGAACGGCAGTGTTACCGAAACAAACTGTGCGTGGACGGCGTTGCCTACGAGTGTCCGTACGCCGTAAACAAGGCCTGCTGGACTTCCGACGTGAAGTTGCTGCCACCGAAGTCGACGGCTCACGTCGTCGTTTAATTAGTTTTTTCGCCAAGCCAGTTGACGGCCGTCACGGTGCAGGCGCGCAAGTCTCTCGAGGCGTACGATTGCTTCGAGTCTGTTTCCGCACTGCCGGCGGGATCAGCAGACTGCGGGTCAACGGAAGTGTATTTAATAATTGATTAAATACACACAGTGTCTTGAAGTCAAGTTATAATATTTTTCCTACCCTCATGACCACAAGGCATGATAAGCGGTAACGCTTTGTCCGTTCTGCAGTCTTGGCAGTAACACATTACAAGTAACGGCGTTACCAGGAACGCGTTACTTTTTTCAGTAACGTAGTAACCTACTCGTTACTTCTTCGAAACAGTAACGGGTAACGTACTTACATGACTAGTTTCCAAGTCTTAAAGAAATTACACCTAAATCTTTTCCGTGTTTTTAGGCGTCAAGCCATGTTTTCTTTGCGTTTTATTCGTGAATATTTAGGTGAAACCGTAAAAAGAGATAAAATAATTATGTTAAGTTTTTGCATGAACATAATGTTTTTTGGTATATGAACTTATGCATACCTGTATCATCCAAAACCGTAAAATGTATTACATCATAATTTAAGAAGTAACGCAGAAGTAACGTGCGTCACTTTTTATCGGTAGCGGTAACGCGTTCCATTTATTTTTAGGTAACGTAGCTCGGTAACCCGTACCTTTTATTTGCAAGTAACGAGTAACGTATTTCGTTACTTTTTTTTTGGTAACGCCTACAACACTGCCGTTTTGTCGCCGGTCCCCTTCTGCTGGGTAGTACGGGTGTAGCGAGCCTCCGACGAGTGCTTGGCTGGTGCTTTGTGCACGAACACCGTGGAAACAAAATCCGGGTGGTCTCGATCAGACGACGGTTTCCCTCCACATAAGCAAGCCTCGGGACGGAGATTGAAATGGAAGCCGCACTTGCCTTCAAGAAAGTGCTTGCTGCACAAACGGTCGCTCGTTCGAGGCGAGCATTCTTTCCGCTGGGAACTTGTGGAAACTCAATCCGCCACTTTTCTTGTATATTTCGGTGCAATTAATGGCAAAACAGCTTTGCGGCATGCTGAAATGCTATGACGCCCATGCGAAACGTGCGCCCTTTTGCCCACACCAGCCGGCTCCGGCGCGATCGCAACGCCGCCGCAGCTCCGTGACGTCAAGCCCGCGTGTCGGTCTATAACCGGTATTTCCCTTCGCGCGCCTGCATTTTAAGCGGTACGTAATTACATGGAGTTCTATGGGAGGCGAACCAGTGGTTTAAAAAAAATGCATTATACCCAGTCCTGCACTATAAACGGTTACGTTGTAAGTGGTCTATACTGTAAACTATTTCTTCCTCCCACTTTGTTTTTTCTGAGATTAGACAACAGCTGTAAAATACAACCCATATATGCATCCACCACTTAGTACGCTTATTCCATACCGTTCACAACACTTGAATGCAAGGCTTTACCCGATAACATAGTCACAGCTAACGATATAGACATATTTAAAATAAATTCTAGGCAAGTTTATGGAATTCATTACGGACCAGTATTTTTGAATGTAAGTGTGCTTGCACTTTTTGTCAAATTTTGTTTTCCATCTTTTGTTGATGCTCTTTTGTTTTGTGGTTCATGAGTGTTTATGTTTTTTTATTGTTCTACAAATATGAGCTGCCCATCCCTCGTATGATGCCTGTTCCAGGGTCTTCAAGGTACTAATAAATAGATAAATAAATAAACCCTTACTCTTGGCGGTGAGACGGCCCCCTTTACGAGCCCAAAACCCAACTTTTGGACGAAAAAGTGACGGCTTCCTCACCTGGACAAACTGGATCTGGGCTTTGGGCAGCATGAGCCTGAAGTCACAGGCCGTGGTCAGTTCGGCCCCGCCACCTGGCGGGGGCAACGAGACACTTTCTTTGCCAGGTGCAGGCAGGGGTGGCTCAGCGGCGGGAGGCTCGCGAGATATTGATTTCAAAACAGAGGCGTTCAAGGTTTTCAAGAAGGTTGAGGAGCATTGTAAACTAGAGCCACTGCATATGGCAGCAACCAGGGTAGTGCTATGCTTGTCCCCCTGCCACCTCTCGCTGTAATTGGTGATGCACGGTATTGTAGCAACAGGCAGAGCTGGCTCGGTTTCCATAGCAACCGACAGAGCCGAGCAAGGCGCTGCCGGTGTACCTGTCGTTTGTGTCTTTTGCTTTTCGAATAGCACTAAGTTCAAATTGTCAATGTGCATCCCCACATGCGTTCAACATACAGTGAGTGAGGCAAACAATATTTTTGTAGCGGTATGACGACCATGCACTTCAGATACGTTTGTACCGATATGGCGACCGCTTTTACTCACTTTTGTTGCATTTAATGAACGGATGAAGAGATAAAATGAGCCACACTAATAGAAAGGCCACCAGGTGCCGTTAGCAGCTCAGTTACCATGGTAAACTCTAGGCCCAAAATAGAGATCACCATTAGT
This sequence comes from Ixodes scapularis, assembly GCF_016920785.2. Classification (NCBI taxonomy): domain Eukaryota; kingdom Metazoa; phylum Arthropoda; class Arachnida; order Ixodida; family Ixodidae; genus Ixodes; species Ixodes scapularis. Next base: position 27,098,922 of record NW_024609883.1, on the reverse strand, counting down.
GCATTTGATGCTGCGTATCTAGGTCTTTTTGCGTCGTGTAGATACTATGGCAGCTAAAGCTACCATGTGTACAGTGGTTCCATTGTAAACCTGTCATCAATTTTGCGTATTGCGACATCATTTTCGGTTCAAAAGACCAAAAACCAAGCGAACGCTTCAACGGACGGCTGATCCAGGTCTGTGAGTGTGGACAACTCCAAGAGAGGAAGCTGAAGAGCCGCATCACACTGGGCATAAAAGACGGGCGGGAACAACAGAAAACCCAGCTTGCGCAAGGTCGTGGAAATTTGGCGCACGTGAGAGAAGGGCAAAGAGCGGGTACAGGAGATTCAGAAAATGACCCAAGGAGGCCGATAAGCGTGAGGGCAACTCTGGAGTAGCAAACCGCACTAAAAACGAAAGTGTGCGTAAAGTGTGGTTACGTGGACTACAAGGAATCGAGCCTGTCCTGCAGAAGGCAAGAAATCCAAGCAGTGCGCAAACCCAAACACTCTGCAAGATTGTGTTGGCCAAAGAAACCGAGTAAGAGAGGTCCCGGACAGGCGAAGCCCCAAAAGGTTGACAGAAGACAGAATGCAGAGACAGCTACTTTCTGCATACTCTCTTGTCAGGGCACACTCAGAAGGGTGGAAACTGGAAAACAAAACTACAGATCCAAGGCAAGCCAGTGGTTTGCAACCATGAGCAACCAAGCTGTTCAGTGATATTACTAGAGGAACCAAAGATCATGTGCAAGGCAGTGAAACCAAGCAGTGCACTCCTAAGCACATTCTTCAGACGGGAAAAGAAAGCTGCTGCTAAGGTACGTAACATGCAGAAAACATAGAACTGTGCTCGGGCACAGTTGTTTACTGCACAAGGACCAGTGCAAGCCTGGCTAAGCTTCGCCTGACTTGTGACTAAAACGAGAGGAAGGCCGACTTTACGAGGCAGCATGCCCGTTCAAAGAGGCTTTGAAGTGCCTAGGTGAGCTATCTGTGGTGTGGTGTACCACATGAGAGGGCACCAAGAATCCTATGGGGCGTAGTCAAGCCAGCTCGTAGCGATGCACTGGCTCTTTGGAATCAAATCAAAGCTGAGCTTGAATTGCATGGAAGCAAACTGAGTAATAACCCCTGTCATTGAAAAAAACTGAACAAGACAGTCAGATGGCATTGACAGTCGAGAAAGAGAAAATAGGAATATGCTTGGACCCTGTCGATTTCAATAAAGCTCTCAAAAGAGAGCATTACCACATGCTGACACTCGATGACACTAGACAAACAGTGAGGATGGCAAGTATTTTTCTATGTTGGATGCTGCACAGGGTTCTGGCAGACCAGGCTGGACAAGTTCAGCTCATACCTGTGCATCACGAGCACATCTTATGGAAGATACAGATCCCTTCATATGCCATTTGGGATTACAACAGCCCCAAAGATCTTCCAAACACCAATGTAACAAGTTCTCCAAGGTGGTGCTGAAGCAGTCATGGATGACACACTAGTGTGGGCCACACAAATGAAGAGCGTGATGCACACCTGTGCAGTGTCTTGCAGCAGTGCCAAAAGGTGAACATCAAGCTGAACTTGGTAAAGTTCCAGTTCTGTAAAACAAAGGTGCGCTACCTCGAGTGTGTGCTAAACAACAAAGGACTTTCAGTAGACCCGAACAGTGCAGAAGACATCCTTGCAGTCCAAGTATTGGAAAATGGAAAGGAAGTCAAGACGTTTCTAGTTTGTTGCTAGGTTCAGCCCGAAGATATGTGCTCCTCTTGAAAATCTGCTGAAGAACAATGCTTGGGTATGAACTAACCCCCAAAAGGAAAGTGTACCATGACAAAATGCAGCCACTTATGCTGCAGGTAGATGCTAGTCAGCGTGCAGTTGGAGCAATCATCCTGCAGACTGGAGAATTCCCAGGTTACTCTTCTCACTGAACGAAGTGCAAGGGGGGTACGCACAAATTAAAAAAGAAATGTTAGCCATTGTACAAAGCTGCATCTTTAGTGACTACACCATTTACCCGGCCAAGCAACCTAGTAAAAAGCAACCATTGTCCTCTTGAAACCTCTACACCAATGTCTATTTAGTATTCAAAGAATGCGTATTGACTCTCCCGAAGTACTCGCTACAGATTAAGTACACGCGTCTGAGAAGAAAATGTTAACTGCAGGTGCCCGGGCCCGTCCCAGTTTCCGTCAAAAGAGGAGGTGTTGAAGGAAGAACACTTCCAAGTGAATGGAGCTTCCGCCAGCAGTCTCTGCAGAAAAACTTCGGAAGATCGCAACGCGCCATGATGAGAACCTTCGCACCCAGTATGCAAGCATGTCTTGGCTTGAAGACAACACTGCCATCCCGGAAACAATACCCGCATACTGATGCCATATAGAGACAAGGTTGGTACAGAAGATAATCTCCTCTTCAGACCAAACAAACTGGTCATTCCCAACAGCACGAGGAACTGTGTCATGGACCTCCTGCAAGCAGCGCAGAGGGGAACAAAAAACGTGTAACGACGTACCAGAGACATATCAATTTTTCGCTGGGTATGTCGGCAGATATCCAAGAGAAACCCAAGAGGTGCACGCTTTGCGGAAAATTAACATAGGTCCAAGAACTAAGAACCACCCATGATGAGCCACAATATATCAGAATCACCCTGGCAAACTGTTGATATATATAGCTTTTACACCAAACAGGAGAGGAGTATGTGATGATTGTTAATAACTACTCATTTTGTTTTGAAGTGCGATACTTGAAGCATAGAATGACAGAAGTTGTCGTAAAGTTGTGCCAAAAGGCCTTCACCACCCATGGTCTTGCCCCCAAGCTGGTGAGTGACAATGGGCCTTCATTTAACAGCTATAAGTTGTTGCAATACATGTTGCGACATTGTTACCGCAACATCAGTTCCCCACTACCCCCGTTGAAATGGAATGACGGTAAGCGCCGTACAGGAGGCAAAAAAGCTGCTGAGCAAGGTGCCCTATGATGTGGCAGAGTTCTTCTGTTCCCCACTGGAGGGGAGAAACATACTAAGAGACAAGCTCCTTCAGCCTCCAGTTCAATGCCTGATGGGATAGAAGGACGAGAATACAGCTACCCCCCCACCACAAGCTCCTGGATGCCACCACCCCAGCAGGTGACAGCAACACATAAGGATACTCTTATGGTCTCTCCGTTGGACAGCAAGACCTCGGAGTGGTCACCAGCCGTCGTCCCCAGCACCCAGAACCTACAATGTGGCTAACAAGGATGGCCAACAGCTCATTGCAAGCGAAGGCATCTTTGCACCCACAACTCCCCAACAGAGACAAAGATGCCACACTCCCAGCATGAGAAGTATGAGACAGTGCCGAAAAAGCCATGACGCAAAGTAGAGTGCGAGCAAAGTTCTCTTCGGTAACAAAGGGAGGTGTAGCCAGCGTCATCATCACCATCATCAAGATGATGACAATGACATTGCAGCTTTTTCCCTTTAAAATGGGCAGGCTCAAACCAAGTTTGTGTTTAAGACTGGGACCTTATGAGTCTGAATGGCCCCTGAGGTAAACTTTCTTCCACCAGTCCTTTAGTTTTTCCTTGGTGGCCTCTACAGTGGGCCTGTGCAGTCTGCTGGAGATCACTTTTGACTTGATAGTAGGGCTGGCTACCTGTACTCCTCTCTCTGTTTCATTGGGTTGCTGAGGTTGTCCCTTTGGTATAAGGAAGTCCAACATCTCGGTGAGTGCCATGGACTTCCACAAATGTGAGCCATTATCCTGTAGCCGAATAGGCTGGAGATTTGCATAATCTAGAACGACGTGTGCCACAGTATCGTTGCAGGACCTGTGTGCCCTGCACAGTCGTGGTAAGTGACGTAAAACTGCCGTCCATGTCGCAGCGTCCGGAGGGCAACCCTGATCCCGGAAGATCATGCACTTTACCTGGCGTTGTCACAAGTAAAGCTCGCCAAGAGAGCATCTTTATCTCTTGGTGATCGTAGCGTAATGTTGCGCTTACGCACGCGCGGACCACAAGCACAAACCCATTCATGCGCTTCGGCCGGTGTAGGCTATGGGGTGGCCCCCGGGACCAACTCACCAAGGGCCCTTCCCTGGACCAGGCAGGCACTGAGCAGGGGCAGGTCGTGCAGGGCCGTGAGGGCGTCGTGCATGAGGGCGGCCATCTGGGCCCCCTGCTCGGGCGAGTCCAGGGCTCGCATCATGTCCAGGTCCCCTCCCGAGCAGAAAAGGTCCCCCTCGCTCAGCACCAGCAGTGCCCTGCCCAGGGGCCAGGCCTCCAGCTCCGCCACCGCGTCGTGCAGTGCCACCATCATCTCCCCTGCGCGTCCGGACGGGCGTCCCGTGGTTGCCCCTAGGGCCTCTTCTCAAAGGGGCACTGAAGTGGGCTCCGAGATTGTTTCTTCATAGCATTCAATCTATGTGCCCATAAGTATCGTTGAAAGTCGAGAATTACAATCGTGCATAGCTTCTTTAACGTGAAACATTCTTTGGCTAGGTGTATGGCATTTCGTGAAGCCCAAAAGCAAAGACTGCATAAAAGCGTGGCCGCGAGGCTCGACACTGACTGCTTGACGGGTGAGAGAGGAGGAGTAAGGTGCTCAACACTGATTGGTTAACGGGGAAATCATGTTACCAGAGAGGTAAGTGAGGAGCTCGACCAGCTACGCGCATTGAGGGAGAGGGGCTCGAGAGTATGGAATGCTCTGAAGGATCGCCAGCCCGATTAGTGGTAGTATCACTTCATTCTAGGAACAACTATCAAGTGTACACGTGGTACGTGTTAGACTATCTTATCAAGAGTGCCAAGAACAAAGGCGTCTGGCATCTGGAAACTCAGAGCATCGCCAAACGTTTGTGATGCTAGAATGTTTCCCATAAATATTTGCCATAAATATTTTCCACTATAAATGCCACCAAACATAACAAAATAAAATTTTTCTGAAGTTTATATCACAAGTGCTTTGCTACGTTTGGGTGTGCTTTAATTAGGAATAAAGGCCCTCCGTGACGGTGATTTTGCGTCATCTACGATGCTTAGGTCAACTAGATTGAGTTTGTGCCATAAAAAAAAAACCCGGAATCCACTTTAGTGCTTTAGCTTTAAGTGTAGCCTCGGAGTATCGACACTCCATTCGACAGCTGCCTCCATTTTGTTGTCTGAAACAAAGCGGGTGCAATTGGCTATAGTCACAACTCAAGCTTTGGACGCAGCATAGGCAAGCTCTGGTGATATCGCTTTGCTCCGTCGTGTTTTTTCTGGGGGATGGAAAAGCACTTCCTGTGATCTTCAGATAACTGCCAACAATGACTCTAAGTAACAAGGTGACTCAAGTGTGGTTACTTTGAAGCGTAGCTTATCTCTTCAACTATTTTGTGCTACATTGTCGAGGCTAGCATAGCTTCCGCAACGCTCCAACTCTGTCAAAGCTATACTCCGTTTCACGATAACTAGGCAAACTGGGGAGGCTGCAGCCCCCATGGACCAATAAGGGCGCCAGAGCAAGGCACGTGATAACACTCCATGGTTGAGGCCACCGAGGCCTCGTTACCGCCACAGCAACAGAGCCCTCCACAACAAAAAGTAGTTCTTGGCTGCTGCTTCTTTTAAAGACAATTGAACTCGCGCAATTCTATCTATAACTAGATGACATGAAGAATAAAGAATAAATAATCACAAATTTATGAGTTTCAATTACATTTAAACCAAAAAAGTGATGCCATATCCGTATCCACTCAATTGTTTTCGCCTTGTAGTGCCGTGGCCATTGGCAATCACAACTGTGTAATTGACTGTTTCCTCTTTAAACATTGCACTGTGCCCTGGCACTAGCAACCGTCACAGATTCGTGGCTAAATTGAGCGTATGGTTGTGTCATGAACTGCTTCCGAAGTGCTCGCTATTTTAGCGGGTGGAAATGTTGCTGCGGTGGACGTTCATCCGAAGTTGGTTTGTTTCGGAGCAGACAATTTTTGGCAAGCAGACAACAACCGGTCCCTCTGGGCCTCACGCCTCGCATTTGTTGCAATGACACAAATGCTTCCGTGACATCAGGTCATGTGCCTCGCTCCGATGCTCTTATTGGGTCGCAGAGCCCCAGCTTCCACAGTTCGCCAAGTTATTGTGAAACGGAGTATAGTAGCACGAGTTCAAGTGAATGAGATGCAAGAAGAAAGCTACACGCTCTCGCGGTGGTGGTGCTTGGCTGTGGCACTGTGGAAGCTATGCTAGTTTCGACAATGTGGTACAAAATAGCCAAGTACAATTGCGACCGAGGCAGCCCCCAGCGTACCTGAGAAGGAGTTGCGCTTGCCCGGGTGGCTGAAGACCAGCTCGCCGATGCCCGAAGCGTCGTCCTTGCGAAGGGATACGGAGCCGCCGCGGAAGCCCAGGAACTTGGTCCGGGTCTCTTGGGACAGTGCAGAGATGCCTCGGCGGCCCGCCGACCTCGAGCCAGCGTGCAGCCGGAGAAGCGGCATTGCGCGAGCGGCCATCCAAGTCATTGCGTCTCCGCTGTGCCGGGTGGACGGTCAGCTACCGCCGGGGCGCTGGCAGGGTCAGCTGCGCTAAGGAATTGAACTGGCTTGCCAAAACAGAGGGCGTGCTTCCTTTCACCGTTTTTACGTCGTTCAGACGGTGTGATGGGCCTTTAAAAGGACAATAGCTTTTTAACATAACACATAACGACTTGCACCCATAGGTGGTGCACTCAATATTTGAGAGTATGAAAATATGAACTCACTCGAGTCTAAAGGAAAAAATAATGTTTTTCCTTATGGATGAATTTTTTTTTACAAAATCGTCAGAGACAGCGAGCAAGTTTGCCTGCCTTTTGCACAGCTGGTACAGTTACGTCGCAGCGACGAGCTCCAATTGGAAGGAGAGTGGGTAGATGGAAAGCCTAGCCGCTTTTGCTTTTACCCACTCCACCCCTCCAATCAGAGCAGGCAAGAGCACCGTTTGCTGCTCGTACAAAGTGGCAGTGGCATTAGAATTAGCATTCGGATACGGAACGCTGGCGTCGTCTGCTAGACCTAGCTGTCTTTCCTTTTCTACAGCTTTCGAAAATCCACCTGTTTATTACGAACGAGGATTTAGCCTTCTAGAAAGGAAAAAAGAAATACCTCGAAGCAGGCACGTAGCCAGGATTTTGTTTCGGGGGAAAGGGGGGGGGGGAGGGCACCCATGACAAAATGCTGTATGAGGGGGAGGGGGGAGAGGAGGTCCCAGCGAAATGGAAGATTAAGGGGGCCCCCCCCCCCCCCCTGGCTACGTGCCTGCCTCGAAAAGTATTTTACCAAAATTTTCCAACCGATCCTTAAGAGGACACATTTGAACTCCAAAGTGCCGCTTGTATGTGAAATCACTGGTACGTCCGAGGGCAAAAAGGGCGGTGGTCGGGCACCAGATTCCGATATCTCGCAAGGTCTATTCACCGATACTTTTTGTCAAATAAACGGCCAGTTTAAAATAAACCACCGAGCAAACATACTAGTGCGAGTGTAAGGAGAGATGTTCGTCTTGGTAGAGATGCTTCAATTGGAGGCGATTTGGGTCGAATCTCCGGGTTCCGCCAAGTCTAGCCACTGACAAGGTGAGAATAGCTGGGAGGAGCTTCTGTTGCCCCGCCTCCAGTACCAGCTTCCTGTGTTCCCTGCGTCTTGTGCACCTCAAGCGCGCATGGCAGAAGGCATGGAGCATGTGCTGGAGGCCAGGTGTCCCAAACCCATTTTCACTAACTCAGTGAGTATAGACCATTCCACTAGCAAGAGCGCAGAAAGAGAAAATGCTCTCCCCCTCTCACCCCGCGCGTTGTCTGCTTTGCCGAGTGAGCTGTATTAGATGCGCGGATTTTGATACATATGCAAGTTATTGTGTCATGCTATGATTGATAAAAAGACTAATCCAGTCCAATAGCACTGTTACCTGCGTGCAAATAAAAAAGAGGAAATGGGAAAACTGTGTCAGAGTGGCTGGTCTCTCCGGCTAAAATAAGTCCAGTTGCTGTAGCTTCTTTACTATACAAAGATTGTACCTGCAGTGTACTCATTTAGCGACAATAACTAGAAGTCTAAATAAATAAATAAAAACATGCTCTCCTGATACAGTAGGCACAGCGGTTGAGGGTAGTACTGCTGGCTGACTCCACTGCTATTGAAGTAGCAGAACTAAGATACGCTAGTTGATCATTTACTGAAATAAAACAACAGAGCGCTATAGGCTGATTTTGGAGTAGCCATAAATACTCTGAGAACGCAAACCACTTTACAACGGCAGCCAGGAGCGAGGGTTCGATGTTCGGTACAGCCCACCGGTACAGCCCAAAGATGGAGAACGGCAACCTCCTGGTTTGTAGTCTGCTAGCGGAATCGGCCATGTGCCCTCTCTCTCGTTTTACCTTGCTGAACCTGCTAAACTTCCTGGATGTGTGGAGAAAGAGCTGCGGTTGAACAAAATGGCACCACCCTGAGAGTGGTAAACGGAATGGTCTATAGACCATTCCGATAAAGAGCTTCTGGCAGGCGCCATTGTCAGAGGTTGCGTGCATGGCACTTGCTTTCCTCGCATCTCAAAACCACCAACCCCAGGGTACTGGGCTGTGGAGATCGCACTTTCAACTCTGGGTACACTGGAAAGGCGTATATCTTCTGAGCAGAGTCGCTTGCAATGCATGTTGCACCTCATATATCCGTCGTTTGCGGTCGCTCAGAAAAAGAAAGGACAACTTAATTCCCTTACCGGTGCCGATTAGGGTAGCCGACTTTCCAGACTCTTTGAATTCCCTGAAAATTTCTGGTTTTCCAAGCAAACGACGACTGCAGGGGTAGAGCTTCGTCACATACGTCAACACACCACCTCTCCCGTGTGTGAACAGACGGTTTTCGGTGGGCTTGCTGTTCGCATAACATTGTGGACCAACGTGGTACTCATTATGACAAAACAGATAGAAAAAAAAAGGAAACAAATCTGGTTTTTGTCTCTCTCATTTACCCAAATAAATGCCACAGTGGACAGCCATGTCGCCGGCGGTTTCACAGGGGTAGGCATTTTCATAAGAAGGATACATTTTTCGTTCTTTATCCTTCAAAAAAAAAAAAAAAAAAAGCTTTTGTGCTGAAGTATACATTGCAATCTGTTAGAAAACGAATTTCTACGGTTCACTCAAAAAGGCCACTGCACCATCAAAATCACGCGCTACTTTACGAGAGTAGGACAAAATGGTCCCGAAAAAATTGGCCCCAGGCAAAATGTTCTGGACAAAATGGTTTCAAACGTAAAACAGGGCAAAATGGCCCAAACTGATTCGTTGACTCTTTGGGCACTCTTCCATAGTGTTAATAGACTACTACTCTGAAGCTTTATTCAATGCACGTGCAATGCATATTCTAACGTAATCAAGCTTTTCGTGATATATTTTAGACAACTAAAGGAGCCCAAAACTTAATTTTCTATTAATGCTCATGTGGCTTAATGGTTCCTATTCACATAGGTGGGAGCACTGCATAAAGTTGGAGCCCGGAAGTCACTACAGTTATGAACGCATAGACTAAAAGCGCGAGCTTGCGACACACTCTTTGCGCTTGACTGGATTTACCGGTAATAACACAAGAAAAGTAGACAAATGCCATTAGCATGTTTTCTTTTCAGCACTGCTTCAATCAACTTGTAACGTCGACTGCACTCTGACTTTAGTGAAGCATAGTATAGGTGTGGGATAAAAATAGTCGCACCTTGCGAAAGTATTTTCTTAAATTTCGAATGAGTGCAATGGAGCTACAAAAATTTTATCTACAGTCTAGGACGGTGTGAAAAAGCCCAGGCGGGACTCCGAAGACGTCCGGTGCTATCTAACAGAACAAAGCTGAGCTATCACCGAGGCTATTGTGTGAATGAGCGGTATTTCAGTGGCTGTTTGATTTTTGTCGCTACTCCCTGCTTGGAAGTCAAAGACTGCCGAGTCAACGCCGACAGCACTAGTGCTTGGTGAAATAAAATAAAAACTGCTTGACGTCATTTATTCCGCCAACTTATTATCAAACACACAAATTGATCGCTTAGCCTGCCAACCCAGTGGATTTAGCAACATTGATTTTGCCTATTGTCACGGAACGACTCTATATTCAGCAAAATCAGCATTAACTCGGCCACAGCTGCAGTGGTCAAGCGGGAAGTGAAAACAAAAAATTGAAAAACCACTAAAGCCTCAATACCGGTTGAGTGTTCTTCCGATAAATAGCACTGCAGGTCTTGTAAGCCCCCAACTAGCTTCCTTCACATCGTCCACGACTGAACATAATAGGGAGCATTCACTGGTTGCCATATTTGTGGGTGATGTTCAGAGCGCATGCTCCGAACGAGCTCACATCAATAGGCTTCTAATACCGGCACTCTTGATGGTGCGGAATGCACGTTGCAAAAGAACTGTGGAAGCTCGCCATCAGCACGCGCTCAGCAAACGCGCACACAGCTATGGCTGCCAGTGAATACTCCCTATAAATCGGACACACATATTGTGATGGTGTGTTATGGAACCACTTTTTTTTTGTCTCGTGCTGAATATGCCAAATATTTTAGGTACATTATCTGACATATAAACTACTGCGGACATTACAACATATGAGACAGCCCTCTGTGCTTTGTGGGCTTTCCTGCCAGTTTTTCAAGCATTAAATTAAACTTGATTTGGAACATATAGGTCCTATCTTTAAACTCTTCTACAATCTAAGAAATAATGAAGCTTGTGGAAACCTTAGGTGCAGCAAACCCCCAGATCATGTGTTTCAGCCAATATTGCCTGGGGGGTATACTTTGATATTATTTTTATAGTATACTTTACCCTTCTCCAAGGTTCAGCTACTGGCATGCAGTGTGTTCTATATTGGATATAATTAAAAAAAAACGTTAATGTTTTATAACCTAAGTATTCAGAAAAAATATTTTAACAATAATAATCCCTAAAGAAGGGGAACAAAAGACAAACGCAAATCTCTTAACACAGCAAGGTGACTGGTGTGCGACTGAAAAAATCCTCCTGGTCCTGGTATCGAACCAGGGACCTCTCCATTTTCAGTGGAGCGCTCTACCAACTGAGCTAATCAGGAGTTAGATGTCAGTAGAGCAAACGTTAAACGAGTTTCAACAGCTGCCACCAGTCTAACACCAACAAGGATAATTGGCATTGTTTCATGTTTGGAGCCCCTTCTCCAGAAATTATGATTGTTATTCTTGTCCAGCTAGCTTGCACCTTTGCATTAATTGCATTATCATCATACCTTAAAATGCATGCCATTCACCCTTGTTGGTGTAAGACTGATGGCAGGTGTTAAAATTTGCTTGCTCTACTGACATCCAACTCCTGGTTAGCTCAGTTGGTAGAGCGCTTCACCAAAAATGGAGAGGTCCCTAGTTTGATACCAGGACCAGGCGGATTTTTTCAGTCGCGCACCGGTCCCCTAGGCATGTTTAGAGATTTGTGTTTGTCCTTTGTCCCCATTATTCCCGTTCTCCAGGGATTACTATAGTTATTCTTGTCCAGCTCGCTTGCACTTTTGTAATTATTGCATTATCAAAAATATTTGTTTTTATTCCAATTATAGTAAGCAAACTATACTGCAAAATTTACCTGGGACAGTGTTGAGAGGCCCTGCAAGCACTTTTTTACTGGTTTTTAATTTGCACCAAACCTGAGCGCACTGACCGTAGTAACGTAATGTAACTTTTCTTTTCTCGAGTTTCGCTTTATTTTAAAAGTTATAGGCAAATTAAAATTACAAAAACAAGCAAAAAATAACCTCCCTCATGACGTCCTTGGTTGCTTGAGTGGCCGTGAACTAGAGGAGGGATAGTCAGCTCAGCGAGCACTCACAGCTGCTGCACTGCGTGTCGACGGCGTGAGAGGGCGCCACTAAAGCGTGTTCTGGATAGGCTGTATACAGCGGGCAGCCAGAGCGGCTCTCATTGCATTTGCTGCACGATTAAACACTAATTCGGCATGACACTTCATTGGCCACAAACGACAGCAAACACGGGGTAAAGACCAGTTCAGAATGGGAGCCACTTCATGCTGCCGTACCGTGAAATGGCCAAAACGCAAGACAAAGCTACTCGCTGAAGGCCTTCGGAACGCTCGGAGCCGGTCGGATCCTCCAGTCCGTAAACGAACGCAGCGCCACCGCGTACATCCGGGATCTTTCCGTGTCGGCGCCTGATCCCACTACTCTTTCCTAGGGGTGTCGCGAACTTTTGTCGAACCGGATTTTTAGGTCGAACTTTCGGGGTTCGACTGGGTCGAACCGGTTCGGCGAATCTTCAAACTTCTCACCAGATTCGACCGGTTCAACTTTGTGGACAGTGTGGCCAGACCTTGATACAAGCATGTCTAGGTTTGGAGAATTTTTTTTTATGCAGGAGGTTATTTCATTTTATTAACAGTTGCAATTAAAAGAAACCAGTTCTAATCACTAAAGAAGTTAATAACTTAATTCTTCATACACTATTAACTGAAATAACGAATCAGCGCAGCCCTTGATTCATCCCTTAGCCATCACCATCCAATCCGAAGCCAACTGGCCAGCCTGTCGTGCATGCGCACACGAGTCGCACCTCAATATAAGGTTCGTTGAAATTTCCACTAAAAGTTAGAAAAAGTCGAACCTGGTCGAACTCGAACCTCCGCCGGTTCGCGACACCCCTACTCCTTTCTAGTATGCGCCGCCTTTTCCACCGCTTGGTGGCGGGTATGTCGACGGGTCATTTCTTGTTTCTGTATTTTATAAACTGCATTTGTTTCTTTTCTGATCTAAAATACTGAACAAAAACTACTTCTATAAATAATTGAAACGGTTCGCGCCACTTATGTTTTGTATTTCGACTAAAAAGAAGCTTCTAGCGGCTCTGACCAGTAGTAAACCCGGGACCAAAGACGTCACATTTCGCACGCTTTCGGTACCGCGGGGGCGCCCCCGTCGGTGGAGGAGGTTTCCGCGTCGCCCGGTGAAAATATGATGCACTGATATTAGTCACTCTCTCTGTGCCCGCTGGTTTGCCCGAACCCCAAGAGACATGGAAACCGCAAAAAAGGTAGACGCTTAAATATGATTGCAGGGCCCCTTTAAGTAGGTTTAGAGATTGTGCACTTAATTGAAGTACATTATCTGAGTATGTACTTGTACTTTGCAAAAGTACTTTAATGTGAAACATTCTTTCGCTAGGTGTTCGGCATTTCCTGAAGCCCAAACGTGAAGCCTAGATAAAAGCGTGGCCTCAAGGCTCGACACTGATTGGTTGATGGGCAGGAGAGGAGTCGGGTACTTGATGTTGATAGGTTAACGGGGAGATCATGTTCTGGGTAGGCGAGGGGGAGCTTGACCACCTGTGTGCTCTGAGAAAGGGGGCTCGAATATGGAAGGCTCATAAAGATTGCCAGGTTTATCAGCCCAATTGTTTGTAGTATCGCTTCATTCTAGGAACGTGTAGACATATGGTATGCATTAAACTATCTGATGAAGAGCGCCATCCAGGGGTGGATTTAGAGGGGGGGTCCCGATGTCCTGACCCCCTCTTGATTTTTGCATGTGTAAAATTTAGGGCGTGAAACGAGGGAGGGGGGGGGTTCTAGACATATGGTACGCCGACCAACACCTGACCCCCCCCCCCCCCCCCCCCCCCCCCTCAGGAAATTCCTGCATCCACCCCTGGCGCCATCGAAGTGGGCGTCAGGAAACAGAGTATCGCTAAATGATTGTTATGCTGGTATTTTCTCAGGAAAGTACAACTCCCAACTTCAAAGTACATTTCTTAACTTTGTCTTGCTAAGTTTGTATTACAAAATGAAGCTTTGTAAACCCTTAAGAAATACTGGGAGGGATTCTCTACCTTCACCAGAAATGCGAGCTAACGTCACATTGCTCCGTTTGTACCAAAGGCGGCTTTCCTGCAGCATTTTGAACTCTCGCTCGGTCCTCCACGAGAAGGTTTCTTGCGGAAGCTACGAGGCTGACGTCATGCTTTTTCCATTGTGTACTTGTAACAGCTAGTCCTTTACTTTGAAAGTACATCATATTAATAGAACTTTACTTCAAGTACATTGTGCCCTGTGTACAGCTACTACGTTACTTCAAGCACATAACTTCTCATTTACTTTGTACTTCACTTGAAGCACTTTTTAGATGTACACGGTGTCACAAAAAAAAATTTACAGGGTTTTTTTTCAACGCAAAAATAAACTACACATCGCCGAACGCTCATTCTCCGCCCAAAGGTAGTGCTACAGGTCACAACCAGATGCCAAAGTTTCAGCCCGATTTGATACCTTAATCAAAAGTTACAAGTGATTTTCTGAAAATTTCAATGGGAAAATGGAGCCCATTTTTGCCCGGTGTTTGTGGAGAATAACATAGAGGATGAAAACCAGACGACACATTTCTCCAAACAGTGTAACAAACACTGTGACGTAACCAGCACGCTCCACTTCCACGAGCATTTTTGCTTGTTTTCGGTTTCTGGTGCCCACAGAGCCCCGTGTATTCGAAAACTCCGTCGGCCGCCATTTTCCCATTGAAATTTTCAGAAAATCACTTATAACTTTTGATTAAGTTATCGGATCGGGCTGAAACTTTGGCGCCTGGTTGTGACCTCTAGCGCTACCTTTGTGCGGAGAATGAGCGTTCGGCAATGCCTATAGTCGGTTACAGGTTAAGAAGGTAGCGGCAAATGCCTCTCAAAGGGAATCATATATCCCTCCGTCACCTCCGTATCCAATAGCGTCCCATCGTTTCCGTGACGTCGCGGCCAACGCGCAAGGAGGGTCTTGCCTTTTGTACATATTTGCTTTATCTTTCGACTTTGACTTAGCATTGTGGAAGCCACGAGAAGGAGATTAGAGTTTTGCCCCTCCGATGAAAACAAATACGACTTTCGGGGATTAGCTCCCCCCTCCGATGGATACAAAGGCTGCTTTGAGGGGCTCGGTTCCCCCCGCAATGAATACAAAGGTCGCTTTCTTAAAAAGTGGGATCAGAAACAAGTTAGAATTTATGGAAGCGGAACAAGGAGCGTTTCCAGTGAACTCTTCTTTCGACCGCGGAGAGATTTGAAACAGGGACCTCACGCTTGTGGGAGGAGCTTCTCCTACCTTCTTGACTTGTAACCGACTATAGTTTATTTTTGTGGTAAAAAAGAATGTGTAATTTTTATTTTGCGACACCCTGTACATGGAACTTGCAAAAAATTTACGCACATTTTTTACCGCAAAAAATAAACTATGCATCACCGAACGCTCATTCTACACCCAAATGTAGCGCAAGAGGACCAAACCAGATGCCAAAGTTCCATCACAAACCGTTACCTTATTCAAAAGTTATAAGCGATTTTCTGACATTTTCACTGGGAAAATGGCGGCCAATGGAGCAAAAATGGGCTCCATTTTCCCATAGGAAATTTGAGAAGATCCCTTACAAGTTTTGAATATAAGATAGCGGTTAAGGGTGCAACTTTGGCAGCTGGTTCAGACCACCAGGAACTCTAAACTCGTCAAGCAGAAAGTTGGGGCCGAAGTTCATGGAGCACACCGATTGTACAGTCTCCGGCGATATGAAAGACCCACTGGGAGCGCGTGGCCGAGGCAGTGGCTGGCGGGGGCGCTACGAGCGCTCCGGGCAATTCCATTCTGCTTCGAGGGGGGGACGCTCACTCGGGGCCACGGCTCGGGGCTCAGCACAAACTGATAAGCGCGCGCTTTAGCTGAGCCCCGAGTGAGCGTCCTCCCCTTGAAGCAGAACGGAACTGCCCGGAGCGCTCGCAGCGCCCCCGCCAGCCACCGCCTCGGCCACGCGCTCCCAGTGGGTCTTTCATATCGCCGGAGACTGTACATGCTTTGGTGCCAATGTTCAATCGACGAGCTCTGCTAACTTTCGGCTCCAACTTTGTGTCAGACGACTTTTGGACCCTGAGTACTTGGGCAGAGAATAAGCGTTAAATAAAACACAAATTACTTTTGCGAAAAGCTGTCCAGAATTTTGTGTCACCATTTGTTTGCTGGCGGACACGATCCTGGGGAAACTATACCTGATTAGCTCTGCTGTAAAAACTTGTAAATTTTTTGGGGCGGACGCTGTACATTACCCAACAGCTGGGACCATTTTGTCTGGACTGTACTTTACAGACACGATCGTGGCGCCGAAAAGCAGGGGGACGCGGCGTGTACAGCCTCAAAACATGACGGGGCACAAATTCGTTGGCAATAACCTCGACGGTGCTCACTTTGTTGCTCGCACTGCCTACGGGCGTTCCCACATTTTTACGCTGGTCACTCCTGTCGGGGCACCGAGCAGATGGCGTTTGCAGGCCATGCTTCCGTGATCTTTCCCATTGTCCTGCTACTTAACAATTCTCGAAAAGGCGTTCGACGCAGCATGTAATTTATTTATTTATTTATTTATTTATTTATTTAGATACCTTAAGGACCCCCTTGGGGGTATTACATAAGGGGTGGGTACAGAGCGTAAAACAAAAGGGTAGAAAACACGCCAAAAACAACTCGCGTACAAAGAGCAAAAACACACAAATGTGAAAGGCAAACTGTACACATATAGATGGTTCGTACAAACCTAAAGTGGGGAGTCTAGCAAGCGTTTCTTAAATTCTATCGGGTCATGAGTGATGATGACGTTCTCGGGAAGATCGTTCCAATCAATGGCAGTGCGTGAAAAAAATGAATTCTGGAAGGTGACGGTTCTTGCTTTGGGGCGTCTTACGCCGAGGTTATGTCCCGTACGACGAAGCCGGTATTCTGAAGATATGATGTATGATGACCGGAGGCACTGACTGTAGTAAAATTTGTGAAAAAGAGATAGCCTATCAAGTTTACGACGGACAGAAAGGACAGGGAGGTTTGCACGGATTTTAAGATTAGTTACGCTAGAAAAGGAAGAATAATCTGAGTAGATAAAACGTACTGCACGATTCTGGAGTGATTCGAGGTTATTGATGAGATAGGCCTGATGCGGGTCCCAGATGGCAGATGCGTACTCCAATTTAGGACGGACAAGGGATGAGTAGGCAAGCAGCTTTAGGTGAGGAGGGGCTAGCTTAAGGTTACGTTTTAAGAAGCCTAGTGAGCGATTAGCAGTGGAGATAACGTGACTGATATGAGTAGCCCAGGAAAGATCAGATGAGAGGTGGACTCCGAGATATTTATAGGAAAGGCTTTTCTGCAGAGGTACGTTATTAAGTGAGTAGGAAAACACGGAGGGGCTTACACGACGTGTAAATGACACGAGCTGGCATTTCTGGACGTTAAGAGACATCTGCCATTCTTCGCACCACGCTTGAATTCGTATGAGGTCATCTTGAATGAGTTGGTGGTCCGAAGGGTTAGTTACTTGGTGGTAGATGACGCAATCGTCAGCGAAGAGGCGAATATGCGACGTGATTGATACGGGTAGGTCGTTAATGTATATTAGAAATAGGAGTGGTCCAAGGACCGATCCCTGAGGAACGCCTGAGGTGACTTCGGCAATAGAGGATGATGACTGGTTAACGGTAACGAATTGATGTCTATGCGTAAGAAAGCTAATGATCCAGTTCAAAATCGCGGGGTCTAAGTTAAGTTGATTAAGCTTGTATATGAGACGTCTGTGAGGGACCTTATCAAAAGCTTTAGCAAAGTCTAGAAAGATGGCGTCAGTTTGAATGTTAGAGTCGAGGTTAACATGCAGGTCATGGACGAAAGACGCGAGTTGAGTTTCACAGGAGAAGTTTTTTCGGAAGCCGTGTTGGGCGGAATGGATATAGTTGTTTTCTAACAAGTGATGAATGATTTTGGAGTAGATGATATGTTCCATTATTTTACACGACACGCTTGTTAGGGAGATGGGACGGTAGTTAGAAGGGGAGCACTTGTTTCCGTTTTTGTAGATTGGGACGATCTTCCCAACTTTCCAGTCGTATGGCAAGGAACCAGTAGAAAGTGACTGTGCAAAAAGCTTTGCCAATATTACGCTAGATATATCTTTAGTATTTTTCAACACTTTTACATTTATTTCGTCAATACCGGGTGATGAAGAAATCTTAAGGGTGTCGATGATTTTCACAATGCCAGCCGGTTCAAACGTGATCCTATCCATGGATGTAGGAAAGGCAGGAGGAACCATAGAAAACATATCATTGCACTCTTGTGTGAACACTGAACAAAAAACATCATTGAATTTTTCTGCACATTCGTCATCAGGAACCAAAGAGTCATCGTCGTTTTTAAGATTGATTACTATTTCAGGTTTAGGATTAACGACATTCCAAAACTTTTTTGGGTTGCTCTGCAGCATGCATGGGAGATCAACATTAAAAAACGCTCGTTTTTGTGTTCTGATTGCGCTTCTGAATTGTCTGTCGGAACTATAGAACTTATCCCAGTCCGAGCTGCGCTCCGTGGTTTTGGCTTTACGAAAGAGTCTCTTTTTTTTTCGTGCTTAAACGTTTCAGGGTAACATTAAACCATGGAGCAGAAGCGCTTTCGAAAAATGTCACAGTTGAGATAAAGCTTTCAGCTAGTTGTTGCATTTTAGATTTGTACATAGTCCAATTTTCACAGACGGACCGATTGTCAAAGTCTATTAAAAGGACATCTAAGAATTTCCCTAGCTCAGTATTCATTCCTTGATAATTCCCTTTCTCGTATAGTTTTACGGTTTTCTTCCGCTTCGATTTTGACTGAATATTTAAAGAAAATGTGCAGTAAATCACTTTATGGTCACTTATTTCGTGTAGGTAGTTTATCGACTTTAGAGAGTCAGGATCAGAAACAAGGATGAGGTCAAGGATGTTCGAAGAGTGGGTGGTTGATCGTGTGGGTTTCGTTACAAGCTGCGAGAGATCGAAATTGAAGCAAAGGTTAACGAAACCAGTCGCTTCACTCGTATCAAGAGGGACCGAAACGGATAAGGCGGGCCAATCAATAGAGGGGTAATTAAAGTCACCGAAAAGCAGAATACTGGATTTGGGATATTTAAGGTACAATTCATTGAAAGCGTCATTGAGGTTAATTAGAAAAGATGGATCGCTGTGAGGGGGTCGGTAACATACACCGATAAGGAGCGAAGCGTGTTGAACCGTGCAAGAAAGCCATAGCATTTCCAACGGTGAAGACAAGCTTACTAGGTTGCACACAAAACTATCTTTTATCGCAATCAAGACCCCCCCTCCCCGGCCACTTTCCCTATCTTTGCGGAATATATTGAACCCAGAAGTGCCCGTAAAAATTTCTGTATCAGTTACCGATGATGACAGCCATGTTTCAGTAAGCGCAATAATGTCACAATCGGTAGATGCAATTAGGCTACATATCTCGTCTTGTTTAGATATCACGCTTCTTATATTTGTGTAAATAAAGGACAGTGGCTTTGGGGGAGTGGGTTCATGACCGCGGCGAAAAGATCGGGTTAGTTAAGAAGGACACTCTTTTACGGTGTTTGACGCGTCATCAAAATAGTATCGTTTTTGTCCAATGAGGAGCGTTTTGAAACGTAAGGAAAAGGGCATAGCTTGGTTACGCGCGCACGCATGACAATGCACACCCAACAAGGTCCAAACGCAGCTGAATGAGACCACGTGGTTGGTTAATCTGGTGTTGTCAGGTGTCTGGTAGTCTCGTCAAGCAAAACGAGACAGTGACGTGATCGACTGGTGCATCGTGCTTTGAGATTGATACCTTGTTGTGTTTGCATTGTCCTCAGTCTCGGCGTTTGTCCATTCGAGTCACCTGTAATATGCCAGATGTGGAGCACACACTTTGAAGGAGACAACTCTTGGGAGCGTTAGGGCGTTGGAGCCGTTGGAGCTGGTTGGAGCGGAACTGGTGGAGCACACAAGCAGACCACAAGCAGACGTCGTTAACGTTTCACGTCGTGCCATACGAACCTATTTTGGCGGCCGTGCGCAGCGCCAGTAGGCAACCATGTGCCGAGGCTGACGGCGAAACGCACTTGCAGGCGAAGCAGCTGCGACAGCCACGACAACGCGAGCGAAGAAGCTGCTGGGCCGCTGGGGCCAGCGTGTCAGCATGCAGCACATAAGACATCGGCGAGTGCCGGACTGCTGAACGATGCCCGTGGACTTGAACCGCCTGGCTGATGGCTGGCTGCAGCTGGAGAGCGATCCAGGTAGGTACCCCCTACCCCGTCGGTTCCAGCCGGCCCCGCTGACGGGGCTCTCCGCGCAGGCCTGTTCACTCTGCTACTCGAGGACTTCGGCGTCAAGGGGGTCCAGGTGGACGAGATCTACGACCTGCAGAAGTCCATCGAAGGGTGAGTAGCGCAACTGGGGCTGCCGTCCTTCGTCGTCGGGTCAGGCGAACAACGACGTGTTTCCCCTCCCCGCAGGCCCGTGTACGGCTTCATCTTCCTCTTCAAGTGGATCGAGGAGAGGCGTTCGCGGCGGAAGGTGGTCGTGCAGGAGGAGAAATTTGTCGAGAAGGAGGAGATCGTCAACTCCATCTTCTTCGCGCACCAGGCGAGTCTCGATTGTGTTCGTGGGTCTCCGAACAACGGTGCCACACTTTCGTGGCACTCTGGGACCGGTAACTGCCATGGGAAAGTGCATAATAGCTTATTGGTTAACACGACCCAGTCTGGCAATCGTCCATCGTAAGTATAGTCGCCCAACCAGGAGAGTGGCCGCCTCCTTAACAATGGGAGATGTCCCTGCACAACTGGTGAAACATGCAGAGAATAGCGAACCCGATGCAGAAAAGGTAGAAGAGGAAATCCTCAGTGACGACACAATTGAAGGCGCCCAGGGATTCCCATAAGCGTCAGTGGAGACCTAGCCCTCACCCGGCGCGAACGCAAGCTGATGTGGGATGACAGGAGGGTCCAAGAACCTTGCGGGGCAGAGGCTTCTGGGATTGTTATTATTATTATTATTATTATTGTTTGGGAGGCACCATCACCAACATGACGGCACCAGTGGCCATCACATTCAGTAGGGGAACGAGGCTCAAGAGATCCGATTGCGACGCAACAAGAACTAATCTTGGTTGGTGATAGCAACATTGCACACTAACAATCCTCGATCAGGTTGGGGACTACCACAGTATGGAAGGCATACTTAATGGAGGGGAACGACAGAAGACGTTCACCATCTGATTGACGTGTACCAGGAAAAAGCGAGAGAAGTATCCCGCATGTATATATTGCATGCCAGTGTGATTGACATTCTATAAGGTGATCAGCCCGATGTGATTGCAGAGTGTCTGAGACGAACAGGTTCAGACCGCTGGAAAGCACTGATAATGTGCTCAGTCCCAGAGATCAAAGGCAAAGGTAAAAGCATTCTATCTTTAACAAGGCTGTTAAATGCCAAGTTGAAAAAAAGCTTTCTAAAGACATAAGGGCAAGGTTCCTAGATCTCAGTTGAGACTTAAAAGAAGACGCAATGGGGAAGGATGGCCTACACTACTACAAGCAAGGCGTGCGAGTGGTGATGGACAAATTAGGAGCAGCAGCCTGCTGTTCTTTTTAGGAGGGGAAGGAGGCATCCTAGACTAGATATAGCAGACATGACCACACAGACCAAATGCAAGATCACACAAACAAACTGAAAGTATAAAAAGCAGGAACAATGTCCACTGGACAGCATCACCTTTGCTACTTGCTCCTGGAACCATGGCTACTGTACCAGGAACCAAGATACCAACAGGCACCACCCACGAAAGACATGCAGCTATCTTGGGACTACCCCAGCAATCTTCCACGACTGGGCTCGGTTTACGAGTCGGCAAGAGGGCCGCAGAGATTCCAAGAGCACTAAACCGAAGACTTGTGGTCTCTGGAGAATCAACACTACAAACAACTACAAACAGACTTTCTGTTCGGAGGATACGTGAGGTGAGTAGGCACTCTCGTATCCCGGTTCTGGTTTGTCCGACACAATTACCACCCCAGACGTCGATATTCAGAGATGCGAGACTGCTGCACCCTGTACTGGCGTCCCTGTGTGGATGCCACAACATAAACTTGCTCCAGATGATGGGGCAAGGGCTTGCGAGGCGGAACAGGCAGGGGTCCAACCGAAAGAGTTGACGGCATCACGGGCAATTCAGACTTACGAACACCGATGCAGTGTGAGTACAAACATCAACCAGAGTTGGAGACCTTACGGCTACCATATGGTTATCATTAGCAGTCAACTAAGAGAACACGCAGGGGACGGAAGCATGGGCGGCAAACTTTGGCGTTCCTCAACATGCAAGGAGGAAGACAAGCAGCCAAATGGGAGGAGCTGTATGCTGCAATGGAAGAGGAGCATCTGATTAGAATGGGGAGTGGTAAAATGCGGAGGCAATCTACCAACGGCAAATGATAAATTCACATGGGGAGACCAGAACAGAAGAGGTGGCAAGCGAAGAGGTATGGGCTTTGTGAAGACAAGTTAAAGAGACAGTGGGAAGACTGTCTAGATCACCTGTGGATGACGGGCAATAGAGAAGAGGAAAGTCACACTCAGAATAGTGCACCTTTGGACAGGAAACAGGCCTGATGCTACAAACACAGAAACACTGGGCTGCCTAGAAAACAACATGGAGGCACTGAATCTTCCCACCATCCTACTCGGTGACTTTAATGTGCATATCGAGAAACTGGATGACGAGACATACATGACCGGTCGGGATATGCTAAGTTTGATAGAGAAAATGAGGTTAGTTATGGTGAACGGAACAGTCAAATGTCAAGGGAAGACAGGGATAAGCTGAGCTAGTTGGTTATGCATGGGGATGAATTAGCTGAACATACGGTTATAGGAGCATTCATACAAATGAGAGGAGATAAAAGAATGTGCAAACAACCGCTGTTATATGAGACCCTAATGGGCATGCCAATAGACGAGACTGGCACAGCAAGACTTGAAAGTGATCACCGTCAATTGACATTAAATTTTGGGTCATGTACAGTAAGGCAATCTCCACCTAAAGGTCTGACCAATAAGGAAGTGGAAATAGTGACAAAGGAGCTGGAAAAGGGAGCTGAAAATGCACCTATCCAGCAGAATACAGATGTGAATTGGATGCTTAGGGAGATTATAAAAATGAAGAAAAAAAAAAAGGAGTAAGCGCCAGAACCTTGGTCGACGGAGAAAAAGGTGGTGGGATGGCAAAGTGGCAGAGGCAACAAACCGGAGGAGACGGGCATGCAAGAAGCACAGAGAAGCACTTAAGATGAGAGCGCAAAAGGAATCAATTCTTAAGGCATGAAAGGAATACAAAGAGAAAAGGATATAGCTCTTGGCGATCGTGCGGAGAAAGGTGAAAACTGTAGACAGACAACTACTGGAGGCCCTTCGACACAGCGGCAGAAGCGCCCCAAGAACTTTCTGGCAACATGCCAGAGGGGAGGTGAGGTGGGCGGAGCTCACCCCAACAGCAATAAGGATACCATAAATGAAGCAGTCCTCACTGGACAGGAATGTGTCAACTATGTTACTCTAGCAGTGATGGACATCTTCAGAGAACTTAAAGCCGAGAGTCAAAGTGACCTACAAAAGGGAAGTATGGGAAACGTCGCACATCGTCCCACAATATCGCAGGGTGAGTGGAGCAGAGCCTTGCAACACACAGACATTCACACTGCAACGGGGTTAGATGACATCCCAGCAAGGCTGTTGAAGAAAATGGGAAGGAAATCCAGGGAACGACTTTGAGAGGTGCTACCCTGCGTGATGACCCCAGGTGAGATACCAGAGGACTGGAGAGACCCCAGGTCAGGATGTTATAACAGGGAAAAGGAGGCAAGCTGATCCTGAAGTACCATCGTCCAGTAACTGTGGCCTCAGTGCTCTACCAGATTTTCATGCGTGTGCTAACTACTGCATTTGACTGAGCATGAAGGAATTCTAGGGGAGCTCCAAAATGGATTCAGGAAAGAAAGGCGGCTAGAGGACAACCTGTTCGTGAAAACGCAGGCCATGGAAATCGCCAACCAAGAGCGGAAACCTTTGTACCTGGGCTTCTTAGACATTTTTAAGGCTTACAATTAGGTTGACTATAAACTTCTATGGATCAGTCTTCAACAGCTTGGAATGTCGGGGGAGTGGAGGGACATGCTGCAAGAGATATACAAAGACAATGGTGTTATGGTACAGTGGGGTTATAGATATGCCAACCTGATTAGGACAACGCGGGGAATAGGCTGGGGTGTCTATTCTCTCCACTATTGTTTGTGTTGTATATTGCCTGGATTGAAAGAGTGCTGGAAGACAGTGTAGGAGGTTTTTGCATGAACTACAGTGACGAAGGGAGGCAGGTGGTATGGAGGATTCTTGCCTTAATCTACGCAGATGACATAGCGTTTATAGCAGGGTCTCTTGAGGACCTTCAGGGACTACTGGACACCTGTGGAGAGAGAACCAGGTTAGGGTTGGTAGGTTGGGGCTGGTCTTCAACCCCAGTAAGTCTGGAGTCCTCAGGATGGATATGGAGCTGCTGGATGTGCAGGGATTAACGAATACTCAAACCAAACTGACACAGAAGGTGACTATCCAGGGCCAGATCGATTGGAAAAGCGAATACAAATATCTGGAGGTGGCATTGCAGCCGGGACGACAGTACCTCAAGCAACATGAGACCACGTTAGAAGCCATGGCGAACACACGAAAGGGCTACCAGGGTTGCAGGGGCATGTGGAGCTTCAGTCGATATGAAACTGTGCATGCGCTCTGGAAAAATGGTGGCGGTTCTGAAAGTGACCTTTGCCAATGTCGTGCTCTGCCTGTCAGTGCACACAATAGAACACCTGGAGGCAATGAGAAGTAGGTCGCCTGGCACTTCAAACTGACTGAAACACAACAGGTGAGAGTGAACAGGGCAACATGGGCTGGTCATGCTTGGAAGCCCTGGAGGCCACCAGCAAACTGATTTTCGAGCGGCACTTATGCGCATTGTCAGAAGAAAGGTGGGCATGCCAAATGTTTGAGTACATCCACCTATGAAGCATCAACACCCGGTGGGTAGAAAGGTTGCGACAGCTCATGGAGTGGTATGAGGTACCACGGGTGCTGCTGTACAAGGTTGCAACATCGGGGATTGCCAAACAAGTCCGGGAACGCATAGCGGAGTCCGAGACAAACAGATAGGTGGGTTGCCGTGGCCTGCATGCGACCGTCTGTTGCTGTCTATTATGCAAGAAAAGAAAAAAAGTCGAACATGTAGATTTTTTTGACAACTCGCAGGGTAGCATTTGGGTGTGCAAAGCTCGGAGTGGATTACCATGGACACGTCTCCTCAGGGACAAGTACACGGCAGGGATGGACATTATCTGTCAGCTATGCTGCCGGTTGGAGGAGACAGCACTTCATGTCATGATGGAATGCTGCGAGCTGAGGCCACTAGTGCCACCCAATGTGACTGACTATGCTTTTGCACTGGGGCTGGGAGATTTGAAACCGGCGTGAGAGGAACCAACGACGTGCAGTGGCGATGCGCGAACCGTGCCGACGATTGTTGGACAGTGTGATTCTGGTCGCACTACAGGTGTCCTCAAAGCAGCAGAAGTCACGAAACGTAAGTTAGAGGACTGATGGGGAAAAGCTCTGAAGAGGGAAGGGTATCACAACATTCGTGTTTGGGTTCTTCGTAATGTTTTTTTTGGGGGGGTTAGATCATGTTTTTTTTCTACAGTTATCACCCGATGTAAAGGGTTAAGCCGTCACATCCAGTCCAACCCAAAGAGAGACGTGACCCCCTAATCTCGTTCCAGATCGTGCCCAACTCGTGCGCAACTCACTCGCTGCTGAGCATCCTGCTGAACTGCTCCAAGATCTACCTGGGCTCGACGCTGACGCGGCTGAAGGAGCACACGCGGCACATGGACCCGGAGAACAAGGGCCACGCCATTGGCAACACCCCCGAGCTGGCACGCGCACACAACACGCACGCCAAGCCCGAGCCTCCGCAGGAGAAGGGCCATGGCGTGGCCACGGGGCGCACCCTGGAAGCATTTCACTTCGTGAGCTACGTGCCCATCGACGGCCGCCTCTACGAGCTGGACGGGCTCAAGCCCTTCCCCATCGACCACGGGCCCTGGCAGCCTGGCCAGGACTGGACCGACAAGTTCCGCATGGTGAGCACGGGGACACAGACTTGTCGGTCGGTAACCGACGAGTTGTCACTTCGCTTAATTTTTTTCGTGGCGTTACCGCACCCCGCAGCACATCTCCAATCCTCTCCACCCTCCATCGCATGCCTCAGATAGCCTAAACCTGGCACAATCTGCAAAACCACAGATGCTCACTATCCCTACGATGCATAACGGTGTGGAGGGTGGCTGGGATACAACATTTGATGTCGCAAGCGCTCCTGCTTGTTACCAATAAAGCGGCAGCCAGCGATTTGGAAGTGTGCATGTAAACTTCAAAATCAGTTCACTAGAAAGAAAATGCTTATTTTGCCGAGATAATTGGTAGACATACTCGGGTGCGGATATTTAGTGTGTGGTGAAACTTCTATAAAAATCTACGACCATCAATATTTTGCCGAAGCTCCCCTTGAAATGGGTCCTTTTATGGCTCTTTGTAAATGTCCGTCTGGCCACCCCTGCTACGTTGGATGCCTTAGTTTCACTATAGCTGCCATGATTGCCGTTAGTTCCGACAGCGGCTACGGCACGGCTGCGTTTCTTTGGATGTGAGTGCTGTCTGCGAAAGGCTTAGATGCGAAATAATCTTCGTCGACCGAATGTCGTCACCAAGCAATTCCCGGCGGTCCCAACGAGAACTTTGAACACCGAGGCAAATATAGCGAGATGGCGTGATGAAAAAAGCTGCCTTGCTACTGCCGTGGTCACCTGGACAGTGTGATTCCTAGGACTGGGCTATCTTGGCACTTCTGCATGAACGGAAAATTTTGCGTAAACGGCTATCTTTTAAGGGTGGGGCATCCCTCGGAATCTTACGGTATGCTACTTACTTGAGAGCGGAAAAACTTGAAGTGGGGAAAGAGCTACCGAATTCATAACCTGTCCCCGACCATAAGAAGCGTCAAAGTTCCTACCAAGCAGCCCCCAGCTATACACCTTTCCAAAAAACGCCCCTAGGCCGCCGCCAGATTGCTGATGCTGATGCGGCTGGTGCAGCTCTCGCGCCCCCTATCAGCTAGACATTTTCTGCCACTCTCTTGGACTGTGGAAACCCACTCAGTGTGATTCTCTACCTATGTTTCGCAGTTTTGCATTCAACGTTTTCTGGCCCCTCTTGAAAGTTTCCGATGCATGCTGCGAACCCTTTCTCTGTTATCTTCCACTATGAGAAATAGGGCTGGTAAGCGTCTCTGCTCGACATTCACGGAAAACGAAGGAAGGGAAGGACGTCGAACGGCCTTCATTGCAATTTTGCAAACAATGACAATTGTTTTCCTCCCTCCCAGAGATAATTCATGTAGAGTCTTTCTCAGTTATAGCCAAAAAAAGTTGTTCAGGTTGGAGTCATTCGTGCCCATTCCTTTGTCTTGGTGCTGGTGTGAAGAAAGGAAGCTCTCCCCAAAACGAAAGCATCTTGGAATCTGTCTGATTGTCAACATGTGACTATCGTCGACTGTGACTGTGTTATTTGAGATCTTTCTTAAATAACTTCTTTTCAGATAACGCTGCATCATGTGGTGCGTACAATATATTGTTTGAATGTTAACACTCGCTACCGTTGGTAAACACATTATTTGTGAGCATAAAAAATGCATGCCTTTTGACTATCTTCTGTTGTAAATTATTTTCGACAGCTAAGCGCTTTGTCGTTTGACACGCGGCTAATCAAGCGGTGCCGTCGAAACGTATAAAAAAAACGCGACAACTAACATTCCAGTCGCATACGTTCTGTCATGCGCATACCCAACAAAAATAGTTTACAGTTTTTTTTGTTGTTTTTTTGAAATGTGGTACAATGCTTTTTCAATGTTTTCGGGAAAATACATGCACCATGAAGCATAAAATACAGCGGGAAAAGATGAGAATTTAGCCACCAGCAGTGTTTGAAACTGTGCCTACGCATGCTGCGCCTATCGAAATTACAGTCCGCTCGGTTAGGGTTAGCAGGGACACCGGTGGGAGTCTAGCCTCAAGCCTAGAAACTGGGCTCGAAATTGGTTTGTTGTCCCTAGGGCCAAGTGTTCCTCGGAAAGGTGTATAGGCGAGAGGCATTCAGTAGTTTGTTACATGCCTGGCAGTCCGTCGTCATTCCACGGCAAAGCACCACGCCATGCCAATGTGACGCGAGCACTTCTTCACATCATATTTGCGTAAGTTGCTAGTATCAAGCGCAACACGTGGAGCAGCAGCCCAGTTTGCCGTTCCACAAAAACACATTCTCCAACGCTAGTAGTAGTATTATTTGCTACTTGCCAACTGTCGAAGCAAGCACAAAAAACTGGCAATCGGCAGTTCATGCTATGTCACAGACTGCGCATCGATTACGTCGATTGGCAGTTTGGTGATCGAGACCTTTAACTGGTCGCGATACACAGTGGGAAAGGGCAGCGAGCGGTTGCCCCCGTCCTGTCTTTTGGGGACCATATTTGAGAGACATAGCACCCAAAAGTCGGCCATTGTACCTTTTTGTTCTGAAAGTCCGAAGAAATGTTAAGATAAACACGGCGTGAAAGGACAAGGACTACTTAGAGAACAAGATGGGACAAGTGGGTGTTCTGACCCTTCTTCTACGTGTCCTCATCCTTTAGTGGCATATTTATTACCGCACAATGCGTTATATGGCTGGCACTCTTTCTTCGTGAAACAAGCTTGCTCTGGACTTCCCCAGAGAAAGAGCGGCGGAGAGAGCGACGTAAAAGTGGAAAAAAAAAAAGAGCGGACTTCTTCGCTATGACGGGTAAAAGCAGTTTCGTGTGTTTAGTTCTCTTTTGCCGCAAGCTGGTGCCAGGGCTCTGCTCGGCACTGCCATGATCTAATCGTCCCATTTTCCGCATGCTCCGTCTACCGAGTCTCGTGCTCAAACAGGCTCCGAGACAGTCGCACTTAGACTGCAACCGCAGAGGATGGCACCCGCAAGTAAAGCGTCCATGAAGTTCTCGTGCACTTACCTTGTGCGACATACGGCCGCTTCGTGCCATCTACTCTCCACATATGTACCTACACAGTTTCTCTGCACTAACATATCACATTCCATGTCACCACTGCCTTTGCACGCCAGTATGGGAGAGGGGTGACTTTTTAAAAATATACGTTACAAACTTGCCTACCAGTCCGTAACCACACAGAACGTCTGTCCGTGGCGTTCTTCAAGATTTGTGAACATTGCATTTTTAAAAAACAACTTTGGTTCTAGCTTGTTCTTTTATTTTAAACTGGCTTTTTTTATGCGATGGCGGGCATGTCTTGAACTTCTTGTTTTTTCCCATATGGATAAAAACTGATGGAATTGATGAGACGAGAGCGTATCGGTGCTCCAACGTTCATCTCTTCCTCGATTTCTGTCTGAGTTGATTGCAATCCCTCCATTGCGACAGCTAAAGGAGGCTACGTAAGTTACGACGTACGCTCTTCCCGCCCTCGGTGTAGATCGGTTTTATCCCTTCGCCAATCTCCCCCCTGGCACTGGGATAGAATGTCGAGCTCACAATTATGGGGTCTCGAGTTCGATTCCCGTTGGGATGCATTTAGAATTTCATTCTATCTTCTTGATAGACCGTTTGAGAAATTCAGAGCCATCTAGTGGCTTAAATATCAGTCTAAATATTGGTACGCTAATAGCAGTGAAAATCTAGTATCTGTTTGTTGACGGCAGATGTACGAAGGAGACGGTGTTCTTTGCTGCGCAGTTCTTTCTCTGTGCGGAGAGCAAGTTGTCTGCTTCTTGCGCAGGGGTCGCGGTGACGTCAGAACTACGCCGAGCTCAAACTGGCTGATTGAAAAACAAATAGTGGGTAGACCTCAAAGCGCCTAGCATTGAGATCTGCCCACTATTTTTTTCGATCAGCCAATAAGAGCTCGGCATTGTTCTGAGGTCACTGCAACTCCCGTCCAAGAAGCAGACGACTTGCTCTGCGCATTCATTTCAGTATCGACAGTGACAAGAAACTACCACTTTGCACGTAGCACTTGCCCGAATAAGGCATCTTATAAAATTCGCCACGTTTCATTGTCACGAGCCGTCCGGGGTGTGCCGAACGTGACCATTCTAAGAATTTAAAGGACACCCTCTGATGCGCAGCACATGAAAGCTTACGACTCTCGTCGCACCGACGACGGACCAACTTGGGCAATGATGGTCATCGAAGTGGCCAACCCGCATTTCGAAAGGGTCTTTTTCCCGCTTTTTGGTACAGATTGTCCTCTGAAGTATGCATTCGACAATTCGTAACGGATTCCATGGCATTCCATCACACTCTCCTCGTAATCCCGGCCCTCGAACACGTTCTGCGTCAAAATGTGCTCGAAGCGAATTACACGCTCGCGTAACGAGCTGAAGGCAAAGCAGACAACATACTCGAAACATCCTGGGGCAGCGTGCGGAGTGACCGGTCTGTGTGGCGCAGGTGATAACGGAACGCCTGGGGGGCGGGGACATCCGCTTCAACCTGATGGCGGTGGTTCCGGACCGTCGCCAGGCTTACGAGCACAAGCTGCGCACCCTCAAGACCAACCGGGGCATCGTGCTGGAGGCCCTGCAGCACATGGTGGGTGCCCTCTCCTCATGGGTCAGCGTTCTGACACCGTCTTTAGACAAACTGCCTTTTGGTCTGGAAACTTTGGTCCACCCTCGGAAATTGTTTCACCTCAAATAACTCCAATATTAAAAAACAAAAAAACAAATTAACCCTCTCATGCATGAATTATAACCACTATGTCAGAAACATTTTATACCGTGCTGTGGCATTCATGTGAACCGCCAATGATGTAAAAAAGAAATGTCTTAAAAATTCAACCCTATTTACTATAGCAGAACTTATTACCTGTCCTCATTTGAGGACATTGTGCATTCCAGTGGTCAAGTGAATCAATTTCTGGTATTTGAGCAATGGTCATTTTAATCAAAATAATGAGCATATTCGGGCTAGAACACGTTAATACTGTTTCATTTCTGTTCCACAATGCTAAAGAAAAAGCTCTCAGCTAAAAAAGACGAAAGTGAACATCTCACGAGGCTTCAAACTCTGCAAAGCACTCGGGGCAGAGAGGAACACCGCAACGCCCACAGGTGTACCGCGTCTTGCTGCGACAGTTCTTACTGCGACAGCGCTGCGCATTCTTCAGTCATTTTTCTGGGGTAATGTGCACCAACGTCAAGCCTCTTCTCAAGTGGCACGTCATGCTTGGCTCGTTTTTTCACCGGCTGCAGAGGAGAGGACTTCTGCCGAGACCTTTTCATTCAGCTAAAGACACTGAAGAGTTAGTAAGAAAAAATATGCAAGCGGCAAGCGTATACGTAGCTCAAAATTTTTCGCGCGGAAATGCCGGAAAGTCCGCGAAGCGCAATGAGAGGAAAGCAGTGGTCCTGTTTGATGTCCCTATTTGAGGACAGATATAGCGGGCATCAAAAGGAAAAATCTGGAGAAACTATCTCAAAACTTTCATTGCTAATACATAAAGTGTGTCTAGAACAGTCTGAAATTAATTTTCCTTGCAATTTGCATACAAAGTTTTGCTAGTAAAAAATAATTACTTTTACGAACTGTTGCATATGGCTTCTTCATGAATGAAGATGAGGTATGATGCCCTCTGTGCGAGATCCGGCAAGCGCTGCCATCTGTCAGCCGTCTAGGAAAGCTTTTTCATTTGAGGACACCATGCAGGAAGGCAAGGCATGAGAACATATTCTGTTGAGAAAAAAAAAAAAAAAAACTAAAAACATCTGTCGTCATGTGTGGACGTGATGCATGAGAGGGTTAAATTTTTGAAGCAGATGTTTTATTACTTTTTTGTAGCATTTCAATTACTCCGAAATAATGTGACCCCTAGGTCTTGAGTATAGATTCCGAGGGGAGCTATGCGAGATGGCAGGACAAGGCAGGACGAAGGGACCGTGACGTCGCCGCTTGCTTTGTCTTGCCGTCTCGCGTGGCCCCCCAGTTGTCCATCTTTTCAACAAGTCCGTGGGGTTTTGCGAAAGACGACGCGTTGGGCGACTTTCTTTGTGGTGGCTTCTCCGAACTCGCGCCCACCCAATAGGCTTACTGAGCGATTTGATTGGTCGACACCTAGCGCAGGCAACGCATCTTCGGTGCTTCTATTTGTCCCTAGGGAAAGCTTTTCCATAGAGAGTCGAAAAGGTTCCGGATCGGGTGATCTAAGGACCTCGATGCCGCGTTTTCGGCCGTTGGGTGTCCGGAAGGTCAAGGGACGGTGTGTTGCCCCACCTCGATGCGGTGCCCGTGGCGGGCATTTCCACCGCCCAAGTGACGTGGCGTGCGTGTCCGAAAAAACAAGCGCGCATTAAAGGCCCTTGCCCGATCGCCGCATCGGATAGAGGGATATACCGACGAGGTATTTATGCTTCCAAAAAGGCCCCCTAGTAAAAATATTGCTTTTTATTTGCGTATTTTCTTAGTTCCGTCACAGATGATAAAAGATAAGACTGTGCAGCTTGGTATACCACGGTGCGTGAAACGCGTCTCCAGTGCCATGTCGTTGCCGTGCCGCCATTCTGGTGGTGTTGCGGCAGTGAAGGTGGAGGTGGCAGACGCTTGTTCCGCTGTGTGTCACTCTCTCCGGCTTGACGGTCCGCAAAAGCTTTGGCAGGCGGGAGTTGCGGCCCTGCGACGACAGTGACGCTCACCTTCGCTCATACTTTTTGATGCAACTGCTAGCCCCAACTGCCAGGATAGCAACATCCTATGGAATAAATAATTTCTTTTCCAAATCAATGCGGCATAACGGTACAGTCATTCTTGAAACTCCCGAGATTCTACCTTTCATCTACAGTAACCACATTCAATAACAATGCCTATAAAAAGGGAGAGAATATGTATAGGCTCCTGCGTGGCTCCTGTTTTACGCGATATATTCTTAACCCAATGTGTGTCCTCAGGTACGTTCAGATATGTAGACGACCATATCGTTCTGCTTTTCAAACAACCTGAACTGAGAGGCGTGGCTGCGGTTAAGGGGAGACACCCCCTGGGAGGGTCAACTTTTGAACCCTGGGAGGGTCAACTTTTGAACCCTTGGCTTAAAATTAATGAGATTTATAGGGTAGGCTGGTGGTCATACCAGAGGGTGCATAACAAAATTTCAGGTCTGTCGGTTAAGTGGGAAGGAATTTAGGGCAGCTTCTATCAGCAACACGCCTACCTTGTTTAGTTAACCTATCGTTCGAAAACTATCACAATATTCAAGATTTTTATTCGCTAGATGTGTAGCAGAATGGCTAGGAGGTGTGGCTATAAAAAGGTTTTTGTAAAAAGTCATTTAATTCTATCAATTTTCTCTTCTGCAAAATTGGTCAACTTTTTGGTCTTCTGTATCTTCGACAAAATGTCAACAATTTTTATAAAAGACATCTGTAAAGTGACAAAAACATTCCATAGCCGCATTCCTTATTAAATTTCAGTCAGGAAAAGTGAAGAATGAGCCTTCCCTCTATTGCCATTATCAAACGATAGGTTGACTAAAATGGAATTTATACCAAAAAGTGGAACGGAGAAAAACGCGTTCAAAGTGCTCCAAACCCTACCATTTCTTTAGCTTCGGTGGACAGAAATTAATTTATAAAAAATTAACTATGCAGTCTAAACTAGTGAAAATTTTTGGGAATACTCTCTGGATGTTGGTGGATGTAAATATGTAATTTTTCAAAATCAGTGTTTTTTGCAGAATTTTGTTTTTCTGGGTAGTGTCCCCCCTTAACAACCCACGTACAACATTTGTGGCACAAGCTAATGTTTGTTTCTGAATTGCCAACTAACAGCGTGCTTCAATTTCTGGACCTCCAGCTATCCTTCCAAGACGGTCACCCATGTTGGACTGTACTCGCCATGCTCCGAAAAATGCCTTCTTCCGTACGACTCGACGTGGAATAATGTGAAGTTGCTTAAAAGCGGCCTTGTTGAAGTCGTGTCAGCACGCGACAAAGACCAGTTTTGGTGCACAAGTGCAAAGGCTACAAGAATCTGGGTATCCAAAATCGTTAGTTTTTTATACGGTTGAACGCACACAAACACAAAATGAAACTAAGCAAAGAAAGATTGACTGGAAATGTCGGCCTGTGATTCTACCTTACATCCATAGAGTCTTCCACAACTTGAAAAAATGTAGCCTCCAGGTATAAAGCACCGGTTGCATTATCAGCACCGAAGGAACTAAAAAAATTGCCCCAGATAAACTCGCCGAATGGACAGGAAGGCCAGTGCGAGGTTTAACGTACCAATAAGTATGTAAACTGCTGCTTAAGGGTCATACATGATATCCCGTTTTCCTGCAAGAAGGTGTACGTAGGACAATCTGGCCGCCGCGTAAACGTAGGATTTTGAGAGCGCGAACTCCAGGTCATCACCATTGGGACTCCTGGCTTTACATGTTGGAGACTGCAAATGCGTGCTTTTGTGCTCTGAAACCAAAGTTCTAAAGTGTGTGACAAGTGCATCAGTATGCCATTGGTGTACTGACTGGTAAGGAGCTGATACTCCTCTAACTCTTTTCGCAATTATTTCTGTCCTCTTAAAGGTTTTTAATTTTTCCTTAATCTTTACTCATCTTTATCTTTCCTCTTTTATCAAAGTTTTTGTTTTTGATTATTTTAAATTTTTTAAAAATATCTTTATGATTTAATTTAGTGTTACACGTCTATCTGCAACATTACATTTTTTCAAGATTAAAGACAGAATAAACATGTAGGACGAAGACAACACAACCACATCTTTCAACTAGCAACGGACATATAAGAATTCCAATAACGAGCAACTGATTAAAGGTGGGAAAATTGAGGAAAGTGAAAGTAACTAAGAGAGGAAGGAGGGAAGAAGCGATAAGATAAAATGCAAAGCCAGGTTGACAGAGTCGTCTCCAATTTCAGAAATTTAGCTGCAGTTTTTGTCGGCAACAGTGAGGGATTAGAAACATTGTTTGCGCTGTTCATGGCGAATGACTCTATAATCTCCCGGCCATATCTGCTGGTATGCCCCCTAGGATTCTTGTCTGTTTAAAATGAGGCTTGCAGTTGTTGCAGGAACTGGCTTGCATTACTATGGGATAGTAGGAATCCGATGAAGTTTTGGAAACTTCGGTGTTATGTTCCTAGAGTCGGTGATTTGTGCACCTTTGTTCTTTCTTTAATCTTGGCCCGCACCAACATGCTCTTCGTCCATCAATCAAGCTTCTTTTTCTGCAATTTTCATTTGTCACATTCCACGGTCCCTTGTCGTCTTCCTCTATAAAGTACCGGTTGTGAGTAGCGCTTGTCCTGTCCCTTTCATGTTTCTGTCCTCTTGCACTACTGTATATATGAAGTTTGTTTTTGCTATGGCGCAAAACATGCATACAACGATACCTAAGAACAAATTCAAATACGCCAAGCGAAACAGTTTTGTGTAGGTTGCGATGGAATCCTGCGGTAGCTTCATGGCCACCACCATTGCTCGGATACCTTGCCGTGGAGACCAACAAGCATTCTTCTACTTGCTGTTTACACTCTTCCCAACTTCAAGCAGCAAAAGAAAATACATAGTCGAAACTACAATCCTTGGTGAAGGCCGCCCGATCCAAGGATTCCAGGAGCAGTAATCGATTTCAAAGGTTTTGAACTTATTGCAACATTTCTTTTTCTTTATTCAAAGATTACCCCGCATTGCCCAAAGCAGGGGGGTTACAGTTTTGCAAAAACACAGTCTTCACTGGCAGAGTTGCTCTTCAGACAGCCTGTTCCACTGTACAATGGTTTTAACAAAAAATGAATTTGTATAAATGTTCGTCCTGACGTGGCATTCTCTGACTTTAGAGACGTGGTCCTTCCGATGAGATACATAATGTGGTTGATGAAGGGGAACAAGGGGGACAAAGGACACACAAACACGTCATCATTCAATCGTTCGGTCATGCACCAGTCACCTAGCCGCGTTTGGAGATTTGTGTTTGGCCTTTGTCCCTCTTGTTCCCCTTCTCCAGAGATTATTCTCGTCATTCTTGTCGAGCTCGCTTGCACCTTTGCATTCAATTGCGCTATAATAATATGGTTCTCTCAGATTAGTTGCGACACTGATTCCTGTTTTGTTACTAAATGTTGAAAAGAACTTTAGTCACAATTTGTTTGTCGTGAGGACAGTGATACGTAATTTAATTCATTTTTCATTTTAGTGACACTGTCCTTCCGCCCGTACTGTCCTAAGACAAACCGAGCAGCTCTAGTCTATTTTTTTCCAGTTAATCAATCGGTGTTTTGTACAGGGTCCCAAACGGCACAAGCATATTCTAAAATCGGCCTGACCCATGCTAGATAGCCAGTATGTTTTAATGCAGTTTCTGAGCTCTTTAGATTTCTCTGAATGAAGTTCAGTGCCCTACCAGCTTTAGCAATCAGATCATCCACATTAGCATATCATGAACAATCAGTGAATAAAATAACGCCTAGATACCTGTGTGCAGGTTGGTTGCTTACTTGATTCGTATTAAATAATAGTGATTTACAAGTTTTTAGTTTTTTTTTTCTTTGTAAAACATAGTTGTACACATTTTTTGGGATTCAAATCTATTTTCCACTCAGAACACTAGGTGTGCATATGGTCTAAGTCCTCTTGTAACTCAGTGACATCACTTTCACTACAATGGGCAGTTGGGCTAGTTGGCATACGTTCATGATGAAAAATAGTGTGAAAAATACAAGGACACAGGGGAGAGAATTACACACAAGACAAGGTGTTGTCCTTTGTGTAATTCTCTCCTTTGTGTCCTTGTGTTTTTCGTGCTGTTTTTCATCATTTATTTCACTCTTAATTTTTCTATACACAATGCAGTCATCAGGGAACAACCTTGTACAGAAAAAAATATGTACTGAATTATCATTAATAAAGATTAAGAACATGACTGAAAAGGATCACATGCACAACTTCTACTTTGACCGATTTTTTGTTAGCAACTACAATCGATCCTCAATCATTGCAAACACTATCAGCACCGACGTCAGTGATCATTTATCAGTATTTATGTTGATAAATAAACCTCAGAAACCTAAGAAATGCCCAGCGACGAGTACTACCTATGTAACAGACACTACGCTAGAAAGCTTTGAAATGTCTTTAGGCGCAGTGGTCTGGAACCCGGTTTGTTCGCAGAGACACCAACCTCGCGTGTAAACATTTCTAGAGATTAAGTACAAAACGAGCGTGTTGGTAACGGTAATTAGACATGAGGAAGATACATAGAAAGGGGGGACGGACAACGAAGACTTCGTTGTCCGTCCCCCCTTTCTATGTATCTTCCTCATGTCTAATTTCTAGAGATATCTCAAAATATTTATGACCAGGATTTCCAAGTCAATACAGTCAAACAATGTAAAAAGATATCTAAGCGTCGGATGTCTAAGGAGCTTCCTAATAATATAGGGACAAAAAACATTTTGTTTCAGCATCCCTTAAAAAAAAATATATATAAAAAAGACGTTGACCTAAAGGCTCTTAAGACTTATCAAAATAAATTAGTTAATTTAGAGAAACATGCTAAGTCCAGTTATTACATAAATCTTAAAAAAAAAAAAAAAAATATATATATATATATATATATATATATATATATATATATATATATATATATATATATAAAAGAGAGAGGCAGAAATACTTTGGGAAAAAAAGAGTGATTAATCCACATGCAGGGGACCACATTATAGAGAGAATGAATTTTGGAGAATGTGTTGTTTTTTGTTGTTCTCTTTCGAATGCTGCTTTCTTTGACGTGCAGCTGAAATAAACACGGCAAGGATTACCCTAGCATCATGTGGTGCATACACCTTATTTTTCGTGCATGTCTCTTTTATTTCGAGGCGACTGCGGTACAAACACCAAAACACTGATCGAGCGAGAACATGTCTCAGTAGCTACGCTAGTTACGCAATAGCGAACCAATGCTTCTTTCGCCAAACGGCACGTCAGCAGTGATGGAAGTGCTGCGCCATTCGTGCCAAATTGCGCCTTGAGCGAAAGTCTGCTACATCTTGCGCCAAGGTGCCATTTTGGCCAAGAATTGCACCACACCTGCGCCAAGATGGGTAAAAAAAATTTATATATTTTTTATTGGTTGATTTTAATATTCAAAGAAGTAGAAAGAAAGAAAAACGGTAGAAATATGTATTTCACAGCGTCTCTACTCACCGTATACAGTGTTTTCTTTTAAGGTCGGAGCACAGTCGGAGGCTCGAACATGTACAATATGAACACACAGTAAAAGCGCAGGTCACGGGACATTTGCTGCATTTGATTGGTTTAATCAATGAAAGAACACATACAGTAAGATGGTTGGATGCCTCGATGTCGCGATTTGACCTTGTTTGGTTAATCCCATTGGCTCGTAGCGTCGGCTGTGCTTTAAATTGAGGTGAAACAAAGTTTTAAGATTGCTCGACCACCGCATTGGCCGGTTGATGCGCTAACAACTTGATCACCGACATCCTCTAAAATTTCAGACTATGTCGGCGATGTCAGGAGCCAAAAGTCGCGACAAAACATTGCAAAATACACAGTAGGATAGCAGCTACTGCAATAAGACAGAACCAGGCTCCTGTACTCCTGGTGGGATCAGTTGATTATTATGTCTGCCTCCATGGCGCCTCTCACCAGCACACACGCGTCAACCTTCACCGCCTTGCAGTGGAGTGTTTGGAGTAGCTGCTGCTGGCATGGGTGAGCGTCTGGTTTTGCACGATATACGTGTAAATTATGCTCAGTACTATTGCAAGTCCACATCCTTTGATCTCAATTATATGATCTTGTTTTCAAATGCTGCGTCGAGAAAGAAAAAAAAATGTGGTGCTTTATTTGAATAAATGTAAGGGCGAGAATAGGTTTTCATAACATTTGTGGGTGGGTGTTTTTTTTTTTTTCTTTTCCAGTTTATAATATTTAAGTCTTGAGTCTGGTAACGATCAAATTTGGGAGGTGCATTTTCACTGATAGACATGTTAGCGATTATGTTGGTTTTGGTGGCATTTTACAGAGATAATACATACAGGCTAAATAAACTACCGAGTGTAGAAGTGGGAGGGGAGGGAGGCTTTAACCTAACTGAAGTGTAATTCATTTCTCATTAATTTGATTAGTACCCATGGTAAATAGGACCTACTCTCAACAGAGCTTTATTTTTAAAACAAAAGCTCTATGTACTATCGGGAAAAAATGAAATGCGAACAGAGGAGCGCGTGGCTCGCTGTACAGGCTGCGCCACCTGGAAGTGAGCCTAGGAGCGAGGGTGCGTGGCCTACTCTGACGTGTTTACGCCCCTCCCTCTGCGCTTCCCAAGCTTCAGCAGTGCTCCTCTTAGTGCGCTGAAAGTTGTCACCGCTGTGTTTGCTGGCTCAGCGCGTGCGGTGCAAAGAAGCTTGCCGCACTCGCCGAGCAGGCAAAGATAGCGGTGACAGCTTTCAGCGCACTAAGAGGCGCACTGCCGAAGCTGGGGGGGCGTCAATCGAGGTGCGTGAACACATTGAAGTAGGCCACGCACCCTCGCCCCTAGGTTCACTTGCAGGCGGCGCAGCCTGTACCATGAGCCACGCGCTCCTCTGTTCGCATTGCATTTTTCCCCGATAGTACCTTTTGTGCCCTATTGGTTTTTATTACAAAAGGTAATAAGTAATATACTCCAGTATCAAAGAAAAACCCTCAGTCATTATCAAATATAAACTCATTTAGTAATGCAATAAATTTTTTTTTTTTTTTAAGTTTTTGTGTGATATGTTAACAGATGTTGGCATCTCCTCCAAAAGCATCAGTGACTGCTCCAAACGAATATTTTGCCTGCTACAAAACCTGCTCCAAAGGGTCAAATGCTGCTTCCATCACTGCGCCAGTTTTGAGCCCTAAAAGTTACTGCTGTAGGTACTTTCACGGTGATGCCGTGCGTGTGTGACATTTCAATACTCAATCAGCTTTCATGGGCCACAACAGCTTCAAAGCCGAGCGAGCAAACTGCAAAAAAAAAAGGCGATCGGAAAGCCAAGTTCAACGCCTGCTCGGCCATCCTTGCGATTGATCTCTGTTTGCTCCGTCCGTTTCCGACAGGCTGAAAAAAAAGGAAAACTCACCCCAGGAGCCACGCCGCCCCGGAATGGACCCGTTTGGTCACTCGAGGAGCCTTCGAAGCCACGACGACGACCGACTCGGTCGTGTTCAGTACGTTAACATAAAGCTGGGTCAGTTGGGTCACGTTCTGTAGGCCGCGACGGGACCGTTGTCACGCCGTTTGAGTTTAATTTTGACGAGAAGTATGACGAAAAAATTAGGTCAAAAGCAACCCTAAACTCTTTTTCAAATGAGCGAATTAAAGGGGAATTGCGAACGACGCACCTCAGTCTATGTGGTACCAACAAAGTTCAGAAGCGGTCGCGTGATCCTTGTATGAGGAGCCGTCGGGTGGTGTCACTCCATCTTCTTGGGGCTAAAGGTCTCCCCATCGTCCTTCAGTATCGAGACCCCCAATTCCTTCCTGGAGGTCCATTTAAGTCATGGGTGCCCATAGTCCCACCCTTGTCCGCCGAGACTGCTGTCCTCTTCTGCAAGT
This sequence comes from Ixodes scapularis, assembly GCF_016920785.2. NCBI lineage: Eukaryota > Metazoa > Arthropoda > Arachnida > Ixodida > Ixodidae > Ixodes > Ixodes scapularis. Next base: position 27,058,250 of record NW_024609883.1, on the reverse strand, counting down.
GCGCGAGCGTAACGAGCCATGCCCCATGTTTCTCTAGCCGTCGGTGCTCGCAGTCCTGCCCCGAACCGGGTTCACGCGGGCGCGCGAGCCTACTAAGGATGTTCAGATAGAGACCCTCGTGCAGGTGCGCGAGCAACCGGCCCTGGATGGCCACAACTATGCCAAGAGCCCCCTGATGGAGGCACACTCCCCCGCGGCCAGCTCGTCCTCCACGGACACGGCCTCGGAGGCCGGCAGCGCCTTCAACTCGCCTGTGCGGGCCTCTCCCCCCGGCGGGGCGTCCCAGCCGGTGGGGGCCGCCGGCGGGGACCTGGACCGCCTGGTGGTGGTGCGGCTGGGGGAGGAGCACCCCTTTGCGCCCCACGACCTGCTCGCCCTCCTCAAGACCGTCGAGGCCGAGATCGGGGCCTGCGAGGCTGCCCTCCGGGACGAGCTCGACAGGCGGCGCAAGTACGTGGTGAGTCCCAGAAGCCTCCTCGCTCTGCACCTCGCGACTCGTCCTTCGAGGCGCACCTTCTTAGGTGCGGTCGTTCGGGGCGTGGCCGTAGTAAGCTCCTCCCCCTTCTGTATCTTGCCAAACGCTCCCTGTTCTTGATGATGCCCGGTTTGAGCGTGGGCCCGAGATTATGCTTGAGTTTTCCCGGGCGGAGTGCGGTGCGTCTGCGCCAGAGTTATTACGATGTACGTTGTTGGAGGTTCAGCTGGTGCTGGTGTGCGGTTTCAAATTGAAGCAGACGGCAACCAGTCCAAAATTGAATTCCAGTAATCCATATCTGTGGCAAAAGGTGAGCGCATTTTCTGTCTTCGCTCGATTATTAAAGCAAATGCTATTACCGAGCATTCTTTTGTAATAGCTTGGAACATTTCTCAGTTGTATTGATAAAAACATTGACCAGAGATTTTTTTTCTGTCAAATAATGGCTTTAAACACGTAGCAAAAATAGCTTTATACATGCATTTATATACACTGTCGACACTGCTAGCGCAAACGCGGCATTGGCAATTTGCAGTGGGGTTATATACCAAAGCAATGAAGGGTATGAAGGGTATCTTGTAAATCGAGAGACGTCGGAAACTATGTACTAACACCGGATAAGCACCTACCTGTGCATCTAGTCAATCAAAATAAAGTGAGAGCCAAGTAATGAGTGCAATTTGCAATAAATGACATTTGTATTATAACACTTTGCTCATGTATTGGTGCAAAGGTAAGTTTGATCTAGCATTCAAAATATCATATCAGCATGCTCGAAAACTTTGAAAATGGGGGAAAGCCAGAAAACTCTTATCGCTCGATAAATTCAGAGCAATAAAAAACAAAAAAACCTGTTATCGTCTGCATACTTTTACTGTATTACGCGTTTTAACCGCTTGTGCAGGGCAGTAATTTTAGTGGCATATATGAGATGTGGCTATTAAATAAAGGGACTGGTGGCAAAAGTGTCATTTATTATTAAGCCCTTAATACTCATCCCCTTCAACATACTCCCCTCCCCTATCTATGCACCGTCGCACACAAAGTTTCCATGGTTGGAAACAGTGCTGCAGGTCATCATGTGTCAAGCTTCTCAGCAACACTGCCGTTTCTTCCTTTACATCGTCCACAGTCTGAAAATGGGTTCCTTTTAGTGCGGATTTTACCTTGGGAAACAAGTGAAAGTCACACGGATCTAAATCGGACGAGTAAGGTGGGTAGTCCAGCATCGCGATATTCTTATTCACTAGAAACTGCTTTACGGACAAAGCATTGTGAGCTGGAGCATTGTCGTGGTGCAGAATCCACGCATTGTTCTACTGCAACATGGGCCTCTTCTTCATCACTCGCTCCGTCAGCTTGGATAGAACTTCAAGGTAATGCTGCCGATTAACTGTCTGACCCTGTGGTACCCATTCAAACTTATCAAAGAAAAGAATCAGCATTGCCTTCACTTTCGACTTGCTCATTCTTGTCTTTTTCATTTTTGGCGACGTAAAAGATTTCCAGTGCATCGATTGCCTTTTGGTTTCTGAATCGTACTGACAAATCCACGTCTCGTCACACGTGATGATACTTTCCAGTAAGTCAGGTTCCGCTGCGTGTCATTTTATGAAGTCAGTGCAAATCTGAATCTGCGCGTCCTTTTGCACCTGACCGAGGTTTTTTGGCACCATTTTGGTGCAGACTTTGTGCATGTTAAATTTCTCATGTAAAATTTGTCATACACTTTCTTTATCAATGTGCACCATTGTTTGCTGTCATCTGAATGCTTAACCGACGATTGTTGTAAACAATTTCACTAATTTTCACAATGTTCTGTTTGGTTGTTGTCGCAACACGGCGACCCGGTCGTTTGTCGTCAGCAACGTTTTCTCGTCCCGTGGGAAATAGTTTGTACCACTCAAGTACGTGACATCACATTACCACTATATACCTCCTGCAACAATTTCAAACACTCGCTCGCAGATTTCTTCAATTTCATGAGAATTTTGATGTTGATCCACTGCCCGATTTTAACATCGGCCATATGGTCTTTTTTCATGGTTTGTCTCATCTGGTTATCTCGTCCCAGCTTGTCTTGTCTGCTAACGGCTTGTCTGTTCTGAATCTGACTTGTGTCGTCGGCTTCCGAAAGCTTCCAGGTTACTCACCTTGCATGCGCTTCCCACTGCTTATCGACTGACATAGCTGGCCTCGAGTTTTGTGAATGTTCGATAAACAGGTGCGGAACTTCGCTCCTCGGTTGTTTCGCACATTTATCCATTTCTTATACGTTTTGAATGCGTAGTCAACAAACAGGCCCGGTCCGCTCTGCTTGGCGGCGGACCACGTGAGAGCTAGCTCGTCGGCGAGTGTGTGTAGGATTTTCCACATCGGTGATGGCAATCTTACAAAGACGATTAGCGCTGTGGCGACGCACTTTTGGCACCGCTTTATTGGCTCCGTCGAATCTTGGCATCGGCTGCAATGGGGCTTAAAGGGGTACGGAGACAAAAATTTAAATATTCAGATTTCGTTCGGAAATGAGTCAAGCATGACGGATAATAACCGTAAATGATAATCGCACGTTTGTATTTTGAACGATTGGCTACATTTTTCGTTCCAAACGGTACACTCGAGCAAGCGCTCGGAGAGAAGCGAACGGAGAGCATCATGCTTGACTCATTTCCGAACAAACTTTGAATATTTCAATTTTTGTTTCCGTACCCCTTTAAAGTGAAACGGAAAATAGCCTGCTTGCCACTGTCGGCGGCGAGCAATACTTCATCCGGCACACTTAATCTGCAGGTGACTGTTGACACAAGCTGGTTCCCGACAAGGTGTAGCTTCCCGCGTGAACTTACGACATCACGGGGTGAATCCTAACTTACCGAGGGATGGCGCAGCGGGTGTAAGACGCCGGAACTTCGGATGAAAATCGATCGATAAAGTGAAGGGCACGATAGAACTCCTCCCCTAGCGATTCACTTAGGTCATTTGCCGCGAGGGGCTTCTAAAAATCCGAGAGTACTAAGAATGCGAGGCGCTACACACATCCACCATAGAAGCGGAAGCCAGGGAAAACTTCTCGTTAAGGGGGGACGTACCAGTCTGCAGCACCCACTGTAATATCCCGAGTCATCGCCCACCCCCTGCCATTCATAAAAAAAAAAAGTGGGGTGGGTCATGTCTCAATGGGTGAGCATAAAAAGTAAAAACAAATCGGAAAGAAGCGCCCATTTTTTTTGTGCGTATCTAGCGCGACTGCAGAAGAGATACATTTAACTCAAAACTCGAATTAGTTTTATTGTTTTATGCAAAAAAAATGCTCACGAAAGAATGTTTTACTACCGCGAAGTCTGTTGCTTGCATAAGCGCCATCGACACCGCCGCCGATCGACATACAGCGTGAACATTTGTTTCGTGAAAGCACGTTACACCGCCATGTTCTCCTGGTTAGTGAAAAAAAAGTCCACAAGAAAATAGGAAAACCAACCTGGAGCCATGAGCGAGTGGACCAAAGAAGCAACGAAGAGCGATGCTGGGAGAGCGAAAAAGCAGGCGATCGCGTTGGTAAATACTTTGGCATTGAGCCAAGTCGGGCGCTTTGTCAATTGCAAGCTCTTGCACAACTTTCTTGTTTGGTGTATACATGCGTGCGTTTGTGCATGGCGTGCTATCAATGCGGGTTAAGGCGGCGTTGCTGCATGGCATGGATGGCACCACAAACACGGAGCTCGAAATGGGACGCTCTACAAACGTCTGTGTGCGTTGTTCCCGCAAAGCTTTATTTACCCGTTGATTTTTTCTTAAACATTGCAAACCGCTGTCGCAACATGCCGGGAGAAGAATCAGGTTCACAGCAAGCTTACTTCGACAGAGAAACTTTGACGTTACGCGGTTACATTCCAAGATATGGAGCGTTCACTTACCTCGTGATCCCTGAATGGTTTACTGCTTGTGTTATCTTTCCAACTTTATTTTTTTCTTTTGTCGGTACGATTTTTTTGTAAGCAAAACAAACTTTCATTCTGTAGTCTCCATCGTTCTTTTTTCGCACGGATACACTGATTTTGAGATTGCTCGCGAAGGAAATGCGTAAAAAAAAAAGAAGTGTCTTCCTTTCCTTCAATTTACTTTGTCACGGATGTCCTCCCACTGTAAGATCCGTGGCCGCGCCATTCGGGTAGGATGAATGTTCGCGGATCACGGAGTCAGCGTTGGGGTATTTGAAGGGGTGGGTGATGACTTGGTGTTTTTTTTTTTTGAAATCAATATGGCCCAAAAAGTGAGGTGGGCGATGACTCAAGGATGGGCGATGACTCGGGATATTATGGTAGTGTGCTGATTAACACGGAGCGTGCAGCTGCAACGACGTGACACAATGGATGGAGGATCGTGATGTCTCGAATTCCGAAATTTAGATGAGCGTGCTAGTGCTCAGACCATCGGCGGCCATGTGCTGTGTTGGATGAGTTTGATTCCCGGTGGACCAAGTTATGATTTACCGCTATCTAAAGTCTAGACTAGCAGGCGGGGTGAGGCGCCAGACTAGAAGCACCGGACATGGTGGCAGGGAAACACTAGGCTTGCGAGTGTGTTTGGCCAAGCAGCCAAGACAGTCCAGTAGTAATGGGAAGGGTCACTGATCTGTTAGAGCGGGCCGTGACCTCCACCTAAACTGCGTCCAACAACTTAATAACGTGCGGAAAAAGAAATTCGGCGGAAAAATGAGAAAAAAGTATACGTGTCACATGAGGCCTTTTAAAAAAATGTTGTTTTTTCATTTGAGCGTTTTTTTAGGAATAAGGATGAAGCAAAGGAAATGTTCATGGCCGCTGCACAAAGTCTGTGCCATCACGAGTACTAACCTTGGAAATGGCACGCTCACTGGATCGTTCAAGAGCCCTGCCGTTTACTTGTCATAGCAGTATATTTTCTGCGCAACTCAAGTGGACATTGAATACTTTGCACAAACTTGCAGAAGTTGAAAACTTTCAATGTGCTCGAAAACTTAAAATTGGCTACCAAGCATTGAAATATTGAAATGGAGCTTTAGCTAACCAGTTAGAAGTATAGTTCATTCAAGTTACCCTAATTACTAATTAGTTACAATTTCAGTAACTACTAAATGTTTCTCATGTTTCATTAAAATTTCATCGATTGCAATTACAGTGTGGAAGCGCTCTGCCATTTGCGCCAAATTGTGCCATGAACGAAAGTCTGCTACATCTTGCGCCAAAATTCCATTTTTGCTAGCGCCAAACCTGCGCGAAGATGTTTTGACATATGTTGATGTTTGAAACATAAAAACAGTTGATTATTGGTTGACTCTATTATTGAGAGAAGTACAAGAAAAGTAAAATAGTACCAATATATATTTCACAGTGTCTCTACTCTACTCACCGTATAGTTTGTTTAATCTTAAGTCAGAGCACAGTCGGAGACTTTAACACATATAACTACGACCAAGCATGCAAAAGCGTGTCATGAGACATTCCCTGTACTTGATTGTTTTAGTCGATGAAAGACCACGCACAGAAAGATGAAGGAATGCCACAATGTCGCACTTTGACGCTGTTTGGTTGATCCCGTTGGCTCACGGCGTCGGCTGCGCTTTGAATTAAGGTGAAGAAAGGTTTAGAGATTGCTCATCAACTGCGCTGGCAATGTCGGACAATGTCGGCAATGTCAGGAGCGAAAAGTCGTGAGAAAACATTGCAAAATAGCAGGATGGCGGTTATTCTGACGAGACAGAACCAGGACCTTGTACTCCTGATGAGATCACTCGATTGTCATGTCTGCCACGTGCTTCCGCGCTGCCGCTCACCAGAGCGCACGTTGAACTTTACCACTTTGCACCCGAGTGCTAGGAGCAGTGGCTGACATGGGTGAGTGCCTGGGTTATTGCGATAGGCTTGGAAATTATGATCAAAACTGTTCCATGTCTACCTTTATTTGTCTTGACTTTAAATTGATCTCTAATCTAAAAAAAAAAAAAAAAAACAACGAGAAGAAAAAAATAGTGGGTATATTTTTTTGAATAAACATGGTAGTCAAGGTAGTTTCTGTGCAGCTATCGGTCGAAAAGGGAGCAAACTTTGTCTTAATTTTAAAGTGCAAGTGTAGGTTTTCTTAATACTTGTGGGTGGTTGTTTTTGCTGTTTATAATGTCAGAGTATCGAGTTGGGTGGGTTTTTAAAACGGGGGGGCATTTTTATTGATAGACATACGCTCGTATGATGGTTTTTAGTCATTTTACAGAAACTATATTTACAGGCTAAATAAACTACCGGGTGTAAAAATGGGAGGGTAGAGGCTTCTTTCCATCTGAAGTGTTGCGTGCGCAATCATTAATTTTTCAGCAATTTGTTGAGCACCCATTGCGTAGCAATGCCACAGTGCCCCGAAGACCGCGCTAGACAGACAAGCTGGTAGGTTGACAAGTTCATTCCCTCAGTCGAGCCAGCACATATAACGTGGAAGGGGAGTGAGGGGGGAAGAGGGAGAACGACTGTTGTCTGACTCGCCAAAAAATGGAAACATTGCACCGGCTTGCATGACCTTGTTGATCGCCGTAGCGGTTGTTCCGAGATATCGTTGGGTTATGTTGCCGACGGATGTGGTGGCGCATTGTTCTTACCTTTTGAAAACGACCGAGTGGGCTTCTCCCCGTAGCAGGCCGAGGCTGGAAACCGTAGCCGTAGGGGTTCCCAGCCTGCTGCGGTCATTATCATGGATGGACTTATTTAGCGACGCAATGACTTTTTAAATATTGAGTGATGTGCCAACTGATGTTGGCATCGACTCCAAAAGCGTCAGTGGCTGCTGCAAACCAGTATCTTGCCTGCTACAGGAACTGCTGCAAAAGGTCAAACCACTTCCATCACCGCAATTGTAACTTGGCTACGTTTTCCGTGCAACTTTTCTTTCTTTGAAACTCCTTCGTGTGTGCGGAAAATGCCCGTGCAACCTCGATTCTGTCGCCATACGAAATTCGAATAACCTTTCCTTTCTTTAACTGGGTCGCGTTTCCATGGCAAAGGCCTGCTGCTATCCTACACGCACGAGGACCTTGCCCCGCTTTAGTAGCTTCTACTGAGCTCTCTCTTACGGCATTCAAAATAAAATGAGATAACTAAAGTGCTAGGGCCCATTGAATCTTATTCTATTTTTCTATATTTGTCTCGAAAATGGCACGTTAGTTTCGTGCCTAAATGGATTTCGTTCTGGGACCCTCAGATCCACCCCATTTGTGAAAGCCACCATGTTTGCTGGGTCGGTTACATACGTTACCCACCATCCATGGCGGTGCGGTGTTCCCTTGCACGCACTCTCAGACTCGAGTCTCTCGGCGTCTTGCACTTTAGCTTCCTCGTCGTTTCAAGTATGTTTCTTTGAGACTATGGCATCTATGGCGTTACTCGCTTTGGAGTCTTCTAGTTCCGACGTATCCGACATTGATCGCAGCAGCGACGAGAGCGATTGTTATCGAGGTGTTGGAAGCTGGTCATTTTGACTTCGACCCGCTGACGACCAGCTCCGGTGACGACGAGGATATTGTCACGGACAAACTCTCCGTTGTCCGCAATGATCTCGTACGTACGAGTACTCGGTCGTGAAACGGTCCGCACGCGTTGCGTCTAACGGGGCACAGCCATCATGTGCAACGTTAAGTTACCATGCCTTCCGTCGCGTGGGATTCTTCGGAACAACAAAACTGGTGGCCAATTCTCCTGTACATTCTGACATCCCACTGCACAACAGACTTTGCATAACATTTCGAAGTGCTTTCGCATTGGGAGCTATGCAAGCATTCTTCTGATGCCCAGCGCTTGTGATCTAGGCAAGGGTAAGCCTAGGTTGGGAGACTGTTCAACCACACGATCATGATCAGATGGTTTATGGACACCATGGTGCAACTAACTTGGGTAGTGCGACTTCAGAATTCTGCCAGCATTGCCTCATGAAACTGATTAACATTTGTAAATTGACTATTGCAATTACTAGAGCTCTAGCAATAGTGAAACCCGGTGTATATATACAAAGTAACTTATGAGCATTCCATTTCAACAGTAATCTACCCGTTTAATTCTTGTGTTCTGACCCCTTTACGGCGAAATTAACTTTTGCCGTAAGCGTAAGCAAAGTGGCTAATGAACTTTCTGAGTCCCAAAAATTAGTGATTGTTTTTCATAAACGCCGATAATTCTTTTTATTTCACTAAATTCCCGTATCAAAAGACTAGTGCTTGCGTTTTTCATAAACGCCGATAATTCTTTTTATTTCACTAAATTCCCGTATTAAAAGACTAGCGCTTGAACATAAGAAAGGGGCAAGGTGAGAAAAACAGTGTGCGAGGATGAAGAAATGGAAAAGGAACACGTAAGGCACAATCACTTTTCTGTGTCTTCGTTCTTCTGCGCTGTTTTCCTCACTATATCTACCGTCTAGCAGCTTGCCCAGTTTACTATACTTTGTCTCACCCTACGACGGACTAAATGCAAAAGCTACGAACCACCAAATCCAATCACGAGCCACTTAGAAATTGCCTGGTATTCCGCTTCAATGAACGTTACTGAGCGACTCATCAATTTTACATTGCAAAGAAAGCCACGACATACAGGCTGTTTGCAGTGTCAAAGCTATAGAAATGATGCAGCCCATTTTGATTAGGAGCATTATTCGTTCATCTTTAATCATGGTTGAGCATGTCATAGTTTACCGTGGATCGTGATTGGACCTGGTGGCCCGTAGCTTTGGCCTTTAGTCCATCGTAGGATGAGACAAAGTGTAGCTCTCATAAGAACTGGAGTGACGTTTTTCTGCAGGGACAATTTCTTTCACGCATCGCCCTGGGTGTAAAGATAAACGCATCCTACTGCTCTATGGTCCAAGTGCGGGCTGTGGATTTCATGACCGTGCATCTATTTTCCCAGAACATGTATTGCAATGCACCCCAGTGGCATCTTTTCTTGCCTTTGTGCTAATATTTTTGTTGGTACACATTAAGTACGACAGTTGCGAGGATGCGTTTAGTAAATTCATAATAGTAACTCTTTGGACTACCGAATACTTTGCAATGTGCTCGAGTGTATAGTTTGGATGTTTTGAAGTGAACACTAGTGTGCATGCCGTGCAGGTTCGGTGCGCACGCATACGCCGTCTGTTGACGAGCGCCGTGTGTGCCTTTGGCAACCTTGATATGTTTCGAAGCTCGAATGAACGAGTGTCGTTCCTGCCATTGTGAAGCGAACCCTGAGTCTTGATCATGTTGCTCATAGCTTGGACGTGATGCAGCATACTTTAAGGCTGCGGTGTGACCGTGTTACACTGTAAGCCACAGCTAGGTGCATTTTGTTTACCTTAAAGGGGTACTCTGGCGATTTTTTCTTGGTCGCTGATTTGCCTCAATACTGGCTCAACACACCGATAGACATGGCTCTACGAGTTCCCCAAGTATTGTGTGAAAAGAAAAAAAATTCACGAAGTTATTGAATTTTCGAACTTCGTTTTCATTGCGTTTCTCAAACCGGGAGCCCCTACTGGCAACATTGAAGTGTGACGACAGAAATGGTACAAAGTGGGCAGTAAGCCATGTTCCCAACTGATTACAAGACGTTTGATGGTGGGAAAAGAATGTTTGGTAACTGATTCACTGAGAAGCACGCAAAAAATACTCGACATACTCTGTTCAAAACTACATGCACAACCTGAAAGTTGGTACCATATGTGACGTCACACCACTCAAGAGCAGGCGAAAATTTGAATGCTGGTTTCGGCATCATCTTCATTTATCGTTTTCTCAATTGCTATTTTGAATTTCGAGAAAATAAATAGCATACCGTGACGACTGAAGTCCGGGTAGTCGGAAAATGCAATTTGTTTAGGTAGCTCAAAAAACGGCCGGAGTACCCCTTCAAAATACTGGCAAGCCTCACTGAGGATTAACATATTTATGCAAATCTAAGACCTTTTTTTTTTTCTTTTCTCAAAATATGAGGCACTATTAAAGAAGGCACCCAAAAAAATAAAGTTTGATTAAGAAGAATAATAGCAAAGACGCTGCGATGCTATCTCCGCTTCTTTTTCCTTTCTTTCGGGTCTGTGCGGGGGATGTTTCATACATCTGGTAACTTCTGCTCATGACAAACACATTATTTTTAGCAAGGTTTTGGGAACGTGGAAGGTGATTGTCCTCCTGAATTATGAATACCACAATGTAAAGAAGCCTTTGACCATTCTGTAGGACTTGCTTATATTGTGGCATAACCGTAGGTGAACAGCAACTACAGTATAACAAATATTAGGACAAAAGATAATTTAATTTGAGGCACGAATGGGACTGTACAAATGACATCCTTCTCCCATGAATCTTGGGCACGTCGACTCTCATATTGACAAAAGCTTATTTCGAACTGCACCTTTTAGAAATTTGTAACTCTTTTAGCTTTATTAGAGTGCATCCCAAGTAACTACAGCTGAAACTTTGGAACTTTTCAAAAATAACTTTTGCAGTTGCTTTAGAAACCAGCTTCTTACATCAGACTGGTTGGTTTGAATGTCGTATAATTTGGTACTGAGAAAAAGACTGTCTAGTTATCGTAATAGTACCATTGCATTTCTGTCCTTTTTGAAGTTTAAAAATAATTCATGTTTGATATGTGTATGTTTGAAATCACTTTGCTGTCTAAATTATAATACTGTTGACAAACATTTATTTCAAATATTTCATCCTGCATCAACACTGCTTCAAAATGAACTGTTGGGCCAGTTGGGGGAATGTAGCAAAGGCTCAAATAGCGCTACGGACCAAAACGAGTAGAAGTGGACATCAGTCGCTAAACTTTGTTTCATCAAAGCTCAGCCATAGGCATGAGGATGTATAAAAACAGACGCAAGTAAAATTGCAAGGTCGCGGTGCACACAGTATTTGATTTGCTCAACCGGTGACTGCAGACGCGCAGAAAAACGACAAATGTGGCACTTTTGGCGCCTCCAATTGGCCCCGTCGACCCGTAGAATTGGTTGCGCTCACACTTGAGGCCTACTCACACATGCACCGCAGCACTAAGTGGTGCATGTGTGAATGCTTTGCACTCTATCGGCACTCTGATGCACGGAACTCTTCTTATTTGCATACACAACGCAGCACTGACAATAATGCCACTGATACAGCAGTGACTTTCTGTTACCTCAGCGCTGAAGGGAATGTGTGAATCAGCCTTTGTGGTAAGACGTTCACCTCTTGTACTCGTCCTTGTCCGTAGCGCCGTTTGCGTCCTTTCTAAGCAACTTGTTCTCGCGCGTGAAGCTGTTTCGTTGCTTGGCGGCCAGTGTGGCGACACTGAAGTGCGTGTGTGTGCAGGTGGATGACTGCCGGCGCACGCACAACTACGACCAGTTCATCTGCACGTTCCTGTCGATGCTGGCCGAGCAGGGGCAGCTCGCAGACCTGGTGGAGCAGCAGCTGCAGCCCCGCCGCAGGCCCCCCAAGGACCGCAGCCGGCCCAGGCGCAGGCGCTGACGCTCTCTCTCCACCGGGACGGCGCTATGTACAGGAGTCTGCCCTAGACGGACGTCTCGTTGCTGTCCCTGCGCAGAGAGAGAGTCCCTCGAGTCGTGCCGGACTTCCCTGACTCTGGTTTTTCTGCTGCAGCGACCAACGAGCCAAAGGTTCCCCGGCATGGCTGGTCGAAGTTGCGAGGCTAAAACCTCGCCAAGTCCCCGGCGCGGCTCGCTAAGCGTCGCGCACCGGGCGGCGCACATTCTAACGAGGTTCGCTCTCTGGATGCGGTAATAAACCTAGGCAAAAGAACCTGCCCGGATTTTTACGACGGAATCGTTGATCCTCATTGATAAGCGGTCAGGCTGTTAGGAGTATGGGAGTCTATGCTGTAGACAATGGCTGGCTCTAGAAGACTCTCTTTGTGATCAGGATGCACTCGAATGTTCCTTCTCGTAGCCGATTACGGGCACGAGAGAGGCAGGAGGCCCGACTTCCTCGAACGAGTGCATCGCTCGACCGCTGTCACTTGCGAGATGGTACACCGGCGTTTTCTCTACCACGTGAGACGTCGTCTTACAAGTTTCTCGAGCCAGACTCGTCCAAGCCGAGGCAGTTACCAACGACGATTGCCTCTCCCACCGGTGCCGTCGATAGGGCACTCGTTGGCCACATGGGCCGGGGCCATGGTGTTGCGTGAGCTGTTTGCCGTTGCAGAGTGAGAAACTGAACACGACTGCCCAGTTTCAGTGGTTTAGCTTAGTCTTACCCTGGTATGTTCCTCATGCCAAAGCTGTTTCTTTCTTTGCCCCCATACTTCACCGCTTGCCTGCACTATGCTTATGGTAAAGGTACTTAGAGGAGAAGTTAGCTGGTGATGATTCATATGCACTTTGATACGATTTTCATGGGAACCCCAAAATAAAATGCATTATCCAAAACATGCTTCCAAAAATCACGAAATATGCACACAGATACGCTGTGAGGAACTTTCTTCGATCCCTGACGCAGTGCACAGCCTCCGAAATTGGCCCCTTGTATTTTTTTATTCATTTGAATATCAGCTTGAAGTTTTTTTTTCTTCTCATCCTACCCCACGCCATGGCTATAGAGTTACGACCGAGGGGCCACAGTAGGACAGCCTAACTCTAGCCGTGGTGACTGGCATTCGCAATTCCTTGGCCACCTTGTCGTAGTGGGTTATTTGTAGCTTATTGAATTATGATTTGAGCTGCAACGTAAAGGCAAAAATTGTTTTAAATACCCGTCAAAGTCATTTCCGCAGTCGTACAATTGCGACCGAAAATACGATTTTATTATCCGTATCAAAACACTGATGGACTAGGGAGAATCGGGGCCGACGCAGAAGTCGGCGGTGCACACTCCTCCGTCTGTTGACCGTGCCCGCCGCTAACAAAAGCCACTGCAGACTGTGCCGTCCAAACGGTTGTTGAGCCCCTGTGTGTCCAGACCAGTCCGGATGGCCACGAGAGCACTCAACGCTCGAGCCCTCGACAAAGACGATGTGTGTCGTGTTAGGCAAAGTGCGTCAGCGGAAGAGAGGAGGCGTTTGCAGCTCGGTAGAAAGAATTAGACCAGTTTCGTGCTCCTCCTTGAATTAGAGCTATCGGCTGCACTCTGGCGTCTCACTAGAACTGGGAGTGAAGACGAGTTTGCTAAAGCTTCAATCAATCGCCGTTTTAATGCAAGCAACTGGGGCATCTTGCTGAAACCCCCGAGGCATTTTCAACTGTGGTTCTCATTTGACTTGGCGGATAGAGTTCTGTACCAGTGCCTGGTTGCTGCAGGTTCCTGCACTTTACTTCAATTCATTGAGGTGCACTTAATGGTGCATTCTGCTCCGCGCTTGTACTGCACTTGTTAGGTAATGAGCCTCGGTGGCAGTTTCTCTAGCGAGGTTGGAAGGATCAAGCTCAATCACAATCAAACCCACTTATAATTAAATACTATAACCAATAATTCTCGCTTGCGCCTCCGGCAATATTTTCTACATAATTTTAGCTCACTTTTAACGAACAAACTCGCAGAGGCGCAGCATAAAAAAACAAAACAAATTGCCAAAGCTCCAACACTTCTCGCAAAGTGACTAGAAATCGGTGGGCCTCAACAGTGGCGCGTCATTGGAGGCGTACGAGAAGACTTGCTTTGTTCGGTTTACCTCCACACTTCCGGTGTGTGTATTGAGATAGACCAGAAGTACAGTCACGTAAGTTACAGCTCGAGAAGGTAGGGTGAGGGAAAGGAAGGCTGAAAAGGAGAGGGGGAAACCTCCTCTTCTCTCCAGCATTCCGTCTGCTTCCTCCTCCCTGGCCTTCGTTTCCCTCGCCCTAGCTTCTTGAGTTGCAACGGACAATAGTTCTGTGTTTAAGGGGGCACACCCCCTAGGGGGGTCAACTTTTCAACCCTTGTTTTAAAATTAATGAAATTTACAGGGTAGGCTGGTGGTCATGCTAGAGGGTGTATGACAAAATTTCAGGTCTGTCGGTTAAATGAGAAGGAAATAAGAGTAGCTTCTATCAGCAACACGCCTACGTTGTTTAGTTAATCTATCGTCAGAAAACTATTGCGATATTAAAGATTTTTATTTGCTAGATATGTAGCAGATTGCCTAGAGGGTGTGGCTATGGAGCATTTTTTCTAAAAAGTAATTAATTTCTATAAAGTTTCTCTTCTGCAAAATTGGTTAACGTTTTGGTCTTCTGTGCCTTCGACAAAATGTCAACATTATTTTAGAAAAGACATTCGTAAAGTGACAAAAAAGTTCCATAGCCGCACTCCTTATTAAATTTCAGTCAGGAAAAGGGAAGAATGAGCCTTCCCTGTTTTGCCGTTATCAAACGATAGATTGACTAAAATGGAATTTATACCAAAAAGCGGAACGGAGAAAAATGTGTTCGAAGTGCTCCAAACCCTACCTTTTCTATAGCTTTGGTGGACAGAAAATAATTTATAAAAAATTAACTACACAGTGAAAATTAATGAAACTTTTTGGGAATACTCTCTAGATGTTGGTGGATGTCAAGATGTCATTTTTCAAAATCAACTTTTTTTGCAGAAATTTTTTTTCTGGGCAGTGTCTCCCCTTAAGGAAATCAAACCTGCCACTGCACAGAAGTGTGAAGTCAAAGCATGAACATTTTTTAGTTGCCTAGTAGTATGTTTTTTAGCTGGATGGGCCAACACACAAATCTTGACATAATATTGACAGTGGTATGAATAAAATAGACTTGTGTGCTTGTGCTCTAAAAGTACTTTTTTCTGCTTCCCAATGGACTTTTGGCTGCTCTAAAAGATGCTACAAAATTACTCGGGTCAATCGCATCACTGGGTGAGCAGCCAACAATTATTAACTATTTTCAAACACCCAGCTCTCGGCGCTCGATGTAAAGATGAGCTCTTGATCGGAGGCCCTCAAGAAAGAAAAAAATCAGGCTCGGTGGATGGTGCAAGTTGACCAGTGTGGTCATGAAAAGGTCGACAGACTATTATAAATATAAACACTATATGCACTGAAGCTGCATGCCCTAAAAGTTCAAGCAATGCAGAAAAGTGTGTTTAGCAGCCTCCTGCACTCTAACCGTACTGATGAATTGCCCCAGCATCGGGCTTGCCTTCAAGGAGAAGATTCATGGCGACATCGCAACCACCATACATCACTGGAGCCAATGGGAAAGCCTCAGTTGAACAGCCCTGCCTGTCCCAGGGAAATTGCAGAGGAGTTGGTTCCTTTGCACAGCCATTTAACCTGTCATGACCTTCTGGAAAGATGTGCCAAAATGAAGACTCAGAATTCGAACGAGGCATTTAGTGCTCTGGACTAGAGGTGGTATATGAAGACAGAATTTGTGTCTCAAAGAACGGTCGAAACGGCTGCTCTACTCGCAGTGCTCGAGTTCTACTTGGGCCCTAAGGGCTTTGAAGGGGATCTTTTTGAGACGGGGATAGAGCTTGGGAGTCACCAGATGCAGCACTTTGACAAAAACGTGCAATCCAAGGTCTCAAAAGGGAAGCAGAAGGCACATAGCAACTATAGCAACATAGCAGATGGCACATGGCATAGTCTTCCAAGTGGCCCACAAAGGATGTTACAAGAAATTCTCAAGAGACAAAGCAGCTGAAGGACAGACCTACTCTGCTGGAGCCTTTTAGAGGGTGCAGATTGTGAGAAATTAATAAAGTAAAGGGTCAGTGTTTTAATTAATTTTTCTCAATTTCACTTTTTTGCCACAAACTTTGTACGAAGGAATCTTTCGCTCAACGGTAAAAGTATTGCTATGCTTTGTTCCAGATGTTTATTGACAAATCAATATAGAAATAAAATGCTCCTCATTTTAGAAGGTAGTTTTTCTTTCATCAATACTGTCACATAGAAGATAAGCATGCTTAGTCAGACATAGTAGTCTCTATTCATCACCGATATCATCGTCAGTAAATACATGTGTGGCACGGGCTGGCTGAATCCGTTCGAATCTGATGCTTGGCTTACACTAAAATGACTGTGACTTCTTCATCTAAGAAGTAATGGAGAATTGGGGGCTTTCCTCGATCTCGACCATCTAAACTTGAGTTCAACTCAGTCGTATGGAACATCATTGAATCAACTCAATCATGTATTTTAGAAAAAGTGCAGCGTCGTCTCGTACGTATTGTTTGCGATAGATGGGTTGGGAGGCACATTTATTTTGATTATGAATGCTTACTTCATCTGCTTGACCCTTGCACAAAAGATTAACGTGAGACATTACTTTTTTGTATAAGATGGTGAACGCTACAATTCATGCACCTTTGCTTTTAAGTGAGATTCCTTTCAGTGTTCCTCAAAAGCGTATCAGATTTTAATTTCTTTTCTACCCCCGAAAAGTTGGTGTCCAATTCCCAATGACACGCCTTCAGCTCCTTTATAATCGCGATAGGAGGGATTTAGAATTGTTTTCACCCCTCTTAAATTTTAGAAGAACATCATTGGCCGCTTGACAAACATCTGTGCTCTGTTGTTCTCCGTAGTTTTATTTATTTCCTTTTATCGTTTCCAAATCACGTCTTGCCTGTTTGTTTGTCTGTATCTGTTCTGCAGATGCAGACAGTTTTTCCAACAGTGCCCGAGCTGGAAACGAAATTTGAACGAGTTATGTGTCTTACCTTGAGCACTCTTCATTAATAAAAGCGAGGAACTTTATTGTTCGAAATATATGCACACTAATAAGGCCTCGAGCTGTTTGTGGGCACAGTAAGCAGAATAAATAAACAAATAAATCCCCAGTACTTGAACATGAACCTGAAACTTCGAAGCCGCGTCCTCAGATCCACCATGCAAGCCGGCCCAATGGGTACCCCCGATGCTTCCAACTCCAGTCACCCTCCCGACACTCCAGTACCTGTCGTGTACCCCTGAGCACTTTGCCAACGAGACCCAAAATGGTACCCTGGAGCGGGCGACGACGACGTTGATGACACGTTAGACTCTTATGAGTGAATGGGATCCGGCCACTGAGTTACACAACGCTGTCTTCTCTTTCGGACGTCACCAACTTGTCGTTCAAGAACCACGAAGCCGCCCTCAACACCTGGGAAGAGTTCACCACGAAAATCAACGAAGTACTTGGACGACCTGCAGTTCGAAAACTCGCAGCCGAAAGGAAATTCAACATGCAGGTTCAACAATCAGAAAACGACCTTCGCGGAATATATTGAAGAGATTCTCCAGCTCTGTTGACCATTCGACCCCGAGATGCCTGACAAGAAAAAGGTGAACCACATTTTGAAGGGAACTTCTGAGTATTGTAATAAACAAAAAATGCAGCTTTGCTGCACCTACTTTGCGCGAAAAACTTACAAAAATAGGGCAACAGCCACCTTTTTAGGTATGTTCTATATGCAATAGAACTATGTGCAGTTAGCATAGTAACATTTCATAATATTTTCTGCTAATATATGATATAACAAATGCTGGATACAGTGAACATTGTGATTCGTGTTCACTTCATTAGACGTGTGTTCGACTGTACCACGAAAGTCTGGGCGGGGGTACAAATCCAGAGAATGAAGCCTTCATCCAGTCAAGCTCTCCCATCATCCGCGTTGTCGTGCGTAAACCCCGACAAGAAAAGGGCTCAACTGCACAAGGCCATTCTGCATAGGTGATCTTTATTTTCTTTAGTACCATCAATTCAAGCAGGTTCATCCTCCCATATTTACACAAATGCAATGTGGCAATCCAGCTGCTGCCTCCACATAAATCATACGTTGCGTCTAACTTTCTGGGCAGTTTGCTGCACATTCTCGGAGAAAGCAAGTTTGCCCGCTTTCCACTCGGCTAGGATAACTATGCTTCTCGAGTATCGAAATTCCGAACTTTCGTTTCGATGTCTCTGGAAGCTGAAGATGGAGCTTTCCGAGTGGCCAACACCGACCAGTCAGAAGGCCCAATTTTCAGCTTCTAAGAGGTAGCTTCTAGCACCCCGTTTCACTTCGAATCATAGCGGGGTGAGGTTAGGGGCATGCACTCCTAGCTCTGGCAAGTTTCGGCTCGCGTAGCTGGGCCGCATCCAAAGCAGCTCTCGCTCGAGCTTCGCCGCTACCGCCGCCCCAAGGCCTCATTCACACAGCCGGCGCCTCTCCCATCCCAGCACCGTCACGACGGCAGGGTGTCCAAACAGGCCGCGCAAGCAAAGGGACGGCAGCCGCAATGACAGGATTAGATTGGATGGGATTGCTTATTTATTCAACATAAATTACAAAATAAAGAGATAATTGTGCCTTAACATTAGTGCGCATATTTCTTTTTTTTGTAAACTAAAGATTTCCGTCAGCTATTACCGATTCCCGCCGAAAAGGAACAAGAAAAACAACACAAGCGTTGGCTGACTGTTGGCAACCGAACGATGAAAAATCTTCCAAACTTAGCGAAACTTTTCTATTTTGTGATCGGTCGGTTTTCGATGGTGGTGGAACTCCATCATCTGCCGGGACGTCGGTGCCGTAGAGCAGCTCCCTACGTCGCCTGGCACCCGGCGCGGCACAACTTTCCGGCAAAAACCAGGCCGAAAATCCTCTCCCCTGCCAGGAACGCCCCTCGCGACGGTGCCGGGATGGGAGAAACGCCGGCTGTGTGAATGAGGCCTAACGTGGAACGAAAGTGCCGGAGTCTACGAGCTTGGGCTCGCCAAAAATTTCCCAGCAAGTGCGCCAGTCAGTGTCGGTACGGTGCCCGAATCGTGTCTTCGACTGGTGTGTTTAGCGTCCTAAACTGCCCACGCGTCGAAAGCGGTCCCAAATTGGTAAAAAAATTTGTTGCAATCCTAGCGGACAGTCCAAAAGTTCCGCCGGAAGACGTCAACGAACGCGAGTGTCGCCGTCGTCGTAGTTTCCCAACTAGCGGCCGAACCGAAGAGCAACCCGCAGCAGAACGGGCGTCTGCCACATCCCGTTATGGCCAGAATCGTGGCAGGCAACTACACCACGGTTCTACGATGTCGCCGAGTGGAAACCAGGGGACCACAAACGAGGACGCAGTAACCGCACCAGTCGGAGACGCGCCCCGGACACCGTACCTCGAGGGGCGTCCCCCGGGGGCTCACTCGGAGTCCGACGCGGCCAGCATGTTGGGCTTGTGGCAGACGGCTTCCTTGCCCGGCGTGGGCTGGTCCAGGTTGTTGCGCAGGTCCCCCTCTCGGGGCCAGGCCCCGCTCGGGGACGTCGTGGGAGGAGGGGCGCAGGGCAGGGAGCCCAGCTGCGGGGGCAGGCCGCAGTCCCACAGGCTGGGGCCCAGGTGGGGACGCTCGCGCCGCGGCGGGGACCCCGGGGGAGCCTGCTGCACGTCTGCAAAGGATGGCGCGGGCGACCTGCAGTTAGGGCGGGAACGGCCACCGTCTCTGCGAGCCCCTTCTCGCCCCCGGGACCTTTGGAGGGCCGACGGCGGGAATGACGGGTTTTTAGAGAAAGCGAGTTGAATGGTGCCAAGAGTTTGTGGTCTCGCTTTCGCTGGCTCGTGCTCGTATTGTAAATGTTACGACATCCTAAGGCACCTAACCGGCACCTGTTTTACATGTGTTAGCATTTATTGCCCCAGTGCATGCAGCCGTCTTTGGTCTGGAGGGTCATGGTTTGGACAACTGGTTTAGTGAGGCCAATGCACGGTTCCTGCCAGGCATTTGCTCTGCTGCGAAGAAGCCCACAGCTCCGCCGCTCTTCCTTCTTCACCAGAGCGGAAGGGCTGAAGATTTTCACAAAACCCTCTTCAATAGCCTCTTTACTGTGCCCACAAAAGGAGAAGCGCATAGGCCTAAATGCTATGCATTTAGAAAGCCCTTAAAAAACCCGAAAAAACGGCTTTTATTTTTTTAGGTTTTATTGAGTGTTTTAAGTTACAGCCGGGCTAGAGAGTGGCTTTCCTTACAGCCTTTGCTGTCCCTTAGGAGCAACGAAACCTTTCCTAGCCACACAGTATGTGACGATACAAAACCTGCCAGTACTGCCCGAACCACTTTGGACATCTGTTCCGACCACAGCGATTGAGAATGAGTGCCAATGTTCTCATCTTAGATGACTGTAGCACACCGACTGAAATGGTTTTGGCTTACAGTACAGAAATATTTGTTTATGGAAACTCAATTTTTTTGAGAAGATGAAGAGCAAGGTGTGTTCCGCATAAGTCCCTGCAGGCAGACAGCCTCTTGGCGGGGAGGTCCGACTACTCTGGGGATTCCTCCAATTTGACCCTTTAGCGAAGAGGCCTGCTTGACGAGGTTGGGGTTCATTCTTTGAAGGAGTTAAAGTGCCGTAGGAGGGGGCGAGGTTGCGGTGATGCCACAGAGCTGCGATGCCCCCACGAAGGCTGCAAGAAAGCCTTTCGCTCTAACTCGTCCGTGCCTGAGCAAGCGGGTAGCCCCACCTTCTTCGCGGACAGGGGCCAATCCGGGCACGTCCCCCCTCCAGGCGGGCTTGGCCTCCTCCTCGTCCGAGCTGTGGCTAGACGCCAGGTCCAGCGACGCGTGGTCCAGCGACATCTCGGAGTCTGAGTCCGACGTGGTTCGGCGCTTCCGCGTTGCCTCCCCGGTGTCCGGGTCTGCAAATACAAAAAACCAAACGCAGGGTTCACAAAAACAAGTCGGGAAGAAAAGGTCCGCCCAGAACCACTACATAAGCTGCACCTCGGAGTAACGACACTGATGCCATCTTGGTGCTTCGAACCATTTTTGATTATTCGGATCTTTATTTGAAGTCGCAGGAAACGGTTTTCCCTGCTCCAGAAGCATTAAAACAGCCCGTGATAAAGCGAGACCATTTTTCCCGAGCTCCCAGGCACCGTACCTAAAGTTGAGAAGTCTGACTTTTAAATAGTAGTGGTCACCAATCGCGCCCACTATGAACGGCCACACCTTGACCGTTCCTAGTGCTCCTGTAGGGAGCAGAGTAACGCCAACTGTAGCGCCCCCCCTCCACGGCTAGCGGCGAATGCCAAAAGAGCTCAGACTCTTGCACGGTGGACGTACTGGGTATGGAAGAAAGCTGTGGTTTCATTATATCTAGGCTATTTATCATGTTAAAACTGTTTTTAATATCGTAGGCAAACAGTCTAAAAGCATTTTCATCACTTGTCATGGTCTGAGCAAGCGAAGAAGCCTCGTTTTGAGCCTAAATCACCTTACGGTAGCAGACGACAGAGCGGGCTCTGTGGTGAGCAGGCGGCAGTTTTGCGGTTCTGTCGCCAACTTTTTGTCTAGTTTCTCAGTTAGCCGGTGCATTATGACTGCTTTTCTGGCGTCTGTAACGTGCATCATGCAGTAGTGATACACGAAAGCGTGTTGGTACGATGCTCATCTACATCAAAATGGGAAAGGATGGGGATTGAGCCCATGATCCCTGGTTTCTGCAGCGTGACCTTTTGTTCCGTGTGCCCCGAGCTGACACGCGCCAATGATGTCGCGTGCGCAGAATAAAACCGGCGTATAGGTAGTCAATGCGTGAAGAGCAATGCAGTATCGTACAAGCACGTAGGAAACGTGATACATCAATATGACGAGAGAATTTCACGGCGAGCTAGCAGCAAGTCTGTACAGTGGCAGTCGATTAACGCATAGTTCTTAAATACTATGCAGACAATATACCTTTTTCTCAATTCCTCGGAAAAGAGGGATCTCCGTGGCTTGTGGGTGAACATGGAAGGCACTGCATTTCACGCTAGCTCCCGTATGCCGTCGTTCTGTTGTCCAGAGAACTTATCTTCAACACAATGAACACTGCAGTTTCCGTTCATTCAGTTCTTCAAACTGTTACGTCAATTACTGCAATAATATAACTTGAATAATATAAGTGAAGACGACAGGGTGTCTTTTTCCAACGCTTCCAGCATGCGCTAGTTGCCCTTCGCAGTGCTCTGGCTGTCCACGTATGCTCAAGGTGAACGAGACCTCCAAGCGTTGTCTAAGGCAGAAAGTTTGTACTGGAGGCAGGACAACTGAAGCTTCTTCCAACCTATTCACCATGTCAGCGACTACATCCAAGCACGTAACAAAAACGCTTTTGGGGAGTCAAGTGTCTGCTTAAGACGACGGAAACTTGCATTGAGGTCAAAAGCGTCTCCAGCCCGTAAGAAAGAAGGTGCCTCACCGTCCCGGACGTGGGTCCTCCTGCGGGGTAGCCTGCCGTTGCTGTTCCAGGGGCTGCTGGAGGTCTTGGCGGTGGAGCGGCTCGTCGTGGAGGAGGTTGAGATGCCCACGTTGCGGTGCAGCACGTCAAATGACGAGTTGTGGTAGGCCAGGGCGGAGCGCTGCGAAGGGGTATACACTCTAAACACTCTGCTAAGGTGGGAGGCATCCCAGACTAGGAACGCTTAGGGCCGCTTCACACGTGCATCTTAGCACAGAGATCATTTAAAGTCGTCCATGCATCAGCACAACTCTCAGCACTGACTGAGTGCTGAGTGAGCACCAAGTGAGTGCTGAGTGAGTGCTAATTGAGTGCTGAGTGAGCGCTGCGTTGTGTTTGTAAACAAGAGGTCAGATCACACGCATCGAGGCACCGTTATAGCACTGTGGTGTATGTGTTAAAGGGCCTTTATTACTGCAGTACTGCGTTTCAGGGTAACTCTGATATTGTAACTGTATAAAGCATGCGTAGCGTGGTGCAGTAGAGGGTAGTGGAGTCGGCCACCTGCCAGACAGATAACCACCCGTAAGTGTTGACAAATGCGTGTGTGCGGATGCGTCGCCCTACATGAATCTCCGCTGCCTCAGTCTGCGCATTCTCGGTGTCGTTGTGACAACAAAAAAGGTAGGAGAGAATGTGATGATAATGCAATTAATGCAAAGGTGTAAGCGAGCTGGACAGGAATGACGATAATAATCCCTGGAGAAGGGGAACAAGAGGGACAAAGGACAAACACAAATTTCCAAACACAGCTAGGTGACTGGTGCGTGACCGCACCAGTCACCTAGCAGTGTTTGGAGATTTGTGTCTGTCCTTTGTCCCCCTTAGTCCCCTCCTCCAGGAATTATTATCGTCATTAGGAGAGGACGATGACGCCATGCTTCGAAAAGACGCAACGGCACGAGCCAGGAAGACATTGAACGTGAGCGTCGACTGCGTTCCTCTTTAAATGCCATTCCACGTACGATGGTTTGATCGAAATTCAGTCGCTAATATTTACTTTGGACACGAAGTCTTTGTGGTTGCTACTCACGGAGATCATGGAGGCCCTTGTGCCGCTGAGGCTCTCGTCGTAGGGCACCTTCTTCCCCCGCAGCCGGGCCCACAGGTAGCACAGGTGCTGCCGCACCTGCATGCAGGGAAAAGCAGCTGAAGCACAGGGCACCAGTGGTCGGCCGCGAGCTCTGAACAGATAACTGAAGTGACTGTACGAAGTACAAATATAACTTTTAAAAATATCTTGCAAGGCCTCTCGCTATCCCACGGTGCACTGCACCACGTAGGAAATGGGGTCGTTCAGACGTGTGCTGGGGTCGACCCGTGCGCTCCTTAAATCCCGAAAGTGGCGTAATCCCTTCACTCTCGCCACCGTGGGTTCGGAACACGGGGAAGACGGAACAAACACGTAACGAAGCCGATACATACTTATTTTTGTTATTAAAATAATTCTGTTCTATTTTTCTTTTTTTTTTTTTCAGATTTGCGAATATGACAGTTTTAAACGAAGTAAACACCCTTAAATACGAGGCAGAATGTTTTTGTTTTTTTGTCTCAGTAAATAAATGCAAATAATTTCTCCTATTCATAAGTACTCCTTCAGACACCGTACATTGAATTGCCGTAATGAATCGAGAAAATGTGGGGGCGCTTAATAGTTTTAGAACGGGCCATTGAATGCTCGCTTACGCGGACGTCTCAACCTAGAAGTTTCAGACTCAAACGCCCGTCGACTTATCTGAAACAGCATTTTAGTACCTGCTTTTAGGGATCGTGTACCAATTGCAGTCTGGAAGGTAGTCATTACTGTAGCTACATCTATTCAAATAATGCGATTAACGTAAATGTCGTAAATAAATACCGTGTTTACTCGCAGAATGAACACACTTTTTTTCCCGAAAAATCGATGCAAAGTTAGGGGGGGGGGGGGCGTTCATTACGCGAGGTAAAATTTTTGCGTCCCTATTTACTGTATTTACTGGCATAATGAAGGGACCTTTTATCCTGAAAAATCGAAAGAACTTCTTATCTCTTTGCGCGGCTCCCGGTGCCCGACCCCGTAACCAAACTAAGCTGTGCAAAAAAAAAAAACAAAAAAAACTATTTTTTTTTTAGTTTATTGGGTTTTTTTGGTTTTTTTGCCACCTTTCCCAAGCTGTTTTGTTTGCTTAGGCGAGAGCTCTCCGCTTATCTTTCTTATTTCCTTGCGCGCGGCGCGCGACGCACGACCCCCCCCCCCCCCCCCCCTCCCGTAACCAAACTGCGTTGTGCAAAAAAAGAAGAAAAGAAGCTCCTCTTTTTTTTTGTTTTGTTTTCTCAGTTCGGTGGCTTGTTTTTTTTTTTGTTTTTTTTTGGCGCCTTTTGCAAGTTGTTTTGTTTGCTTAGAGGGCTTCTCCGCTCCTCTTTCTTACCTCCTTGCGCGCAGCGCGCGACCCCCCCCCCCCCCCCCCCCCCCCCGTAACCAATCTGCGTTGTGCAAAAAAGAAAAAAAAAAGCTCTTTGTTTTTGTTTCCCTAGTTCATTTTTTTTTGCCGCCTTTTGCAAGCTGTTTCGTTCGCTTAGAGCGCTTTTCTTTCTTACCTCCTTGCGCGCAAACCCAAAATCCAAACTGCGCTGTGCAAAAAAAAAAAAAAAAAAGAAAAGCTTTTTTTTTTATGTTTTTTTTTTGCTTCCGTTCGATCTTTGCGAATTTTTTTAACGCCTTTTGCAAGGCGTTTTGTTCCTCCACGCTGCCCATGCATTTGCGACCTCGCTGCACCAGGATAGAAAAGTGAGTTCATTTCGCGCGCTTGGAGGGAGGGGGTCAAAATTTTGACGTCCGAGTTGGGGGTGCGTTTATTACGCGAGTGAAAAAAAAAGTAAAAATTTTGAGAGCCGACTTGGGGGGTGCGTTCATTGTGCGAGTAAATACGGGAAACCTTGGTCACTACAGTGTCACTAGATAAGCCAACTGATTGTGGCGGTTACTGTACCACGGAACGCCCACCAGGTCCGTCGAGCTCGCAGCATGCGTGGAATTTAGGTAAGAGTTATCTCTTTTTCCAGTAGAAACAGACACCCGTAATACCCCGAGGCATCGCCCACCCCAGTTGTTGGGCAAACTATAAATTTCCAAACAAACACGGAGTGGCCGCCCACCCCTACACAAACCATAACACGGGCCTTCCGATCTGCCAACACCCATCCTCCCTGAATGTCACGACTGCAGAACGTACGATCAAAGGACATCCGTGACAAAGTAAAACGAAGGAGGGAAAAGAACTTTACTTCGTTGACGGATATCGTCCCTGATTGCTGCAACTCCAAAGTTGGAGTACTTTCGTGCGACTAGAAAACGATGGAGATAACAGCATAAAGCTATGCTTTGTTTACACAAAGCTGAGACAAAAAATAAACAGAGAGCTAGCCCAAGCAGTAACCTATTCATAGATTGTGAGGTCAAGGAACATACAGTATCCTGAAATGTGAGTGCAAAAGGTAAGGTCAAACATGATTAAGGTTGTGCGCAAAAAGACAGAAACATATCACACAGAAACACGCAGAGGACAGACAAGCACACACTCACAACTTGCATGTCTTGGAAGGTCAAAAATGCTTTCTTATGTTAGTAACTGAAAGCGACCCCATTAAGTTTGTCTCCGTCGAAATGGGGTCACTGCAAATACCTCGTCTTTCTCCTGGAACATTGTGACCATGTTTAATAAGGTCGGCAGATGTTTGGAACAGTCTCGCCATCCTTTATTTCTTTCGCCTGCTCGCTCATTGTGCCTGTTTGGTTTTTACATTTCTTGGTCGCTTCTCTTCTTACAGCGCAGCTCTTAGGCACCCGTTTCCGGGAGGACAAAAGGATGAGGGGGAGGAGGAAAGGCATACTCTCCCCTCTTTCACCTCCTTAAGAGCTGTGCTCTAATTTCGCGTTACAGAAATCTGTAAACGTCTTTCACTTTTACTCCACTTATTTTTGAACCTACGGATCAGCAAACGCTAGGGAGTCTAACAAAGAGAACATTGTGCTTTTGGAAACATGCTCTCAAGAAAGGCGTTCACGCCGTACTGGAATACGAAAGGATGCCAACAGGCAACAGGCTTAGCGATAGTAAAATATTGTTTCATGAGCGTTTTGTGTATAAAACAATATTAACTAAATAGAGTTTTGAGTTCAGTGCACCTCCCGTGCTGCTGCGCTAGATGCATAGAGAAAAATGGGTTTTACTTTTTAGCTTCTTCTGAACTTTTTGCACTTTCCCACCAAGACACAGCCCACCCGACTTTTTTTGGGAATTTCAGGCGGCAGGAGGTGACGAATCGGGATATTACGCTAAGCGAAGCCGCACATCGAAGCATTTTACCCGTAGCTGCCAGCGGTCAGCCGAGCGTGCCTCACCCTTTTGTTGAGTATGCAGTAGCCCAGGAAAACGTAGAGACCCGTGAGGCAGCACAGCGGGGGGAAGGCCAGCCTCAGGGCCAGGGGCTCGTCCCCCACAGAGAGCAGGGCCAGGGTCCAGCAGCCCCCCACCAGGGGCAGCAGCAGCACACTCACCCACAGCAGCACCCTGAGCATCAGCCCCGCCCGAGCGTGAGGTACGTCTATGCACTAAGAACAAGGTAAATTGCACCCCCCAAGCCATCGCACGTGGCCTCGGCCGTTCTGGATGCACGCGGCAACAAGATGGCCGGAGGCACCCGCCTACGGTATCTGGAACGCATCTTCGACTGGTGTGTTGAGAGTCCTATACTGCGTCGAAAGGGGTTCTGAAGTGGCAACTTCAGGGTAACCCTGGCGGTTAGTCGAAGAACTTTGGGCAAAAGCGACGAGATTGCAAGTGCCGCCGTCGTCGTGGCGTTCCAACTCGTCGCTGTAAGAACTTTCGTGGGCTGTCGACCTAAGAGCAAAACTACGGCAGAACGGACGTCTGTTGCATCACCTTTGCCGCTGCACCACTGCCGGCATTGCGGCTAACAATGGCATGGCATGAGTGAGTCTTCATTGAGCAGAGATTGAGAGACCACACTCGAGAATGCGGTAAACACGCCAGTCATTGGCGTGCTCCAGGCACCAGAGCTGTACTAGATACACACATCTGGACACAGTGACTTTAGTCTCTATGTGTGCGTCGAAGATCAGCGTGACAACAGGACAGCTGGTGGCACCTACCTATTCCATGTTCTCTGCAGGTGTACTAATGCACATCTTTTGAGCACGAGAACGTTTGCTCGAGCTCTCGGAAAATGGTAAATATTTAAGAAAGGCAAACCAGTTGATAGGCAACGTAAACTATGAGCAGGGAAAGCTCTATCAGACGCACCGTCCTATCAATACCCCACTTGAAGTCGGCGAAATGCTTCGATAGATAAATAAAAAAGCTCGCATCTGACGAAAAAACAAAGTGAGACAAGGAGATTCTTGTGCCCACTGAATATATATTCGCTGAAATGTGCTGGTATCTTTTCTTAGACAATGTTCCTCGAAACGCCAAAGACTAATGCCTCTTTCGACGGACAGCCAGAGTCGCTCGTTGCAAGCCACGCAGAAGTTATAGTGACAAAGAAGGCACCCATTAAAATTTCTGCAAATATTGGGCAAGCTAAAAATGGATGGTTGTCCGGTCCAAGGACCAAGAAGCAGGGCGGCAGCCATTGAGCAAACTTTCCGACTCCAGAAATCCCCCAGAGAAACGAGAACTGCAGAATTAAGGGTAGTAATCGTTGGTTCACTCGAAACTGAAGGTTAATTCCAACCTTCAGCCGTGGCTATCCGTCTGGACGGGTCAAAAAGGAACTGCGGTAAATTTCTAATTACTCGTCGTAAAGTGTGCCTGACGCTGCTGCATTTTGGGGAATCGGGCCAGAGTAGGGGCACGCATCACTATGTCGGACGAGGAAGGTGGAGCCATTTTAACTGTCTTTTTCATAACTGGTAGCTACTTCTATTGGCTGTGGAGTAAGGGTCGTGCCGATCATGTTTCGCGCCATTCTCCAGTACTCTTACCCTGACAAACACTTAGGGTTCCCACGCAACTGTGGATCCCACATCGTCAAGCTTTCAACCCACCTGAGGTTTCCGAAGTCCATGACAGTGTCCTTGATCTGAACGCTCGCCCGGATGGACAGGCTGAACGTGACCAGGGTGGCCTGTAGAACGAGACAAGCTGAGGGGCGCCTGACCACCATCGCTCCAAGTTACAAGCAGGAGATGCGTTGTTGTCGTAACGATTCTGTTACGGCTGGTTGAGCAATGTTGTTGTCGCAATGACTCTGTTACGGCTGGTTAAGCAATGAGGGCCTACATCTTAGCTTGTTAGACAGACTGGGGATAAAGTGGGGTTCCTCAAACCGAGGCCTTGAAAGTACACTGGGCTCCAGAGCCTAGAGCCTGGTACACTCTTCCTTTCATCTTGAATCGAGCACTCCACAGACTTTCGCAGAGTGTAAGCGAGAAACAACTGGCCGGCCACTCACCAGCACCATCACGCAGATGGGTCCCACCATGCTCCACACGATGCTCTCGTACATGGAGAGCCAGCAGCTGGAAGGGAATGTTCCAATGCTTACAGGCTTTCCCCCACTGTGCCTCACATGCGTTTCCTTCCGACAACAGTCTCTGTTCGAAAAGGCTGCCATGGAACAACACACCTACGAAAAGGGTGGGCAGACCCAAACGGAATGTGTGGCGCATTCTTGCAACCCGAGCTAATGAAGGCACCTCACTCCCCCGAATAAAGTCGACACACATAAAATGTGCGGCATGTATCAAGCTGCTTCGGGTCGGTCGTGGCTATTGTTGCACGATTGCTTCCGCCGGCCAATGGGAGTGAGACGCCACCCGCAAGGGAGTCCCGCTGCGTTGGTGATGCCCTTGCAACGGCTGCCAAAGTTAGAAATATACCGAGTCAACGAAATTTGCCAAACTTGAATGGGGCAATGTCTCGCTCGTTGGATTTAGCATGCAAGACATCAACCACTAATGCCATCACGTGGGCGTGCGACGACAACGTCGGGTCACGCAACGTCGTCACACTTGCATCATCCAGACAATGCTGCGTGACCCCGTGACACATAGCATGACGACTGTGCGCTAAATGCAGCGCGACATCTCTCGCCTGCCAAACTTAGCGGTTCACTGTCCGTGCGAGGGTCTTTGGTGACACTCTTTCACGAAATGCTCGTCGCTTGAAGACCGGCCCCGAAACGCACTCCGCGTCAAAAGAATGAGACGTGCTCGCCAATGCTCACAAGTTGTGGGTGGCGTAGTGGTCGGCCCGCACGCCCACGGCCAGGCCCACGACGACGGCGGGGGCCCCGTATCCGAGGGCGTAGTAGAAGCGCATGTGGCCGTGGTTGACGTCCTTCATCTCCGTCAGCATGCGGTACAGGTGCACCGCGTCCAGCCACAACCACGAGAAGACGCACAGGAAGCCGTAGTGCAGGGAAATCGCCAGCAGCTTGCACGGGAACTGCGCCCGACGGGTGAGACCTCCGTTCAAATCACTTCCACGTCGGTCGCGTTTCTCTGTCACTTTCAAAGCCTACATATGGCTTCATGGGCCTAAATTTCAGTGTTTCCAACTGCTCGACCAGGGTCACGTGGTTAATAGGCTGCAATTGCAATACAAGCTGAGAGGAGGCGATGAAAGTGTTGATTGTCCACAAGCGTCTCTGCTATTCCGCCCGCTTTCTTCCTCGCAACGCGGCAATGCAAGGCATGTGGCTTTGCGATCAAGTTGCCTAGAAAGTATCCGCCATTAAATTGCAAACGCTCTCCATGGTTTGAGTTGCTTTCTCTCTTTCTCCCTCGAATCTAAGTTTTCTGCCTACACCTGCTCTGAGAGGCCATAACCAGCATTCCCGATCCAGGTCCCTGACTCCAAACCACTAGCTCCACGAGTGAATGCTTCGACCCACCCTACATAGAAGGTCAAATGTGTCGGAGATCTTTCTTTCCACCGAGTCGGCCAAAAACCACGCTACAGCTGCTGGCAGTGGATGATGCTTCGTGTATAGAGATCGGACTAAAACGTCCAAGAACAGCCGACAAAATATGAAAAGAGCAACCGCTGCCAGGGACAAAAACCCGTCCTTCGGAGTGAGAGGCACGCACTCTGCCTTCTCAGCTTTGCTTGCAGTCGCACAACGACCGCTCCCCTGACTAAGGTGCCGAGTGCCAAAAATTCAACAAAGTGGACATAAGGAAGGTCTCACACCGAAACCTCTTCCCGTCCATTGTTATTCTACGCTTGTTGACGCAATCACGGTGCTCAACATTATATCATGGTATTATGGCTAGATACTGAGCGAAGGCTGTTTGGCTGCTCGTTAAGTTTTGATATCCTCAGGGCCTTTGACAATACAAGGGAGAGAAGTAAATAGAAAAAAAAAAGTTATGCTATACGTAAGTGAAGAAAAAAAAAAAGACATGCAGTTTTGTACTCTCTTATTTTTGTCAATTTGTATAACTTATCAGTTGCACCTTTTGTTTGCTTTCATGTACAGTTGACAGGTGATTACTAGTCAAGGTATAATAGCTGTGTTACCAATTACATTTTTTAGATGCTGCCTAGATGGTTAGTTTCATTTACTTGAATTTGTCATCATTTTCAGTTTGGAAAGTAATAAAGAAAGTATCTGCTTTTTTTTTTTAGAGCGCAGCTCTTAGGCGCCTGTTTCCGCCTAGAACGGCATCGCCGTTGGCGTAATTGCGTGGTTCATTGTGGGATTCCTAACGTCACTGGTGACATGACTGATGACGTCATCGGCATCCGCATTGTCATCGTCACTGATGACGTCACTAGTGATGATGACGTCATCAGTGACGTCACTGGTGTTGTCACAGATGACGTCATCAGTGACAGTGACGTCATCGTCATCGTCCCGTGACCTCATAGGGGTCATGTGACCCCCGTTAGGTCACATGACCTCGGTGACGTCACATGACCCCCGTGAGGTCACGTGACCCTCATGAGGTGACGGCGACACCGCTCGGAGGGAGGAGCAGCAGACAGGATGAGGACGTGAGGAGGAGGGAGGAGGGGTATACCTTCCCCTCAGTACCCTTCCCCTCCTCCTCCTCAAGAGCTGTGCTCGAATTCGGCGTTACAGGGAGTTGTAAACGGCTTTCATTTGTTTTGTTACTTCTTAATTGTACACACATATCTGAAACATACATGGTATTCAAAGCTATTTTCTTCAAATAATCAGATTCGATTCACATTCAAAAATTTCAATATTCGCACGCCCCTACTAAATATTCATAACATAAAAATACCAAAACATTGCACAGCCTGATTCCCTTCAGACATGACGCAATGTCTAATGCATTGGATGCGACGCTATGTCCAACGTGAATCACATCAACTGCATTATCTGTAGTATCGGTATGCGTGACAAGCAAGTTCGTAGCGGGTTCCCGCGTTTTTGTCTGCAATCTGTGCGCGCGCGAAATCAGTACCCGTGATGCGCCAAGTGTTCCCGCGTGTAGGTATGTTGCATTGTGAAATGCAAATTTGCGGCATTCGCAACCTGCGGTATCTGTTCTCGTGACATGCGAGTTCGTAGCAAGATTCCAAGTCTTGTCCGATATCTGTGCGCGTGATATCGGTTCGCGTGACACGCAAGCTTGCAGCAGGTTCCTGCACAATCATTGCACCACAAAACTCGAACTTGCTGCATTCACGATCTGCGGTATAAGTTCCCGTGTCACATGGCTTGTAGTGGATGCCCCAGTGTTCATCACTAACCTTTGATAAAATTTTCCAGTCGCATCCCCAAAGATAACCCACACCATGTTTTTCAGCATTTATCTCTCCATTTTGGGTGGGCATTCTTACGGGATTTTAAGGTGGACTAAAATTAACCGAGCTTAGAAGTGGACAGGTGGCTTGGAACGACCCTCACGAGTTCAGCGGGATATTAATTTAAGCAAGTTGTAACAGTAGTGAAAGGCTCGAAGCAGTAACTCTTCAATATTTGTATTGAAAATGTTTGACCCAAACCGCTATTTGCTTTCAACTTAAAATCCACCATTTTCAAGTGCCTAGAACATATATACTACTTTATCCGAACAGCGACGAAGTAAAGGCCCTGGGCGACTTGGGCGTACCTCGTGATGTAACAGGGTACGCCTGAGCTTGAGTCCCAGGAGAAAGAGAAGCAAGGAGGTCCACAGGCAGGCCACCAAGTTCCGGTGGATGGCCAGGGAGTTGGTGCCCTGGCCCCTCAGCAAGCTCAGCACCAGCCAGGTGAGCAGCAGGGCGCCCAGGGAGCACACCAGGCCGCACCAAGTCAGGGCGCCCTCCAGAGGGGTTACCTCGGCCAGGTGCTGCGCAGTTTCACGTCTCAGGGGGGAGAAGTGACGGTCTTCATGATGGCCTCCGTCTCAATGACTTTCATTGAAACCAAGCAGGTTTCGATAAAAGCAAGCTTAGATTTTTATTAGCCGTCGCGTTGCCGTAGGCTTACCGTGCCACCAACGGGTAAATTTGACCGACCAGTGTCCTGCTAAATTTAGCGAGATGCCACAATGGGTCATGTAGTCATTTGTGTGACGTGCGTCAGGCCCCGTCTCGTCACGTAATGTCACATTGCGGTGTGACGTGACTCACACTGCAAAGTTCTGGGGTTACGTGACAGGTATCAATCATGTTACTAGACCTAGTAACACTGGGCCTCAGGTCGTCATGTAATGTGACGTCACATCACTCTGCCACGTGACATTGGGCAATACTTTGTTATAACACCATGACTCGACAGTGTAACATCCCGCGACAACGTGACTTCACGCTGCCCAGATATGCATATATATCGCTATTGTGTTCTGCATAAAATACGTCTAGGCAATAGATAGAAGGAGTGCCCTTTTTTCCCGGGTGGCACTTGCTGCTCTTGTCCAACTGAGAACTTAATTAATTCCTATAAATATCCACTATGGAAACACAAACTGAGAGGAACGCGAGATTAAAGGGACCATGAAATGACCTTTTTACTTTTTCCAGATAACTTTTACATTAAACCGTCAATGTTCACTGAATGCCGAACAGGCATCCGTTTTCGTCTCGGTTTATTAACTTCTACACAAAAAATTATTGAAATATCGACTTTTTCATTCTCTCCAACTGACCGCAAAAGAAGCCGTGACGTAGGCCGTTTCCGGAACCGGAAGTTCTCTCGGCAGTAGGAGAATGGGAGTGTTAGCGGCAACGAGTTGGGGTGCGCCGGTAGGTTTTACTGCGCTGATGTCACCGACGTATTTCCTGAATCGGCGCCTCTCATCGCCGCATCGCAGCTGAGCGAAATTCAATGAGATATGTTGCGCTACAGCGACAGCATGGGACTAGTCCCATACGCCGGTATGCCTGTTGGGAAGTGCAGCGAGTCTTCCGGTGAAGACTCCAGAAGTCAACCACCCCGTCATTGTTGGCAGAAGGGCCGGCCCGTGTCAGTCGTTTGCAAAGCGACGTAGATGGCGTTTTTCGCGGCCTCGGAGATGCAGGAGCGAGCCGACGTTAAAAAAGATACGTTTGAACTACGAGTGTCAGCAAGAGCCACGTAAATACCTGTTTACACTCGAAGCGGACGCGCGCGCTTGATGGAAGTCTTGTATTCGCACTGTTTGTAAGCGCTTCGGGACCGTTCTTTTACGATTGCAACTCGATACTGACGCGACACTCGGCAAAGAAAGGTTATAGCTCGACAGTGACGTGCAGTCTGTCAGAATAAAAATGGCATACCAATAACAAAGTGTACATACCGTGTTACGAAGGTAATCCATACGGCGTTTATTTCAGCTCTATATCACACAAAACAAGAAGATAGAATCGACGAGAGTCCCTTTTCGACGAGTGTTCGTCAACACTGCCTCGGAAAACAAGGGGAAGAGATTGACCTCACCTGTTAATCTAGAATTGAGGTCAGTGATCAAACTATAATACGGGAAGGGTCCACAAGGGTCGTGCGGGCATATTCCATTTAGCACGCCAGCCGATCGTACGCAGACGGTCTTGCGACGAAGCAACGCAGCGCCAAGTCGGAATGCCTGCTAGGCCTATACGCTTCGTTGGAGTCGGTGGATCCAGCGTTCTTGTTCGTCGTGGTCAGTTTTAAGTACTGTTTTCTTGCTGCTTGAAGTCGGCACGCGCGGGAAGAACATGTAGAAAAATAAACGTTCAGTCAGTCAGAGTTTTGAGAGGAAGGAAAACAAAGAAAATAAAGGTTCGTCGCTGGCCGCCACCCAAGTAACTGTCGGCCCTGCCCTACTGCGCACGCGCAGTAGTTGCTTTGTTTACCACACGATAGATGGCGCCTGGCTCTCAGCATTATCAAATTTGGCAATTTTCGCCACACATCTCTAATTATGCTACAAAATGTGGATCTGAATATTATTTAACAAAACTTTTAAGAAACATTCGCCGGCTATTTATTGTTTACGATCGCGGTGCTGGTGAGGTAGGCTCTTACCCAATAGGCGACCTGGATTTGGCTGACGTGCTCCATTTCCGCGGATGCATCGTAGTGAACAGGCGAAGGAAGGAAGGCGTAAAAGAGTCCAGTTTTCTTTTAAAAGTTCTATAGCAAATAATTTTTTTTGGCTCCCTGTTTTTGTGTTTCTTTTCACACCTTTTACGACGTGCGGTGGATGAAACTGGATTTTAAAATCATTTCATAGTCCCTTTAAGTGCTTATCCTCAATTAAGGCACCATCTCTAAATGTAGTGATCCCGCTGCTCAATCTTTTCCTAACAGCTGTTGCTCCACCAATTAAAAAATCAGTTCCTTATATTTTGTACTCGAAGTTTAGACTTTGAATTTGAATACGCAAGTCTGACCAGTAAAAGAGATATTTGAGAAAAGTCACTACTTGAAGTGACACGTCAATGACTTTCATAGGTGATCTTAGAGCATAGACTTGATGGGGAAGAAATGCTGCAGATAGTGCAACACTTCGTGCAAGCTATCATGTTTTTTTTTTTTTCATTTTCCTCTTGGATTAGAAAGACTGTTATGAAAGCTACTGGTGTGGTGGAAAGTGCTCATTTGGGGCACACACTTAAGCGATAAAGTTTGCTGCCTACCAATACCATTTCAAAGTAAAACTCGAAAAAGCGACGATGACATGTTTGCGCTAACAGTGTCACACAGTCCACTTCTATTTTAGGATGTCCACAGTACATCCATCGTGCCTCTGAGAGTCCTCTACTTTTGGCGATCTATTTAAGTGTTTATCAACGGTTATGAAAGGTATTGTCTATAGGTTCTTTTATTTTTTTTTTAAGAAAAAT
This sequence comes from Ixodes scapularis, assembly GCF_016920785.2. Lineage (NCBI taxonomy): Eukaryota > Metazoa > Arthropoda > Arachnida > Ixodida > Ixodidae > Ixodes > Ixodes scapularis. The sequence goes on along the minus strand of NW_024609883.1, from coordinate 27,022,351 downwards.
GCACTTCAAATGGTTTAAATCTTCTCAAATATATTCTGGATTTTGTAGGGGAAAAAAGTCAGACCTGGATCGGCAAATATGTTCTCCTGGTAATGAGCCCCTGCATGTTGTGTATCACGGGAGAGCCAAGCACATACCTAAGTTCCAAGCAAGAAACTACTTGCACCCTGCTAAGAGGGAGGCTTGAGCGAGTTGGTGATTTACTAGAGGCAGCAACAGTGCAAAAAGACAAGGACGACAGAGGAGACGCACAGAAAGACAACCAAGGGCACTAGCTTACGACTCATCTGTATTCATCTTCTACTTGTTTTTCTCTTTTTACCATAGATTTGACAGGCGTTGCTTTTTTCACGGCACTGCTTCTGACGAAGAAATAGAAACAGTGTCTTTTGCATGTTTCCGCTGTTGTCTCGGCCTTTGTGTGCTGTTGCTCCCCACAATTAAACTCGTTCACCATCTGCCCCGATTAAGGTTAACTGTGCGAGCACAAGTGCATGAGACCAGCGGACAGCGCCCTCACCTCTCGGCTCACAATGTCTGTGAGGACGGCGAAGCTGCTCAGGTGGTCGCAGGAGCAGTTGATGTGCCCAGCGTCCACTGCTTCCAGCTTGCAGCCACGGGTGGACCACTTGCCACGGCCACTGCAGGGGAAGAGGTCGCACGTTGTGTGCCATCGACAGGGTGGAATGACTGCCGAACCGGGCCAGTGCTTTATTAGTCCAGCCCCCAAAACTTTCTCCGAGAGCTGGTCATGAGCAAATACAGTAGTACCTCGGTGATATGTTTCTCAGGGCATCGCAGTAAGATAAAGGATAAGATGGGGAAAACCTCACATGATAAAACGAGCCGGAAAATTTTGGTGCCCGCGCACAGAAAGTTAATGGGCTCTCCATGTGAAAAATGCATCAAGACAGCTGGTGAGTGCTTGACAAAAGTACCTGAGGCAAGCAATATGTGACGCCAAAAAGAAGCCGTCTGCACGGCAATCACTCGAGTGCAGCGTTGTCAATGCCGGATATACTCTCAATGCTGTTCAAAGTAAGAAGCGTATCTGTTAAAACAAATAAATATCTCTGCCCAAATTCATGACGTCCTGGCATTTGACTTGAGCCAAGCTTGCAGGAGGTTTTTCTCTTGCGCCATTTAATTTTATTCAGCAAATTATATGGAAGACATACATCAGTCTTCAATTGATGTGTTTTTTATCTCATTTTCTCAGTATGTTATAAGGAAATGTCCGTATAACAAATAGTTTCCCAAGATCAACATTGTGAAATGCTGCTAATAAATACCTTCGCAAGGTCGATAGCTGAAAAAATGTCTTACTCAGTCTAGGATGGACCAATCGAAACATCTCCCAAGTACTTTAAGGAAACCGATGGAGACAATATCACTTCTTTGCCTTCCATGCGTCATCACAGGAGGGCTTCCTGGTCAGCAATTTTCGCAAAACGTTGATGCCATCGAAAACCGAACAGTGAGCACTAAACTTGCAAGTTAATCTGTCTTCTGGAATTCAGCACATGGTTTGGTTGTTGACATGCTTTTAGGGGCGAAGTTCCTTAGGGTCTAGCCTTGTTTGTCCGGCGTCCGTGCTCACATCGATTGCCATCCCATCTGTCTTCTTAAAAAACGAAAAAATGTTTGCGCAGTCGACAGGATTCAAACCTATGCGGGGAGACTCCAATGGATTTCCAGTCCATCGCCTTAACCACTCGGCCACGACTGCGGGACAAGTAGGGGGCTCTGAGATGTGGTAGTAACTCAAGAACTGGGGATGTCATGGATGAAACGTTGCATGTAGCCGCTCAACGTCTATACAGGAGAGGGTGCTGCGGTCAAATGCGCATATAATCGCGTTAAACTTTGCATGCATTGGCTCAACGTTTATAGACGAGAGGGCGCTGCGGTCAAATGCGTATATAACCACGTTCCATACCACACATTCTCTTTCTGGCATGGACCGTTGACTTAAGCGATGGAGATGCGTTCCTATGGCTTCTAGTGGATCCAAGCTGATCCGCTAGAACAACCACTGGTTCTGCATTTCACCGACCATAAAGCAGTAATAATGAAGTCGAAACGCAACCCCGAACTCAGCACTACCTATGAGCAATAAAAAAAAAAATCAGCACCATCAGCACTACCTATGAACCAAATCAGTATCATCAGCACCACCAGAGCTTCGCCCCAATCAACATCATTCACCACGTGGAGATGCAATAATTTTTTTCACTGCGCCTCCATGCATTAGTCTCTTCATTAGTTTATTTTTACGAAAACTAGTATCAGCAGGTATGTTCAGCACGGCCGTAGACATCCGTAATCCTCCCCCGGCATCATTTCAGTCAATTTGTTGCCGAACCTGGCCAAACGAAGAACATGATCAGGTCAGGGCGTTTGTAAAAACGTCCACGATTTAGGGTTGTAACTACGACTTAGTTCTGAAGATGGCTCATTACCACCATGCCATTGGTTCTGAACCACAAGGGTGACATTTATATCACAAAACTAAGCGAAAACGACATAACACGCCAACACAGTTGTGAGCCCGCTGAAACCGAAACCAACCGAATTGAAGCCACCTTATGGCGCTCCATGTGTGAGTGCCCTCTGTCTACCAGTCAGGCAACTACTGAGATGAAAAGGTCTATGTAATCCTCACCAAAGAATGTCGACCTAAAAGAGTGAGCAAAATTTCCGAACCCATCAGAAACTTGGGATGCTCACGGTTTCATTATATTTTAAAGCACTGGTTCTCAAACTGGGTTCCAAGGAACCTAAGGGCTTCCCTGAATACCCCCAGGGGTTCCTCAGGCTCCCCGATTTCCTCGACCGTCCCCTCCCCAGAGTAAATTGTTTTGCCAGTTTAAGCACCATTTCAGTCCATCTGCACCAGCCATTGATCCCTGGTATTAGTGTTTAGGAGGTCTATAGGCTTCTGTGCTGCTTTACTGCATCAGTGAAAAGACTGGAAGGGCTCCTCCACTGCCATTTGAGGCAGAAGGGGTTAATTGAGATAGTTTGAGAACGTTTGCTATAAAGCACAGAGTTCATATTATTGCCGCGTGCATGGCCGAGAGGGAACACTAGACGACTTGCATTTACTTTGCCTCAAAAGTTTGACGCCCACATTCTAGGAATGTTTGAGATACCGTGTGTGATCAGTTTCCCCCGCTCGACGCTCGCACATTCTGAGCCGAATGTTTGAAATACCGAGTGCAGTAGACAAAGAGCCCAGTGTGGCCAACTCACGCTTGCTGCTGCTTTCTTGACGCTCATTTTTTTGTTGTTTGTAGCACAATTACGCCAATTAAAACATATTTTTAGTTTTAGGCTCGTTAATCCTTTTCTATTTGTGACGATATGAAGTACTTGTCCAAACTTATCGCTAGCAGACAATGTGCATACAATGCGCCGACAGCGTCACCGCAACGAAAAATCTTACGCGGTTTCCAACGCTATCCGTCGTACAACGTCCGTGGGACATTCCACAACCAAAGAAATCTAGAAGCAACGGTAGCTGCGGTCTCGAGCGTTCTGAACTTGAGAGAGCAGACGAAAGGGGAGTGCGGGGATGGCGTACCTGGAGGAGAACATCCAGAAGACGCACTGAGGCTGGTCCCCGACGTCCCTGGGGAAGCGCAGGCGCACCCGGAGGGTCCCCACGGGGCTGCTGGCGTCGGCGGGCTGCACCACCAGTGTGCTCACAGGGCCCCCCAGGGAGAGCTCCACCCCAAAGCGCTGCCTGCAACGTAAGGCACCCACTGCACCAATCCTGCATGCACGCTCAACCGCGCTACAGAGGCAGCCCGAAAAAAGGATTGTGGATCGTTGAATCCTTCCTTCTTTAGACTGATTATAATGCACGACTACTTCTCTCCATAATACTGTTAAAAATTTAGAGAGCAGCGTGCTTAGTGACTAACCTGGACTGTTTACTTTAACTATAACACAATATATATATATATATATATATATATATATATATTCTTTTTTTACACAATTGAAGCTTTTTATTGTGTAAATAATTGTTTGCAAAAAAAAAAAAAAGAAAAGAAGAAAAAGGAGGGGGGATTGGTGATTGAGTGGGCTAATGCACTTCAGCTCAGAGGATGTGGGGCAAAAGAGTTCAATCCCCACCCCTGCCCGTTTCGGTCTGGACGAGCATCACGCAATAGTGGTGCGGTCATGCACCACTATTGCGTGATGCACGTTAAAGACCCCTGGCTAGCAGTTATACCGCACTGGCTAAATGTCTCGTCTACGGTATGGCTGAGACACCAGACGCCCACTTAGGCTGACTAACATCTGGCATACAACATTATATTTTTTTCAAAATGTCTCGTTTTATGCTCGCTCTTGTCAATGGCATTGTTAAGTGATGGATCAACTGTACCAGAGTTAGAGTTTCTGCACCTATCGTGTAAGTAATTATAATAATTCTCTTCAGGCCTCGTGTGAACTGTGTGTGTGCACGATTGGTTCTTTTTGTTCTATTAAAACTCCTTTCCACTCTTGTAAAAGCCCTGTAATGGGCTTACAGTATCAGTAAACAAATAAAATATAAAAGAAATGCACGACAAGACGTGTAATATTCTTGATGGGGGGATTCAGCTGTCGTCGCCAGTAGCCAGCTACCATTAGAAGAGAAGGCAATGGCGGTCGGAGTACACAGTGCGCATTCTACGGAATCAGCTGTGAATAATCAAAAAGGTTTAAGGAGGATTCACCCGCTCGTCACTCAATGGAAAAATTTCGCTACGCAAACCCGAGCTTCAGGAATGCACGAGAGTGTAGATTCTTTTGGAGGTTCATTATGAAGATTATGAGCGCCCGCCCCGACGCCACGTGCCAAGAAATCCAACCAACAGACCCATGTGCCGCAAGCGCCGGCAGGGTGCGCTCCTGCGTGAGGGGCGTGCTCCGAAGGAATTTTTTAAAGGGATGGCCAAGCCAGAGCTCTTCTTTACACACTTGGCTTCTCGGCTCCGGATCAGAGCTCTGGTTTCTCGAGCGGCCATAAACCTTCGTTCTGTTCAATGAAACAAACGGCGTAGTCTGGTCAATCACCGCGGTGGGCGGCGAAAGACGATAGAGCCCATAAGATGTTATGAAGGTCGTACAGCCCTTAAATTTTCCCTTAGAAGTACCATTTCCTTTTTAAAATAAAATTCAGAAATTTGATGGTTTCAATTGTCGCACATTTTGAGGCAATTTTAAAATTAAAATTTTAATTTAGAAGATAAAAATGACAAAGCATATGGCTGTTTGTACTAGAGATCTTAATTTTAAGACCCTGACGGGAAGACTGAATGTATTTGCACATTTGTGCAAATAAAGTTGGCGAGACAGTTTTCGCTACTTATTTTCAATAAGTTCAACAAGATGGGGCACCAAGTGCCCTAAGCCAGAGCATTTCTAGCTTTTTCTCGTTTTCTCGAGCTTGCAAGGACGGCGGCTCACGGCAAGGATTGTTTAGCTGACACCGCCGAGATCAGTTTTGCCAGAAAATGGTCCGTGTGCGATTTCTGTCTGCTGCACCACACCGTGCCCGGTGTCGAGCAAACGGAACGTGCCACGCACCATTTGCTTGGCAGAACTTTTCGAGACCATAGTGCCAAAGCTACCTGTGCTTGTATGGTTGTGCAGCTTGAGCGTCGCTCAAAGCTGCACTCTGCACTTCTTCAGAAATGCCCCCCACCTCAGCACGCTCGCTCACATTGCACGTGAGCAATAAATAAGTGGAATAAAAATAAGAATTACAAAAAGTCAAACAGAAAGCATTCTTAGTGTTGTGATGGTGCTAAATGTGCCATACTATCTTTTTTTTTTGCCTTTTTACGCTTGATTAATACGGGAGAGCAGACCTTGAAAGATGCTTATACAGTAAAACCTCGTTATAAAGAAGTTGAAGGAGCGGTCGTAATTACTTTGTTATAACCATTAGTTTGTTATAGCCAATGTCCATTTCTTCCAACTATTCAAGCAAGGGGAATTATGATTGCTTTGTTATATCCATTTGTTTGTTATATCCCATTTTGTTATAACGAGGTTTTACTGTACACCGTTTCTATGTTTACAAAATCACAGTCCAGCATGCTACCTTTAGAAGTCAGCACAAGCTCGCTCGTCGCTTGGAAACGCGTGCAAAGCACCCGTCATACGCTTGAATGCTGAGGATCACACCGGCCAGAAACTTTTTGTTTACAAAATGCTGGGCTGTGAAGATTGCACTGCTCATTATGCGATTTTCGCACCTTAGCCGCTCAGCACGCACGTGTTTGTTGATTCCAAAAACGAGCAGTACATGTGCCCTACATACATGCGCTGAAGATGGCATCACAGCCATAAGCCCTTTTCTAGCTACGATCGTGACTCATGCGTAATCTGACGCTACTCAAAATTTCGCTCCACTAAAATTAGTGGAGCCAAATTTAACAGCGAAATTCGCGCCACAAAAATCTATTACAACACGCCGCCGCATATTTGTCGGAAGCCAAACTTCACGCGACGAAGGAGCGGTGAACATCGCTGAGGCCTATACATGATGTAGAGGCATCATTCGCAAGAGCAGCTCCATCTGCAAGCAAATGACGTATTTGCAACGCTGAAAACGTTGAGTGCAAAAACATTTGGCGCCAACTGTAGCCTCGAATGTTTTGTGTAGCACGACGCTCGGTAAGTTGATGTGGATCGGAAACAATTGACGTTACACTTGTCATTCGTTGGTGGCCGGGCACAATGTGCATGCAAGATGGCCCTACCAGGAGCCACGCCACGATGGTGCCACTCTCTCGTGGCACGCTTTCTGTCGACGAGACAATTCGGGACGAAGAAGAGGCACCCACCTGACGTTGGAGTCGTAGGAGGTGGGGAAGAGCCCCTGCAGGTTCGGGTAGAAAGCGTACACCACCACCGCTTTGGCACCCACGCTCCGAGGCAGCGACTCTGTAAGGTTGGCACTCCCTCACAAACCGGGACTGCCTTTGGAAAAGACGGACACGGCTGTACGCTTGGAGCGCCAACACGCTAGAAATCAACCACGTGGGTTTCGGCATTTTGCACCCTCGCCTTGCTTAAGCAAGCCTTGATGGCGCCCTAAGGCAACCGGCACAATTAAATGCAATTTATTTAGTTATACACCTACATCGCATAGGTGTATACATACAGGAATATTGTAAAAGAGAAGTACACAATAAGAAGTCATAATATCACTATGAAGAATGTTAAATATTTAATAAAAGGGTAAATACAACGTTGAATCGTTAGTTCCTGCGACGACATATTCTGGTAGTCAAATCAATCTTGGAAAGAAGGACTGTTTGCATAACTCTGTTCCATATGTAACTCCTTTTATTTTCAGTGGATGATCTACCCTCGATTAAATGTAATCGTGGGCATGATGATATTCGTCCTTGTTAATGCATGTAAGGTTTAAGTTAAAACATGGCACTATCAAAACAAAGTTAGTAGCCTACACATCCTTTGTAAGACCGCTACTAGAGTATACAGTGTAGACCGCACATAACATATGTCTCGGGAGTCGCAAAAATCCGCACTATAAGCGGTACCGCGCTATAACCAAAACATTAATTTTTCAGGCCAAAATACATGCCATGAGACAACTTACCTTTGTAAGAGAATTTATTTTATGTTAGATGAAAAATAAAGCTTAGTTTGAGGAAAGTCTTTATTTCACCAGACTAGTACACTTTTCTCTCAGGTGTGTCACACATTTTTAAAGAAATGATCGACTTTTGCCTGGTGCAGCCTTTTAACGGCGCCGCGGGTTGCGGACGGACGTTGCGAGCGTTCAGGATTGCTAACCCTAATCACTTTTCTCCGGAGATGAAAACGCGTGAAAATTCGCATCCTTCATACGGTCCGCGCCAGTAATACCTTGAACTTGAGCACACGCATGAAATGCGCCAAATAAGAAATCCGGGCGACGTTCAAGGACACAAATGCTTAGAAATCACCACTGTAGTTGAAGTAAACAAACACGACGACACGGGCGTTTCTGCCGTCTTGAGAGCGCAGCCACGACATTGCCGCACGAGTAGGTGGATCTTCCCTTCTAGTATGTGCTGGGTTATCATAGCGACACACAACGAAAATTCACAGTCGAGGATAGCGCTTTTACGCAGAACGAGGAGATGCACACCGTCTACGACGACAATCACAACGGACGCCATGTTGGCGGAATAGAAGCAGCCGGCCCGCGACCGGCATGCAACGCGTGCGAACACTTTTCCTCGACCTGCGATTGGTCTGTCGTTGCGGTTGTTTGTTTCTTTGTTTCCAAGGCAGCGGAGGGACGCACGCACGTGAACGACTCGTGCGTGCGTCCCTCCGTCACTATGGCAACTGAAGCCTCTCTCTTCGCTTCTCCCCGCTTTTTCGAGCAACCTCCTTGCCCCGCGAGTGCCGCTTGCGGCTAGCGCCGTCAGCGTGTTGCATCAGCGTCGTTATCTAGTTTCGCACAGGGAAGCGAGCTCGCTGCTCCGGTCGTCAGCGCGGTCGGGGGGCTGTGCCAAAAACCGCACTATAACCGGTATTTCCCTTCGCGCGCCTGCATTTTAAGCAGTATGTAATTACATGGAGTTCTATGGGAGGTGAACCGGTAGTTTAAAAAAACTGCATTATACCCGGTCCTGCACTATAAGCAGTTACGTTGTAAGTGGTCTATACTGTACAGGGTGAAACAAGGAGACGGCAGGCTCTTTAAATCGACCAGAAAATTCGGTTTCTTAACCTATCGCGCTACGACTTTGAGCAGCATTGCCCACAGATGGTGCATTTCTTTTATAAAATTTGCAAAGAGCGAACTTACCTGAGGAAAAAGTAAAGAAAGAAAAAGGCTTAGCTCCTATGGAAACGCAGTGACACCACCGGGCTGCAAACAACACGGCGCCGTTTCGCACGGGAGACGAGAGATGACGCAAGCGGTCGCGACGCCAACTGCCACCAATGAACGAGCAGACGACGCCGAGAGCCGGCCCTTTTGCAGACAAGCAACTGCAGTTCCTTGCTGTTACTGCGCCTGTCTTTTTTGTTTCTGCGACTGTCGCCGCCCACGGAACGCGCGCCGCTTTTGAGTTGAAAAGATTGTCTGCTAAAAAGGCCTGCTCTCGGCGCCGTATGCTCGTTCGTTGGCGGCGTTTGTTACGCCATCTCTCGTCTCCCGTGAGAAACGGCGCCGTGTTGTTTGCAGACCGGTGGCGTCGCCGCGTTTTCATAGGAGCTAAGCCTTTTTCTTTCTTTACTTTTTCCTCAGGTAAGTTTGCTCTTCGCAAATTTTACAGAAAAAATTCACCATCTGTGGGCAACACTGCACAAAGTCGTAGCGCGATAGGTTAAGAAACCGAATTTTCCAGTCGATTTTAAGAGCCTGCCGTTTCCTTGTTTCACCCTGTAGTGACGTTGTCTGGGACCCCCACACAGGAACTGATACCGAATGCATCGAATGGGTACAAAGGAAGGCGGTTGGATTCATTTATCACGTTTATAGTAGAAACATCTCGGTGACGAAACTTCTGAACCGTTCTGGGCTCTCTACATTAAAATCCTGCCGCAAGCTTCACCGACTGAATATCCTCTTTAACATAGTGAAAACCGGACAGGACTGAATTTCCCCGACTATATGTAATTCAACACAGCGCAACAGACTCGGAATACTAAACACAATAAAACAATACTGATGCCTCAATGCAGGACAAACGCCATGTACGTTTTCTTTTTTTCCGAGAACGATAACTGAATGGACCGTTCTTCCGCATCATGTGGACGGTGCAACTTCCCAGGATGCGTTTGTATCTTCTATTGGTATTTACTTGTGAGTGAAGTGTGTTTATTTATATTTGTATCTTCCATTATCCCTTCTAGAAGGAAGTGCACAGCAACACCCCGCTATTTTCGTCTTATCTTACCGGCGATTGTGGCGCCTTATGGTTATGTTCGTGTCACCTGCTAACAACTTTGTTTGGTGTGATGAGAGTGATGCTGTCCATAGTGGATGAGAGTGATGGTTATGTTCGTGTCACCTGCTAACAACTTTGTTTGGTGGATGAGAGTGATGCTGTCCATAGTGCTGAGGCCGGGACTTCCGTCCCGGCCTCAGCAATATGGACAGCATCACTCTCATCCACAAGGACCATGCTGCCCATGCAACCTTCCACCAGACCAAAAACACTTTCAGCAATCGACGTCAAGAAGGCCTTTGATTCCGTTCCCCACTAAGCCGTAATTCAAGGCACGAGAAAATTTTCGACGCCCTCCTTCGCTTCGTGAAGAGGGCTCATCTCACTCACTTTATCTAGATCCCATCACCCACCACAGGAAGGCACCACTGGCCTAACCCCAGTCTTCTAGCCCTCTTTTCTTTATTGTTTCAATAAAGACATCTCAATAACAACATGTGCCCATTCCCGTGACAACCCGCGTTATGTATATATTTTTTTTTTTTTTTTCAAGTTGCTTTTATGGAGTCTAGATATAACGAAGAAGCTGATATAGCGAAGTGATTTACGATTCCCGTTGACTTTGTTATAACCAAGCTTGATTGTACTACGAAAACCCCAAGTATAAAGCAGACCCACGTTTGCTACCCGCAGGCGACGGGCAATCTTCTTCAAGAATTTGGCGGCATCAACGACCAACGCCCTACAATGCCAACTACAACGTCAACAAAGACTCCAACTACTACAACCACAACATTTACAACGGATGTCATTTGCAGTGGAAAAATGAAAGCCGTTTACAACTCCCTGTAACGCCGGATTAGAGCACAGCTCTTGAGGAGGAGGAGGGAAGGGCACTGGGGGGGGGGGGGTTAAACTAACCAGTGGGGGGTCACGTGACCTTGGGGGTCACGTGACCCCCAGTGCCTATGATGTCGTCACTGATGACGTCATCACTGACGATGACGATGCGGGTACCGATGACGTCATTAGTGACGTCACTGATGACTTCACCAGTGATGATGACAATGACGATGCGAATGTCGGTGACGTCATAAGTGACGTCGCTGATGACGTCATCAGTGATGATGACGTCATCAGCGAGTGATGAGTGATGATGACGATGCGGATGCCGGTGACGACATCAGTGACGTCACTGATGATGTCATCAGTGATGATGACGATGACGATGCGGATATCGGTAACGTCATCAGTGATGATGACGATGACGATGTGGATGCCGGTGACGTCATCAATGATGATGACGATGTGGATGCCGGTGACGTCATCAGTGATGATGACGATGTGGATGCCGGTGACGTCATCAGTGATGATGACGATGACGATGCGGATGCCGGTGACGTCATCAGTGATGATGACGATGTGGATGCCGGTGACGTCATCAGTTATGATGACGATGACGATGTGGATGCCGGTGACGTCATCAGTGATGATGACGATGATGATGTGGATGCCGGTGACGTCATCAGTGATGATAACGATGACGATGTGGATGCCGGTGACGTCATAAGTGATGATGACGATGACGATGCGGATACCGGTGACGTCATCAGTGATGATGACGATGACGATGTGGATGCCGGTGACGTCATCAGTGATGATGACGATGACGATGTGGATGCCGGTGACGTCATCAGTGATGATGACGATGACGATGTGGATGCCGGTGACGTCATCAGTGATGATGACGATGACGATGTGGATGCCGGTGACGTCATCAGTGAGGATGACGTCATCGGGGGGTCACGCGACATCGGCGGGGGTCACGTGACCTCGGGGGGTCACGTGACCTCGAGGAGGGGGTCACGTGACCTCAGGGGAGTCACGTGACTTCGGGGGGTCACGTGCCCTCCACGAGGTCACGTGACCCCGGTGGGGGGCTCGCGCGGTGCATTATGGGACATTTCCCATGATGCACCGCGCGGTTACGCCGACGCCGACGGCGACGTTGCTCAAGCCGGAAACGGGCCCCTAAGAGCTGCGCTCTAAAAAGAGCCCGTAATCGCTGTCGCCGTAAAAAGAAACTACTCTTGAGGGAGTCGATGGGAAAGGTCCTCACCGGGCCCGGAGTCCAGGCCGAGGGCGGCCAGGGAGAGGGAGAAGGAGGGCATGCTGGGCCCCTCCTTGGGCAGCACGTAGTTGTTGTACTTGGGGAGCAGCACCGAGGGGCCCTCGGGCGTCTGCTCCAGAAAGGGGCCGCCCACGTCCGACCGGGACACCGTGTCCATGCCCAGCACTGCGTGGGAGAGGGACGCTGTAGGTGCGCATCTCAGACCGGCGTGTTCGGTGCCTTATAGACCAGGATATTCATTGGTGGACACAGTCAAGCCCGTTTCTGGCGAGCGTGTGCCGACGGCGAGCTTCCACGGTGTTTTTGCAACACGCATTCCACATCATCTAGATTGACAATTTGGGCAGCCTGTAGGTGCGACCTTGTACAAAGCATGTGTAGTGAACGGCACACTCAAATATGGAGTCCAGTGAATACCTCCTATAGTGCCCGTGTTTTGAAAGCGGTCCCAAAGTGGCAATGAGTTATGTCACAAAAGCCATTGTAGCTTTTTTTTACAAAAAATTGCAAATTTAAGGTGGCGTCCTTCTTAAAGTAAAATGTTATCGTATGTTATTGACGAAAAATCAGAGAACCATAAAATACCAAGCGCGTGCCAACACTCTAATAAGCATTAACCCCCACTTTAGAAAAGTTTGAAATATAAGCTAACGTTTATATTTTGAGCCTGTTGAGACAACTGACACAGCAGTGTAGCTTGAAACGCACATGCCAGTGTGAGGCATTGAAGATCAGTGCGAGCAATGCAACCTTTTAAAAACTCGGGTGATCTTGGAATGATCTTTTTATTACTCTCGGCTGGTTCCCTAGAACAGAGATTCCATGAGAATCTCATACCACCCCTATGCTGTTCCGACGAACCAAGCAAGGAACCACCACAAAACTCCACTCTCGAACCCCTTCGTTTAAGCGAATTATCTCAACAAAATTTTGTTGGTGCTTCATTGGTCGGTGTACTAGAGCAAATTTTACCATCTATATAAAACGGAAGCAAAATGGCACAACTAGATTGCCGCTATGGGGCCTGAAATGTGCCTCCGATTGGCGCGTCTAGCAAAAGTGCTTCCAAAGTGGCGATGCATCACGGGAACCAGTGTGTCACGTTGCCGGATGTCACAATCTTGGAAGTTGGTTGAAGACGTTCTGGCAAATAGCATGAGCAAACGCTAGTGTCGCCATCCTTGCACCGTCCCAATTTGTTCCTGCCGAAGCTTTTGGGACGGTCCGGCCGAGAGCCAGCTACCACCGGGGTCCCAGCGTGACATTTCTACCATGTCATTGGACAGGATCAAAGGACCAGATTTGAGGACGTGGTAGACGCGCCGGCTGGAGACACAATCCAGGCACCGTACCTCCACTAGCTTTCACACACAGACGCCGTCCCTGCCCTGCCCACCACCTCTTTGCCACCGAGCGAGCTCCCAAAAAGGAGAGAGGCGTGCCACGCACCCATGTTTGGTGCGGCCAGCTCGAAGGGGTCCGTGAAGGTGTCCCTCTGGCTGGAGGCCAGGGTGTGGGCGTACTTTTCGAACATCTTGAGCAGGTGGGGGGGCCCCTGGCCAGTGAGGGATGCCACGCGCCCCCAGAGGGCGGCGTAGCGTCCGTCCAGCACGGCGCTCGCCGCCTGCACCAGGTGGCGCAGAAAGTCCCGGTCCTGTCGGTGGGTCAGGTTCAGGCCCGACAGGTGGTTCTCGTGGGAGAGCACATGGTGCAACAGGCGCGAGGCCAGCAGCACGTCCGTGCCGTACAGGGCGCCCTCGCTAGCGTTGGTGGCTGCCCGCAGCTGCCGGGCGACGCGGACGGCGCTGAAGGTGTTCAGCGGCAGCTTGTCCCGCTCCAGCACGCGCAGCTGCTCCGACAGCGGGGCGAAGGCCTCGGACACGCAGCCGAAGGTGTCCGGCTCCAGCCAGCCGCTCTCCTGGTCGCACAGACGCGTCGCCTTACCTGCACGAGACGACGGGTCGGCCGTCGGTCGGCTTGGAACCCCTCGATAAAATTCACATTCCGCGTTTCTTACGGATACTAAACAATTGTCATTGCACAAACGTGAGACACGTGCCACGAACGAGTGCTTCACCGCCATAGGCCTCGTGTATCAGCACTTTTGATGCTACAAGCCAAACATAAACATATAAAGAATTTTAAGCCTATTTGCTCGGAGCTTTAAAGAGACCATGTGCCAAAGGCTAATGATCGGGAACTACTACTAAGACGACCTTTTCATTCCAGGTCAAAGGTCCGTTCACAGAAACGCTGCAGCGCTAACTCACGGCCATTGACACGGCACCCACTTTGCGCTATATAACTGCTCCACTACGTGTGTCTGGACTTTTCCTGCATACAGACACAATGCACCACTAAAACTCAATGCTGACTCACCAGAGACAGCAGCACTGGTGCAGCGCTGACTTTTCATTATCTGAGATATTGGACGCACACATTAACCGGCCTTTACTGCTCGATGCAACGTAGCAATGAGGCCCTACCGTTGCCTGCCCTGGCCGCAAAAAAGGCGAGGCTCTTGTCCGTTTTCTTTGAGGCCATCGACTGAATATGAGAGGAAGTTGTGGTTGACACAATGTTGCTGGCATAACAAATTTTCCTAGAGGCATTCGCGACTCAAATGAATTGCTGTCAGCCGTGGCACAGGCTCTGGAGCTGCTTGCGCGAAACACGAGGGTTCTCCAAAGCACCTAAACTCCTCCGTTCGTCCCCGAGCAAGAAGCGTCTTTAGTCTAGCCGCAGTTCTCATTTAATTTATTTCATTTATTGGTACCCTCAGGGCCCGAAGGCATTAGAGAAGGGGTGGGATTATAACGTACAAGTTAATAAAACACTCAAATCACGAATCAAGTTCCAGTAGTATGGATACAGCATTTTTAAAATCAACAGGATTATAACAATTGTAGCGATGGATGTGGAAAGGTGATTCCAGTCAGCAGACGGACGAGGTATGAATGATCTGTAGTAGGTATTGGTGTGGCACTGTGGAATTTCGACTTTATGTATGTGATCATTGCGTGATGATATGTAAGATGGCTCCAGTAAGAGTTCAGTCTTAAGGATTGGAGTAAGGTTCTTGGTAAGTTGTAGACGGTGGTTCCTTCTCAATGGTGTGGAGGAGGATGGCTTGCGTTGGACGGTGGCGGTGGTGTAGCAGTTCAGGCCAGACAACTGTTTACGCAAATACTTATTTGCAACAGTTTAATAAAAGACAATTTAACATACGGGATACAAGAACACAAACATCGACAACCCGAGCCCCGGACTTGGCCGCCGCTAGAGAGCGGGCACCTTTCTCTCCAACGGTACCGAACCAAAGACCTCCTCCTTTGTCTCGCCTGTGCTCTTATCGAGAGCAGCCTGTCCCTCTTTCCCATTTTCCCATGGGGGTCAACATTCTCATCCGGCGTCCGAGCCCAGGGCCAGACGGCGCCAGGAGTAGGAGGCGCAGACGTGTCTGGCCCTCAGACACGACAAATCACCCCTGGCACTCCGAACACCGGCTGGAGGGACAGGTGCCGACAGACGAAGCACAGCGCCCGAGACACTTCAAGGAAAGCGACCGGCACTTGTCAGTGGGAAGCGACAAACGACTTTCCAAGCAAACAACCCCAAGCAGTGGCACTGGTCGACCACCAGAGAAAAACACTTAGCCGCGAAGCCTCCCCAGCTGCAGGCAGCCGAGCGGGGCGCGAAACGCGCCGCGGCCCGCCGCGCCGGGGCCTGTTCTTGAGTAACGGGACACCGGCGCCACAAAGGGGGCTCCCCGTCCCGCGCACAAACTTCTCCCTTCCAAAGGTCGTAAACATCCCCTGGTGAACCCCACACGTCTCCCCCAAAATCGTTCGTGCAGGGTTTCCAGACGAAGTAAGACAACAAATAAAAAGTTTCCGGAAGCTTACAATTGGGTTGTGAAAAAATATTTTCTGAAATAAACTTTTAAATAACAAGTTAGCACAATGCTTGGGAGTACGCAAATGTGTGACTAAAAGTGAGATACCGTATTTATTCGAATATAAGGCGGTCACGATTATAAGGCAAGGGGGCAGTTGAAGGACCCGAGAAAAATAAAAAAAATAATCATACTGCTACACTGAGCTTCGAATATAAGGTGGGGTATGACTTTGAGACTAATGATTTTGGAAAAAAACCGCGCCTTATATTCGAATAAATATGTTACTTTCGCCTCATTCCCCCATGTATGCAACTAGAATGTCGTAAATAAATAAAAATTGTAGAGCCATTCTACTCTGTGAAGCTGTTTGTCCAGCGAAGCTGTAATGACACCTACAACAATTTACCCAATGCAACGTGGAGCATACTCTTTATTTACTTTGTAACGGCATTCACAACTACTTTATGATCAGAGTGATACACGCTAAGATTTTCCATTCTCACTGTAGATCTTAGCTAAAGTTAAATTAATGCATGACCCCTTGAATGGTAGTCGGCCGAGTTAAATCGGTGAAGCACATGAGTGCAAACTCTTCCATGACGAATGGAATGAAGCACTTGTTTGCGGTTTTGAAATGTCCACATTAAAGTTTCTGACAATGATTACTGGTATGGCTTGATCCATTGACAAAGAGGAGAAGTGTGTTTGCATGAAGCACTCAATGTCAGATTTGGGTATAATTCGGTGAGATGTAGACCGTAAAAATTATGATTCCATCGCTACTTTTCACGGAACACACATCCCTGCAGTCGACTTGGTCATATTGGAGTTCATACGGCTGGACACAAGCTTCATTCCTTGCGTAGATTGCGACGCCTGCCGCATGGTTGCCATCTCGCTTTGCACACACTAATCCGGTGTATCCAGTCACTTGGCATAAGGAGTCACAAGAGGGCTTCCAATAATGTCAACCCCTTCCCAGAGCAGCTGCAACCGTAATCTATACAGTCGAACCTCGATATAACGAACTTCAATGTAACGAAATCCTCGATTTAACAAAGTATTTTATTTTTCATAATTTCTTGCCCATAGACCCCATGTATTTTTAGTCCCTATATAACGAAGTCTATTTTGCTGCTATTTCAATATAACGAAGCGCCATTGCCATAGAAGGCAATAAATAAATCAACTCTAAAAAACAACTTCGCAAAAAAATTGTGGTTTAAAAAAAAAAAAATTATGCACAAACGCGAGCGCTTGATAGGTTACTTCACGGGGACAGGCCTTCCAACGTTCCTAGGCTGCCCGAGGATGCGGCGCCGGTAGCGCCGGCGAGGCATGCGGCAAAGCGGATTTCGCGAGGCTGGCCAGAAAATGCCGAGCAAAAAGTAAACACGGCATAACAGCATCACCACTGACATTCACTGATCATCATAGTCCACTGTAACGCGGGAGCCAACTTCAGCGGGGGAGCGACGTGATGGCGCGACCGCGCGACCGCACGGGCAGTGCCATCTAGGAGAAGACCGAAAAGATCGATTATCGTCTTGCGAGGTTGCGAGCGTGATGTAAAGCAAAGGCGCAAGCCAACCGCAAGCACACTGTGGGCGCAAGGGGGCAAGTAAACTGTGCGGTCAAGAGTGCTGTGTAGGTTGGCAACATTGGCACCGCCTAAACTAAACAGCTTTATTTTTTAACCGGGCGGTTCACTTACGTGCTTGCTGCCATAAGGAAACGTAAAGTTCTTTTTTGGATGAGAAAGCAAACGTTTTGGACGCTATCCTGAAGAAACTGCCGAGATCACGAGCACTCGGAAAGTGCTCGACGCAATGGACGTACTGAGGAGGTACACGGCGTCGCATGGGCAGCAAGATGCCGTGCAAGCGCTCTGGGCGCTCGAACGCCGTATGACGCCGCCAACGCCGCTGCTACTGTCGGACAAGGCACAAGCAAAACTCGCGGACTACTTTGCCCCTAAATAAATGTCATTTTCGGTGAGTTTTCATACCCGTAAAATGTTTCGGAATTTTTTTTTTCGCATGCTAAAGCCAAATTTTGATTTAGCGAAATTTCAATGTAACGAAGTAAATTGCGAATTTTACCGACTTCGTTACATCGAGGTTCAACTGTACCGGGAAATGCATGCTCATGCTTCGCATTGTTCACAGGTGCCTTATAATCCGTCAGGCGGTTTTGATGCTTGTTTTGTTATTTTCTTTTCCTTTATTGAAACGAATACTGCGCTCTATGCTGTATGGCATGGGAGTTTTTTGTTGACAATGACACGCAAGAAACCATGGTGGGGTAGATGTATACAGCCTCACTGTGTAATAAATAAATAAATACACTCTTCAGCAAACCAGGAAAAGACGTATGAACCACGAGAATGTAACGACCAATAACAAACCGAGAGGGCCGATGGCAGATGGAATAGGAAGCATGTATCTGCGGAAGTCTGTTTCGTGTGTACGCCTGCAGACCTCGAGGGCCCAGGCTCTTGCGAAAGACATAAAAATTAGTGATCATCGCTCATTTTAAAGGAAACGCTACCCAACGTGACAATTTTCAAAGCAACTTGCTCTAAACCCCGTTTTCCTAGCCAAACGGTGTTCCCTGCTGGAAGAGCTGAAGGTTATAAGCCGTCCAGGCTGCTCCTGCCGGCCTCTACAGCCAGTTGTCAACCTTGGTGCCCGACACTCCAAGGCATTGACACCTAAGATGCAGTGGAGTCAGGGTTCTTCCAGTCCACCTACCCTGGGCTCCCTTGGGGCAGCTCCGCGAAACCTGCTGGTTGAAGAGGGCACGCTCCCACCAGACGCGCTCGCTCATAGATCGGGGGCAGCCGTCGTAAATCACTGCAAAGACCGAGTCACATTGATCGCCGATTAAAAAAAACTCGATAAGCGTCTCGCCGAATGCAGTGTGAAGAGAAGCGCTGCCCAAGTATATAGCATGCAGAGAACGCAGCAACCATGCACTGGTCCGCTTGCCTAGTGAATGCTTTTTTTCAGACTGTGGCAGGCAAGGTAGGTGCCCAGCTTGTTTCTGGCAGGCCGACCCAGAGGTATGTAGAATCCGTCCCGCGGAAGCGGAGGGTTTTAACTTGAACTCGGCCATCTCGAAATATTGGTCAAGTTGAAAGATTTCCTTGTCACAGAATGAATGTCTACAGGCAAAATGCATTTACTCGTCGCTTATCTCGAAAAGATTTCAGGCTGGACCTAAAATACCTCAAAATCTTAATCAAAAAAAGAAAAAAAGAAAAAAAGAAACCTGTGCAGGGCACAGCAAACAATGAACTGGTGGACCAGACATTGGTTGACAAAGAAATAACGATCTGAAGACAAACCCACAAAAAAGAACACAAAAAAAGGTTGAGGTACACCTAAGCACTTCTTATTAAGTTGTGAATGCGAAAGTATGTACATCATTCTTGCTCAACGCGTGTTGGCACGCTGACTGGTGCTGACCTGGCACCTTCTACCGAATTGATGTTTTGTTAACGTGACACAGGCCCTGGACGTAAATAGATGGTAAGGCCCCAAGAGACCTGTTACTCTTCCCTGATGTCTTCTGAATGTGCCACGACTCCAAGAACAGACGTTTTCGGATATGTGGCTCCATGTTTATCACATGCACGTTTGTGAAGTTGATCCGATGATTGACTTAGTCGCTCCCTGAAGGAGTCAAGTCGACCCTAAACGTTGAAAACTGATTGTTCGATTCAGACTGAAAATATGGATAATGTATGTCTTGTTGCTCGGTTTGGTCAACGTTTTAGCGGCCACCGTACCGCCACCACAAGTCGAATCGCTGCCATTCTGTTTGTTTCGGTTTGGCATTTAGCCTTGACATTTCATCCTACACGCGTCCTATGCCAGGAGGAGCTGTCCAGGCGATACAGAAGTTGAATTGGGGGCTATAATCAGAATCATCGCCTCCTTTTCTCAAAACTTAGGTTGATTTGATTGGCACCTTTGCTTTGTGTTGTCCACAGAGGGATCATGGTTGTCTTTAACGACCGGCCACTGTCCGCCGCCGGTCAGCACGTTCTTTCAGCCGGCGTCTCCAAGCAGTGTCAAACGGCGTCGATTTATTATTTAACTTTATTTGTTCGACTCTGACTTATGTTTTGTGCCGAGCCTCTGGGAAGCCCGTTGAATTCACAAAGGGATTGTGGTCGTATAGACGTCTGGGAACCGCTATGATGTCTGCCGCTGTTCTTTGTTCATAGTTTAGTTTATGGACAACTTGACCGACACCATCGTGACATTCGAAAAGTTTAGGGACGTGGACGGTGCACTCGGTATGGGCCGTCGTGCGGCCATCCAACACGAACCACTGCAACCCAAACCAACCTGATCACGAAGGGGCGAAGCGCCGTCCAGCTAACTACCGACCTCTTTGTCCAACCTTAAGTGCCAATACGAAGTTTTTTTATGGCTGAATTAACTTTTCTCGACTGCTCGATCAGTAAGACTTGTTCGAGATCCCAACTGAATCCGAACAATTCGTCGGCGACTGTAACCCGAAAATGTGAAATAGACGAGCGGGCGGCTGCCACAACCTCGAATAACGGGGGAACCGATTCTAGATACAGCTAAAGCCTCTCATAAACCCACGGCATTAACTATCCGCAACTTCCACAAAACCGAAAGCACCTGGTGGCTAAAACAAAAAACCGTGGCCACAGGTTTGCTCGTCGGCTTGCTCGAGCGAATCAAATATCCAGAATGACCGGCAGTCTAAAGCAGGAGCCGCAAAAGTCGGTTGGAAAACACCCGACGAAAATCACTAATAGCCAGGTTCAAGAGCAGAGCCCGGCGAAAGAGAGGAGGTGGCACCTTCGCAGCCCCTGAGGGTAACCTCCGCAAAGCGGTTGGAGCAGGCGTCGCATTGGCGCCCGATGACGCCGGGCCTGCAGCGGCACTGGCCGGTGACTGGGTGGCAGCGGTTGCTGTAGGAGCCATTGGCGTAGCAGTCGCACGGGTAACAGACGTCGCTGCCCTCCGGCTGGTAGTGGTTCTCCTGGGGAAGATAGGGCGAGTAGGCAAGGTGCCCGACAAACGCTCCCGCCGATTTGGGGTCTCCGGAACAAGTTTTTAATGCATGCGTCTACCGTTTTGCGCCGAAAGTGGCCCCAAAAATGGTCCACACCGCGCGACATTTCGACTTTTAAAGGTGCATACTCCATGAGCCACAGTCGGGAAAGTGGGGTGTACCTGGCAGAAGCACTCCCCAGTGGTCTTGTTGCAGTCCGCGTGGTAGCCCCTGTGCACGGGGCAGTGGCAGGGGCCGCACACGGGGGTCCCCCACCAGTTGAAGGGGCAGGGCTGGCTGCTGGCCTCCCCGCAGTAGCGGCCCCAGCGGCTGGGCTCGCAGACGCACTCGAAGCCCCCTGGCATGGAGGGGGACGCCACACACTGTCCGGACTCGCAGGGGGACAGGCTGCAGGTCGGCACGCACTCGGACCCCACGTAGCCTGGAACGGAGACAACTTTCGAGGCCGGCACAGAGGGGGCCCAAGCGACACCCGCCGGAGGAATGGCCGGTTGGTAGAGAAGTTCAACAAGACCGGTTGTTGGTCTGTGGGTACCGACAGAGTACATAGAATGGAGCAGAAAGAGATGTGAGTAGAGGACGCAAGCAAATACAGCGCCGACTATTGAACGAGTCGGTCATTAGATGTCCAGAGAGGAAGAGTTTAGTCTGCCAGGGTACGGTGACACTAGGCTGTGGACGAGAAATTGAGCTGGTGCAGTACAACTGCTAGACCTTTGAAGTACTGTCGGGCAAGAAGTTAACTACACCATCCATAAAGTACCTCACCAACGTTCCCAATTATTTTCCAAAGTATGCCGTCGCCAGGTTGTTTAGCACCGAGTCTGTTCAATGAGTCGTTTGTACGCCTCTCGTACAAAACTGAGGTTCAGGCCGTGCAACTTTCGCGAGTTAAGATAGAGCCCCAAAAGGAGAAGAGGTACATTTGGGGAGTCATTAACTCTTTGCCCAGATGTATGTCGTGTAATAGTGATATATGACCGCACACCAGTTTGATGTTCATACAGATCGAAATGGGCAGAGATAGGGATTGAACTTAGAATCCCCGAGTTCTGCAGCACAAACTTTTTCTTCATGTGCTGAAAGCCGCTGTGCTGAGATCCGCTGTGCATTAACGTGCTCAGCTACCAATCTCCCCTCACGTTATCAGAGTGTCATTTTCTTTCACCACAAAATACAGGCATAATAAAAGAGGAAAGAGAGAAAACAAGATGGGATATCCCTCAAACCATTCCACATAATACCACCAAAAGAAAAGGAAAACTTTTAACAGGGCTTGCCTGTGCAACCTTCTCCATGTTCATCTGTTTGCGTTTACAAGTTTCCTCGGTTTTATCAAGAAGTCAGGCCAACTCGCTGTGAAGCAATTCAGTTTTTCCACACGAGACTGAACGGAAGTCATGACAGGGAAAACTAAACATAGATAAGATCTGCATAGGCTAATCAATAAGTATACCATACTTCACACTTTTCAGGACTCAAATAATTGTGAAGAAACATTTTAGAATTTAACAGTTCCCATTATGCAAAAGGCGACACAATGGATCCATTGTAACTGTCCAGTGAGTCACCTCACACTGCAATCTCACCACCATTCCTACCATCATCCTCTCTTTCAAGAAGCATTGCTTTGCTTTGTTTCGGCGAGAAAGGAATGAGGCTAGACACCGAGAAACACTGGCCGGTGACACCACAAATATCAGATTCCAAAAGCGTGGGAAGGTGACGGACCCTTTCCTGTCCAGACAGCAAGTCCAGCGAAAGGTGTCTCTTCGTGCATGGGAGAGGGAACAATTATGTTAACGACAAATGCGATAAAGCTTTGCCCGTCCAAAGTGTTGTAGCTTTGCCCGTCCAAGTGTTGTTTGTTCTTTGGCAGTGGACACGCAGACAACATTTAGGACGTGATTTCCTAGTTCATTAGAAAGCGTCTGGCACTTCCTCGTGGACAAAAACAGCATACGCTTCCAGGTAATTCCTCTCCTCTATTTCAAAGGCTAAGTGTTAATTCATAAAGAAGCAGTAGATTTTGAAAGCCGTAAAAAAGGTCGTCTGCTACGACTAGCAGACAATGGTGGCGTTCGGGCACCTCTCCCCTGCACTAGCAGCAGACAATGCTCATTCTGATTGGAGGGACAGAGTGGGTCGAGACATCGGCAGCTAGCCTTTGTGTCTACCCACTATATCCTTCCAATCAAAGTTCAGTGCTCCGATGCCACTGTACCCACTGAGCAAGAAGCGGATGAGCTTGTTCTCTGTACACATCTAACGCACAAACTCTACGCTGCGAGGAGAGCAGGGCCCTCTCGCTGACGAGTGAGGTGCACAAGCAGAGGGGAAGGGGTGCCCTCACCGGGGTCGCACTTGCACTGGTGCTGCTCCCAGGCGTCTGTGCAGACGCTGTGCTCGGGACAGGGCCCGGACAGGCAGGGGTCCGGGGCATGGCAGCCGTCCCGCACGTTGTGCTCCACCACAGGTCGCAACCAGGCCTCCTTGCTCGTGCCGATGCGCACATCCTGGAACCAAGTCACGCCCACTCACACAGTGCCGTCTGCATGTGCTGCACTACGCCATGGGAGCTTACAGCTGCTTACTTCATTAAACTTTTATTTTAATTACTGTCGGCCGTTACAGGCCATTACAGGAAAGGACCTTGTACATCGATGTAGCATATTAAAGCAGAATGTGTTTTATCAGCAGATTTCCTTGGAGTTTTGTACGAAAAACTGACACTGAAAAGTGTTACGTCGGTAGGGTACCGTAAAAAAAAAAATTCCTTCCTGCGGCAGGACCTCCGGCAGGACTCACCACCTCGAGATTGTGAGCCAAGTACTTTGCCAACTGAGTTACCCAGGGTCGGTGTTTGGAACGCGCAAAAGTAAACTCTTTGGCGCGAAGGTGCGATCGGACACTTTGCGGCATTTGCTGCAGTACATCTTGTGGCATGAGTCAGAAATGAGGTAGAATCTTTCGTAGGCGGTGCCGTTAAGATGCCCTTTTTTTCTTCCCAGGAAGACTTATCACACATTGTGTGCCTACCAGTCTTTGTCAGCATGATACAGTCAAATCTCGTTGATTCAAACTCGAGGGGGGACCAAATATTTGTTTGAATAAAGCAAAGTTTGAATTACCGGGAGTTTCCTCCTATAGAGACACATAGGATGGGACCCCATGTTAGTTTGAATTATCCGCAAGCTTGAATTAAGAGAGTTTGAATTAAAAAGATTCAACTGTATTTGTTTTTAAAGCGATAGTTTTATGGGTGACAATTTGCAGGAATTTGGTGTCAGTGTTTGTAGCTGCCTGTCGTTGCAGCTGAGATGGAAAACCCTTCTTGTATTCCCTTATGGCGCAAGGAGGGAGAAGTCGGGTGTTCCCATTGGCCACGCTGCTTGAAGAGAGAAGAAAGGAAAGCCCCAACGACCCGCCAATAACATGTTTTTCCTTTTTTTTAATTTGGGTGTTTGCAAGCTACCTGGTATGAGACTTTGACCACCTCTGCTGTACTCCCCCCATCTCTCCAGAGAAGAAAATAAATGAGATGAAATGAGAGGTCAGCAAAGCATCTTCCCCTGTCGTCTGCTAATGATAACTCCAAAATAGGTGTTTTTAAACATTACCCCCGTCATACGAAATCCCACTTTGGCAGTATCCAGTTGCTACACGTAATGTTGAAGGGTTTTAGAAACCTCCACCACGTTCGATATCACTATAACGTCTAGTTCTCTAACCCAACTCGAAACATAAAATGTGTTCTGCCTAAACTCGTCGCCTTCCACCCGCCCTTCTCACAGAGGTTTGCATCATTTATCTGCGTCCGTCTGCCTCTCCGCTCATCACTGAACGCCAGCATTACCCCCCCTATTCACCGCTTAACAGCACCGGGAGAGCCTAGGCTTTCGCTTGCGTCGCCGCTGCTGTAGACTCTTCCTAATGGCACTGCTGTGCCAAGGCCCCAGGAGCGAGCGTGGAGGGAACGACTGGCTTCTGTGGCTCGCAACCGGCATCGCGCCCACACTGACCCCCTACGAGAGGCTACCCGTGCTGTGTGAACATGGTACAGCTACTGCTTTCCCTTCTTCCCACATTCGGGGTGAAAAGGGCACCCTTTTTTTGATTATTCATTATGAAAAGATATGACAGAGTGTGTTAATGACTATTTACATACGATACAAACTTCTTCATGAGCTAATAAAGCAGGCACTTGCCAAGGTGTGCTGTGTATCAGAATGTTTCATGTGCAGACTACGCACGGTTTGGAGTGTCTAAGAAAACGCTTTGTTTTCAACTGAAATTTGCTTCTTCGCACTATACATTGGGTGGAGACCATAGTTAAAAAAGTATGATACATCTTCAATTTCCAAAGACCCATTTGCAGTAACAAGATGAATATACTAAACATGCCCGAAGCACACATAAAGAAGGCATAAAAGGAAAGAAGAAATTTATCAACAGTGCAGTAAAACAAGACAAGAGTCGTGAAGGCATTTTTCAGCGTGCATCGTTTCAATGATTAGAGAAGTTTACTCCGCCAAATGTCACAAAATGCAAAGCGCGAATGCTAAGACTTCTATCTCTGCGGTTCAACTCGGTCATAGCAGTGTCACTTGTAATCTTGCAGTGCCTCAACCTCCTAAAATGTCTAACCATCGTGCTCCCCATCCCTTCCCAAGTCCCTTACACTCATTTTTGCTTCCTAACATGCCGCACAATCGATTCTGGGAGCACAACATACACCGCACAACACCGTTAGCACAAACAGGTGATAGCCAGTTTTTTTCTTAGTATCGAAGAGCCCTCATCAAAACTACTAGCGCGGTGCAAAGGGCTCGTTTGGAGCACTAACCTAAGCGGTAAAATTTGATGCCTGCCGATACCTTTTCAGAGTAAAATGCTAATGTGCGCTGACGTCGCAATAATGCCAATAGTGTTGGGCGGTGTACAGCGGTCGATGAAGCCAACAAAGTGGCACAAGTGCGCAACCTCGGACTACACGCACATGTAATAACGGCGGCAAGGGGAACCAATCCCGGTGAGATTGGAGCGGTTCCGAGATTAGCGGCCATTCAGATTCGGCTACGAGCTGCACGGCCGAGCACGGCACAATCCAACGTAGCAAGGTCGGATCGCTGAATGCCGATGACTGCGAATCTCGCAACCGGCCGGCGCCCGGCGCAAATGGTTTCTCTTTAGGAATTGTAGTTGGGCTAGTTGGTCAATGTTGGAAATCATGGTGTAAGGTGCAAAAAACAACGGACACAAGAGAGTTGTTGCCGGCACGATGCACCCAAACGCTCGTGCGGCTTCGTTGGTTTTTTGCACCACCGTACATCATCGAGTGCCGCGGAACTAGCGCCCCTTCCGCAGTGACACTTGCCCGCGTGACTAATCGAACAGCCCGGTTCGGCAGTCTGCTCCGGTAGAGAATGGGTGCAGCCGCTAATTAAGCCACGTTAGGGCGTCGAATCTCCATTTCCCAATTTCCCCATGGGCGCTGCCATTTTGGTCTTAGTGCTGAGCGGGTGCAATTCACAATCGTTAAGACTCGCAAAAGTGACTTCCTGAGCTTTAGGTATTCGCGACTCCAGCGACCTATAGGGGGCACCACCGCCAAACAAACATGGCGGCTGAGTCCAGGTCGCGGCGGCTCGGCCGGGCCGCCTGAACAGGTGGCGCGTTCAATTTAACAGATTTTCTTTTGTTTAATGCCCAATTTTATTATTATTTGAACTGAGACGGTTAAGTGTAGTCGGTGCAGATAAACTTGCAAAGCATAGTTTTGTTTTGCCTGTGTTTTTTTGTCCTTTTCGTGTCAAACTTTCGTTTCGGAGATTTCGTTCAAAACCGAAACTACGGGCTCCGGAGAGACGGTAATATACAAATCAGTTTTGATCATCTAAGGAAAGCGGCGATGACTATAGAATTGTTCCACCGAGAGTAACTTCTCAGCTAACTCTCATGCCTCGACCATGCGACTTATCTGTCCGCGAAATCGAGCTTTTGTGCGTATCCGCGTTTACGAAACAGCTCCAGTCGTCTGCTCGGCCAACAACACAGGCTGCAGGAAAATTACGAAAATTAAGCAACCGCTTTTTGAGCCAAGGACCATGTTAACCCGCCGGTGCCCCACTAAGCAGCTGATACTCGTATTTCAATTCAGGTTTTAGTAGCAATCGAGAAGTCATTTTGACAAGCGGGTTATGTATTATATTACGTACTATGGTCCCACTAAAGCGATATTAGTATATCCTTCGGGTTGAAATATGAGCTTAGTTGACTAGCTATTAGGTGAGCTGCTGAATAAAAGTATATTTGACAGACAGAGACATACTACTTAAACTTAGCCAAATGGGCCGGCAGCACGGAGACAAACTGAAGAGAGTATGTATTGAAGATCCACGCAGAACCTCTCTGCATTGAACTTTGCTTCGAATCCTGAACGGAGAAAATTAGTATTTTTTTGTGGCCGGTCAACCTGACCAATGTAGACGTATATTGCTGCTGGCTTCGACATCCTCGTAATATAAATATTGGAGGCGCGATAGGTCAAAATGCCGTGACAGCATCTAACGTTGCGAGACTTGTTTCCCACCTTTTGAAAACAGATAATTTCCCTCATTCATCATTTGCAGCGAGCACGTTTTCCTGAATCAAGTAATTGCGAAAACAGCCCAACTCCTTCAGTGTGGTCCAGAGGCTTTTTCGGCGAAAAACAGTTAAGATGAATAGCCAACGCACCGACCGGCGTGGGTGGCTCAAACTTGAAGCTAACCGAACACAACCAAACTCAAGAAAAGCAGCTATCGAACCTTCCCATTCACTTGACTGCAACATTGATGTTCCATCCAGTATCAGTTACCAAGCAGTCGTCACTTTGAATGTGATTCGAAACAGACAAGAAATCAAAAAGATTTTCCGTGATTCCTCCCCATCCAAGAAATCGAAAGCACGCGACCGTGTGCTGTGGAGTAAACGGGCATTCATTCAAACACGTAATAGAAGAAAACTATCTACTGAGGCTTCACCACATTAATAATCACTCAGGCGAACTTAAGAAATATTCGGACCTTCGTCAAGTTACATTGTTCGCCACCGCGCCGACAACACGTCTCCGCGAAAGCCACCAGAGACGCGGAGGGGCGCGGAGCGACCTGGACCGGCTGGTTCCCGGTTTTCCCGCTTGGCGGCGTCCGTTTTGCTGGAGTCGCGAATAGAATCAAAAAGCTCGGATAATATCGTTCTGCCTTGTCACCAACTCCAAAGCGTAGCTTATTCTGGGGCTCTAGGACCAGGCGGCGAGCAGGACGAACGACGGCGGGCGCGTCGAGACACCGGAGCCGCATGGGGATCATACCTGGATGCAGCCGTTGAAGTTGGCCTCTCCGTCCTCGACTCCACCCAGGGACACCTTGCCCACGTACAGACCCTGGATGGCTGCTGCAAACTGCTGGGACACCTGCGGCCAGAGCGCTCCTTTCTCGGTAAACCGTTCGTTCTAGGCTGTTCGCACACGCGCCGCAGCGCTAGATCGGCGCCATGGAGACAGTGCCGACTTTGCACTATATCGATGCTCCGACGTGCATGCGTTTTCTTGCTTTTGCACGTAGTGCAGCGCTAACCCAGCGCCGTGTAGCCACTCACAGCTGCGCCGACCCATGTTAACTTTGCACTATCTCGGCACCAAGATGCGTGTGTGAAGCTGCCTTTAGAGCATTTCATCAACTGCAGTAGCTTGAACCTACAACGGGGCTTCCTAAAGAAACCAAAGGCTCGCCGGAGTGCATCGAGAGTACCGACCAGGCCTGCCCGTTTTAAAGGGACCACACAATTGTTTTCATTTTCTTCCAAGTTGCTTAAAAAAACTCGTCTATACGAACGTAGTAACATGCGGGATAATGCTTCCCAAAATTCACTCTGTAGGTTCTAGGAAAACTCTATTTACAGATTACAAAAGAAAATGCTTATGAGAAAGACAGTTTTGGTGAACATTCATGCGCCCATCAATTAGCTGCAAGGTAACAACGTGATTGCGTCTTCAATATTTATTGCGCAATAATAGCTACGGCGAAAAATTACTACTGTCATTTAGGATTCAGAATTAAAATACATAAAAAAACTCAATTGAAACTCAATGAAAATTTTTTTAAGGGACTGATGAGGGCTAACGACTCTAACGAGACCTTCCGATCACCCTCCGCCCTCACCTAACTCATATCGGGACTCTGCAGTTTATTGATTAACCTTCAGATTATTTGAGTGATGCTTTAATTGTAATATTTT
Organism: Ixodes scapularis; assembly: GCF_016920785.2. NCBI lineage: Eukaryota > Metazoa > Arthropoda > Arachnida > Ixodida > Ixodidae > Ixodes > Ixodes scapularis. Next base: position 26,993,058 of record NW_024609883.1, on the reverse strand, counting down.
CTTCTCGCAATTTAATCGTAATCTTGTGCTGGAGAAAGTCAGGAAAAAGTAAAAAATGCCTGCTTTAATATTTCTGATGTCTTTATTTCTTTTAGGACACAGGCTTGCATGGTAAACCACTTCAGCATGCTTGTTATTGTCATCGAGGGTGATTATAGTGTTCAAATAATACCATAACTTAAAAATTACTTCACTTAAAAAGGTTTCCCGTGTTCATATTTCTGTAGTCGTCACAACGTGAAGTTTAAAATGGGAATGCAATATGCCATTTAGTACATAGTAAAAATAGTTTAAAAAAAGTGTAGTTTTAACGTCTAATGTGACCGGTGAAAAATCAACTAATGAATTTATCAATTGATTAGTCTATTAAAGGGTAGCGATCAGGCAGATTAATTTTTAATCAAACCACAGCTCCAATCAACATCCAATGTTTTATAAAAGCTATGGTTTGTGCGAGATAAAAAATAATATGTGGGACCAGCAGTTCTATACATACCACAACACTAAGATTATGGAAGCATCCAACTTCGTTAAATTGCTTTGCTGAATTTCCATGCGTGTGAAACGATAAAATAGACCCTTTAGTTGGAAGAAACAACAAAAACAAGAAGCGTTTAATGAGGAGGGCTTAGCTTAGCCGGAAATGGGCTTGCGTCATTGAGATCCATGCTTCTGAATGTGCGCCTGTAGTAGACAACGCACGGCGGTGGATACCGCCGTGCGTCGTCGATTGTAAACATCGCGTATCGGTTGTAAACATGCTTGGCACATTTAGAATTTCAGTTGCCATGTGCCAACATGGTTCGATCTCGAAGCAAACGGCTTTCCTGCTTTACCCGGCAGGCTTTACAGTTTCGATTTCGGTTTATTATTCTGCAAGGCACTTCAAATAAAGCGCATTACAGTGTAGACCGCATATAACATATGTCGCGGGAGTCAAGAAAATCCGCACTATAAGCGGTACCGCGCTATAACCAAAACATCAATTTTTCAGGCCAAAATACATGCCATGAGACAACTTACCTTTGTAAATTCTTTATGTTAGATGAAAAATAAAGCTTAGTCTAAGGAAAGTCTTTATTTCACCAGACTAGTACAGTTCTGTCTCAAGTGTGTCACACATTTTGAAAGAAATGAGCGGCTTTTGCCTGGCGCAGCCTTTTAACGGCGTCGCAGGTTGCAGACGGACGTTGCGGGCGTTCAGGATTGCTAACCTTTATCACTTTTCTCCGGTGATGAAAACGCGTGAAATTTCACATCCTTCATATGGTACGCGCCAGTAGTACCTTCAACTTGAGCACACGCATGAAATGCGCCAAATAAGAAATCCGGGCGATGTTCGAGGACACAAATGCTTAGAAATCACCACTGTAGTCGAAGTAAACAAACACGACGTCACGGGCGTTTCTGCCGTCTTGAGAGTGCCACCACGACATCGCCGCACGAGTTGGTGGATCTTCCCTTATAGTACGTGCTGGGTTATCATAGCGACACACAACGAAAATTCACAGTCAAGGATAGCGCTTTTACGCGGAACGATGAGCTTGCACCACGCCGTCTACGACGCCGATCACAACCGACGACATGTTTGCGGCTAGAAGAAGCCGGCCCATGACCTCGACCTGCGATTGGTCTGTCGTTGCAGTTGTTTTCCAACACAGCGGAAAGACGCAAGCACGTGAACGACACGTTTGTGCGTCCCTTCGTCGCTATGGCAACTGAAGCCTCTCTCTTTGCTTCTCCCCGCTTCTTCGAGCAAACTCCTTGCCCCGCGAGTGCCGTTTGCGGCTAGCGCCGTCAGCGTGTTGCGTCAGCGCCGTTATCTAGTGTTGCACAAAGAAGCGTGTTCGCTGCGCCGGTCGGCGGCGCGGTCGGCGGGTTGTTTCAGAAACCGCACTATGACCAGTATTTCCCTTCGCGCGCCTGCATTTTAAGCGGTATATAATTACATGGAGTTCTATGGGAGGCGAACCGGTGGTTTAAAAAAACCGTGTTATACCCGGTCCTGCACTATAAGCGGTTACGTTGTAAGTGGTCTATGCTGTATATGAAGAGGGGATCTAGTAAAAAAAGATTCAAGAATGAGAGTGGCCGAATAACAGTTTGGTTAATTATAAACAACATACAGATTATACAGAAAATATTACTATCTTTCATGGCGAACGATGGATTTACTTTTAAGTTGGGCTCACAATGCAAAAGAGTGAATGATGTTTTGGAACATTAATGGCAATAAAAAGAAGAAGAAAAATGTTAAATAAATGACAAAACAAGCAAGTTTAGTTCTTTCTTTCGGTGAGCAAAGATCTAGATTTGGTCTTAGCGTAGTCACGCTTGACGTCCACAAGTAGCTGAGGGCTTGTGCAACCACTTCCTTCCCGACGACGGCCGAGAGCTGACGAACGAACATGATGATGAGCGCCCTCACCGTATGCTGTCCGTGGTCCAGGCTGAGCCAAACGTCTCCAACCATCCACTTGACCGCCACCTGGTGCCAGCGGCCGTCGTCCACTCGCACGTCCGACAGCAGCACGCTCTCCCCGTCCACGTCGTACCTCAGGTGCCCGCCGTCAACCTGGAACCGCACAACTCAGAGGCACATCTCCCACGCTGGCAAACAACCTCCTTGCTCGACTAGTCCTTCTGGACAGTTCTCTCAAAGGGCTATTCTAGCCAAAATATATCCACCCTGGATATTTTTATGCAGATAAAAAGCATACAATGCGAGTGTGGCGTATGGGCTTGGAGCGCAGAAAGGGCCGAAACGATATGCGATATGGCTGAGGCAGTACAATCCACTGAACGGATGCTTTTGTTATAAACGATATTCGTCATGACTCGAGTTATTTCTCTCGGAAAATTTACGTGTTGGTACATGTCAATACATTTTTTTATGTTACTGAAACAAGACGACTCTGAGCCAAAAATCTAGTGGGCGAGTACTAGGGTTGGCAGGGGATCTGACATCATATAGGCAATGAGTTGTCCAGACCTATTTTGTTGACCTAATATTTGCCATCTCACTAAAACAAAACATTTCTTCCTCAAAAAAAACCTGGTGTATGTAGTTTTTTCCCATAAAATAAAGTTGCCTTTGAAAGGCTCAAAAAAACACTGAAATAAAATATAAAACATTTTGAAGTGCCTAGATGGAACACATTTAATTTTAAAAGTTCCACAAAAAATAAAAAAAAACTTTAGTGCAATATTTATGCCACGATCTGCAATTTAGGCGGAGGTCATGACCCACTCTGGTCCTCACCCAAAGAACGATGGCCCCACCCACTACTGCTGGATTGGCTTGGCTGTTAGACTGAACACGTTCTCCCTGTTGCAACGTCTTGTGCGTCTATAGTATGTTGCAGGGTAAGAAGGTAGGGCGAGGGAAAGGAATGCGGGAGAGGAGGAAGTGGACGCAACGCTGGCGAAGGGAAGAAGTTTCCTCCTTCCCTTGTCATTATTCCATCCATTTCCTCCTCTCCCACCTTCCTTTCTCTCGCCCTACCTTCTTGAGTTGTCGCTAACTATAGTGTGGACGTTAGGACATTCTAGAGACGTTTGCTGGATATTAAAACATCCTAAAGATGTCTCTGGGATGTTACAATGTCTTAGAGTAATTTGTGGGACATTACAATGGGTCCTACAGACGTTTGTGCAACATCACGACATTCGATGGACGTCTTCGGGACCACGAGCACCGCTGAGGGAGCATGTACGCACCTGCAAGGAAGTGTGGGAGCCCTGACCGACGAGCAGATGTAGCAAGAGTCCCGCAGGAGTCCTCGTGCGAAAGGTGAGCCCCAAGGACCAGGGGAACTGGATGGGGCGCAGCAGGGGGTTGAACACCAGGTAGCCGTCCCCGTCGAAGCGACGTACGGGCTCCACCCCTGCACGGGGGACAGGCCCACCGGGCGCATCAGACAGCCACACAGTCCCAACACACAACACGCTAAGGCCGGGGAGGATAAAAGTGCTCATGTAGCTTGAGGTCAGCAAAGACGATTTCCTCATCTTGTTTTCTGTCAGCCTCAGACAAGCAACAGTCCTCGCCTTGGACAAGAGCATCCAGACCACGGATGCCTTGCGACTGGTAGGATGGTTTAAGTCAAACTAGAGGCAGTGCCTGGTGAGAACAATATTGCTGCATGCAAAAAAAGCCGGCTCTTCCTCGTTTTTTTTTTTACCGGCACATTGAAGTGGGTCTAGAATTTGAAGACACTTATGAAACTTCATTGGAGTGCATAACAATAAATGAGTTCAATTCTGCTAGGATAAAAAAAAAAGAATAATGACAACCGAGCATTTAAATAATAGCTCAAAATATTTGTGAATGGGCAGCTTGGAGGCTAAATCCAGGGAAACTGTACACACTCTAGGAGGGAGCAGAGCAGCGTGAACTTACGACGCCGCCCTTGGCGACTACCAGGGAAAGCAAACGAGGCTTCAACTCGACAATTTGAAACTGCAGTTTTGCAGACAAGGTTTTTTTTGCGCTCAAGAAACAGTGCAATTTCACATCTAAAACTGAAATCAGAGGCGAAAATTATTGCGAGTTGTCGACAAACTGTGTTTGCGCATAACTTTAGCATTCGTAGCCATGAATCTGCGTAGATATTCCAATAGTTTCCTCACGAAAAATTACGATCAACTTGAGTAACATCGGGAACACAGCCACCTTTACATAGTCAAACGCGGCTGCCCGAATGGTCCTCAGCAAGGACGTAGTGCTGGGTTAGATCCCTCATTGAAGGCCGGGCACAGATTGCACACCAGCGTTGTCTCGGTGTTTGGCTGGAATTTGAGTTCAATCGGCGAGGGTGCGAGTTCCAACTGAACACTGAAGCAGCCCTCGTGTTTTCTACTCTTTCCAGACACTCGAAACCAGAAACTGCTAGGTGCCAGCCACGTAGCACGTTCTGCGTTAAAAAATGCCAGGAGAGCCGACTGCGCACGGTGTCGCAGGGAGCCGACTGCGCACGGCGTCCTCACCCTCACTGCAGTCACGCCCCCCGAAGCCCAAGGGGCACTGGCAGAGGAAGCTGTTCCACCCCTCGGAGCAGGTGCCCCCGTTCTGGCAGGGCCTGGTCTGGCAGAAGCCCCGCTTCTCGTGGCAACCTGCCGTGCTGCCGTTGTTGGCCACAAACCTGCACAACACAACGCTCCCGCTCTGGGCTCTGCCAGGGATGGCCTCTCTCTTACGGTCGGTCGCCTTCGCCGCAACATCCCAAATGAAAGCACGTTCGTAGAAACTTGAAAGTAAACATTTGGCAGAAATCTGCCTGGTTGGGTAAGAACAATTAGAAGAGGAGGACGGAACGCCAACCAAAAATAAAAAGGAGCCCAACGTTTCGAAACCTGCTTGGTTTCTTCTTCAGGGGCGACTGTGTGCGCGAGGAGCAAGTGGTCTTCTTTTACGGCGGTGGACGTGATGTTTTCGCGATCGTAATGTGGCTGAGCCCGCTGACGTAAGCCGACGGTAAAGCGCCAAGCGACCGATTGATGTTTTGCGGTGTGGTTTGAATGTGCCATGACTCGACGAAGAGCCTTTGCCGGGAATTGGTCTCAATGTCGAGGATACGTGTGTCGTCGAAGTCAATGCGGTGGTCATTCGAGTCACTGTGTTCCGCAACCGCGCTGCGCTCATGATCGAATTTTTGCACGTCGGTTTTGTGCTGGCGAAGTCTTTCTTTAAAGTTTTTGGTTTCGCCGATGTATGTGGCAGGGCAGTCCGCACAAGGAATCTGGTAAATAACGCCTTGCGCTCTTTCCTTTGGGGGACGATCTTTTGGCCGGGGCAACGTTCGTAGAAAGGCTCCCACCTTTTTGGCCGGAGAGTTCAGAGGGGAGAACCACCAAAGTATCACCTGGCTCGTGGCACCCGTGCTATGACACTGTGCACTGTGCACAGTGCACAGTGTCCGTATTTGTCCACTGAGGATGCGCATTTGCTTCTTTACAGTAAACCCTCGTTAACACGAGGTCATAAAAATTAGAAAATAATTCGAGATAAGCAAGGTACCGAATTTTCATCGCACCGATCGTGCATTCTGCAAATGGACCCCTTCCAACAACTGTGCCGATTCACGACTCCAGCAAAACTAACGGCATCTAGCGGGAAAACAGGAAACCAGCTGGAACAGGTCACTCTGCGCCTTTCCACGTCTCTGGTGGTTTTTGCGAACATGTGTTGTCGGCACGGTGGCGAACAATGTAAACTGACAAAAGTCAGAATATTCGTTAAGCGTGCCTGAGTGTTCATTAGTGTGGTGAAGTTTCAGTAGATTGTTTACTTCATCACATAATTTAAAGCCCGCTTACCCCACAACATAAGGTCACCTTTTTTTGATTTCTTGGATAGGGAGGAATCACAAAAAAATGTTTTGAGTTCTTGTCTGTCTCGAATCACATTCGAAGTGACAACTACTTGCTAACTAATAAGTGGTTAATAGGGATGTAGAACAGCGGACCAAGGGCGACAGACTTCGTGTGTCGCTGGAGGAAGCACAAGTGTTGCAGTCAAGTGAAAGCGAAAATTTGATAGCTGCTTTTCCTGAGTTTGGTTGTGATCGATTAGCCAACAGATCGAGTCACCAACACTGGTCGGTGTGCTAGCTGCTTCCCGCCGAAAAAGCCCCCCGAGCACACCGAAGGAATTGGGCCAATTTCACAATTAAGTGATTTCGGAAAACTTGCCCACTGAGTACGATTAGGGAGGGCAATTGTCTGCTTTCAAAAGGTGGAGGACGCGTCATGCAAAGTCAGAGGCTGTCATGACAACACGAGTTCTTGCACCTCCAAAATTTATACGATGCCCCGTTGCAGCCAGCGGCAATATACGTCTACTACATTTTTCAGGCTGTCCGGCCAAAAATATTTATTTGCCCATAATTTACTCAATGTCTCCATTCGGGGTTCGAAGTCAAGTACGATGTACAAAAGTCTGCGTGGATCTCCGATGGAGACTCTCTTTCCAGTTTGTCCACGTTTGCCTCTGTGCTGCCGGCTGCCATTTGGTCGAGTTGAAGTGGTATCTCACTTTTGGTAAAATACTTTTATTCTGCAGTACACCTACTAGCTAGGCAACTAAGCTCAAATGTCAACCCATTAGTGGGACATGATACGTAGGTTCATACATTACCAGCATATTCATCAAAATGACTCCGCGATTGACACTAAAACCCGAAGTGGAATACGATTATAGGCGGCTTAGTGGGGTGCCAGCAGGTTAACGTGCTCCTCGGTTCAAGAAGCACTTGCTTAATTTTCGCAATTTTTGTGCAGCTTGAGCTGTTGTCTGAGCCGATGACTAGAGCTGTTCATTAAATGCGGATATGCACAAATGCTAGATTCCGCAGACAAATGAATCGTGTGTTCGAGGCTTGCGAGTTGGTTAAAAATTAAGCTCGGTGGCACAATTCCGTAGCCATCACTGCCGTCCTTAGCTGATCAAGTCTGAATAGAGCTAATTACAACCACTCTGGAGCCCACAGTTTCAGTTTTGATTGAAATTCCTGAAACAAAAGTTTGATATGAAAAGAATACACAGCGCTGGGAAAACAAAACTATGCTCTGAAGGTCAGATTCACCGGCTACACTTAACGGTCGCAGTTCAAATATCTAGAACATAGGGCATTGAACCAAGAAAATCTGTTAAATTGAACGCAACTCCCGTTCAGCTGGCCCGGCCGACCCGACGCGACCTGTTCCCTGTCACCACGTTTGTTTGGGGGTGGTGCCCCCTATAGGTCGCTGGACTCGCAAATAGACACAGGGTGCTGTGGGGAGAGCAAAATTATCAACAAGCAATAGTTATGAGATGAAACAAAAAACTGAAGAAAGCAAACAAAAAAAGCGATGAAGAGTGGAAGATAATTTTGAGCACGAGAGAAACAGCGGCAAAACAGCGGAACCGAATGCTAAGCCGAGTTTGGGGGAGAAAAAAACTAAAACAACGAACATTCTTGATGCACACACTGCTCACCGAGTTGCCGCAAAAAAACAATACGCAAAAAAACAATACGAAGTCCCGTGTCGGGACTTCGTATTGTTTTTTTGCGGATTGTTGCACGCAGAGACGCAAACCATTTTTTCCATTTTGTTTTTCCTTTGGATTGCCGTTTCTTTGTCAAAAAATGGATGGGCCACCACTTTGTATTGTTATCTTTGCGCATTGTTATACACAATGATGCAAAATATTTAAATTCTTTTTATTTTTTATTGACGTTTCTTTGTTAAAAAGTATTTGGGCCACCATGTTAATCATCTGCTGTGCCCTGCCCTGTTTTTCTGTAATTTTTGTTGACAAGATTTTGAGATATCAGAGGTCCCTCCTGAAAACCTTTCCAAATATGCATTGTGCCCATCGGAGTTCATTCCATGACAAGGATATCTTTCGACTTAACTGATATTTAGAAATAGCCGAGTTTGAGTTGAGAAAGATTACTGTATTTTTTTTTAAATTTTCGCAGGTGCAGTGGTTTCATGCATTCGTACCTTCTTTCCTGATAACGATAACAAAATGCCACCATAGCACTGCCAATGCCAAGAGCTTGAGCCAGGAAACACACTTTCATGAGCTTCGGAACAAAAAAGAAACAAAAGCGTTCGGAACAAAATGGTCAGGTGCCCATTTTGTTCCGAATGCTTTTGTTCCCGTATACTACAGTACGTGAATGTGACACCAACGCCCAACGACTTCGCCGTGACGTGTTGCAGCTATCGCTCCGACTACTGTTGATTAACAAAGTACTGCAATTTTTTTTGTACTCCCCTACATTTGTTAGTTAGTGCTTCTTGCAACTTCCGACGTTCATCGTGACTGGCAGTTTGTTCCCAGAAAATTTCTATCATATTCTCAACCAGTCTACTCTTAGAGATTTTAAAGCCTCTGCTGAAACACCCGATATATCCAAATCTGGACAGTGCGATAACGTGACATTGCATTCTCACGTGCTGTTAAGGGGGGACATGGCCTCTGAAATCCAAATTTTCAGAAAAAAATGTTTTTTTCAAAAATTATATGTTTATGTTTATTAACTTCCAAAGAATGGTTTCAGAAAATTTAATTTATAAACATGCAGGATTTATCTCGCAATAAATTATTTTCGACATGTCGGCAGCCCTCCAAGTCAGCAGGGAGCAAGTTTGTGTGTTTTTTATTTAGTGCTGCTTCATACTCGTTTAACATAGCCAGAACATCTCACCTTCATTTGAAGCGCCATTTACTCTAGATTTAGCCCGTAGAGACTTTCAAAGTTTAAAAGTATCAATGGCCAGGAAAACCCTTTACACCCAAACAGAAAAAATCCTGAAAATTTGGTATGAGCAATTCATTGGTTGAGACCCGAAACAGGGTTCACTATTCGTCCTACCCGTTGATATGATACTGTGTCGTCTTCAGTAACACCCTTTCACAGTATCTTCCACTTCAGATCATATTTCTGCTTTGCTGCTCTTCCTTAGCATGATTTGCCTCTTAGTTCTTGCCAGTTTATTTGTTAAAAAATGCCTGCCACAAAAGTTAGCTTGCCTACAAATGACACAAACTGGTAGCTATTGCCAGGGGAACAGCAAAGTCTCAAAGAGGAAGGTGCTAACAATGTCCCAGGTGAATTTTGCCTACCTCGGGCTCATAGAAAAGAAAGAAACCTAAAGTGGAAACTTCAAATGCATTTTTCTCAGTTCCGCTTTTTGGCAGGAAATGTGGTATGAGGAAATGTATCATTTGATATTTTGAAAGTGTAAAGATTTCATTCAGTGGTGTCCTGGACTGAAATTTCCTGAGGAACAAGTTAAGGTACTCATATTCTGAAAAAGCCAATTTCTTCCTGACAAAAACTGAATATTTTAAAACACAGAATTTTGTTAAAATCTTTAGCACTTTTTGAGTGTTATTGTTTTTCTCTAGAATAGCATTTTCTACAATTAATTTATACCTTAACTTGCACTATGGGTATTCTACTTTACATTAAAACAAACGTTTTGGGGATTGCAATTATTATATTTTTTAAATACATTTCCTACTGAAGTCACTTTTTTCTGGAGCTTCTTAAGCACTGTGTGTTGTAGAATTGCCCTACAAGACTGAAGCTTTAGATGTCATCAATCCTAATGGGGTTCAATAGACCCTGAAAGTTTGAATCAATTTAAGGAAACGGTTCAAAAGTTGACCCTCCCAGGCCATGTCCCCCCTTAAGGCGTCAAATGACCTGAAGTTACATGGCACCATGACGTGACACAGTGATGCCACGTCACCTAGTGTTGCCCAACACACATCACATAGTCACGTGATTTACACCGGCACCAGCAACTTGACCAAATGAGCCATGGTGGCTTCCCATAAAATTTAGCAGGAACATTAGCACGCTAAATTGATTCGGCAACCGTACCATACGGCTACAGCTAGGCGACGGAAACCTGAACTCGGCTTCCGTTAAAATGCATTTCAAATCGGGGCCGGTCCGAAACCCACTTGTTGAGGTCCACCAGCTGCTGATCCACGTGGAGGTCCCGGATGCAGCCGTCAAAGTGCATCTGAGACACCGGGAAGTGGGTTGGAAGGTCTGGCAGTCCACCGAGCTGGAGTGGTCCGGTCAGGTCCAGGAACCGGTAGCAGGTCTGCATCGCGTCCGAGCACCTGCCAATGGCAGTCAGGGGCCAGTCCTCATCAATCTCTCACCCTGAACAGGGCAAGCAACACTTAAGTAAAGAGAAAGGGCTGGAGGGCAAATGAGAAAGGCTGTTCAACCCTTGGAAGGTCGAGTTCTTTTCCCAAAAGATGTTTCCCAGGGGTTGGGTTTTGTTTCCGAAGAAAGAGAATAAGAAAGACACTTAAGACTGCTTATGTGTGGGAATGTGAGAGCATTCCTACAAGCAGCGTGCCACATCTTTCTTTTTCACACTGCGCTACGGCAGTGACATCACACTCCCCCCCTTTGCAGGCGTGGCAAGCCCCGCCTTCTCTATGAAAGCTTTCGTGACGAAGCATCCACGTTGTTGGTTGTTGTGCTTTTCTTTGTGTTTTATTTCTGAGGCACGTACATTTTGACCTTGAGCGGCGCAAGCACGATGATGTATTTTTATGGCCATCGTTTGGGCACAACGCCAACGCCGCCTTTTCGCGTAATGGGACATATAAGGCTTTCGCCTTAAAAAAGATCAATGCACCATTTTTTTTTTCTTAACCATCTGGTGCAGCAGTCCTCAACCACTGATGTTTTGGGAACACCTTCTGGATCAGCAGAAGCGCTCGGGGACCCTATCCACTCGGGGAACGAGGGTGTTAGACAATTACGACGACAAAAGGGTAAAGAAATGCATATGAACCAACTTTGAAGCTCTAAAATGAAGAATAGATCCTACTTATTCAACACACATGATTTGGTCTACCTAGCTTTGTGGGACAGCCAGCATCAATGATAAAAAAAGTAAGTTTTATTGATCGAATTGATTGACTGGCGAGGGCTTGGGGAACCTCGAGGAGGCCTTCTAAGACCCTAAAGGGTTTGCCAACCCCCATTTGAGAACCACTAGTAGGAGCACATGCAGCACTCACAAGCTATTTATGTCTAGAAGCATCAAGTGGAAATGTTGAATGCACAAAGTTGTCACCCCTCTTCCGTTCGGTTTTATTTTGGTACATCTGCTTCTGCGACATTCCGGCGGGTTCAGATACCAAACCGGAAGGAGTTTACAAGGCTTCTCCATTGGATGGTAAGCTCTCATCCTCTAAATTTCATTCGGAAAAGCGTTAAAAATTTCAACTGGAAGAGCCAGCGCTCTAATTGCCACCACTGCCAGAGCAACTGATATGCAAAGCAACCATCATATGCATATCACATACATAGAGTTTCTAATTTAGAAACTAAATAGCCCTATCAAAGCGGAACACCATGTGAATGTAACGTCTTTAAACAAAAAGTCAGTGCGAGTGTGTATAGTCTTTTGCTTACCAGCAGTTTCGAGGTTGTGTTATGTCTAGGGTTCGGAGTTTTCAGTTTAAACCGATAAAAACCGATAAAAGTACGCCGAATTCATTTTTGGAAATTCGGTTTTAACCGAAAAAGGTCAGTTTGTAGGTTCAGCGTTTTAGGTTTAAACCAATAAAAGTACGTCTAATCCGTTTTCTAAAATTCGGTTATAACCAAAAAAGGTTAGTCTCTTAGGGCCGCGTCGAGGTGGGTGGGGGAGGGGGGAGGGGAGAGAGGGCTTTGCAAGGTTCGACATTGTGTGACGTCTTCGTAATTGCCCTCTTCCAAGGTTCAACATGCAACAAAAGAGGTCTTGGATTGGCTTTCACGGGACATCTGTGTTTTTTCTGTGATCGGGCTTAGTTTGTCAGGTCCCTGTTCTTAAAAAAAGTTCGGGTGTCGTGCACTTCAGAAGACATGGAGGAAAGCCGTTGATACCTTCTTATCACCATCTCTCAAACTTTCCTGTGGTTAAAAACATAAATACAATAGATTTTGTTTTGCCGTTTCACTGGTTTCTGTACGGTCATCACCTCAGACGGTCACGCCGTCAGAATGGGAAGGAAAAAGAAGCGTGCTGAAGATTATGCCCGCGAATTCCGCGATTTTGAGGTGTGTCCTGACAGAAGTTGTAGCGAAGACCACGCTTATATATGTGCCGTTATTCTTTGAGTGATCATCTGATCCCGTGTCCGATGGTGCTTCCTTCATGTTCACCGAAAAAAACCGGTAAAATTTTTTGAGAATGAATATACACCGAAAAAAACCGAAAATCGAATTTTAAAATAAACACCGAAAAAAGTACGCCGAATTTTGAAAAAATAAAAACCGAAAACGCGGAACTCTAGTTATGTCTAACAGCTATAGTTTACCATAGACACAACAAATATGAACACCCCCTGCGGTACTATGCGCGGTTTCAGTGAGGCGGGCACTTTCAAATGTGTCATCGCCGCAGTGCATGTACGGCGACAATTGTTAATTAAAGGTTAGGTTGGGTGCAGTTAAGTTAGGTTAGAATGAGTTAAGTTTTAAAAGGCTAATGCAGATCTTGCAGGAACCAATGTCAGCTGGTTACGCAGGAACACCGCACTTTACTACTGGGCAATGGTTTCTGCCATCTAGTGGTTTCCCCTTTCCCGTGAAAAGCACTACATCGGACAAACGGGACGATGTCTCAATGACAGACTTCGGGAACACAATAACAATGCCATCAAAGCTGACTCGAGTTATTTAGGAATCTATTGCCAAGACTGCGGGTGTTCTCCACTTCTGGCCAACTGCAACATACTAGGCAGGAGCAATAACAAACTGATGGGAGAAATTGTAGAAACTGTGATCATTGTCACGCTAGATAGCTTATGTATTAGCACCCCTTCATCAGCTTTAGGAAAAGTCACCTAGTGATTTGAGCTGCAATTCAAGTTATATGTAAGAGTAAAAGAAGATGAAGAAGTGTAATACAAACCAGTGAGAGTCAGTGCTGTGTGAGTGTTCTTTCTTTGTGTGAGTGAACTTTGGAAGTGTGTCTGTTCATCTGCACTGTGAAGTGTAAGCATGGACCACCAACTTGCCCAAGCTGAAGGACTAACTCGAGCGATTCGCCAGATAGAGTTTGCTGATCAGCTGATCGCCAAACAAACAATAAGCTGAAGAATGTATTTGCAGTGAATGGCGTCTTTAAGTTTTCGGCGGAACTTAAGTTTTAAGATGTACGAAACCTTGCAGTGGCCTTGATCAAAGTGTTCGCACCAGCACGTGTCTGCAAGCATAATTTTTGAAGATAAAGACAGTGAAGTCATACGTGGGTTTTGCAAATAACGAACGGGCGCCTCCAAAATGTCATATGGCTCAATCTTGGCAAGCAATATTGGACACCCAAAATCCTACTGAGAGGGGGCTAGGGTAATCTTACGTTATGTTAGCTTGAATCAAGAAAATATCTTAGCAGTGACAGTTTTTTTTATCTTTTATTTCTATGGGCTAATTCCCCCACACCTAAATTTTATTTTTCCGTACGGCCCGCTCCATCTCAGCTTTGTGGCGATTCGAGCCACTGCAACAAAAAGGTTGCCAACCACTGCTCTAGGGTGTATGTAACGAGATATTGCTGTGACAAGTTAGTGGCGCCCCCCTCCAGTCCGCCCGTCTGCAGCCGCCTGGCTCGGCGGGCAACATTGATCACCACATCAATAAACGCCGTTGAGCGCACGCGCTCCGGTCAGTCATCGTCCACCCTCAACCAGGCTGCGTGTCGTCTCTTCTCGGCGGGTGCTTCGGCCCCCTTCGTCCACGTTCCAGAAAGTTCGTGACACTGGCGACGAGGAACCGTGGCACTGGAGGCTACCAACGTGCACGGTTCGGCCCACGCCGCCGAGAGAGTCGGAACACCGCACCCCCGCTCCTGTCGCCATGCCGCTGTACGGGAGGCTCGAGCCGTTCGACGGAGATGGGTCCGCCTGGCCAGTCTACGAAGAACAAGTCCACGTGTTCTTCCGGGCGAACGACACGCCGGAGGAGAAACAACGGGACATCTTCCTGGCCAGCTGCGGGACCCGCGTCTTCAGCCTCCTGCTCGACCTCCTCAAGCCGGCCACGCCGCACGTCAAATCGCTGGGTGAGCTGCTCGCCACGCTGCGCTCGCACTTCAGCCCGGCGCCGTCCACGCTTATGGAGCGGTTCCGCTTCAACAACCGGAGCCGCCAGGACGGGGAGACCCTCGGGCAGTTCGACGCTGCGCTACGAGGGTTAGCGAGCACCTGCGCCTTCGGCGACCAGTTGGACTCGCTACTCCGGGACCGGTTCGTCTGCGGCATCAACAACTCCGCCATGCAGACGAGACTCCTGGAGCTCCCCGACCCCTCGCTGGACGACGCGGTGAAGGCAGCGCTGGCGATGGAAGCAGCAGCGAAAGACGCCAGCGAGATAGCGCGTGCGGCCGGCTCACCGTCGACGGAAGCGGCGGTGAACAAGATGGCGGCAAGGAGCGGTGCCTGCAGCCGCTGCGGTGCTGCCCACTCCCCCTCACAGTGCCAGTTCGTCCAAGCACAATGCTTCACGTGCGGGAGAACTGGGCACCTCGCACGTGTCTGCCGAGGGGGGAGGACGAGCGGCGGCCAGCAGCAGCAGCAGCCTGGTTCAAGCCCGGGTTCCAGCCAAGCCCGCGGCCAGGGTGGCCGTCGCAAGAAAACGAGTCGGGGACGAGCGGCACCAGGCCCGGGTTCGTCTTCAGCCAGGGTCCACGTCGTGGCCGAGGACCCGCAGATTTTCGACGTGTGGCACACCAACAGACTTCCATCGTCTGTGCCACCATACTTGGTGTCCGTCGAAATCTGCGGTCACCCCATCACCATGGAGCTGGACACAGGGGCCAGCGTGTCGGTCATGCCCGGGAAACTGTTCAAGCGGACCTTTCCCGGCGTGTCCATCGAGGCGTCTGACATCATGCTGCGCAGCTACTCCGGGCAGCTTTCCCAGGTCCAGGGTCGGGCCCAAGTCAGCGTTCGCCTTGGCGACAGGGAGGCAATCCTTCCCCTTTACTTAACCAAGGGGTCGTCGCCGACGCTGCTGGGCCGAAACTGGATTCACTCGCTGGGTGTTCGGCTGCCGGAGTACCAAGAAGCTGCGCTGCACGTGGTGCAAGACGTCCCGAGCCTCCTGACCGACTTCCAGTCCCTGTTCCAGCCAGGGGTGGGCACCTTCGCCGGCACGACGGTCGGCATCCACGTACCCGAAGGAGCCCGGCCTCGCTTCTTCAAGCCGCGTCCGCTGCCGTTCGCCCTGAAGGACGGGGTCACCCAGGAGCTGCAACGGCTGCAGCGAGAGGGAATCCTGGTGCCCGTCAAGTCTTCCGAGTGGGCTGCACCAATTGTCCCAGTCCTCAAGCGAGACGGCCGCGTCAGGATCTGCGGGGACTTCAAGGTCACCATCAACCCCGTCGCTACCGTCGAAAAGTACCCGCTGCCTCGGGTAGAAGATCTCTGGTCAGCTCTGTCCGGGGGACAGAAGTTCACCAAGCTCGACCTTCGAGATGCCTACCAGCAGCTGGTGCTCCAGGATGCCGCCCGGAAGTACGTCACCATTTCGACTACCATGGGACTCTTCCAGTACACACGCCTTCCGTTCGGCGTGGCCTCAGCCCCAGCCATCTTCCAGAGAGAGATGGACAACCTCTTCAGGGGCATGAGGCACGTGGCGGTGTACTTGGACGACATCCTGGTTACCGGTACCGACGACGGGGACCACCTGCAGAACCTGCGCAAAGTCCTGACACTACTACAGGACGCCGGTCTCAAGCTGAGGCTGGACAAGTGCGTGTTCCTGACCCCCAGCGTGGAGTATCTGGGACACATCATCTCCCAGGCTGGCCTGGCCCCGGCACCCCGCAAGATTGAGGCCGTGCTCAAGGCGCCGAAGCCCAAGAGCAAGAAGGAGCTTCAGAGCTACCTCGGCCTCATCAACTTCTACAGGAGGTTCCTGCCCAACCTGTCGACGCATCTGGAGCCGCTGCATCGCCTGCTTCGTGACGGGCAGCAGTGGGCCTGGAAGAAGGAGCAGGACTTGGCCTTCCAGCGCAGCAAGGAGCTCGTCGTTAAGGCTCCAGTGCTGGTGCACTTCGATCCGGCCAAGCCTGTGGTCCTCACCGTGGATGCGTCGCCGTATGGGGTAGGAGTCGTCCTGTCGCACCGGGGTCAGGATGGTCAGGAACGCCCTGTGGCGTTTGCTTCTCGTCGACTACATGCGGCGGAGCAACGCTACAGCCAGCTCGACAAGGAAGGCTTGGCCCTCCTCTTCGGGGTCCAGCGCTTCCATCAGTACCTGTGGGGCCGGCAGTTCGAGGCAGTCACGGACCACAAGCCGCTGCTGGGGCTGCTGGGACCTGACAAGGCGGTCCCAGTGCAAGCATCGCTCGTGTGGTACGCTGGGCCTTGACGCTGGCAGCCTACAGGTACAAGCTGGTCCACCGCCCTGGGAAGGACCTGGGACCTGCCGACGCCCTGAGCCGCCTGCCCCTGCCGGAGGTGCCTGCTGCCGTTCCTGAGCCAGCTGACGTTTTCCTGCTGGAGCGGGCCTACCCGGGGGTGCTCACCAGGACTGCGGTGGCGCAGGCGACCAGCCGGGACCCGGTCCTGTCTCAGGTGGTCAAGGCGGTTTCCCGAGGGGAGGAGCTGCGTCACCAGGGGTACAGCCACAAGACCGCCGAGCTGAGCTTGGAGCAAGGCTGCCTCCTGTGGGGTTCCAGGGTGGTGATTCCACAAAGTCTGCGGGCCAAGGTGCTGCAGCTGCTGCACGCGGGGCATCCTGGCATCGAAAAGACCAAGATGGTGGCACGGTCGCACGTTTGGTGGCCTGGCCTGGACCAGGACATCGTGCACCAGGTGCAAAGCTGCCAGGTCTGCCAGGAGCACCAGCGAGCCTCGCGCCACGTGGAGATCACCCCCTGGCCGTTCCCACAGAGGCCGTGGTCCCGCTTGCATGTGGACTATGCGGGACCCTTCAAGGGCCACTACTTCCTGGTGGTAGTGGACGCCTTCTCCAAGTGGGTGGAGGCACTGCCAGTCACCAGTCCCTCGGCAAGCGCGACCATTGCGGCGCTGCGGCAAGTCTTCGCGGCGCAGGGATTGCCGGACATCATTGTGTCCGACAATGGTCCCGCTTTCGCTAGCGCCGAGTACCTGGACTGGCTGCAGAGGAATGGAATCCACCGGATGCTGGTTCCGCCGTACCACCCCGCTTCCAATGGTGCGGCCGAGCGAGTGGTCCAGACCATCAAGGACAAGCTCAAGAGGAGCCAGCCCGGGGATTTCCGGACCCAGGTGGCCCGGGTACTGTTTCAGTACCGGACCACACCGCATGAGGTCACTGGCCGTGCCCCCTGCGAGCTTCTGCTGGGCCGGATGGTCAAGACCCCCCTGGACGTCTTGCATCCAGACCTCCGGTCCACGGCGCTCCTGAAGCAGCTGAAGCAGAAGCTGGCTGCTGACCGAGGGTGCCGTCCTGGGCCTTTGCCGGAGCCGGGAGCGTCGGTGTACGCCAGGAACTTCCGTCCTGGCCCACCCTGGTCTGCCGGACATGTGGTTTCACCAGCGAGCGCCTCATCGCTGCTCGTCCGCATGCCCGACGGGACCACCTGGCACCGGCACGCCGACCATGTCAGGCCTCGCCTCGGGACCTGGCTTCCACCCTCGGTCGTCGCTTCAGAGGACCAGCCTGCAGGGGGCCCAACAGCACCAGTCGTGGCCAGCGGAGCGCCACCCACCCCGGAGGCGACAAGCGTCGCCACTCCTGTGGCACCAGTTGCAGCGGTGCCACAACCAAATCCGGTCCCTGTAGCTCCACCCGGTGGAGCGCGACCAGTTCAGGCAGCGCCCGGCGTTGCCACACCTGGCCCGTCGACACCAGTGCCCAGGCGGAGTGCACGGCAGAGGAGGCCACCTGACCGCTACTCGCCGGGGTGACCTTCATCGTCGACAGGCCGGGACTTTGCGTGGCCAGACGCCAAGATGGTGTCGGCCGTGCGCATTGTGTTTAGTTTTGTTTATTAACAAACAAACTGGGGGGGAGGAGTGTGACAAGTTAGTGGCGCCCCCCTCCAGTCCGCCCGTCTGCAGCCGCCTGGCTCGGCGGGCAACATTGATCACCACATCAATAAACGCCGTTGAGCGCACGCGCTCCGGTCAGTCATCGTCCACCCTCAACCAGGCTGCGTGTCGTCTCTTCTCGGCGGGTGCTTCGGCCCCCTTCGTCCACGTTCCAGAAAGTTCGTGACAATTGCATGATGGTGTTCACGATAAAAAACAATGCCCTGTGCTGTGTGTAATTCTCTCCTCTGTGTCCTTGTGTTTCGCGCTGTTTTTCATCATGAACGTGTACCAACTATTAGCCCTACTGTTCATTCTAGTAAGAGATATTGCACACTTGGAACAATTTCGGAGCAGAGTGCAGGGAGTTTCCGAGAGGCAGACAGGAGCGGGATGTGGGCAGGGCATCCCACCTGTGCTCCAGGTGGTGGGTGGTGCTGTTGGCGCACTGGTAGCCTCCCGGGCGGTTCCTGAGCCGGTCGGCCAGCACGGGGTCGCAGCCGTCCACCGAGAGGAGCACCGTCTGGAACACGCGCCACTTTAGCTTCACCAAATATTCCCCTTTTGTATTGTTTTCATTGGAGAAACAGTCGAATATCGTAAATGCAAACTCGAGGGAGACCGAAAACTTGTTTGAATAAAGCAAAGTTTGAATTACAGGGAGTTTCCTCCCATAGAGGCGCGTAGGATGGGATCTGCAAGTGAGTTTGAATTATCTGAAAGTTTGAATTAAGAGAGTTTGAATTATTCAGAGTCGACTGTATTTATGTACTGGACAGTGGAGTGCTTCGAGATAATTAGGCAAGGAGTGGATTGGGACCAGATGGACCTAATGGCATATTAATCCTTCGAAGAGGCCACTTAAATTGGCTTCCTAATGTATCCTGCTACAAATCACTGTGGAGATGCCTGGAGCTGGGGTATTTTTATCTATCTATATATTCCTACTCAAATAAAATTTAAAAAATTCTAAAATTACTGCGTAAATTGACGTTTAAATATGATAGTTTCTAATGTAAATCTTTCTTCATTAAAATGCTGAGGAAGTGCTGCGAAAATTCCAGGAACAATTTGTGTTGAAGTCCAGAAGCTCTTCTATCAGATTTAAAATCAATTCCTTTAAATTTTTTTTTATATAACTGTCTACTTCCCATGTCCAACATAGTAGCATTACAGCAATTCAAATGTTTACTCATTTCAAAATACTATCACTCCATCATGGGACTAAATAGGAGAAGACATACTGTACACATTGTAGGAATATCTAAGGAAAAAGACAAAAAACCATATATGAACAAGTTAAAAAAAAATGTGATAACATGTAACTTCCTCAGATGGGTCGGTCAAACTGCCAAAAACAAATGCAACAGATCAAGCAAAATGACGCTCAGCAATAGACTAGTACAAAGGCAGATGCCGGGGCAGATCATAGTGGAGTTTCTGATTTTAGTTTTATTATACTTCAAGGTGGCTTTAGAACCACCAGACATGGGAAAAAAAAAAGAATCCGAAATAATTTATAAATTTAATATAACCAAAGCGCTTTCACATTTCTTAAGGAACAGTACCGTTGTTTTTCCTCAATATTTAAACGGGTGCAGAAATCAAATTTCGGAATTCATTTCTCTGCTTCAACATGAAGCGGACTGAAGTAGGATTTCACAAACACACATATTTTGTCGGAAAAAGCGAGAAAACATATCTTAAGCTGAATTAAACTAATAACCAAAAAAATCTAGAGCCCTTCCACTTCACATGAAGATGGAGGACTAGCAAAACTGTTTTTATCTTTACGACGTCTAGGACGATGCCTAGAGGACAACGTCTATGACGATGCCAAGGACAACCTCAGGGACGACGTCTAGGACGACCTCAAGGACGACTTCTAGGACGACCTTGAGGGTGACTTCTGGGATGAACCCTAGAGAAATTCAGCCTTTCCACTCTGGCGCAAACCAGAGTGGAATGGCTGGAAAGGTTGCCGCCATCGATAAGCGACGGTGGCAACCAGACAACTGGCAAGCCGGTTGTCTGGTTGCCGCCGTCGCTTATAGATGGCGGTAGCTGTCTGGAGTTTTGTGTCACCATTTATTTGTCCACGGACACAATACTAGGGAAACTAGCCCTTAACAGCTCTGCTCTAAAACACAAAGATTAATAAGTAATTTAGAAGCCATAGGAAGCTTCCTAAAGAGCACAAGTGCCACGTGATTATAGTGGTCAGTCACGTGACTGCTACTGCCACTTTTTCGCAGGCTCCCGTGGGCACTAAGTACAAATTCGTTTTGCGCCATAAATAGAGTAATTTCTTGTTATTATGAAATAGGTTTTTCGAATTATCTCTTTTATTAAAGTTCAACGTGGTCTCAACCGAAATGCACACATTTTTAAATGCATTAATTGAAGCGTATCGACGAGTGACCACCCTTATTACGAAGGCCGCGGTGCCGAAAGCACGCAAGCCCACACGGGGGCGCACAGAGACCCTTGCGTTCCCCCCCTCCTTCTCCACCGAGGCAAACGGCAAACTGGAAAAATGACAAAAAGAAACCGGAGTGAAAAGGTGACGGAGGGCAGAGCGAGCAGAGCGCTGCTTCCAATGCCGATGCGCCGACGCAGGCAGGGAGCAGCGTCCACGTTCCGACGCTACTCACGGTACCTGCGGCCGAAGCTGCCCGACTCCTGCCGAAATCGGGTCAAAAAGCGATGGAGCCTGGAGGAGATCATCCCTTCAGGAGCCGCCCCACCCCACTGACAAGTGCGCCTGCGGCGTACTACACGCACACATGCGTCGTATGGGAGATTGGGAGTGTTTACCGAAAGTCGCTTAGATATGTGAGGTTGAGGAAAGTGGCTGGCCCAAGTCCGAAATCGCCAAAGAATTCGACATTGTGGCATCGGATGTTCAACACTGTCCACCATTTTGCAAAACAAGCAATATATTGGATGGGTTCGAGATGTTTCTCATGCAAGAGAAAGTGCACCCGCGACCCGAAGATGATAAATCGCCAACTGCTTCACGACCGTCGGATTTTCTCTCACGAGCATGCTTGCTGAGCCGGCGTACGATTCCCAGAGTTGCAACGATCTCTACAGGAGTGCGTAAAAATATGTTGGCAAAGCCACCGAGGATAACTTTGATTCATTCATGCTTATCGATGCGGACGTCGCCGTTGCTGCTCCTGCCATGGATGCTGCAATCGTAGACCTTGCGTGCAGCCAGGGTAAGCACGAAGCGACGTCGGAGAGGCACCTCGGAAATTGCCGACGACGGCGGAGACGCGAAACATCCTACGGCTGCTTCGAAGCAAAGTGAAGTGCAGCGGCAGTAACAGTGTTCTTGCGATGCCTGCAGCTGTTCAAGGAGAACTAACACCCGGAAGAAATTATTGGCAAACTCCACTTGATAATGTTTTTACTCAGTAAAGCTGCCGCGAGATGTTCATAACCGAGGTTTGATCGATTAAATATACAATCAAAGTGTTCTGCAGTGTTCTCGTCCACTTTCGAGACTGCTGGCACTCTTTTGTTCGGCTCTTTAACTCTTAATGAATTACCGTTTATATCAAATTTTTTCGCCGTCCTGTTGACTTCGATATAACGAAGAATTACTGAATGTAGCCTAAAAAAATGTTTTTGCGGTAAATTTATTTTATGACATTCTTTTCCCATTCAGACAGTGTAAAAAATGTTTTCTTTTCCTTCACATACGTAATTTAAGCGATGCGTCCAACCCTGGGAGTGCTCACCCTGTTGTGGTACTGCACGTCCAGCCGGTGCCAATGGCCGTCGTGGAGGCCCCCCCGGGCGGACACAGACACCCGGCTGGTCTGCACCCCCGTAGAGAAGGAGAACACCAGGGAGCCCTCCACCAGCTCCAGGGCCACGAAGTCGTGCATGTCGTTGTAGCGCCCGTTGTACAGCAGCAGGCCGTCCGGACGCAGCGTCGCAAAGCTGGATGGGGAAGGCACCATTTTGCTTAGAACTCCCCACCTGTCTCGTGGGTTTTGGAGCCTAATGCAGGGCAGGTGGAACTGTCACGCCTATACTGTTTTGTCACGCAACGGACAGCGGCAAACTCGAAAACCCTGGTTACACACCTAACACGTCGTACAAAAATTGTACGAAAAATCACCGGGCAACTGTGTTGCATACGAGAATCATTCTAGTGTCACAAACAGGTATTCACAAGAGGGAAGCTTTTTGGTGAGGGATGCGCGTGACGTAGGTGATTGGCGGAACCGGCGGGACTCTCTCCCCAACTCCAGCATTCACACGAAATGCGGGGAGCAGAGAGGGATGTCGGTGTTATCGGACACATTTAGCGGTCGCACTCGCGACATCGGACCGACATGGTGACATCGGGGATGAAGTGATCATACTAATAAAATTGTCTCTAAGTGCAGTTAGTGGTCCTGTCGCCACAGCCATCTTCGGGACAAGAATGGAGACTACCACTTCTGTCACTAAAAAGGGTGTGCACGCAAAGAGCGGAAACAGACAATAAGGAACAGAATGGGACGAGCGCCGACTTCTAAACGAAAGTCGGCGCTTGTCTCTTAGTTCCTTATACTTCGTTTTCAGCTCTTGCATGCTGTTTACCCCGTTTCTTTTGTGACTGAGAACAAACTCGCCCATATTGCCACCTTACTTCAAACACTTCTGCCTTTAGCGTTGCATGTTTAGTAAGTATACCTAAACTAAATTGACCCTAAAGCTGACAGTGAAAGCTACATGCTTGCTGAACCGATCAACCGCCTCCCTTTCATTGCCCGACTCCACTCTCCGCGTGCGAGTTTCAGCGAAAGCGTGACCATGTGGGGCAAGATAGCGTATGACTGGGGCAACGAGCATGTAGCTTACATCCCACTGTCAGATTAGGGGTAAACAAAATGTAGCGCCAACTCGGAGCATGTGGAGCATTGATCACACAGCGGAACTCCCCCCCCCCGCCAGTTTCAATTTGGACAAACATGGTATGTGCGGGCAATCGCGCATCACTGCTGCATGCTGCCCGTATGAGACCCTGGGTCAGGAATCGTACTGCACTGGTTAAATTTCTCATCTACAACGTGAGTCACCATACTGCGGCGGACCACCCTGACGGTATTGGTACACTACCCAGAAAAAAGAATTTTTGCAAAAAAAGATGTTGAAAAGCGCTTTATTTAAGATCCACCAACATCAAGAGATAGAGAGTATTCCCAGAAAGTTTCCTTTGTTTACACCCTATGGTTATTTTTTTTTTTTTTTTATAAATTATTTTGGTCTATTGAGGTTAAAGAAAATGTAGATGTTCCAGCACTTAGAACACGATTTTCTCTGTTCCACTTTTAGAGCGCAGCTCTTAGGCGCCCGTTTCAAGCTTGAGCGGCGTCACCGTTGCCATTGGCGTTGGCGTAACCGTGCACTGCATTATGGGACATTTCCCATAACGATGTCACATGTGATGTCACGAGCGACACGAGGGAGGAGGAGGAGGCGAGAATTCCGCTAGATTTAGAGAAAAAATTTTCCTGCTAAATTTAGCAAAAAAAAATTCCCCGTTAAATTTAGTGAACAAACTGCCCGCTAAATTTAGCGAAAAATTTCTCCGCTAAATTTAGCAAACAAATTTCCCGCTAGATTTAGTAGAAAAATTTCTCCGCTAAATATAGTGGAAAAACTTGCCGCTGAAAAATTTCTCCACTAAATCTAGTGGAAAAAATGCCCCGCTAGATTTAGCTGAACAATTTACCCACTAAGTTTAGAGGAAAAAATTCTCCAATAAAATTAGCGAAAAAATTTTCCCACTAAATCTAACGAAAAAAAAAAAAATTCCCTGCTAAATTTAGCAGACAAATTTCCCTGTAAATTTAACAAAAAAATCCCCCACTAAATTTAGTGAAAAATTTTCCCTCTAAATATAGCGGAAATATTTCCCCGCTAAATTTAGCAGAAAAATTTTCCCGCTCGATTTAGCGGAAAACTTTCACCGCTAAATTTAGCGGGGAATTTTTTCCACTGAATTGAGCGGGAAATGTAGCGAATAGTTCCCGCTAAATGGAAGGGGAGCAGGAGAGGAGGAGGGGAGGGGAGGAGAAGGGGCACACCCTCCCCCTGTACCCTTCCCTCCTCCTCCTCAAGAGCTGCACTCTAATTCGCCATTACAGGGAGCTGTAAACGTCTTTCATTTTCGGCATAAATTTCACTTCAGGAAGGCTGTCCATTTGGTAACAAGAAAAAGGAAAGGCTCACTCAGTGTTCTTAAGTGGAAGTTAATGGGCAATGCAGCTGTGGCATTGTTTTCTTACTTTGTGGACTTCTTATAAAAGATGTTAAAATTTTGTCATCAACATAAAAGGCAAGAAATTTATTTAATTTTCAGCGCTATGTTAGCATAAAAGGAATTCCTTTTTGGAAATTTTGTTTTCACAGCTGCACTCTTCGAGTATTCTTCTGCGTATCTAGTGAAGAAAAATGTTGGGTATTATGTTACTTTTCTAACCATAGTTTTCCTAAACAATGTTAGTCTGTTCCTGATAAAACGACTATAATTTATTTTACAATTTACGTATGCAGATTAAACTTTGCAATGCATTCTGCCTCGCAACTGCCAGTATATTATGTAAATTTCATTTATATTAAGCCAAAGGATCGAAAGGTGACCCCTTTGGGTAGTGTCCTCCCTTAACTCACATCTAATTTGCTGTGTCTGTTATTCCAGCAGCTAAAGCTGCAGTACAAGGTGGTTCTAAGGACAAGCAGCTGGCAGGGCACATGATTGCCCTCAGGAGGTCCCAAAGCACTACAGATAGACTGTGGACATGCATGGGACATCTGTGGATATGCACGGGACGTCTGTGGACGTGCACGAGAAATCAGTGGACGTGCATAAGACATCTGTGGACGTGCACGGGACAACTCTGGACATGCACGGGACGTCTGTGGATGTGCAGGGGACGTGCCCACCTGAGGGAAAGTGTGAACCGGTGCCTCTGCCTCAGGGCTGGGAAGGTGAGATAGGAGCCCCTGGAGAAGCTGCGTGCCCTTAGCCGGCACTGGGGGTCGCTCCACAGGGGATCCTCCCCGCACTCGGGGCACAGTCCGGGGCCTTTGCAGTTGGGCACGCGGGCATCGCACCGGGGGCCTGTACAACAATCAATCGAGCAATTATCCAGTGATTTATTGATCATCCAATTAACTGTTTCGATCGATCAACCACCGATTGATCGGTCAAGTAATCAATCAACCAAGCTTTATTTTACCACATGACAGTCAAGCAATCATGTGATCAATAATTTACTAATCAATCAAGAGTTCACTTTTATTTTGCCACGACAATCAATCAATTGATCAACCACTTATAGATAGGTCAATAAAACAATAAAACAATCAGTTGTATTCCATCACATGAAAAAGATTCAATCATTGATTGATTGATCAATGAACAAATTACTGATCAAATTAACAAGTTTTATTTCACCACAAGGGGTATGTTTCTATAAGAAGGATGGAAAAAAAATCTCCATATTTAAACCCCGATGTGTTCCAACACACCCATGTGCCAGAACTAGGGCCAACAAAGAATTTAATATCTGACCGAGGCCATCGAGATGCTTCCAAGATTTGGCTAAAAATGCTGTCCGATTCCTAGAGCTGCTGTTTAAGCTTTGCAAGTCTTAGGCAAATATTTCTGTATAGAGCAATGTGCTGTTTGCAAACAAGCCCACATCAGGTGTGGGCAAACGCTCTCAGATTCAACACGAGGTGTGGGCACTGCGCATGTGCAGGAACCAGATTCGCGTGAAATGAAGCATCTGCACATGTGCCCTGTCAATAGCGGCACCATCGCAGCAGCATGACGTTGGGGCCGCCTGTGGGTGTATAAGATGAAGTGCAAGGGAATGTCACTCAGCAGAAACTTTTACTGAGAATAAAAATGAGAAAGAAAGAGGGTGCAACGCTTCAACCAGGCATGGTGCAGGCGAAGAAGGGGGGACATTGAAACATGGCGCCCAGATTTCAGTCTTTCCAATTACGTCCTCGGTGTCTCAAATACGAGTAGTCCGCTTCCTATTTAAATGTTTGTTGGGCAGGGAATCAGTGGCAATGTCTTGCATGCCAGTGCCACGAGCTGCAAACATAACCTCCAGATACCCCTTGGTGGCATTTTAAGACTTCTACTATTACCAAAAGCCTCGCGTTTGGCTCTACTTCCGTCGACGTGGCAGAAAAAGCTTCGAACATAAGCAGATACCCTTAGAGTGTGTCATGCCTGCAGCTCTTTGACAACGACTAATAAAATACAATAAATCATTGGACTACCCAGATTCCTCTTTGGGATCAAGAGTGACAAACATGGCGAGAACTTCTTTCACTTTAATTATTAGAGCTAAAGGTGTCACCCTGGAAAAGCAGTTGAAACAACAAAACAATTTTTAAGTTGAATCCTACGATTTCAATTTTTTTTTGAACGAGTTCCAATCTAACTGAGTAACTTTCACTCCACATTTTGATTTAACAATCGACAAACTGTTTGAGAAACAATCACACAAAGTGCGCTGGGATTGAAAGTGGTAGCTGCTGCATTGTGGAAAGGCACTAGAAAGGAGATTTGGCTTCAGCCCGTGTGCTGTACAATTGTTGGCAATGGGTTCCTTGCTTTCGGTGGAATTGATGTTGGAGATATGTGTGAAGAGACGTGTGTTTGGTGGAATGATCGTGCGAGATGTTGCGTGTGTTGGAGAAGGACACAGAGACGTGCTTTAATTCTGGTGAGGTGTGCTTCTCTCCAGCTGCGAGAAGAAGCTCCAGTCAAAGAGAGATTCTGCGAGTTATGTACGGAGCACGTCGATAGCTGTGATGGCCACAGTGGAGAACACCATCGGTGGAGAGGCATACTTTACATTCCTGCAAACTTCCATAAGCGTGCGTCGGCATAAAAAACGACGCTCCACCAGCTCTGCGCGCTCTGCCCTCCGTCACCCGTTTACTTCGTTTTCCCAGTTTGCCGTTTGCCTCGATGGAGAAGGGGAGGGAACACAAGGGTCTCCGTGCGTTTCCGTGTAAAACTGCGTGCTTTCGACCCCGCAGCCTTCGTAATAAGCGTGGTCGGCCGCCGATACACTTAGAATAATGAGGCTAAAAATGTGCGCATTGTGGTCTAGACCACATTCAACTTCCATAAAATCTAATTTAAAAAAAAAGCGATTTCGTTATGAGGGATTACTGTACTTTTATTTGAAAGTGACGAATGCTCCATCGTTCTCTCGATCACAAGTCGCGCAACCTATCTGATGACTCCAAAACTTTATTTCAAATCGTCGGTTAGCACAAAAATTAAAGAAATCATTCACTTAGCCACCGGATGTTGTTTGCTGCTTCTTTACCTTCCTGAGGGTTTCCCGCAGTACCATGCAGAACATGCACTACTGAATGGACACATCAGATGGCCAGGAAATAATAGTGACAGCAAAAAAAGAACATCTGGAAGCCAAGTGAATGTTTGATTGAATTTTTTTGCAAACTGCCGATTTGGACATTTTTGTGGTAAACTTTATTTAAAGAAAAGGAAAGTTAGTGTGCAATGGGTTAACAGCTAAAATGTTACATAATACAGACTATTTACAGGTGCGGACTATTGAATGATTTGTTTTTTTCTAGACTGTTCATTACGGAGAAACGTGACAGATTTTGTGGATAACAGAGTGTGATGATACAATACAAGCTTCTTTGTAAGCTAATAAAGCAGGCACTTGTCAAGATGCGCCATGTATGAGAATATTTTACATGCAGACTAGGCACTGGGTACAGGTTATGCACAGGACAACCTAGGGTGACCACCTTCCTGTAGGTGAAATGCGTGACACCCTGTCCGGTGAGGGGTGGGGGGGGGGGGGGGGGGGGGGGGGGGGTAAGTGGTAAGAGGAGGATGGTATTTTCACAACTCAAAAGATAAGCATTAAAAATTAACCACCCCGCACACCCCGATATCCTGTGCAGTCCGAAAGCATATTATACACCTGAAAATTTTGTGGCGGCAATTAAGCTAAAATAATTTTCAATCACAGTGATATATTTTTGTGTAATTGTAATGGTAAATATTTTATTATGAGTGCCTAAGTTGAAAACATATAAATCGACTGCAGCAAACCCCGATGCATGAAGGGGAAATAAGAAACAATAAAACTTTTTCGACCTATTGTTTCATCTTGATCGATATATAGTAGCTATATATATACTAATATATACTCTTATACTAACATGCTCTTGCACAAAATTAGAACCTTACGTTGTTGTTTTCACGACCCGTGAGAGTTGCAGGTTTTTTGCCTTGTGTGGCCGTCTTCACTAAAAAAAGCTTTCCATAACAAACCCTTTCGCATGATACAGTATGATTTTCAAATAATCACAATAGTTCATTTTCAACTTTTGGAGAGCAATTTTCGCTCGCAATATTTTGCCATCAAGGGTAGAGGCACAACGGCACATGTGCGTCCTACTCCTGCAAGAACAACGGTCGCTTTCCGCAGTGCTTGTACAGAAAATGACATACTACCACCAAGATTGTCACGTTTATCAGCGACCTCCGCGCAGCCCCGTGGCCTGTTCTTCGGAAGCGCCATAATTTGCGTGGTCGAATGCTGCGGCCATGTGAAATGCGGGACATTTTACAGATTTTGGTATTTCTTGCAGGACGCGGGACACGAGCCCTTAATGCAGGACAGTCCCGCGAGTCGCGGGAGGGGTGGTCACCCTAGGACAACCCAAAGGAAAACTTATGTCAACTGAACTTTGCCTTTGGATACTGCACAACAGTCCGGAATATAAGGTAAATGAAACGAAACGAACGGCACACATGAATACCCTGCTAACCATCTCCACTGTTCGGTTTTTCCCCAGTTCCGGCTGCCCGGCCCGTCTCGAAGCTCACCTGTAAAGCCCTCAGCGCAGATGCAGCTGTAGCCGGACTCCCTCTGCACACAGGTTCCGTTGACACCACAGGGGTTCGAGTAGCACAGGTTGATCTCCGTGTCACAGTCATACTTCCTCTTCATGCCTGCGGAATGATATCGATGAAAAATTGCCAGCTGTAGATGCGACGCCAATGACTGGGTCCATAGTTCATTGTTGCTCAGCCCGATGATTTCTTTCGGATGTTTCTTCAATTTGCCCAGTTTCACTAATATGTGTTTTTTTATTTATTCACTAAGTGCCTCATTGTTGTTTTGTGTTGGCTGTGCCATGTCATGTATGTTTTCTTTTCCCTTTGTCTGTACCAGTGTTTAAAACATGCATTTCATTATAATACAGATGTATGCATGAATCTTGCTTTCTTTATTGATGTAACTCACTTGCTTCGACCCCCTCAATGTCTGCAGTATCGTTAAATAAACAATGAAATTAATAAAAGGTTGCGGGAGCTTCTAGGTTCAGCCCACCCTGATAGCCGACAATTTCACGAAACTTCCTCGCCTAATTTGGGGAAAGCTCATTGTGAAGGTAATTGCGTCTACTGCGCAGGAAAAAGCCCTAGTCTCGAACGAGTCTCAAAAATAATAAGTGTGAAATATTGAGAATTTCGCGCTATCCTGTCAGTAGTAACGGTTGCATCTGCCACATCACAGGATCTGCATTAGACAAGGTGGCATCCTATAAGCATCTAGGCCAGGGGTTCTCAAACGCTGATGAAAAGGTTACTAAAGAAAACTAAATGTGTGGAAACAAACTTTGAAGCTTTGAAACGGAGAATAATCAACTCTAACCTCTCGGCTTATATGGTTTAGCCTGCATATGGTTTGGTTATATTATTGATACTGGCTGTAAGACCAGCCAGTATCAATAATATAAAAAACAAAAGGTTTATAGCTTGCCTGGACTGCTGATTGAGGGGGTCGGTGACCCCGAGAAAGCCTTCAAGGACCCCCATTTGAGAACCACTGATCTAGGCATTCATATAACCACTAAACCCTCCTGGCAAACACGCATCAATTATGTAATTAACGAAGCTAGTCGCACGCTCAAGCATTTGTGTTTTAACTTCTCCAAGGTGCCTTCGTCTTTAAAATTTCTACTCTACAAAACTGTTGTCTGTTCAAAACTCAAATATGTCTCTTCAGCTTGGGATCCAAGCATTGAATTTTTTTACTAATAACCTAGAACCAGTTCAAAATTGTGGCACGTGTTTCTTTTTCTTTAACTACCCTAATTTATCGAAAGCCTCATCGATGAAGACTAACTTAAATCCTCCTCACCTTGTCCTACGCAGGAAAGCATCGCGAGTAGCTCTCTTTTGCAGAATTTATTATAACGGGTCACTAAAACACGAGCTCCTTTCAGGGTTGTCATAGTTGTTCTGTTCCAACCACCGTAATAAAGGCAACATTTCTCGCGGTTGCACTAACGTGTTTCTTTATTCGTTCGGCTGGCGCATCTTCCCGGACAATGTCGCCCTCCGTGGGTGGCCCCGGAAGCTCACCCGTGAATCCGTCTGGGCAGCGGCAGGCGAAGGTGTTGACGGGGTAGATGGGGCGGAAGAGCACACTCTCCGAGGCCACAAATGTCGAGGCGTTGCCGAACTTGAGCACGGACAGGCACTCCTCGAAGTTGATGCAGGGCTCCCGCACACACAGGTTGTCGTCAAATGGCAGCACCTGCACGCACGGCCCTATCGAATGAGGCGAGAACTCTTCGCTCGTCCGACCCTAAGCGCACGAGCCACTACAGACTAGAGACGTTGCGAACTGGGGTTCGACGAACCTTCGAATGTTCATCAAAATTTGACAGACTTTAACTTATGGGGAGTTTTGCCCGACTTCTACGCAAAAGTTTCGAATTTTGGGAAACGAACGATTCACAAAGTTCATTTTATATTCTATAATATTATGATCAGCATTTACACAATATAAAAGCAAAGACATGTATTTTAATGTTTTAGATAGTTCATTATTGCGAAACGAACGAAAAATATACCGAACAAGTATTGCGCTTTTCCTCTGCACTGTGGCATCGGCCCGTTTTCGACATTGATGCATGCCCACAAAAGTCGAACTCCAATCGGACTTTTGTAAAAATCTGCGACGCGGATGTCAGGAAAAGTCCAACTCTAATCTTGGCACGTTCACAACGTCCCCACAATAGACTCAACATGCTTCCTAATCAAAACAAAGTGCAAGTATTCTGGGCAAGTTTTGATTCAGACTGACGGTGCCAAAAATCGATTTACATGTTTCGATCATGCCAGAGTCTACACGGAGTTTAGCAAATATTAATGACATTAAAATGTTAAAAATGTAGACAAAAAAATAAAATAGAACAGCCCACTATGTTTGTCTATTTCTTGCTTGTATGTTCCTTGGCACTTTAATGTCGTGGAAACTGCGGGTACCATGGTTCCGAATACTTGCTGCAGAAATTGTGTTGGTTGCCGTTGCGGCCACAGGCAGTTGCCAGCGAAGTAGAACACCACACCCAGATGGGACGGCTCTTCTTCATTTCCTTTCTACGGGTAGATATTAGTACCCGACACCCAAGAATGGGAGGACTAGAAGGTCTGCACCTAATTGGCCAGTGAGCCCCAGCGCCAGGGAGAGAACGCCCGGACACCGGGAGGAAGACGGGAGTGTGTGGTGGGAGTCGAATCCGAGAAGAAGAGTGGGCACGTGGAGAATTCTCAAACACAGTCGGCCTTGCAGCGAGAGTTGCCCAGTCTTTTGACTCTCCTGTGGTCAACTGTCCAAACGCCGGAAGTTTCCGGATTGACAACAGCCTGGTGCGCTGTTGTAAATGGCGCTGTTTTAGTTCCGCCATTGTTAGTTATAAACATTGTTATTGTGACTGATGGTTGACTCGCACGCTTTGCAATGACGAACCTGCCTCCGTGGTAGAGCGTCACGACACATCGTTGAAACTGCCGAGGCCTAAGCCTAAAAGACTATCCAACAAAATGTACCAACTACAGGGTGAAACAAGGAGATGCCAAGCTCTTTAAATCGACCGGAAAATTCGGTTTCTTAACCTACTGCGCTACGACTTTGTGCAGCGTTGCCCACAGATGGTGCATTTTTTTTGTAAAATTTGCAAAGAGTGAACTTGCCTGAGGAAAAAGTAAAGAAAGAAAAAGGCTTAGCTCCTATGGAAACGCAGCGACGCCACCGGTCTGCAAACAACACGGCGTTGTTTCGCACGGAAGGGAATGAGATGGCGCAAGCGGTCGCGACGCCAACGATTGAGCAGACGACGCTGAGAGCCGGCCCTTTTGCAGACAAGGAACTGCAGTTCCTTGCTGTTACCACGCCTGTCTTTTTTGTTCTCGCGACTGTCGCCGCCTGCGGAACGCGCGCCGCTTTTGAGTCGAAAAGATCGTCTGCTAAAAAGGCCTGCTCTCGGCACCGTATGCTCGTTCGTTGGCGGTGTTTGTTGCGCCATCTCTTGTCTCCCGTGCGAAACGGCGCCGTGTTGTTTGCAGACCGGTGGCGTTGCTGCTTTTCCATAGGAACTAAGCCTTTTTCTTTCTTTACTTTTTCTCAGGTAAGTTTGCTCTTTGCAAATTTTACAAAAAAAATGCACCATCTGTGGGCAACGCTGCACCAAGTCGTAGCGCGATAAGTTAAGAAACCGAATTTTCCGGTCGATTTAAAGAGCCTGGCGGCTAGACAACACCGGGTGGTTTTTGAAAATCCGCTCGAGGTGCCGCAAGACGTCAATTTTTTTTAATTACGTCGAGGCGGCCAGCAGTGCGCTAGTGTGTGGTGCCCTGACAGATGAGGGCTTCATCGCGCAGGTTGCCAACGAAGAAATCACTGTGGAAGACGAGAACAATGAGAAAGACGAGGAAACAACTGCTCCACCAAGTACATCGCAGGTTATGGAAACGCTCAATGTTGCGTGCCTCTTCAGTTATGAAGAGGGTGAAGATGCCCCTTTTTACATCCGTGCACTCGAACACAGGCTGATATCTTCCAAGATAAGACATGGGAGGTGGTGACTGATTCTTTTTTATAAATAAAGTTGTCAGTTTTCGGCCTTTCCCATTCCTTCAGCAGCAGAATTGTGTAATTTTTCTTCAACTTTCTTTCCTTCGGACTTCGTTTAATTCACTTTTTTAGCATCCCCTCGAATTTCGAATTATCGAGATTTTGTAGTAGCTTGTCCTCCCATCTTAGAGACTAGTGCCTGCATTGGCCCTCAAGGTTTAATAAGTGACGACGACGATAATATCATCTCCTCTCGGGTCCTCGGCCGCAAGCTCGGTTTCAACAGATTCTGCAGAGTTTCTGGACACCATCTTCGAAGAACCATCTCTACGTATACTAATAAGCCCGGCAGGAAGCGTAAACATTTAAATACGGTTGGAACACGTTCGAAGTTCCCTTTCCCGCTCGTGCGCTAGAAAATATGTCTCCAAGGGAGCATTCGAAACACTCAGGGGGGTATGGTGCATAGAACGTATCTCCAACCGGCGCCCCCTCAAAAGTGGTCCCTTAATTTCCGCCCAACAACGTCGCACTCGCGTCGCGCCGTTGCTTTTCGCGATCTTGGCGGCGGCGCAGTGACGCAGTGGCATGACAGACGCCCGTTCAAGTGCAGGTCGCCTTTCAGCTCGACGGTTCACGGAAGCTTGGACGGCCGGAAGTTGAGACGCTGTGACGACGGAGACCGGGATTGCGACATGCGACGGCGTGACGCGCTAGTCGAAGACCGCTTTTGGCGCGTGGGTGGGACGGGAGGCGAAAGGCACCGGTCCAAGGCACGCCGTGCACACTTACGTGGACGTTGGTAAGCCTGGCCAGGACAGCCCTGCTGAGGTAGACCCGCTCCTGCAGGTACTGGGGGGCCAGGTAGTCCTCATCCCGGCCCCTCGAGGCGGAGAAGCTCACGTTGAGCACCGTGCTGTCCACGTCCGTGTCATCCTGAAACCAAAGGGAAACCCGTTCAATGCGAGCACCCGAGAGGCCCCCTACACCCCGCGTCTTTTTTGGACACGCAACAAAGCAGCCAGTTCGAAAACTATAAAATACGACGACAATAAGTCGCCTTCGGCCCTCCCGCTGACAACCCCGTGACCACTTCCGCTTCTTAACGTGGAACATGTTTTACGCGGCGTTTTCTACGACAAAATCATCACTATTGAGTGTCAGAGCAAGCGTCGTGAACGAGTGACACACTAAAAAAGCTATGCGCATTAAAGGGGCCCTGCAAGAGCTTTTTTACTGGTTTTTAATTTGCACAGAACATGAGCGCACTGAACGCAGTAACTAAATGAGACTTTTCTTTTCTCGAAATTCACTTTATTTTAAAAGCTATAGGCAAATGAATATTACAAAAACAGGCAAAAAAACAATCTTCTTCATGACGTCTTTGGTTGCTTGACTGGCCGTGAGCTAGAGGAGGGCTAGTAAGCTCAGCGAGCGCTCACGGCTGCCACACTCCGTGTCCACGGCGCGAGAGAGCGCAACTAAAGCATGTTCTGGATAGGCTGTATGCAGCGGGCGGCCAGAGCGGCTCTCATTGCATTTGCTGCGTGATTTTAAACACTAATTCGGCATGACACTTCTTTGGCCACAAACGACAGCAAACAAGGGGTAAAAATCAGTTCAGAATGGGAGCCACTTCGCGCTGCCATACCGTGAAACGGCCAAACCGCAAGACAAAGCTTCTCGCCGAAGGCCTTAGGAACGCTCGGAGCCGGTCGGATCCTGTTTTCCATACGACCGCAGTGCCGCCGCGAACATCCGGGACCTTTCTGTGTCGGCGCCTGATCCCACTACTCCTTTTTAGTATACGCCGTCTTTTCCACCGCTTGGTGGTAGGTATGTGAACGGGTCATTTCTTGTTTCCGTACCTTATGAACTGCATTTGTTTCTTTTCTGATCTAAAATAGTGAACAAAAACTACTTTTATAAATAACTGAAACGGTTTGCGATTTGTATTTTCTATTTCGACTAAAAAGAAGCTTTTAGCAGCTCTGACCAGTTGTAAGCCCAGGACCAAAGACGTCACATTTTGCGCACTTTCGGTACCGCCGGTCGCCCTCGTCGGTGGAGGAGGTTTCCGCGTCGTCCGGTTAAAATATGACACACTGATATTTAGTTTCTCTCTCCGTGCCCGCTGGCTTGCCCGAACCCCAAGAGACGTGGAAATCGCAAAAAAGGTAGATGCTTAATTATGATTGCAGGGCCCCTTTAAGGTTATATATCAAGTTAATATATAAAGTTTGAACCCCGGTCAGAGCTTGAACCTAGGTCGGTGCAGTGGCAGTCGGAGGCTATGGCCACTGAGGTAGTAGCACAGCTGGTCTGAAGGGGCTAATGTTTTTATTTGAATGCAAATATTGCAGGTAACAGTGAACAGTTTTGGATGAAAATAAAAAATAAAACAAATAAAAATAAATTGAGAAAATAAAAATAAAATACGCAAATAAAATGGCAAGATAAACTAGAAAAATAGGAAAAAGAACTAGAAAAAAACTGATAATAAAAAAGAAAAGAAAAATCCAGCACAAACGACATATGGAGGGGACCTGTTTTGTGCTCCTCTGTCAGCATGATGATGCCGGTGTAATTTTTCACAATTTACAAGCCCATAAGCAATTCTGAGTGTAATCTTTGCTGTTGGTAAAATGCAGAAGCTCAGTCGAAGGAAGAATTCATTAAGTACAGGTGGGAACGTGTCTGGGGCTATTCAACCCAAGCTTACTTCACTTCTTCCCTCCTGGGAACCACCCAGCGGCTTCTGCCAAGTCCATTTTGTCCGCCGATGAGCCGACTTCTCGAGTGGTGGCTTGTCCCAATGAAGACTAGTACTACATATAAATACTGTAAACGACTAAACTTTTGCGAATCGCCTACAATTCGCGAAAAATACGTCCCGCTAACAATCCGGACAATATGTGAACGCTACGGAAGCTACACTGGATTTTCGAAAATTAGAGCTTGCGAATAATTTCAAATTTTCAGCCTTGGCCCGATTCGCGAAAATTTGAGCCCGCGAAAATTAAGTCGTTTACAGTATTGATTACCAGCCAACGCTACTTATGTTCCACTTTGGCTGGCGCAGTCTATCACGACTTGAAACTACTCCTTCTAGTAAACACTGCTTCTATGCAAAGAAAGACATAGTGGATGTAGAACGGTCTCAAGCACCACGTGGAGGAAACCGCTCTATAATGGATTGTGCACCCAGTAAGGTTTCATAGGCATTACGTGGACAATACTTTTGTAATTTTAAACAAAGACCATTTTAAAGAGACACTGACACCCCCCAAACGATTTTTGTTATTTTTTGACAGTCAATCTATTATGTTGTCAGAAGATTACCCAATCAATATTTTTCTATAGTGTCACACATATTTTTAACAAAGTCAAAATACGCAACTGCTCGAAACCGAGACCAGACTGGGGAGGAAGAAATAATGGACCCCTGAGGGTACTCTGGGGATCCCCAGAATTCCTAGGAACCCAGTTGTAAGACCCATAGTTTAACCTACAAAATAGAAAAAACAAAAGGGTTTGGCAGCTTTACTCAGTAAACGCCATGCAAAAAACCCGTAAGTGAGCTGTTAGGCCATAATGAAGCAAGCAAATAATTTTTACTGTCAAATGTCTATACAACTAGCCTTGTAGAAGTGACAAAAGGCTTTTTGCCCAATTCACTTCACTTTAGAAATTTAGCATAGAAAATGAAACATGCCAATTTGCAACGAGTCAACCACAGCAGAGAATTTGCATACCTACAAGCTGCTCTAGGAAGTGATGGCACCAAAGCTACTACAGTAATTCCCTCACCAACATAAAGTTTTATATTTTGTAAGATTGGAACAAGTTATTTGCGTTACAAAATATAATGCCATACACATCATGCATCTGTTTATTGTTTATCTCGAGCTGTGTTGAGATTGGAGCCCTAATAGCCCCAAATTTGTCCGTGGAAGTTAAGAAAAAGAAGCCCAACATAAAAAGCTAAGCGTAGCTCGAAAAAATTTTTTTAAGGCACATGAAAACATTTTATTGTAATCTAAAGAGAGGTTGTAAGGATGAATAAATGAAATAAAAACAATATACTGTCACCAACGGTCTTTGGTATTGCAAAAACATCAAGGATAGGCATAATCCATTACTGTGCTTCAATCCCTTCAGCATCCAATGGAAGAAAACAAGTTCCACACGGAGTGAGCACGCACAACGGCCACTCTCACCTGGATGCTGAAGATGAAGACGTTCTCTTTGGCGCAAGGGATGATGGCTGCCAAGCCGCTGACAAACTGGTCGTACAGCGGAGACAGGAACTGCTCCTTGGTGATCCCTCCGAGGCGAACCGTGACACTGTTGAAGAGCATTGCCTCCGAGACCAGGCGCACCGACAGGTGGCACATGGCTGACACCTCGTTGATGCCGTCTGCAAAGCGGCGGCAAAATGTGCGAGCGGAACTTAAAGGGCAACTCCGCTCAATTCCGAAAAATTTAGGCTTACATGTGATTCCATTTCACAAAGCACTACTCAACAACTCTACGTCTTCGGATTCGCGAAATGTGAAATATTATTTGTGTAATCCTAATTAAAACACCAGCTGATGCCGAAATCGAAACTTCGGTTGCGTCAGGCAACATTCGTCTCGTGTGGTCAGTCATGGGCACGTCCCATCGAACCACGTGGTCTTGTGACGTTCGAGAGGGGGGCGAGGAACAGGACACGCGACGCGCGCAGGTCGCTTCGCATGGCGTGGACGGTGTGACAGCTTGGGCGAGAGGGGGAAGGGGAGAAGACGAAAGAGAAAGGGAGCGGAGAAACAAACCGATAAGCGCGCAGGGCAGCGCAAACTAGCACATCCGCGTTGCGGTGACCACGTGAACGCCCGGTCAGCCAACACCGGGAGGAGAAACTCATGACGTCATCGTTCAATTTCGCTCTGAGAAGTAAAAACAAACAAAACGTGAGAATGACGTACACATGCCTCTGACGTAGTGGCTCAACGTTTGCCGCTCCAACTCCGTCGCATTGACTGCGCTGACGATTGCGCCTCGCGTCGCACGCTAGAGCTGGCAGATTTCGACGACTTGGCTCACTTGAAGGTTTGCTGGCCAGTTTATTAAATATATAGACGGAATTAAATTGTAATATTTGACATGGGGTCTTCCTATATGATACTAAAGAGGGCTACATAGTTTTCTAAATATCAAAAATGAAGCGGAGTTGCCCTTTAAGGCTGGTTCCCACATGCATCTCAGCTCTGAAATAATGCAGTCAGCACTGGATCAGCATTACTGTAAACGCTGACTCAGTACCGCATTGCGTGTGTAGGCAAAAAAACGCAGGGTCACAAGCGTCGGAGCACTGGTAGAGCACTAATATAACGTGGAATCGGCACTTCGTCTAGTGAGTTAACACTGTGGTGCATGTGTGAACTGACCTTGACTTACACCCCAGCTGACAACACTGTGGAGAGACAACACTGTGGAGAGAACACTTGTACGAGTAATGCCAACGGAGCCTGGAAATAGAAGCGTAAAACGGAAGGAGTGTTTTTTTCATGGTTCTGGTCGGCATGTCTGTGCGTAAAGCAGTTTTAACGAGAAAAGCGAGCGAATTAAAATAGGAATTCTTGTGTTCCGCCTCGCAACAACATTGCACGAAGGGACCGCAATGTCTAATTTTATTAAGGGCTTTTCATATATCACATACGTTACGGATTTCTGGTCTTGTGGTCGTCAGCTCAATCTATGCTCAAGGTGACGGCAAGTGCTCCTGCTAGTAGTGTAGAGCTTTAGCGTACGGTCTGCCAAAAGTCCATTCTTTGCCTTAAGTAGGAGAAAACTGGTAGCGCAATGGTATGTCGGGCAACAGACATAGGGAATGGGTTCACCTTTTAACTCTTTCCTGACCATGCCGGTCACTGGTGATCGATGGCCATAAGACATCAATCACCGGTGATCGATGGTTTCCAAGCACTGTCAAGAAATTAGGTTGAGTGCAGAGAATTATTTTCCACAATTTCGTGGATAGCCGAAGAACTGTGGTTTCAATTTCAATGAGAGGTTGAGCTTTATCACAAGCTGGTGGGCTGATAAAAATAGTCTTGGGAACGGTGGTTGCACACGTCTAACATGGCTGATTGCTTGCATCCGTCTTCGTTAACAAAGATGGCATTACTGACATAATTCAACAGTATTGTGACACATTTTTTGGAGCTCAAGAGCTCTGGGGTAACTTTAAACGATGTTATACGCGTCGCTTGACAGATGGTTGTCGGTAAGCGTCACTATAATTTCCAAGCCTGTTCCGAGCCGGTGTGCACGTTTTATGTTCCCAACAAGGTGGACG
This sequence comes from Ixodes scapularis, assembly GCF_016920785.2. Classification (NCBI taxonomy): domain Eukaryota; kingdom Metazoa; phylum Arthropoda; class Arachnida; order Ixodida; family Ixodidae; genus Ixodes; species Ixodes scapularis. The sequence continues at coordinate 26,953,208 of NW_024609883.1, read as the reverse complement.
AAAATGCTAAATACGAAGAACTGCAATCGAGGCTACGACGTAACCAAGGTAGAACACGAGGGAAGCATTCTGCTGGGGATGCGAGGTGTACTATCTGTGTTTCACCAATATAAGCATTCCTTCGTTGAAAAGCGTACGTTACGAAGGCTAACTCTCTGACGAACCAAAAATAGACGTCAGTTAGAGTACACTAACTTTCAGAAGTAACAGGCATGGGTGAGGGGCACATTTTCTATATTCTGAGTTTTTCTTCTATTTGTCGTTTAATTTGAATAGCCGTAGAAGTATTGGCATTTATATGCCTTCCGCACATACATTGTATTTTCAAACAAATAATATTTTAGAATCTTTTTTCCAAATTATATTAACCTCAATTTTTTTTTAAAGAACAACTAATCGGCCACATTTTGATGTGTCATATTGCTCTATACCCAAGTTAGTTAGGAAAATAAAAGCGTTTGCACGGATTATTTGAAAATCGCTACTTTTCTCATGGTCAGGAAAGAGTTAAGGCCGTTACAAGGAATGTGAGCATTGGCTCTAAGCACTTTCAAAAGACACAGTATGCATAGGCTACTTGCTTTCAGGTAATCACAAAGGCAAATAGAGAAATGCTCGAAGCATTTTAAGCGGGTCTGCGACGTAGACTTAGCAGGCCGTTAGTAACGAAAGCCTAGAACGGGCAGTTTTGCAAATCGGATTGCAGCGTTGCAAATAACAAGGTACACAAATGTATGGTATATTAAAATATTTCTACACAGCAATAGATAAAACCCCTAAACATGCCGATGACTTTAATAAGCAGTTTTAGCACAGCGTTATCACAGGCTACTGTGACCACGGCAACGCTCCTGGCGTGAGCTGAAAATTAGGCTTCAAAGCTAGGCACAGCAGGAGAGTGGAGCTGTAGCTTCCACCGTGGTAGCCTGGTGGTAGGGCAAAACTAGCAACATCAGGTGCGTTGTGACAGAAAGGAAAACCAAAGTATGGCACCAGACAAATATCTGCCTGACGCTTCTTTTCCACCATTGACATTTTTATTTGTCTCGCTTTCTTCAAGTGTCATTTCTCGAATTAGCTTGTCGAGCGCTGAACAAAAACATGTGTACACTCCGTACGGGAACTTTAGGGGGCTCTTTGAAAAATGCGTGTAGCGCCACTAGTCGAGGAGCTGGCGTTTGACAGTGAGATGCACTCAGCAGCCTGCGGTGCCTTTTCGCGTGCGAGAGCTGTGACGGCGAAAGCACGCACGGAGGGGACTTTGGCCTTTTGAGCCGATGTGTTGAGGGTGACGTTGCATGAGGGCTGGGGCAGACCTAAGAAGCACATCTAGATGCTCTCCACTTCTTATATATCTTAGAAAATAAACTTCTGTTATCAATCACACTGCATGCTGGCTTCCGATGAGAAACCTTCCCGGCTTCTAGAAAGTGCAACCATTGCACTTTTCCACGTAATCGACGAGGCATTTAAGCGTAAAATTAATCCACCACAAATTCACTCAGTTCCGGGTGGAAAAAAAAAATCTTAATGATTTAAATTTAACGATATAAATCAAGATGATTTCAATCGTGATTTAAGCCACACCAATATGGCTGTGATCATTTGCCACAAGAACACCTTTTTCACAAAAATCATTTCGGTAAAACTAATACCATAAGTATGTGTTTATTATTGTCCATGTCGGCTGATATGGCAGTAGTAGGAATCAAAGCAATGGTACTTCTGACTCAGACTTCCAACACGTCTCGGAATTGTATTCAGAGGTCTCATCAACCGATGCAGAAGCTCCGTAAAGTAGGTACATCCGGTTCGGTGTCTGCCATCAATTCACGGCGCCGCGAGAGACTCACCGAAGACGCTGACCTCCATGTCTGCGTTGATGTGTATGTTGGAGTCGAGGCTGGGGCTGAGCCGGACGTCGCCCGAGGTCTCGTTGAGCACGAGCAGGTGGGCGTTGTTGCCCGACACAAAGCGGTAGCGCAGCTGGTCTGCCACGTCCGCGTCCCAGGCGGGCACCCTGCCGATCGGCCCCACCGGGAAGTGGTGCTGGTAGTTGTTGAACACGATGCGGAAGTCCTGTGGGCAACATGCGCAACACTTTTAAAGGCTAGATCCGCAACACCTTTGAAGGCTAGACCTACGAAATGGAACAGTTTTATAATGCAAGAAACATTTCAGATACTGGCATTAAGAAAAGAAGCCCCATTAAGACGAGCTGAGTAAAGCAAAGTGCAACGTGGAAAGCGAAACAACAACTACCTCAGTTATTTCAATACAGCTCAATGCTTTCTTTTCTGGAACTGTACTTTAAAATTGGCAGACCAAAAGAGGACGACCCCCAACAGCGAGCAAAATTTCACGAGCCCATCGAGCGGACCAAAGTGCCCCGACACAAAAGCCGTTTCTCCTAGCATTTCGGTGCAAAGCGGTGAAGCTTGGTACGAAAAATTGGGGAAATTCTGAAGACATCATTTGCCATACTGAAAAACATCACACAGAAGACAAAGCACAAAGTAGAAGACGGACACAGGACATACGCTGACTAACATTTGAAGGTTTACTGGAACTTCCACGCGCGCACAGTGGGATGCGCAAGTACGTGCTCTTCTTTTTCTTTCGACAGAGATAAATGCGAATGTGGGTACGCAGCGCCCACACCTCGTGCGGAAACTGCGTGTCTCTCCACACCTCAACAGGGTTTGATCGTAAACAGCCCGTTGGCCTATAGGGAGCTAACTGTCACGATAAGTCTGATAATTAACTAAAGTTTGTTAACAAACTTTCTAGTTTGTGAAAATAAACATATGGTTAAAAAAATCGAAGCCACCAGGAGTTGCGCAGCCCCCGAAAAGAGTGGCTGAGAAAGATTAACGCAGCCGAAATCGAGCGGCAGGAAAAAAAAGTGTTTTTCGATTTGTTTTGCGATCTGCTTCATAATTTATATCCACTCCATTGCGTGTTAGTTAAAAACTGTAGGATTACAGCGTAGTAGTCGGGAGTACCGAAGTGTTCCGTACGTTAGAAGTTTCCTGAGCACTCGCTCCGTAACGGTCGATCTGTTGATATATCTGCTCTGCTTTGCAGCGCCCGTTTTTAATACATTGATTGCTCAATGTATTTTGGTAGTTATAACTGTTATTGTGACATGTCTCAAGCACAATCTGCTTGAAAAGATCGGGACAATCACTAAGAAAAGAGAAGCGATTACCGATATGCATTGCATAAAAAAAAGACGACTTTTTTTTAAAGCAGTCTTAATTTTTTTTTCAAACAAAACGTGAAAACACCGCAGAATGTAATTTAGAAGTGCAACACTTACAGCCAATAGGAAAAAAAGCAAACCTCACCCACCTTTTGGTGGTCTATTATGTCACAACTTGATTTTGGCTGGCATTACTGATCCACTCTGAATTAACACCACTCGAAACCGCAAAAAAAATCTCAACCGTCAAGCGATTGTTAGCATTCGGAGCTTGCATAAAACAAATAAATAAAAATAACTGAATGGAAACTACACGAAAACTCATCTCCACCCAGTTTTAAAGTATCTGGCATGGATGCTTCTTTCTGACAGATGCAACTTGTTATGGTGCGCCTTTTGTTCTTTGTGTACAGGCTTCTCCCCACCGTTCATCTGCACCTTGTCGCACAGGCCGTCAACCAGAATGGAATTACTTTTACAGAAATATCGCTCCTTGAGAAAGCCTATTTAGCTTTTCTTTCTGCATTCTCGATTAAACGTTATGCACAAGCCTGAGCACTACCAAGTTCAGTTTTCCCCCGACACATTTGATGCCGTTTCACAGTGCTACACCGACTCGACAAACCCTCAAATTTTCGTGTTCTTTGCCATTGAACTAGATGTTCACTTGTTTCCAGGTTCACTGAGACCTCAGATAAGCCGGAGTGCTCGAGTGGTGGCTTCATTGCTTTTCTCTCGGCCGCGGTGGGACCATCACGTGAATGCAGTGAATTCACTCGGAATTCACTGCATTCAGAAAAATGAAGAAGCAGACGGTGGGGAAGCAAACAGCAAGACAATTCTAAAGCGATAAGATGAATCATACTGGTTTTCTGCACTTGCTTACAAACTAAGGCATCACAATCAACACAATCTTATGAAGTACAGACATGCAGGAGAATCCAAGCTGATATCGGGGCAAGAAAAAGGCTCGAAGTACACCAAAGCACTCCTTATGAGTTGTGAATGAGAAAGCATGCCGTCATTCTTCTGCTACGTACTAAGTGATAGTGATAGTTACAGCGATAGTATTTATTGCACTGAAAAGTTTGTGGTGCCGCTTGGTGTGCAGGTGAGGAGGGAAAGGCATGCGCCGTACACATATTGGGCCGAGCGCGCGCTCTCCCCGCCGTGCTGGCCTCGAGCGTGAAGCCGTTGCCTCGCTTGGCGGCCACACACTTTGTTTTACCGGCATGCTGGCGGCACGGACACGCAGCACCATGGGGTGGCGGTCGTTGAAACTGATGTGCAGCGGCCAACGGGACCCTCATTTCATGAAACTATGACGCGTGCCAGCCAATGAGACTGAAGCCGAAATCCTTCAGATTTCGGCTTCACTGCGCTGTAAAGACCATTTGCTATATTACCCAAGCATCAAGGAGAATGCAGGGATTGGTGTTCCATGCGCCACACGTGCAAGCCTTATATAAACGATTCAAAGTAAATAACCAAAATAAAGTGTTGACGAATGCGCGTGCAAGATGCCATTTGTTTTAGCTATTTGCTTTAGAAAAGTTACTAGTGCTGAGGGCAGCACCTGCGGTGCGTGGAACACCAATCCTTGCATTCTCCTTGATGCTTAGATAATATAGCAATAGGTCCATTGGGAGCGGGGAAACTAGGTGTCGTTTGGCCAGGCTTTTCGCACGGCTTCAAAGCTGGGAGCCATCAGATCTTGGCTTCACTTGGAGAAAGAAGTTTAGGTGCTGTTTAGTGCGGCTTCAAAGCTGATGACGTCGTCTCGCTTCATGGGACCCCGCCCAACCAGTTAATGCTTTCGCATTAAAAAAAAAATGATGTACGTCCACCACAGCCCTATGCAGCTGGGAAGCCGGCACCACTTCCGGAATGCACAGTTCGCTTGGAGATAATGGTCTGTTAGAAATCTCCTGAGCGTCATCGAAAACCACTAATAAATTCAGTTTTAGAGAGATCTGAAGTGCATGGAAAGAATGGCGGAGTGCTAAAGTTACCACTCGCGCAACAGACTTGAGGCTCATGCAATAGGTGCAAGGATGGCAGTACGAAAATGTGTATGTCCACCAGATTTGCATCTACTGCCCGAGCCTATTGCACGATTGGTAACTTTAGCGAATCCCCGCGCTCCAAGTCTTTCTAAAACTGATTTAGTAGTGTTCAATGATGCTGAGGAAGTTTCTAATTGGAACCATATATTTATTTTTACTACTTAAAAAAAATAAAGACGTTTACTATTCCCTGTAATGCCAAATTAGAGCGCAGCTCTTCAGGAGGAGGAGGGGAGGGTACAAAAAGGAGGGTATGCCCCTCCTCCTTCTCCCTCCCTCGTCCCTCGTTAGGGTCGTGACCTTCGCGACGTCACTCACTGTGAAGGTCGTGACGTCACGTGCAGTGCACTATGGGACGTTTTCGATAATGACGTCACGACCTTTGTGACGTCATTATGGAAAACGTCCCATAATGCAGCGCGCGATTATGCCGACGACGACGATGCTCAAGCTGGAAATGGGCACCTAAGAGCTGCGCTCTAAAAGTTAATTAACCAACTTATCGTGACAAATAGCCCCCTATATTATGTCCCCATGGCCGTATAATTCACCTGCACAGACCGCATTGATATAGATTTTACTACTTTTTAAAAACAATCTAAAATCCCAAAAGAGAAACCACATATTGCTTAGATGACCTTAACCAGAATGTTGGTCGAGCCTAATCTGTCGCTTTTCTCGTGAAACCCAACAGTATAAGGAACGATGCGTTAAAGAGACGTCTGCAACATGCTTCAACACGAGACGGGGGCCCACCTTGAGCACGGGGGCGTTGTCGTTGACGTCGGTCACCCAGACCTCCACCTCCACGTCGTTGCGCAGGGGCGGCGAGGACGCCCGCACCACCAGCACATACTTCTTGCGGCGGGACTCGTAGTCGAGCTCGGTGCGCGTCACGATCTCGGCGGCCTCCCCCGGGCGTGCCACCAGCGAGAAGGCGTCCGCGTCGGGGCCGCCCACGATGGCGTACTGCACCACGGCGTTGGGTCCCTCGTCCGGGTCATGCGCCTGCACCTCGCCTGCCACCGAGCCCACGGGGCTGTTCTCGGGCACGAAGAGCCGGATGCGGTCGGCCGAGAACCGCGGTGGACTGTCGTTGACGTCCTCCACATAGACCACGACCGAGACAGACGCCGACAGCGACGGGGAGCCTCGGTCCACAGCGAATGCCACCAGGTGGTACGCGGCCACCGTCTCCCGGTCCAGTGCGCGGTTGGTGCGAACTATCCCGGAGGTGGGGTCAATGCCGAAGGCGCCGCCGCCATCATTCCCGCCGAGAAACGTGTAGCGGATCTGCCCGTTGAGGCCGAGGTCGGCGTCGAGCGCGGACACGTGCGCCACGCTGGTGCCTACCAGGGCATCCTCGCTGACGGTGCTCGTGTAGCCCGCCGTTGGGAAGACTGGGGTGTTGTCGTTCACGTCGGCGATTTCCAGCTCAACATTGGTGGTGTCAGAGAGCGGCGGGTTGCCGCCGTCCTGCGCCGCGACCACCAGGGTGTAGCCGCCGACACGCTCGCGGTCCAGCGGACGCGCCGTCACCAAGGCCCCCGAGGAGGGGTCCATGCGGAACTCAGGCACGTCCTCCTCTAGGGTGTAGGTTACCAGGGCGTTGCGCCCCACGTCGCCGTCGCGCGCCTCCACCACCAGCACGGTCGTGCCCACAGGCACGTCCTCAGGGATGCTGGCCGTGTACGGCGTACGCTCGAACGTCGGCCGGTGTGTGTTGGCGTCGCTCACATTCAGGTAGACGGTAGCAGAGTCTGAGCGCCCTCCCGAGTCAGTGGCAGTCACGACCAGCACGAACCGCCGCTCCAGCTTGTAGTCGAGCGGCTGGGCGACCGAGACCACGGCCTGCCGGTTGTGGCTCACGATGCCGAAGCGTTCCCTGGTGTTGCCACTTGCGATCTGGTACACGAGGCGGGAATGCTCATCCCGGTCGGACGCGGTCACGCTCACCACGGGGGTGCCGGGGGGGTCGGCCTCCGAGACGGTCGCTTCGTACGTTCGCGGCTCAAATACGGGGTCGTTGTCGTTCACGTCTTGAACCCGGAGCAGGATGCTGGCTGTGGCAGAGCGCGAAGGAGTCCCGTGGTCCCGCGCGACGACCTGGAAGTTGAAGCTGGCACTCTCCTCCCTGTCCAGCTGTCGGGTCGTGGACACCCAGCCCGTCACGTCGTCCACGTTCAGCGGCAAGTCCGGACGCTCCGACGAAGACAGCGTGTACGAGATCTCGGCATTTGCGCCATCGTCCGCATCATAGGCCTGCACCCGCACAATACTGTGGCCCACGGGAACGTTTTCGGGGACTGTCTCGTGGAAGAGCGACGTGTAGAACTTAGGGTCGTTGTCGTTTATGTCCAGCACATTAACGAGGAGCTGTGTGGTGTTGGAGCGCGACGGTGTGCCACCGTCCTGGACTCTGACTACCAGGCGGTAGCTCCGTGCTGACTCGTAGTCCAGTGGAGACAGGACGGTCACGGACCCCGTGAGGCTGTCCATGGCAAAGTGGCCTTGGGTGTTGCCACCAATCAGGCTGTAACGCAGGGCGGCGTTGGCACCCTGGTCAGAATCTGTGGCACGGATGCGTGCCACTTCGGGGTGGTTGAGCCAGTTGACATCTTCGGAGACCTTCACCGAGTAGGACCGCTCCGAAAACTGTGGGTAGTTGTCGTTCTCATCCAGGACAGTGATTTGGACCGTGGCAGAGGCGGACTTTCGGTCTGTCACGGGCCCGGAGTCCGTCGCCTGGACGACGAGCGCGTAAAAGGAGGTCAGCTCCCTGTCGAGGGACGAGCGCGTTGTGATGATTCCGCTCTTAGAGTCGATACCGAAAGCACCATTGGTCCCGTCCGGATTGAGGATGGAGTAGTCGACGTTGGCATTGGAGCCCGTGTCCTGGTCCGTTGCCCTGACCGTGAGGACCGTGAATCCGGTGGGGACGGACTCCCTGATGGAGGCCTCATAGGTGGCTTGCTCAAAGGTGGGGGCATGGTCGTTCTCGTCCAGGACATTCACCTGGAGCGTGCTAGTGGCCGTCGAGGGTGGCTGGGTGGCCCCGTCCACGGCCACGACGCGCAGGTAGTGCACCTCGATGAACTCGCGGTCAAGCACTGTCGTGGTGGTCACCACCCCTGACAGCGGGTCGATGCTGAACATGGCCTGGCTGCGGGCGTCCAGCACGGCGTGCAGCGAGTACGACAGGTCCCCCGAGACGGCCGACGTCGCGCTCACCGTTTCCACCACGTAGCCCCGGTCCCGGCCCTCCGGCACGGAGGCGATGTACAGGCCGCGCTCGAAGTGGGGCGCCTGCCTCCGCGTACGGCGCCTCTCCGAGCTCACCGCCAATCGGAGGCTCCCGCCGTCGCCGAACCGCACCGTGGCCCTCACGGTCTCCGACAGGGGCCCACACGAGTCCCTCCGCGCCACCAGGTCCCCGGCGACGTTTTCGATGGCACAACATTGGCTGGACGGACGCCCGAAAGTCACGTTATCGAACTGGACCGGCAGTAGGTCCCCGAGTCTCGCGATCGGTTGGCTCCGCACGAAGCACTCGTCGCCGACGTCCCTGAGAGACACCAGCACGCTGTCCGTCTCGTCTTCGAGAGGACTCGTCACCGCGCAGTCCGCGAAACGCACCCGCAGCGGCAGCTCGGTGGATGACGACGGGCCGTTGGCGCGTAACCTTACCAACACTGGGTTCGTGGATAGAGTCTCACAGTCGACGGCGTGCCGCAGGAGCACGTCACCGCTGGCCGCGTCGATCCGAAAGAGGCGGGCGTCATCCGCGTGCTCCGCGCGGAGATCGTACGTCCAGGGCGCGTCGCCGGCCGGTTTCAGGGCAAACACCCGCAGGCCCGGACGGTTGTGCGTGTGGTCGACCTGGGTCACGAAGCCGTCGGCGACCGCCAGCAGGCAGGTCGCGACGACCAGCCACGCCTCCTCGCCCATGTCACCACTGACAGCAGTGCAAGTGGAGGGGCGACAGCGCCGCGTGCACTGCCACAACAAACGCGCACGCCTTGACCCACCGAGTCCGAGAAGCCGCACGCAGTCCTGCCCACATCGTGGCCCGAAACATGGCGCGGTCACCTGGTGCAGCCCCGAAAAGTAGGTGGCTCTTCGCAGGGCCCTTCAATTGCAGCGCGCACGCACACCTTGCATCGATCGGCGTTGTGGGGAAGCCCGACTCCTGGAACAAAGCGGCGCTCCGGGTTCGGGCCGCGTGTCGCGCCGCGTCCGCCGTCGGTGCATCGAGGATCCGGGGACGCGCACCCGGGAGCTAGGAATGCGACGAAGACGACGACGTCTCCGAGGAACCAGTGGACCCACGGACCCCCATTGTCCGGGAACCGGTCTTGAGAAGGGGGACCAGCCTCTCGCCGAAACAGGCAAAACAAACTCGAAACCAAACGGGCGCCTAGTTTTGGCGCACGCCGCTTGAGCCGCCGGTGGCGCTGCCGCGCTGCTCTCGAGAAAACAAACTCCAGAAAAGCGTGCTTGCCCAGCGAACGCGGGGAACGACAGCGGTCATTAGGCGCGTCCGGCACTAAGTACGCGCCGTTCGCGTTTGCTGCGAGTGGTTCAGTTGCTCCGATTGTTCTCCAAATTGACCTTCAGATGCGGGGTCGGCCACCTGACCGAAAGAAAGCAGCCTCTCTGTGCGACATCCGGAACTGTGGCCAACGCCAACCGTCAACCGTGGAACTCGAAGCGCTTCTAACGTTTTGCTCTTTTGTGTTGGAGTGACTATCGGACACCTTCGATTATGTCGACGTATGACCTGACGAGACCGGCCGACAGCGAGGACAGCGAGGACGATGAAGACTACGTTCCCTCCGGTGAAGACAGCGAGGGAGATCTCGCAGATTGCGAGAATGACGCCGAACGCGACGCTGAAGCTGCCACCAGCAAGAAAGGCAAGACGGGCAAAGCGGCTGGGAAGCGCAGAGGCGGCACGAAGCTGGACGCGGGCGCTTGCGAGGCTGGAACGCCCGAGGACCGAGCGGCCGAGGATCCGAGCGAGCTGACCCGCGCCGAGAAGGAGAAAGCAGACCTCCTGTGGGCCGATTTCCTCAAGGACGTGGAGCCCCTTCCCAAGAAGCGGCCCCCACCGGCTGCGGCACAGTCATGTCCAACAACTTCGAAGCTCGTGCCAGTGACGGTGGAAAAGAAAGTGAAAATCACCAAAGTCATGAACTTTGCGGGGGAAACTGTCCTGGTGGACACGGAGGTGGATGCCAAGGAGGCCAGGGGGAGTGGCTCGGGAGCAGAGACCCCCTTGCCCGGCACGAAGCGGCCTGCTGGGGTCCAGCATGTCCTGAGTCGGATCCTGAACAAAAAGCAGAAGCTCAGTGTCCTGGACAAGTCCAAGCTGGACTGGGAGAGCTACAAGAAAGAGAAAGGCATTGAAGAGGAGATCCAGACTCATAATCGTGGGAAGGACGGGTACCTCGAGAAGCAAGCATTCCTGCAGAGGGCGGACTTGCGCCAGTTCGAGATTGAAAAGAATCTTCGAGCCAAGACGAGAGTCAACAGGCTTGTCTAGAAGGGACCTGAAATAAACTCGCACATGGATGGGCTGATAACCTGACACGAGTGCTTTGACCCTCGAGGATGTCACAGAGGTGCCTGTGGGTGCATGTGCAGCTGTAAGTTGTCCCCTGGGTGACATTGCGTGTGGGTTTCCACCTATCTGCTTAGCCTAGCACGTCACTCAGGGTAGTTTTTTCTATGTGCAAATGAAATATTATTAGGGCGTAGCCCTTAGACACCAGTTTCCGGCTTGAGCGACGTCAATGTAACCGCACGTTGCATTATGGGACGTTCCTATAATGACATCACAAGAGAAGGTGGAGGAGAGAATTTTTTCTGCTAAATTTAGAGGAAAAAATTTTCTGCTAGATTTATCAGAAAAATTTTTCCTCTAAATTTAGCGAAAAAAAGTTCCCGCTAAATTTAACAGAAGACATTTCCTGCTAGATTTAGCGGAAGAGCTTCCCCTCTAAATTTAGTGGAAAAAATTTCTCAGCTTAATTTACCTGAAAAATTTCCTCGTTCAATTTAGCAGATAAAAATTTCCCCACTCAATTTAGTGGAAAAAATTTCCGTATAAATTTAGTGGAAAAAATGCCCCGCAGACTTAGCGGAAAAAATTTTCCAGCTGTATTTAGCGGAAAAACTTCCCTGCTAAATTTAGCTGAAAATTTTTCCCGCCGATTTTAGTGTACAATATTTCCCTGCAAAATTTGGCGGGAAAATTCTCTAAATTTAGCATAAAAATTTCCCATCTAAATTTAACAAAAAAAAATTCATAAATTTAGCGGGAAAATTTCCCGCTAAATTTAGCATAAAAATGTTCTGCTAAATTTAGCGCAAAAAGTCTCCCGCTAAATTTAGTTGGAGTAACTTCCCTGCAAAATTTGGCGGGAAAATTTTCCGCCTCATTTAGCGGAGCAAATGTCCCATCTAAATTTATCTGAAAAAATTCCCCGCTAAATTTAGCAAAAAAATTTCCACACTAAATTTAGCAAAAGAAGTTCCCCGCTTAATTTAGCTAAAAAATTCCCCACTAGATTTAGTGGAAGAACTTTCCAGTTAAATTTAGCAGAAAAAATTCTCTGCTAAATTTAGTGAAAATATTTTTTTCCTGCAAGATTTGGCGGGGAAATTTCACACAAAATGTAGTGCAAAAATTTAACAAAAACTCCCGCTAAATTTAGTGAAAAAAAATTTCCAGCTAAATTTAGCGTAAAAATTACCCACTACATTTAGCGGAAAAAGTTCCCCAATAAATTTAACGGGAAAAATACTTTTTTCTTGTTAAATTTAGCAGAAAAATTTCCCTACTAAATTTAGCGGAAATATTTCCGCGCTAAATTTAGCGGTGACTTTTTGCCGCTGAATTTAGCGGGAAATGTGCGAAAATTTATCGCTAAATTGGAGTGAAGAAGGGGCATACCCTTCCTTCCTCACCTCAAGAGCTGCGCTCTGATTCAGCCTTATAGGGAGTTGTAAATGTCTTTCATTTTTATTATTAGTGACCCGAGCCGGGAAGAACATCGACTTGTGCCGTCCGGTCTTTTTGTGTTTGGTGTTGCTAGCTGGACAGTATTTTAACATGCCAGCTTGTGCTGGTATTTTTAGTCTCTTTCCCTCGACGTTATCACCGTTTCACCTTATGTTGTACCGCAGAGAAGGCTAGAAGCGCGAGCTCATAGCGTTTGGAGCTGCTTTTAACGCACGAGAGCTTGTGCAGCCGAGATGTGCCCTAGAGCATAAGCGCCAACTACGGGGGGGCAGTGGGGCTCGTGCCCCCCCCGGACGGCTTCACGGGGGGGCAGAGCCCCCCCCCGGCCCCGGCCCGGGATTTTTTTTAAAGAGCTTGGCTTGGGTCTGCGCCCATCGACAGTGGACTTTTGGCCGTCCTGACTGGCAGCTATTTCACAGGGGCCTGTTTATTCCCGCTTCTTATTTCCTTTCAGGCTTTTAAATGGTGGATCTCGGGACAGTGACAGGTCAGACATTCAGTGGAAAATTCCCCTCAGACGGAGTTAGATGCGCGGAATATGTTGTCTGAATGAACAGCTGAAGTGCCCGCTTCAGCTATGACAGGCTAAAAAAAGTCTTGAAAGCGTCGCGACATCTCTGTCGGTTTTTAGACAACAAAAATGCTTCTGAGAATAGGAAGCATCCCCGACACAGTGAGTCAGTGACTGATTCTGCAGACCTGCTCGCCAAGAAAAAAATTTTAATTTCTTGCGCGTCTACAAATGAATGCCCTTTCGGCCAAGAAAATATTGTACACATTTTTGATTGGTCAGTGAAGGGCTTTACTACCAGTCTTGTCACCGAACAGCGACTCGAATACTCGTCCAGAAAACAACTTTTGGCGGAAAAATTTGTAACCCCAGCTTCGCACAAGGTATAGTGGTATCAAATGGTCTTTGCTACCGTCTGAGAATTATTTTTGGCCCTCTTAAAATTGAAGTCAGTCGTATAATTAAAGCTTCTTGTGCCACCATTACCCCACTCTCCCCTGCTGCATGTGTTAACAAAATAAACAAAACATGACAATAAAATACTCACCAGAAGCCAAATAACAGCATCGCAAAACACAACAAAAACAAAGGGACACTGCTTTGAAACAAAAGCCTGTGGGGAAGAGAGCGATTGGGCCTTCGGAGTCTCTACGAAGGCCAACTTTGGGGAAAGAATAATCATCATGCCCGATACGTGTTCCTTTTGTCATTTTTAAAACGTTTGTATGGACAGTGCGGCGCTAGGCGGCACAATCCGCTCCCCTTTTCCGTTTTATTCTGAATAGGCTTCACGAACATTCCCAGGGAAGGCATTCATACATATACGCCGCAAACAGTCAGTAGAATAGCAAGTGCTTGATCACTTCCTTTGAGGCAAGGTCACCGGAGCTTATTACCTGTGGAAACTATTTTATATTAACCCCCTGGGTTGAGGCTTATTTGACAAAGAGACGGAAGCAACTGAAGGATCGTGATTGGAGTCCCGGAATAACGAGCGGGGCCAAGCGAAGTTCAATTGAAACTTAAACCGTGAGCCGACACGAACACCGCAAATGGAAACCTAAACTCAGAACCCATTGACATTCTTGAAACGTAAGCCTTTTCCGTAGCATTATTTGACATATTATTTGGAAGAATTCTTATTTTAACTTGCGTGCTTCCGCGAAAGGCTGAAATTATCTGTCTCTTTTATGCACGTGTTCTCATTGCTACAATCTGTTCATTCTGTTTCTTTTTCTTACTTCCTGCTTTTGTGAGTGAGCATGTTAAGGAAATGTACTAAACAAAAACAGCAGTGTACGATGAAACCCGCGAGCAGATACGTCGTTAATGCTTGTATGTTTGCTCTATACTTTTTTTTTAATTGTAAGCGTTTTGTAACCGTTGCATTGAGAATTGCTCAACGTGTGCCTCGTGTGTCTGTTCATTATAAATGTACCACACGAAAATAAAAATATTAAAATATTTTGGTTACAGCAGATTCATTTTCTCCTGTTCACCATTTTCAAAATTAACACTTTTGGTGCGCCTGCGTATCCACTCGGGGAGTTTGGTACTATATGGGCATCTCAAAATACACTTTACACACAAAATGGCCCGCAAAATTTAGATCCTTGATGCAACAAGTAGGAATATTCCTGAAATACGTGTTTTACTGGTCACATTTATGCAACAAAATTTTAGACCCGAACTACCCCTGCAGAAAAAAAAAAAAGATTCGCTTTTTTGTACTGGTAGTTTAGTCTTGCAATATGTTTGCATAAATGTGGCCAGTAAAACACGTATTCAGAGATATTTCTACTGGATGCGTCAAACCGCTGAAGTTTCCGGGTCATTCTTTTGCGGAGCGTCTTATTTGGGGACACCAGGTAGTTAGCTGTCACAATGTCCGTGTCCGTTTGTTTATGTCCTTGTCCCTTTTTCTCCAGTCTCGGGTTTACCAAAATGCTCGGTAAAGGCTCCGACTGCTGCAGGTGACCCTTATGGGGAGAACCCACGGAACAAATAAAACAAGGACCTTCTCCTCCTCTCCCCCCCCACCCCCTTTTTTTTTTTTTTGAGCCACATTCCGGGTCTGCCCCCCCCCCCCCGGGAAAATGGAAACTCTACGCCGCTGCCCTAGAGCAAGGACCTCGCGCTTGTAGCCTACTCTGCGGTACAACATAAGGTGAAGCAGAGTATACAAGTGTCTCTCCATAAAACAGAAATCGCTTTTAACGCGTTATCATTTGCGCCTTGGTACATGCGCTGACCCCCTGCAAGGACTTTTTACTGATTTTTAATTTGCACCGAACCTGAGCGCACTGAACGCAGTAACTTAGTGAAACTTTCTTTTCTCGAAATTCGCTTTATTTTAACAGACAAATTAAAATTACAAAAACAAGCAAAAAATGACCTCCCTCATGACTTCCTTGGTTGCTTGAGTGGCCGTGAACTAGAGGAGGCGTAGTGGGCTTATCGAACACTCACGGCTGCCGCACTCCGTGTCGACGGCGCGAGAGGGCGCCACTAAAGCATGTTCTGGATAGGGATGCCGCGAACTTTTTTCAAATCGAAGTTTCGATGATCGAATCAAGCGGTTCGAAAGAATCGAAAGATTTCGATTTTTCGAATTGTCTACATCGTAAAATTCGACGGAAGTCGAATTTTCGAACTTGTTAAGCTAAGAAGTTCGACGCTTTTCGAACCGTCAAACTTATTACGCAAAAAACTTCGATCTTTTTCGAACTTTCGAGCTTATTGCGCTGCAAAGTTCGATGCTTGTCGAACTTCCGAACTTGACTGACCAAAAAATGCGATGAATTTCGAACTTTCGAATTTATTTATCAAGAGAATTCGAAAAGTTTCGAACTTTAGAATCCTGAAAAGTCAGAAGGTCGACGAACTTCGAACTTTTAGGGTAAAAGTTCGACGTTCGTCGAACTTCGAAAGACCGGCGGACGGTTTCATTTGAATTCAAGTAGTGAGGTACATTCGTAATTTTTTTCTTCTCGAATATTTACACGCGGTGCTGCGTTCC
This sequence comes from Ixodes scapularis, assembly GCF_016920785.2. Classification (NCBI taxonomy): domain Eukaryota; kingdom Metazoa; phylum Arthropoda; class Arachnida; order Ixodida; family Ixodidae; genus Ixodes; species Ixodes scapularis. Next base: position 26,937,380 of record NW_024609883.1, on the reverse strand, counting down.
TTACGAAAGACAATGCCGTTTGTTTCAATGTTCTGGCATGCTTAGTTTTAAAGAAATAAATTCCCGAAGGGGCGAGGAAGGACGACGGGTTTTTGACGATCGTCGTTTGTGCCAGATTTGAAGCGCGCTGTAGCCGAAGCTATTTATGGTAGAGGTGTTATACTTCTTTAAGAATGATCTATGTATAGCCTAGGTAAGTGCCGTCTTAAGATGTGATTATTGTTATTCAACGTGAGTTTTGAAGAAATGTCCAAACATGTATCTACATGCAATTATGCCCTAAACTTGATATTTATTTTCGTCTAAGTTGATATTGATATTATTTATTGCACTTGACAAGTAGAAGTGTACAGGCGTGCTGGTGTTGGAGGAAGGCTGACGCCCATGCACTATTGTGCCCACAACACCGACCTATGCAAGTTGTTTGAGGTATCGCATTTAAATTGACACCACGGACAGTACATATCATTGCCATCTGCAGAATACAAAATAATGTATTTATTGTTTTTTTTTCACCTAATTAACTCATGGGAGAAGATTTCTAATAGTGTTCAAGTTCAGCACGTCATTAAAAGAAAACATTTTTTTTTTCGCTTCACGTTCCTGGGAAGTATTTCTTTTAGCCCGTACACATTTTGGTAAAAGAAACTTGTTTCGAAGTTCTGAACCTCTAAATATGCAAGAATACAACACTTCCGGTGAATTCGTGATAGTTTTTTTTTTTCAGCTTTTTATCTCCGCATTTATTTTTATTTATGTATTTTTTTTTTTTTTTTTACTATTGGCACAGGTATTTAGGTTGAAAAGGCATAGCTTTGAACTTCCGAACCACTAAGCATGTGACGAGTAGTGCCTTCTGACAACTAGCTTCTAACCACTGATCTCAATGACAATCTCAATCTCAATGACTGTCATAGAGATCAGTGTTTCTAACAATGACCATCTACGCAATCTTTTATGCAGTGAAGAGCGACAGTAGCTATGCATATGCATAAATAATTTCAGATTAAAATTAGCTCGACCACGCCCTCTTTCCCCGTATTGTTTTCTTTTTAACAGTCCGAAATATCTGGAAGAAAAAAAAAAAAACCGAAGCCCCCCCCCCCCCCCCCCCCCTCGCTACCCTCTTTCCCCCGTTTTTCTACTTTTATAAATAATAGAGACGGCTCGCGCCACTTATATTTTGTATTTCGACTAAAAAGAAGCTTTTAGCGGCTCTGACCAGCAGTAGGACCAAAGACGTCACATTTTGCTCGCTTTCGGGGCTTTCGGCACCGCGGGTCGCCCCCGTAGGTGAAGGAGGTTTCCGCGGATTTTGTTACTCCCTCCGTGCCCGCTGGCTTGCCCGAACCCCAAGAGGCGGGGAAACCGCAAAATAGTTAGACGCTTAAAGGGACCATGAAATGATTTTAAAATCGAATTTCATCCACCGCACGTCGTAAAAGGTGTGAAAAGGAACACAAAAACACAAGACTAGGGAGCCAAAAAAAATTATTTGCTATAGAACTTTTAAAAGAAAACTGGACTCTTTTGCGACTTCTTTCCTTCGAAAGCTCTGCCTTTTCACTACGATGCATACGCAGAATCGGTGCACGTCAGCCGAATCCACATCGCCTATTGAGTAAGAGCCTACCTCACCAGCACCGCGATCGTAAACAATAAATAGCCGGCGAATGTTTCCTAAAAGTTTTGTTAAATAATATTCAGATCCACATTTTGTAGCATAATTAGAGATGTGTGGCGAAAATTGCCAAATTTGATAATGCTTAGAGCCAAGCGCCATCTATCGTGTGGTAAACGAAGCAACTACTGCGCGTGCGCAGTAGGGCAGGGCCAAGTTAGAACGGTTATTTCCTTTGATTTCCTTCCTCTCAAAATTCTGACTGACTGAACGTTTATTTTTCTACGTGTTCATCTCGCGCGTGCCGACTTCAAGCAGCAAGAAAGAAATGTACTTAAAACAAACCACGACGAACAAGAACGCTGGATCCACAAACACCCGAGAAGAGCGACAACAGCCGCGAATCCCGCTCTGACGAAACTCTCAGAATATAGGCCTAGCAGGCACTCCGACTCGGCGCAACGTTGCTTCGTCGCAAGACCGTCTGCCTACGACCGGCTGGCGTACTGAATGGAATATGCCCGCGCTACCCTTGTGGACCCTTCCGTATTATAGTTTGATCGCTGACCTCAATTTTAGGTTAAGAGGTGAGGTCAATCTCTTCCCCTTGTTTTCCGAGGCAGTGTTGACGAACACTCGTCGAAAAGGGACCCTCGTCGATCCTCTCCTTGTTTTGTGTGATATAGAGCTGAAATAAACGCTGTATGGATTACCTTCGTAGCACGGTATGTACACTTTGTTATTGGTATGCCAATTTTATTCTGACAGACTGCACGTCACTGTCGAGCTGTAACAGTTCGTGGGAGGTATACGTGCAATACCGGTCCAACCTTTCTTTGCCGAGTGTCGCGTCAGTATCGAGTTGCAATTGTAAAAGATCGGTCCCGAAGCGCTTACCAACAGCGCGAATACAGCACTTTATCAAACGCGCGCGTCCGCTCCGAGTGTGAACAGGTATTTACGTGGCTCTTGCTGACAGTTCAAACGTATCTTTTTTAACGTCGGCTCGCTCCTGCATCTCCGAGACCGCGAAAAACGCCGCGGCAAATTGTTCCCATCTGCACTTCCCAACAGGCATACCGGCGTATGGGACTAGTCCCATGCTGTCGCTGTAGCGCAACGTATCTCATTGAGTTTCGTTCAGCTGCGATGCGGCGAAGAGAGGCGCCGATTCAGAAAATACGTCGGTGACATCGGCGCAGTAAAACCGACCGGCCATCTCCTACTGCAGAGAGAACTTCCGGTTCCGGAAACATCGTACGTCACGGCTTGTTTTGCGGTCAAGAAAAAGTCGATATTTCATAATTTTTTGTGTAGAAGTTAATAAACCGAGACGAAAACGGATGCCTGTTCGGCATTCAGTGAACATTGACGGTTTATTGTAAAAGTTATGTGGAAAAAGTAAAAAAGTCATTTCAAATATGATCGCAGGGTCCCTTAGACTGGTTCGGAGCGCACGTATATAAAGTTAGCAACGTCACCACGGTATGGCACCACAGACCCACTGGCTGTGGTGCCCTGCGTACCCGACCATACTGACACAAGTACGACTCTAGTGTGACGGGTGTGACGGACACGGTGTGCTGCACGTATGGTCGCATGCAAGGTGCGGTTTCCAGTGCCTGTTGGGGAGTGCCGCATGGAGCAGGCACTTTACAGACGACAAACGCCATTTAGCATGCTCTAAGCGGAGGTTGGAGGCATCGTGGAAGGTTCGCCGGTGACAACAGTCGGCGCGATCGAGTCGAGCGATAACTTTCGCCGCAAAAGTGACGCGATCTGAGCAGCCACAGCCCGACTTTTTGCGATGCGATCTAGTCGCGGAGTGACTGAGCCAATCAGCGGTGTTCGGGGCGAGAGTGTTTGAGGAGCGACTCGCTCATCGCGCATGCCAGAGTGACCATGTAATTTTTTTTATTTTATTATTATTATTTTTTTTTGCGATGCGATCTATTCGCATTGCGTGACTGTTTTACATTGCCGGTGTGAACGCGCCTTTAGATAAGTGCTTTAGACATAGGATTTGGACATATGTTGCCCACCCTTTATATTTTTTTTCCTGAGTCTGGTGTGTCTAATTTTAGACTCTCAATGCAAAGAGATTGCATCGCAAACATACATACTGAATGTCACCAAAGAAAAAAAAAAAATTGCAGTTTTCTTTGTTTTTTTTTTGCCGCAAAAATAAACTATACTCTGTTTCATACTTAGTGTGCAACGCTGTCAAAGCTACTGGCGCGAGCGCGTGGCTTCCTCTATGGTTTTGTTTGCACGAGAACGCGTGCAAATGATAAACCAGATCAAGCCCCACGCTAGCGCCAGTAGCGTTGCACGCTAAGTATGAAACAGAGCATAGGCATCGCCGAACGCTCATTCTCCGTCCAAATGTAGCAGTGGAGGTCCACAACCGGATACCAAAGTTTCAGCCCGATCCGATACCTTATTCTTGAGTTATAAGTGATTTTCTGAACATTTCAGTAGGAAAATGAGCCCGTCTTTTCCCGTTTTCGGTTTCTGGTGCCATAGAGCCCCATGTCTTGGAAAACTCCGTCGGCCGCCTATTTCCCATTGAAATTTTCAGAAATCATTTATAAGTTTTGATTGAGGTATCGGATCAGGCTGAAACTTTAGCATCTGATTGTATCTGATTGTGGCCTCTAGTGCTACCTTTGGGCGGAGAATGAGCGTTCGGCAATGTCTAATTTATTTTTGCGGTAAAAAAAAAATATATATTTATATATATGCATTTATATGTGACAGCTAGATGATGGACATAGAAGAAGAAGAAACCAGGCAGAGCAGGGATAGAAGAAGAAGAAAAGGGGGAATCATAGAAATTGCGGATCGAGTAAAGCACTATTTCGTAAGCTATCTCGAATTGTATTTGTAGAACGTTACAATACACACACACACACAAACACACACACACACACACACACACAGACACACACACACACACACACATATATATATATATATGTTTTTTTTTTTTTTTTGTGACATTCTGTACATACATACTGTGGGAACTGGCGAGGAAACACCTTCCGCAAGCTCCGACAGATGGCGGCGGGGTGAATATTTCGAGAGGCACACATCAAGAAGCCTTTACATAACCCTTTCATCAATAAACAACGTTTAACCACCACCGCACTGCACCGATAAACATGGACGGCAGAATCGTCCGATCCGACGCACGCGACAGTTTGAGACACACGCTTCCGAACTTGCATGCGACACGACTATCCGTTCGGCTCCGCCCAGGAGATCCAAGCACTCCAGCGGAGGTCCGCGTTCACAGATCTCTGGTCCTAGATTGACGGTTTCGCTCACACGAGCGAAGTTAGAAGCTCGTTCTCGTTAGCGCGTGCATTCTTTCCCGAAGCCATATTTCTCGAATGGGTCAGCGAGATCCACGCTTCCGGCTTCCCCTCGCCGTTCGCTTCGTCCCGCCAGACTCAGTGCGTCATCATGACGTTGGCGCTAGCTGTGCCGTCATTGGCTGGACGCATCCGACAATCCGTCCGCCGTACGAAACTATCTGGCGCGTTGGACGGACGTCGGATCGCCGATCCGGCGTCTGAAGCGACCAAATTTTTCGGATCAGGCAGTCGCATTGCCGGATCGGACGTCGGATCGGATGGATTTTTCGCGCATGTGTCTCGCGCTTAAGCGATCCGACCAAATCCGTCCCCCCGGAGGTGGGGGGGGGGGGGGGGGGGGGGGGGGGGATCTTGCTGCCCCCCCCCCTCCCCCCAGTCAAAGAAAATTCGCAGTGTGTTCAATCGCAACGAGCATCCTTTTTCTTCTTTTTTCTGACTTTGGGGACTTCATCATTCCCCCGCGAGTTGACTAACAAGAGCAAAGCCGTAATCGTTTTATAACTCTTCATTGAGACTATTTAAGCGAATATGATTTGCATATTTTTCTTAATTGGATTGCCGGAACCTATTATTTCTTAGATTTACGTGTATTTCCTCAGATAGTGTTGAGAGCCACTCTATTACGTTTGTTAAAGTTGGCACACTAAATAAAACGACGAGCCGCATTGCAATAATCACGTTACACGAAGAGAAAATGAAAATTAATGGTTTCTTTTGGATCGACGTTCAATTATATTTCGTGTCAAGTAATCAAATAATCTAATAAGAACATTTCGAGTTGAAGTGGTTGTAGTCATGAATGTTGTTCTCATAATTTTCGTAACTTGCACATCGGAATCGATTTGGGACAGGGTCCATGCCACGGGTTCGGCCACGTTTTTTCCTCCCGTTGTCCCGTCTGGTCCCTATGCGTTACCGCTGTTGTTCGGCTGGTTTGCACACAGGGCGGACGTTATTTGCATGACAGGTAACCTCGTTCCACTGGTGCAACATTGAATAACAAAGTTTTGCAGACGAGACATCCTCAGTCACGGTAATGCTCACTTGTGAAAGAAGTGTTAAGACAAAAAAGCACTTGAAGTATGTGCATTTCTACTGAATGTTCATAGAAATAAAGCGAAAAATAGGGACTCTAACGAAAATTTAATTTTTGGTTAGAGTCCCAATTTTTCGCTTCCTGTCTATCCTAACTAGGCAGAGGGCTGTTGTACGTTTACCCTCAAATGGTCATAGAAAGGCATAGGGCGCTTTTCTGCGGGCACAGAGGCTACGAGTACGAGTGCGTAGCCAAATTCGACCACGGAGCCTCCGTCACTCGTCCCGTTGAAACGGAACCTTTTATCAATGATATCGCGGAATCAAATTCATGACCCTGATGTCCAGTGCATAGCGAGAACTTCGGCGATTTCTTTTAGAGTCGTTCGTCCGTCGGCGATGAACTGTGGCTTAGCTTTGAGCAGATCGCAGCGTCGACGCACATTCCGAGTGGCGAATTTTCACTGTGCACTCCTTCAGCTGCACGGCGATCTGATTCGACCGCGGTAGGTCCCAGAAAGAATCGCCAAGCTGAACACCACGCAATTTCACTTAACAAAGAACTTCGAAAACACCACGTCGCCCTTGCTGCGCCAGTCGAGGCAACCGCCATCTTGAAACTGGTGCTTTCGTTGGGTCCGAGATATCTCGAGAGCGTCCCGCAAGGCCCGCTAACCAGCAACGCAAAATCTCCAGCGTTGCGTGCGTACGCAATACGCTAGCCCTTTTATTGCGTTCTGCGCATGCGTACTCACTACCCGCAATTTCCTTGCGTACGCAAAGCTATAGCGTACGATCCACTAAAACTGTCTATTAGGCAGTTTTAGAATGACGTTCGCAATTTTAGCGCACGCTAGCGCTAAATTTAGCGCTTGTATTAGCGCACGCGACACGAGAGAGTTTTAGAATAGCGTTTCTCCGTCGCGACGCAAAAGCCCAAGCATCTCGGGCTTGCGACGCCGCTAAGATAGTCACAATTTTTATTTCACACACGAAATGCTGTAACTTAAGAAAACAAAAGTTTTTTTGGTCCAGAGTATTATTTTAGATTTGTTTAAACGTGAGAATGCGACGCGAGCGGTTGACCAGTCGTGTCCGCTTGCGTCGCCTCGGCAAGAGAGGTCTCGTGTACTGACCTTCGCACATCGTACGTTCGCCGAGAAATGTTGGCGCGTCACAAGCATCAAGCTGTCGGTGATCGTTGGCAAACCTAGTACAATGTCGTCCCGTATTGAAAATCGCAGCCGCGAGGATGCCGCCGACGTCGCACTCACGACGTCACCAAAGCAGCCGCTGACATAATCATAACATAATGCTGGAAACCGCCATTTTGTTTTAAACTCTGCTCGTCTTGGCTTTAGCCAACTTCTCATCACGAATCCTCCTTGGAGAAGCGCAAAGACTCTTTGCGTACGCACGCTATTTCCGAGAAATAGCGCACGCTAAAATTGCGCACGCGAAGCGCAAAATCTGGTTTGCGTTCGGAGCATGCGCAGTGGCGACGACGCTATTCTTTGCGCACGCAAAGCTTTAGCGTGCGCTATTCTAAAATTCCCTATTATCTCGTCTACTGTAGATGTCGTAAGCAGCCTGGAACTTGTTTGGGTTGAACTTCGCATGCGTTTCAAAACGCTTATCTTGGGTGTTTGCTATCGTCCACCATCGTTCAGTGCGACTTTTGTTGACAATTTACATGATTCAATTAATAAAATTATGGTACGTTTCCCAAATGCTTCAATAATGTTACTAGGCGACTTTAATTATCCAGATATTTTATGGTCGAACTAATCTCCTTATCTTTGTCCCTTTTCTACCGAGTGTAGCAATTTCTTGAACATGTGTGCTGATTTCAATCTCTCGCAAGTTGTAACCCAGCCAACCCGGGTTATGCCCACATCATCAAGTGTCTTGGATCTTGTATTGACCACCTCCCCAGACCTTGTCACTCCCATAACTTACTTAACAGGTTTAAGCGATCATTCTTTGCTTCACTTCACATTGAACATTCCTGTTCCTAATCAAGATAACCACTATAAACGTATAAGAGATTATAAGAAGGCGGACTTTGTTGCTATTAATCGTGAGCTATGTCGGTTTCTGGATGAGTTCCTACAAGGGTTTGATGAGAGATCTATAAATATGAACTGGAATTTATTTAAAAATGAAGTGGCTTCACTCACAAATACGTTCATGCCATTGAGAACCATCAGATCGAACCGGAAATTACCGTGGTTTAAACAGTCACTGAAAAGGTTGTCAAACAAGAAAAAACGCTTGTTTCGTTCCGCGAAATTTCCCAGTGTTGTTGGGACACCTACCGATGTGCAGCTACTAATTACAAAGTAGCACTAAAAGAAGCGAAATACTCATGATGGGTGGAACCAGCTGAACATTTAAGGAAGGAGACACAGAAAAGACAACCAGTCGCTGGACTACCAACTATTTTAATAGATCGTCCTCCTCTTCTATTAAATCTGATGCGTATAAATTTTTTATTTTTTATCTTTTTTCTTTCTTTTAGTTGTGTTTTTTTCTCTTATTCCTATTTTTACTTAGCAGAGAGGGCGCCCTTCAAAAAGAGCTTTTCTTGCGGCTGTAGGATTATTAGGGAGTTTTAGAATAGCGCACGCTACAGCTTTGCGCACGCAAAGAATAGCGTCGTCGCCACTGCGCATGCTCCGAACGCAAAGCAGGTTTGGCGCTTTGCGTGCGGAATTTTAGCGTGCGCTATTTCTCGGAAATAGCGTGCGTACGCAAGGAGCCTTTGCGCTTCTCCAAGGAGGATTCATGATGAGAAGTTGGCTAAAGCCAAGACGAGCAGAGTTAAGCAAAAATGGCGGCTTCCAGGATTCTGTCGGCAGCTGCTTTGGCGGCATCGTGAGTGCGACGTCGGCGGCATCCTCGCGACTGCGATCTTCAGTGCGAGACGAAATTGTACTCGGTTTGGCAACGATCACCGGCAACATGAGGCTTGCGACGCGCGAACACTTCTCAGCGAATGTGCGATGTGCGAAGGTCAGTACACGATCTCTCTCGCCGAGGCGACGCAAGTGGGCGCGACCGGTCAACCTCTCGCGTCACATTCTCGTGTTTAAACAAATCTCAAATAATACCATAATACTCTGGACCAAAAAGCTTGTTTCTTTCTAAAGTTACAGCATTTCGTGTGTGAAATAAAAAATGTGACTGTATCTTGGTGGCGTCGCAAGCGCGAGATGCTTGGGCTTTTGCGTCGCGACGGAGAAACGCTATTCTAAAACTCTCTCGCGTCGCGTGCGCTAATACAAGCGCTAAATTTAGCGCTAGCGTGCGCTAAAATTGCGTGCGTTATTCTAAAACTCCCTATTCTCTCGCGTCGCGTGCGCTAATACAAGCACTAAATTTAGCGCTAGCGTGCGCTAAAATTGCGTACGTTATTCTAAAACTCCCTAATAGGGAGTTTTAGAATAACGCACGCAATTTTAGCGCACGCTAGCGCTAAATTTAGCGCTTGTATTAGCGCACGCGACGCGAGAGAGTTTTAGAATAGCGTTTCTCCGTCGCGACGCAAAAGCCCAAGCATCTCGCGCTTTCGCACGCGACGCGAGAGAGTTTTAGAATAGCGTTTCTCCGTCGCGACGCAAAAGCCCAAGCATCTCGCGCTTGCGCACGCGACGCGAGAGAGTTTTAGAATAGCGTTTCTCCGTCGCGACGCAAAAGCCCAAGCATCTCGCGCTTGCGCACGCGACGCGAGAGAGTTTTAGAATAGCGTTTCTCCGTCGCGACGCAAAAGCCCAAGCATCTCGCGCTTGCGCACGCGACGCGAGAGAGTTTTAGAATAGCGTTTCTCCGTCGCGACGCAAAAGCCCAAGCATCTCGCGCTTGCGACGCCACCAAGATACAGTCACATTTTTTATTTCACACACGAAATGCTGTAACTTAAGAAAAAGAAGTTTTTGGTCCAGAGTATAATTTTAGATTTGTTTAAACAGAAGAATGCGACGCGAGCGGTTGATCGGTTGTGTCCGCTTGCGTCGCCTCGGCAAGAGAGGTCTCGTGTACTGACCTTCGCACATCGTACCTTCGCCGAGAAATGTTCGCGCGTCACAAGCATAAAGCTGTCGGTGATCGTTGCCAAACCGAGTTCAATGTCGTCTTGTCTTGAAAATCGCAGTCGCGAGGATGCCGCCGACGTCGCACTCACGACGCCGCCAAAGCAGCCGTTGACATAATCCAGGAAACCGCCATCTTTTTTCAACTCTGCTCGTCTTGGCTTTAGCCAACTTCTCATCACGAATCCTCCTTGGAGAAGCGCAAAGACTCTTTGCGTACGCACGCTATTTCCGAGAAATAGCGCACGCTAAAATTGCGCACGCAAAGCGCAAAATCTGGTTTGCGTTCGGAGCGTCCGCAGTAGCGACGGCGCTATTCTTTGCGCACGCAAAGCTTTAGCGTGCGCTATTCTAAAACTCCCTATTAGGGAGTTTTCGTAGACCGCGCTGCCCCCTCCGCTAAGCGTTCCGCAACGAAGAAGTCGCTACTGCGCCTGCGCGCCGATAGCCTTGACTGTGGAGTTCCCGCTATCGTAGCGGGTTGCGGAGGGCCTTGCGGGACGGCGAAAACGATCTACGAAAACTCCCTATTGAAGCGGAGCTCACGCAGTTTTCTTCTGCGTTGTCTATAGCCAAGGCCTCCAACATCTCCCTTGCAAACCGGCAAAACGTTCAAGTTGTGTGCTCGGCCCCCATTAAGGCATATGCCTCAAGATTAATCGGACACAGACGAACATGAAAGACAGGTGTGACACCCGACACAAGACAAAATACCTTCCGTGCCAAAAAGGAGTCGTTTACAGCATACCGTTAACTTGTGGACGATGCTATATTGGACAGACGGGGAGATGCATAAATGACCGTGCACGTGAACATGCGGCCAACGTTAAACATCTCGCGGGGCCAGGACACCTAGCTGCCCATTGTAGAACTTGCAAGTGCAAACCAAATCTTGAGCAAGCCAGCATCATAGGGCACCATAAAAACCAGCTTGCTAGGGAGATAGATGTTGGAGGCCTTGGCTATAGACAACGAAGAAGAAAACTGCGTGAGCTCCGCTTCAATAACCCTACAGCCGCAAGAAAAGCTCTTTTTGAAGGGCGCCCTCTCTGCTAAGTAAAAATAGGAATAAGAGAAAAAAACACAACTAAAAGAAAGAAAACAAAATATAAAAAATTGATACGGATCAGATTTAGTAGAAGAGGAGGACGATCTATTAAAATAGTTGGTAGTCCAGCGACTGGTTGTTTTTTCTGTGTCTCCTTCCTTAAATGTTCAGCTGGTTCCACCTATCATGTATAATAACCAACTAGCTCAACTAATCCCCGTAGTACGAAATACTCATTTTTTAGTCAAACTTTACCTTCCATGCTCATACATAACCCTATACATTTCTGAAATGTTGTAAACAAGACTGACAAGCATGTTATAACACTTAAATGTACAGATGGTACAGTCGGCACGGAATGAAACGCGAACCTAGTGGGTGCATGGTTTTCGCTAGATGCTGCACCACCTGAACCAGATGGGAGCTGCAAGAAGATGGCTCCTCCTTCGATGTGTTAGACTCTTGCTCAGTGCGTTCAAACCTTCGGTGTTGCGTCTCTAGGTGACTCAGCGTGGGTCGAAAACCATGCGCTCCTTGTTCGCGTTTCATTCCGTGCCGACTGTACAGTAGTTCCTAGCGGTCAATGCGCTAGCATTCTCAACGCGGTGTTTGTTTCAGCGTTTTCTAGTAATGTGAATGCTACTTACCCTACCTGTCACACTTAAGAGTTTTTTTCCAGTGGACCCAGTTCTTATTGACACAGTTGGTATTGCGAGAACAATAGAAAAACTGAAGATTTCGTCATCCTCTGGTGTCAATGATATCAACTCTAAACTTTTGCTTAATACTAAGATGTATAGCTCTATAATCCTGAGTTTGTTTGTTTGTTTGGTAGTATACCAGAGGATTGGAAGATCGGGAAGGTGATTCCTTTGCACAAAACAGGTGAAAAGCATGGTCCAAATAACTTTCGACCCGTGTCACTTACCAACATTCCCTGTAAAATCATGGAACATATCATTTATTCCCATCTTGCAAACTACTTAGAGTCCAATTCTTTTTTCAATTCATCCCAGCATGGGTTTCGTAAGTAATTTTCACGTGAAACTCAGCTTTTGTGTTTCACACATGATCTACATTCTATTCTTGATCGTGGATCTCTGGCGGACTGCATATTCCTCGATTTTTCAAAGGCATTCGATAAAGTATCTCACGAACTTCTCTTTCTCAAGCTGACTAAACTAAACTTAGACACCAACGTTCTTGCATTGTTGCGCTCCTTCCTCACTAACCGGTCCCAATTTGTGACCGGCTAACAATATCAATTCTGATTTATCTCCAGTTGGCTCAGGTGTGCCCCAAGGCTCGGTTCTGGGGCCCTTACTTTTTCTCATTTATATTAACGACCTGCCCACTAATATATGTTCATCCGTCAGTCTCTGTGTCAATGACTGCGTCATTTATCGCGAAATTAACAATGATTCTGACATCTCACTTCTTCAGTCAGATATTAACAGTGTTTCGGAGTGGTGTGATTTGTGGAACATGAAACTAAACATTAATAAGTGTAAATCTATGCGTGTTTCCCGTCTTGATACTCCTTGTGCTTCTTATCGTCTAAATAATCTCTCTTTCGAAACCGTATCATCGTATAAATATCTCGGTGTGCATATATCTGCTAATCTGTCCTGGTCGTGTCACGTTGAATATATTGTAAATAACGCCAACCGCATGCTTGGATATCTCCGAAGAAATTTTTGTCTTGCTCCCAGCTCATTAAAATTTCATTAAAATTACTTTTATATAAAACATTAGTTCGTACTAAATTGGAATAAGCAGCTTCGGTTTGTGATCCTGGCCAAGAATCACTTATCTCCGAATTAGAAGCGATTCAGAACCGCGCATCTCGTTTCATCCTTTCAAATTATCATCGTACATCCAGTGTGACCGCAATGAAGTCTAGCCTAGCATTACCACTTCATTCACAACGTAGAAAAATGTTCCGTCTGTGCTTGTTTCATAAGATATTTCATAATAATCCGACTCTAAAAGAAAGACTACTAACAACACCTCATTACGTTTCAGCACGCATCGATCACCGTCATAAAGTTGCCATCCCTTCTTGTCGCACTAAACATTTTTATGAGTCTTTTATTCCTAGTGCCTCAACAAGGTGGAATCACCTTCCCGGAGCCATTGCCGAAATACCCGATATCGAGTGTTTTAAAACTACCGTTTTCAATATTTTTTTGTAAAGAGCCATAACTGCTGTATAATATTTTCTGTTGTACGCTGTATGTTGTGTTGTACTTTTTAGTACCCCCTCCCCTCTGTAACGCCTCTGGCCCTGAGGGTAAATAAATAAATAAATAAATAAATAAATAAATAAAATAAATATATAAATAAATAAAACTGACTGACATATGCACACATATTGAATCCGACTGTACCATTACTTCAACTACGTAGTTAATTACACATTTACATTAAAAGTAAATTGCTACAATTCCTGGTTGTAAACAATAACCGATTACTTAAATTGTTACTTGACTGGATTTGTTTTTGTTACTTTAAGAAAGGCGCAAATCCATAATTTTGCTTAATATTTTAGGCACTAAAGATGTTGAATTAGAAATTGCATACAAATACAACTGGCAGGCTGCAGTTTGTCTTACTTTAACAAACTTCTGTGTGTCGCTTGTATTGTTTGACGGGTGTGTTTGAAGGCCCCACAGGCATTTAAAGAAACCTCTTACAACTTTCTAAAATGCATTTCAAACCCTTTAAGAAAGATTCTGACGTGGCACAGAGCGCATCAATGAATCTTAAAGGGTCCTTCAAACCTTTTAAGAAATCTTTGTAGTACCTCTTAGACCTTCCAAAGGTTTTGACGGACCCTTTAGACTTTCCTAAAGGGTACGTCAAAGCCATCAAAACGTTTTGATGGGCCCTTTAGACTCCCTTAAGGGGTATGTCAAACCTGTTAAACATTCTTGAAGGCCCCCTCAAACCCTTTAAAAAGTTTTGAAGGGCCCTTTAGACCTATTTTCAATAGGGCTGTAACAGCGGATTGATGGATGCATTCCTATACACGTTTGCAAGTCCGGTCTCAGGGCGCCGCCATTTTCTTCAGTGGGGTGCGCTCTTGGGCGCGGCCATAATCCGATTACGACGCCTTAGCAAGGCTTCGTAATTGGATTATGACTCGTCCGAGCGCACCCCAGCCAAGCAAGATGGCAGCGCCCTGAAGCCGGACTTGCAAACGTGTATACGCCTCGCAAGTGGGCTCATTTTCGTCTTCTGCGCATGAGAAAGGAAGTAGCGGTGACGTCAGAACGCCGAGCCCTGATTGGCTGATCGCGACCCGCTATCTGAGCGTCGTCTGCTCCTTTGCAACGTCGTCGGCTCGCAACGTCGTCTGCGTCTGTCTTACCTTTCCTGCGACTTTCCGAAGTGCAGGTCTTTACGAGCGAGCTTGACTTCGCCTTTCAGAGAGGACAGACGAAATAACTCGAGCGGTACGTTGTTTTTGTCGAACAACTAGCCGACGCGCATCAAGGAGAGAAGTCAAAGGACTCACTGGCGAGGTGTCCCGAGGCGCCGAGGTTTGTTTGCTAAGAACCGAGAGTGAGCGTGTTAGTGCCCGCAAGTTCGCTCCCAAATACGTTTTCCCTCCTTTCGTGTGCGGCGAGACCCCTCATTCTTTAACGGCGTCGGCGGGTTGGCGTAGTTAACGCTGTCTGCTTTACGTCTGCTAGTCAAAGCGATGGTTGCTTTACCTTTCCTGCGTCTGTCGGAGATTCACCGCTTTTTCCCCGGCGAGAGTCACCGTTGCCTCGGGAAACAAAGAGATAACAAGAAGAAATCGACCTCTTAATCTAAAATTTAGGTCAGTGATCGAAGTATAATACGGGATGGGTTCAGAAGGGTAGCGCGGGCATATTCCATTTAGCACGCCAGGCCGTCGTGGGCAGACGATCGCCGAGTCGCGGAGTGCCTGCTAGGCCTAACTGCCGTGCTCGCTTGGTCGCTTTCGGTGGAATCGTGGCCGTTGGAGCTTTTCCCGAGTATTTGTGGATCCAGCTTTCTTGTTCGTTGTGGTCTGTTTGAAGTGCCTTTTTCTTTTTTCTCGCTGCTTGAAGTCGGGACGCGTGAGAAGCGCACGTAGAAAAATAAACGTCCATGGGTCGTCGCGACCGTGACGCTGTCGGCCATGCTGATTTGATCGTAAGAAGTCCGTAAGACAGCTTCGGAGCTGTCGTAGGATTTCGTCGTAACCTGCGCAGAACTTAAGAAAATTTCGTTTCGTGAATACGAATTCGTTTTTAAGTTTTGTCTTACGCACATTTTTGGCGTAAGATAGTTTCGTGAACTAACCTCTGCACTTCCGAAAGTCGCAGGAAAGGTAAGACAGACGCAGACGACGTTGCGAGCAGATGACGTTGCAAAGGAGCAGACGACGCTCAGATAGGGGGTCGCGATCAGCCAATCAGGGCTCGGCGTTCTGACGCCACCGCTACCCCCTGCGCAAGAAGCAGACGAACTTGCCCTCCGCATCGGCTCGCGCGCGCCATAGTTTCAAGGAACGCCACCCCATAAAGAAGCCCTCTCCATGGCTCTGCAGTGCAGACTTGTGCCTAACTCAAATAGTCTACTCAAGATGCTGTATTTGAAATACTTTTTGAAGTATCTTGGTATCTTGCAAATACTTTTGATTGAGAGTATCTGATACTGTATTTTAATTACATTTCTGAGTATCTTATACTCATTATCTCAAATACATGTTTGACATTCCGCCATTTTTCGAGTTTTTCGGTATAAAGTGGCACGGGCGTGGCACTAGAAAACTTGAACATTCTTTCGAGCAATGAAATCCTGTTGCTAGCTCCGATAAGCTCGATGGCTTAGATTAAGCTCGTGAAAACATCAATTTTGTGCCGATTGCGACTCATATTTCCCATAGCACCTTGCCTTCCCATAGGCAAAGGTGCCTATGGGAAGGCAAGGTTTTTCCCCTTGCCTTCCCATAGGCACCTTTTTTTACCAGATTTTCCACGCAAAGAAATCCTCGAACAAAAGGGGTGGTTTTACGGAAGTAGTGATTCCCACACTGAGGCGCAAAGCAGAACGGGAAACGACCCATGACAACAATGCAGAATTCAGTGTCAAAAAAGTAACAAGTATAAAAAATAAGAAGTGGACACAAAAAGAAGACCCCTTTTTTGCTTGTTGTATATTTGAGCCCGCTACGGCAAAACGTCCAGGTTTTTTTGTTACTTTTCTTTTTTGTCGTCAGTCCGGCACTTATTGCTGTCGTAAACACTGTCTGTAAGCGAACATTGATAAGCAGAGAACAGGGCAGGGAACTAACTACGAACAGGATGACCTCTCAAAATGCCACCAAAGCGTCTCCAAACGTTCAGCGCCTTTCTAAACGCAACGTACTTGAAGAAGGTGCGACGAGTGCTGTGGCTATTATGTGGGCTCCCTTTGTAATCCATTCGATTATTCCCGTATCCCAAGTTAGTGAACTCGCCTTATAAGAAGTATAGGCAGTAGTTAAACGATGCGTCTAAGGTCCGCCGCAGGACCTGATATTCCGCGATGTCCCTATATTCGTAACTTTCGGCGATGGCGGAACCACGATGTGAGGATCGCACTCCCTAGATCCTGGATGATCGGTTTCACATGCAAGGTGCTTGCCAACACCTTCCTGGCGGGAAAAAATGAAGTCAGGCTCTAATACTACTGGTATAAAGAAGAACTATAATTAATTAAAGGTCGCAGACTCAGCCTCTTACTGCTGTTCGACAATGATCATCCAGATGACAGCCATTTTGTTAGGCACCAGCGCGCCTCTTATAGGCCGTGAAAGTTGCAAATAGCTAAAGCGACCTCTTTTTTTTTTTTTTGCCCCAGACATGTTTTGTAACACTCATAAGCGATGTTTTGCTTCCTATGGTGGACTGCGTAAAATAGCCCTACAATCTTATTTTTTTTCCGTGTTGTGTCTTTTGCGTGCTAATAATACATTTTGGTAAACCAGATTTGCGCAACCATATAATTGTGCTTGTCACTGACGTCGATGCAAATTACTCAATGCTGCAGTATCTTCAAAAGTAATTGAATTACACATCTGAGTATTTGTACACTACTCAAGATACTTCAAAGTGAAAGTAAAGTGAGTAGTATTTTAAATACTTTATGAAGCAGGTATTTAGTAACTTAATTTGAATACTTTTATGGAGTATTTTGTCCAACACTGCTGCAGAGCGGCCGGCCGCTCGAGCTCCACCTGGTTCCAGCTACCAGCGCATAGCATTCGTGAGTGGCCTAAAAATTCCGAATGAGATTCTGCTCGCTATTTTCAGTTGCGAGGTCCCTCGTGCTGCAGAATACTTGTAGTGCTGCGGTGCTCGATGTCGAAACTGATCATTTCAAGCAGAAGCGGATCATGGAAATCAGACATAACATGTCGGCGTTTTCTACCAGTTACAATGTTCAGCACCACCTTGTATTTACTGTTTACACTGAGTCAATTCAGCCTGAACATCCATTAAGTTCATAAGTCTTTAGAGGCTTATGACTATTTTATTTCGCAATTTTTGTGAAGACAGCGCGCATATACCTTCATGTGGTCTACAGTTCGTTGTCATTTGAAAAGAGAACATGGTCTATGGTGTTTTGCCATTTGAACGTGAACGTGAGGACGGCCATAGGAACGTGAAGACAGACTAAACTTTGAGTGATCCGGACCGCTTGGAGTTTCTCCCGCGTACATGTTGTAAAAATAAAAATAAATATTACGACAACAAGTGTGCGTGAGTTAATCATCATCATCATCATCATGAGACATGAGTCTTGGGGCTCTGGGAAAAGAGTACAAAAGAAATTCGGTACAGACACTTAAAGTTGCTTACGAGTGGGAATGCGAAAGGCTTTGGTGAAAAGCTTTCGACTTATTTGTTTGGCATGCGTAATTTTTGCTGATTCGGTGTGTGACGCACGGGAGACAGCGCGTTCATTTTATTCACATGACGTGGCGCCACCTTCTCCCCATTGGCTGCGCCATCACGTGCCCAATGACGCACGCACTTGGCCACACCTCAGTCAGCCAGGACCGTGAAGCCGCCGTGGAGTCGGGGAAGCGTGGCCGTATCGCACCCCGGAGGCCCGGGTTCGATTTCCATCCAGACCGGAATGTACTAAAGTTCATTTCCAAAGCCATTAGTTTACTTGTGTTTATAGGAACCTTCGTTGAAATTGTGACGTCAATCCGAGCATTTCTAACGTTTTTTTACTTTTTGCGACGTCGGCCATTTTTGGTACCATCGCTTGGTCATGCCGCCGACGACACCACCGGATTTTCGCGTTGTGGGGCAAATAATGTTTTTGCATTAAAAGTCTTCTGACCAGGCCATCAGCCCCTTTTTTACGGCATTCAATGGTGTGCAGGACCAGTGTCAGCATAAAAAGCAATTATATATATAAAATAATAAAATGGACATTAGGTAAGCATCGTAGTCACAATAATTAATATCAACGTCATCAAAAGTTTCAAATAGAAATCATTCCCATCGACATCATTGAGATCACATTAATTAACATACAATGTCAGCGTTATTGTAAAATTCTGTTGCAATCAAACAGAAAAAATATATAAATAAAGATACATGTAAGGCGTTGCTATATTTTTTTTTCAACATCAGATTATCAATACACTTAATTATTAGTGAAATCAAGCACTATAAAAAGCCCTTTGAAATCTGAAACTCACTCGCCTAACAATTTTAATGTTTAGCTCACTGGGGCCAAAAAATACACTTTTACTCTTTTCTTGAACATGGAGAATCTTCGACCTCGGCGTACTATTTCAACAATATTGGGGTGGTTATTTATAAGGTCAGATTATTGGTAATCAAGTTTAATCAAAGTACCATCAAAATGATGAGTTATATAGAGGGCCCTTCTGAACATCCGTCTTGAAAAAAAGTCAGCTATTGCTTGTTTTATCATAGATGAAAATGCAGTCAAAGACCACAAGCACAGACACGCAAAAGCGCAAGGCCATGGTGCATGGTTTGCGCTTGATTGCTTTGACCGGGAACAAAAAACACACTGTAAGATTAAACTCCGTGACATAGTGTTTTCTGGCTCTTCTTCATTGGCCTCATTGACCTGTTATGTCAGCTGCGCTCTGATTTACAGCGAAAATGAACTTAAACGTTTATTTCGTGCAAAAGCTCTTTCATTCACGAAATGCTGACAAGGCGTGTCTTTTACAGGGTGTTTTTTTTAAAGCTTTACCCTTATGCCGCTTGTGGAGGTAAGTTATACGGCCAGGGGGACATATTATAGGGGGCTAATCGTAACGATCAGTCGGCTAATTAATTAAAATTTGTTAATTAACTTTTTAATTAATGAAAATAGGCATATGGTTCCAATTAGAAACTTGCTCGGCGTCATCGAAAACCACTAAATGAGTCATTTTCAGAAAGACCTTGAGCGCGTGAGAAGCGTAATAGTGCGCTAAAGTTACCACTCGTGGAGCAGGTAAGTACAAAGCTAGAGGTTGCGGTAAGGCGCCCGCGCGATTTTTCCGTTTCTTATCTAGCCCCAGCCTTGTACCTGCTCCACGAGTGGTAACTTTAGTACAATACTACGCTTCTCACGCGCCAAAAATCTTTCTGAAAATGACTGATTTAATGGTTTTCGATGACGCTGAGCAAGTTTCTAATTGGAACCATATGTCTATTTTCATCAATTAAAAAGTTAATTAACAGATTTTAATTAATTAGACGACTGATCGTTATGATTATCCCCCTATAATATGTCCCCCTGGCCGTATAACTCACCTCCACAAGCGGCATGAGTGTAACTTTCACGGCTTTCTTTAAACAAATCTGTTAAGCTTAAAAAAAACAAACAAAAGAAACACACCCTGTATATGTTCCTTGACGTTTGATGACATTCTTCACTGATTGATTGACTATGTTTTTAAGTTTCGAATAGTTAAAATGATAGCTACTGGCTTTTGAGCCTCTAACGAAATCGCTTTGCCAACCCTGCAGCGCGGAACAAAGCCAGTGTCAAAGAACAAATTTTACCCATCTAGGCACTCTCGATCGGGTCGATGAGCTAGCTGGGCTCCGTTTCTGTGCGAACTGGGCACTGCTAGCACCACTGGTACGTTTGCTGGCATTTGTGTCAGCGGGAGCACGCGCTGAGCACTGAACAAACACCTCCTAGAAGTGCGGGCCGTAGCGCTCTTCTCGTGACGTCGCAAAGAAAGGCCATCGGGGGCGCGCCTCGAAGCGAAGGCAACGCGCGTGGATTTCATTTCATTTCATTTATTGTTCCCTCAAAGCGTCCGGAGGCATTGCATGAGGGGGGGAGAGACAAAAAGAAAAAAGTTCGCTGCAAAAACAAGAAAACACTAACATTGAAAACAGCACGCGACAGATCGCTCACACATACACAGCATACTATATACACAACAGCTACACAGGGGGATCGGTGGCCGAGGAGGAAGAAGAAGACGCCGTTGCGAACGGCCGTGGAAAAATGCTCTCTGGTGGAAACACCGCATCGGCCACTGGCCGAGTTATTTCTAAATCTTCGGATGTCGTCTCCAACGAATATAAGGTCATACTTCCACGTCTACCAACCGGCAACATCGTCCTCAATTCCGTATTTCTCCACGCCGATCTGACTGCTAGGCCGTACACGGCCCCGGACTTTCGAGACGCCATCAAAGATGTTATCGACCTGAAAGATGTCAAGGCCACCGGACAATTTCAAATGAGTCATGTGTGGATGGTGACCTGCGTCAACGCCCTCGCCAAAGAGAAGCTTTGCAGTCGTGGTGAGTTGGTCGTGAAAGGCAAGAAATGCCTTGTCCTTGACCCAGACACCCGGGACCTCAAGATCAAGCTTATTTGGCTACCGGACTACCTCGAAGATAGGCGTATCATCGAAGCTCTAGCGCCTTACGGCACAGTCCGTAACATCAGCCGGGAGAAGTGGCGGTGCTCCGGCTAGGAGCACATGGACACCCTCAACAGGGAAGTTAACATTACCCTGCATGAAGGAATCACCACGGAAAAAATTCCATTCCTACTTGAAGTGTATGGATGTCAATCTCTCATCCTTATTCCGGGAAGACCCCCCTTGTGCCTCAGGTGCAACAGGGTAGGACACGTCCGCCGACAGTGCAAAACACCGCGCTGCTCGGAATGTAAACGCTACGGACATACAGCAGACGACTGCGTCACAACTTATGCAAGCAAGCTTCGCGGAACGATATCCCAGGACGAAGAGGAACGGTCTGAGCTCCTGATGGACGTCTCGGAGGTTGTCGATGCTTCCGGGCACACACCACCCGCTGAAGCCTTTAAGACCCAAGCAGAAGGTGACTTACCAGCAGCAGTGACCGATCCCCAAACCACGGAAAACGATCCAGAACTCCTACCTGAACCATCTCCCCCACCTGACGATGATGACGACCACTCTTCAACAACCACGGTCGTCGGGGAGGATGCTACAGCAAGTGGAGACGACACCACCACCACCTTTGAGGTGGCACCAACGACCATCGAGTTGGATGCAGACGCACTGAAGCCGCAAGATCTTTCAGAAAGACTCGGCTATCAGTCTGACACGGTTGTAGCTGATGAAGGGCCTATCGCAAAATCGAAGAAAGATAGAAAACAGGTAGGAACCAGACATCAGCCGTATCGAAAACAAAGTAGTCATAAGACGCTTGAAGACGGTCATGAAGGGCTTTAGCTCACCCTAATGCCCCTCATAAAATCCGCCCTGCCTTTGCATTTTTTAACGTTAAATGTAAGGGGCTTAAGGTCTAAAAGGAAACAGTACCAACTTCTAAGGCTCTTGAATCACGAACATGTTGACATAGCCGCAATACAAGAAACAAAATTGTCATCAGATGAAGACGTGGCAGAGGCTTTAGAGCCTTTTCGGAATGACTTCGAAATATGTGTGAGTCAGGCAGTAGGCCTTTCTGCCGGTTGTTTTCTGTTTCTTCGTAAAAAGCTTGGCTATTCGTCTGTTTCCTTGACCAGTGACCAGGAAGGGCGTCTGATTTTATGTGACCTTTCTTTAAGACAGACCAACTGGCGTTTTATTTGTATATATGCTCCTAATACGGTGAATGGAAGGGCTTCTTACTTCCAGTTTCTAGCACATTTTCTGAACACCGACAAAACAGTTGTACTAATGGGAGATTTTAATTGTGTCTGTAGCGCAGAAGAACGTGCGCTACAGCAGACACGGTATGATAAAAGCTCTGCGTTACTCATTGACATACTCCAGGAGCGCAACCTTGTAGATGTGGCATGTCGGAACGACCAATCAATACGCTTCACCCACTTTCAAGGTGTTTCACACGCTCGTCTTGATCGAATATATGTGTCAGGCGATGCATTTAATTTAATGAAGAACTATAACGTTAAACCGGTGTTCTTTTCTGACCATTGTTTAGTTTCTGTTGGCTTCGGGACCAAAACCCTCCGTGTTTTTCGGCCCAAATGGGAACTGTGGAAACTTAATGTGAAGCTTTTAAAAGATGAGAAGTTTTCAAAAGGAGTTTCATTAATTCTGTCAAAGAGCCTTAAGAATAGTAATATGCATATCTTTGCAATATGGGACAGTTTTAAGCAAGAGGTAAAAAACTTGGCAATTGAACGCTCTACAACAATATCTTACGAAAACAAACAGGAACAGCGCGAACTCCATAAAACTCTTTCGTTATTGCATGAGATGGAAAGCATCAATCCTGGCTTTCACAACGACGACATCAATGTCACCAGAGCACAGCTTCAAAAATTCGAGGCAGAAAGATATTGGGGAGCTGTAATACGTTCTCGCACGAAAAAGTTTTTGCTTGGCGAGCAACCCACCAGACGATCCCTAGATGATGAAAGGCGATATGCCCTATCAAAGGAAATATTAGAAATAGATCAAGAAGGCATAACTATCAAGGAGCCAACCTTGATTGTTAAAGCATTTCAAAACTACTACTTAAGCATTTTTGGCAAGGCTATTCACACAGGCAATGAAAAGGATGTAGATAACTTGTTATCATTGATGCCTGCACTTAGTGAAGACGATAAAAATATCATAGAAGGCCCTATAACTTTAGATGAAGTCGAGGCCGCAATAGACTCTCTTCAAAATGGCAAAACACCAGGACCCGATGGGCTTAGTGGAGAGTTTTATAAGAAACACCGAGACAAACTATGTCAAGTGTTACTTGACGTTTTTCATAACTCCTACCAATGGAAGACGCTTCCTCCATCTTTTTACGACTGCCATACTGTCCTAATACCCAAGACGGAAGACGTGGAACTGAGGAAAAAAGTTGAAATTTATAGACCAATATCACTTTGCAACGTAGATTACAAGATCTTTGCTAAAATATTGAATGACAGACTCCAGCTAGTAATCGAAAACCTTATTGGTGAGCACCAAACATGTGGTATAAAAGGAAGAAGTATTCAAACCAATATCCACGTTGCGCGCTCGGTTCTCGAGTGTGCCTCTGACAGTAACACACAAGTTGCTTGTCAAAAGCCTTTGATCGTGTGAGCCACGCATTTTTGTTTGCACTCCTACGCCACATCAACGTAGGCGAAACAGTGTCCGAAGGCATTAACTTATGTTATCATAATAGCACTACAAGATTAATTCTGAACAACATGCTTTCCGATAAAATACACATAAAAGCTTCCGTTCGCCAAGGCTGTCCATTATCACCTCTTCTCTTCGCCATATATCTGGAACCTTTGTGCCGGAGCATATTTGCAAGTCAGAGTATTCAAGGATTTGCACTTAATAATGCTGAGGTAAAGGTACTCGCTTATGCCGATGACGTTGCCGTCTTCTGTGCTGATAAAAAGAGTGTGGAAGAGGCCATACACGTTACGGAACATTTCTGTAGTGTTACTGGAGCATCAATGAACCCGGGAAAATGTAATGGTTTTTGGTATGGTTCATGGGCTACCACGCCCCGCTTTTTTGCCGGTATTGCATGGAATCGTGGTCCGCTGAAATACCTGGGAGTTCCACTCTCACACATCAGGAGTAGCTCATCGTACTGGACGTCAATGGAAACCTCGTTGAGGAGGAAAGCCGAAGCATGGAAAGGACGTGACATGTCCATGTTCACGAGGGCAAACGTGTGCAACATGTTCCTAGTGTCTAAGCTAATGTATGTACTTCAGGTAATGCATTGTGCGCGCAAAAACATTCAAAAATTTCATCGAATTTTTGCGACATTTATTTGGCGTTCGACGTGGGAGCCTCTCAAAAGGGACAACCTATTCCTTCCCCTGGAAGCAGGTGGACTAAGTCTGTGTCATCTATTCGTTCGGCAATTAGTATCCCGGTTTTTTTTCTTTAAGAATGCCGACCATCCCTTCCTCAAAACCGTTCTTCAGTTACGACTGGCCACAAGTTTAAATTATTTAATTGTATCCAGTGATGATTCCTTTCAGGGAAGACCTTGGGGCTTCCTAAAAGAGGTTGTGGGCACGATTGAATTCTTGAAGACACGTTTCTCATTAGAATATTTATTTAGTGTAACACGCAAGAAACTATCAGCGGCGATAATCGAAAACATTTTTTCTATCCCGCTTTACCGAAGTCACTTCCCTGTCGATCCCCAAGATGATGTCCTTTACAGAGTAAAGAAAATGTCTGTTCCACCGTCAACCAAATCGTTCTTTTTCAAACTGCACACTTCGACCTTGCCCGTTAAAACTTGGCTTCATAGTAGAGGGATATTTGTGCCGTGGACGGTTAACTGTAGACTATGCAATAAGCCAGAAACCATAGAACACTGCTTCATTTACTGTAATGACGCCTTTTTTTTCTGGGATGTGCTTCAAAGAACACTAAAGAAAGACCTCGACATCACTGATCAAACTATTCGTTTCCTTCCGTTCTCAAAAGGAGAAAGTGTTCCTTACGACATATTCGTAATTTTAGGCCTCCACAGTTTGTGGAGATGTAGAATGATAGATAGAAACGCAGAAGCGCCACGCACCACATAATCTATTTTTGTGGAGAATATGGCTCAGCTGCGCAGTGTTTACGCGGCACAGCCATCCCAGCCTGATTGGTTTCCACTGTTAGATGCGTGCATAGGTCTACCAGATTTTTGAACATTTTGCTTGTTTGCCCATTGTCAACCCCTCCGTGATTTATGTATGTAGCACTGTGATACTAAGTTCTTTAGATGGGTTCTGTTGTGTTTGAGTATTGTTTCAATAAATAGCGCGAGGCGGCGGGCAAAGAAGTGAGCGCGCGCCTGGGATGTGCGAGACGAAACGAATGCACGGGACATTAAAACCGTTTGGCTCTGGAAGCTACATCGGCTGCACCTCGTCCTGTCTCTTGTCGTAAGCACCGTGGTCGTAAGCCACAACATAATTGGCGACGAGGTATGGAACGTCCATCACGACTGCAACGGGCATCGTAGAAGGAATCCACCGGGCCACGGCAAGGACGAACGAACATGGCAGGGTTGGGAAGGTTCGATCCATTTGTGGAGGATGGTGACGAAGATTTTGAATCTTACGTCGAAAGATTCGAACACTACCTAAAGGCTACAAAGGTAAGCGAAGCCCTAAGGCTCTCTGCTTTTGTCACCGCAATTGGCCAGAAACCGTACAAGACTCTTAAGACTTTACTCCATCCGGTCAAACCAGAAGAGAAAAGCTGGGAGGAGTTGGTGTCGGTTCTGAAAGGTCATTACGCTCCGAGGCCGATGGTGATAGCAGAGCGGTTTAAGTTTAACCGTCGCTACCAAAAGGAAGAGGAGACGGTAGCCACTTTTTCAGTGGAGCTGAAGAGGCTCGCGTCGACTTGCGAGTTCGGCAGTTTCTTGGATGATGCTTTGCGCGACAGGTTCGTCGCGGGATTAAAAGACAAGAAAACACAGTCCGACTTGTTGAAGAAGACGACGTTGACGTTTGGTGCCGCGTGTGACATTGCTAAAAGCATCGAGCTCGCACGCAAGGAAACCATCACGTTTCAGCCTACTGCAGGTCGTCATAGGTCGTCTAGCCAACGAGAAGAAGACGACGTGAACGCGGTTCGGCAACAGAAAAGGGAACCGTGGCGCAAGTCAAATAAGGGTCCACGAGCTTCCACGACTAAACAGACATCCGGGCATACGGGAGACACCACGTCTTCATGTTCCTACTGCGGACAGGTACACACTGGACAGCCCTGCAAGTACCGCAAGTACAAATGTCATGTCTGTAAAAAGGTCGGACACCTGGCAAAAGTTTGTAGGTTCAAAACAGACTCCGTTAAACACGTCGCAAGTGAGGGAGCTGATGATATGCAGCTTTACACAGTGTACGCGTGTGAAACGGGAAGGCGTAACTATGAAGTAGATGTTAAAGTAGCCGACAAGCTCGTAAGAATGCAGATAGACACTGGAGCGTCCGTGTCGGTAGTGCCAGAATCGTGGTGTGTGAAATACTGGGCAAACATTCCTAAGGAGCCATGCAACCTTAAATTGAGAACGTATGGGGGGAATTTTCTCACGGTGACTGGGAAGTTGTCAGTACCAGTCGAGCACAATGGACAGAGAAAGACACTTCCTCTTATTGTAGTTAAGGCACCAGGGGGCAACGTAACCCCGCTGCTTGGTCGAGACTGGCTAGAAGAGCTGAGGCTAGACTGGTCATGCGTAAACAGTGTAAGAGAAGAAAAGGAAGCAAGGCTCCTTGAGAAGTACGCTGAACTTTTTGGAGAAGGTGTGGGTTTGATGAAAGGACAACAGGTCAAACTGGTTTTGAAGGAACAAAGCACCCCTGTCTACTGCAAACCGCGACCTGTGCCCTATGCGCTAAGAGAAGCTGTGGAGCAGGAAATTCAATCATTAGTAACAAAAGGAATATTGGTACCAGTGTTGCAAAGTGAGTGGGCGACACCTTTGGTAGTGGTACCTAAACCAAACAAACAGGTCCGGTTGTGTGGAGATTACAAAGTGACCTTAAACCCAGTCTGTCGGACGGATCACTACCCTCTCCCGCTCATGGAAGACTTGTTCGTTTTACTGAGTGGTTGTAAGTACTTTACCGTACTTGATCTGTCTACAGCCTACCAGCAGCTGGAATTGCATCCGGAGTCACAAGATTTGGTCACTGTGAACACACACCTTGGCTTGTTTAAGTCCACGAGATTGCCTTACGGCATCACTAGTGCTCCTGCAATTTTTCAGTCCGTCATGGACAAAGTACTGGAAGGGCTGAGAAATGTCGCGTGCTATCTAGACGATGTACTAATAGCGGGCGAAACTTATGAGGACTGCTACAAAAAGGTGGAAAGCGTGCTGGCACGGTTCAGCCAACAAGGCATCAGACTAAACAAAGAAAAATGTAGATTTTTTCAGACGTCTGTTCATTATTTGGGACATGTGATAGATCAACATGGGGTTCGACCATCGGAAGAGAAAGTAAAGGCCATACGGGAGGCCCCATGCCCCAAAAATGAATCAGAACTGCGCGCCTACTTGGGCATGATTAACTTTTATGGCAAGTTTGTGCTGAACATGTCAACCGAGCTGAAGCCGTTGTATGACTTATTACAGAAGGGCACAAAATGGCGTTGGTCAAGGGCAGAAGACAACGCATTCAACAGAAGTAAGGCGTGGCTTACGCATGAAAACGTCTTAACGTTCTATGACCCAAAAAAGGAATTGGGGCTTGTATGTGACGCTTCAGCGTACGGAGTGGGAGCGGTTCTTTTTCACAGAGTTGGGAATGATGAGAAACCGATTGCTTATGCATCACGAACTCTGAGCAAGGCTGAAAAGGGTTACGCCCAAATTGAAAAAGAGGCCCTAGCAGTTGTTTTTGGGTTGAAAAAGTTTCACAAGTATCTGTATGGCAGAAATTTCAGCATCTATTCGGATCACCAGCCGTTGGCAGGGCTGTTAGGTCATGAAAAACAAATTCCGGCGATGTCAGCAGCCAGGATGCAGAGGTGGGCTCTCTTACTTGCTGCCTACAGTTACAAGTGGGTTTATCGGAAGGGTAGCCAGATTCAGAATGCTGATGCGCTGTCACGTCTGCCTTTGCCCAACGTGAACGATAGCTCAGACTACGTCAGTTTCTTTTCGGCGGTGGACGAAGTGCCATTGTCAGCTCGTGAAATTAGGAGAGAAACTGAAAAGGATAGTGTGATGAAAAGAGTGTTGTTTTTCACACTGAACGGATGGCCTTCACATGTGGATAATGAGGCATTGCAACCGTACTTTGTGCGCCGTCACGAATTGTCGGTTGACCAAGGGTGTGTAACATGGGGAAATCGAGTGATCATTCCCGAAGTGTTTAGGGAAAAAGTGTTGTCCCTGTTGCACGAGGGACATCCAGGCACCACCAGAATGAAAATGCTATCACGTAGTCACGTGTGGTGGCCTTTGATAACATATGATGTCGAAAACACTGTCAAAAACTGTAGTACTTGTCAACTAACGCAGAACGCGCCACCACGTGTTCCATTATTAACGTGGGGTTGGCCAACGCGCAGATGGCAAAGGGTGCATCTTGATTTTGCATACCGGGATCAGAACTGGTTTTTGATTGTCGTAGATGCTCATTCAAAGTGGGTAGAGGTGTTTCTAATGAGTTCCACTACGACAAAATGTACTATCGAAAGATTGCGAAGTGTTTTCGCCGCGTTTGGACTACCAGAAGAGGTAGTGACAGACAATGGACCCCAGTTTGTGGCGACAGAGTTCGTAGAGTTTCTGTCGATGAATGGGGTACGCCACACGAAAAGTCCTCCGTACCATCCCGCCTCAAACGGAAGCGCGGAACGGTGTGTGCAAACCGTCAAGCGGGACCTCCTGAGGCAGGTAATCGACGAGCAACGGACGGGTGTACCGAAATCGATGCAACATCGAGTCGACCAGTTCCTGTTTGCATACAGAAACACCCCAACTGGTACGACCGACAGAACTCCAGCCGAGCTGTTTCTCTCTTGGAAGCCTAGGACCCGTCTGAGCTTCCTTCATCCTGAAATGGAGAGACGCATGAGAGATCGCCAGCAACAAATCAAGACAGCCGCCGACATGAGAAGAGGCTCTTGGCGAACTTTCGAAGAAGGCGACCAAGTCCTCGTCCGGGGATCACGTCCGACAGATCCTGCATGGTTGGTGGGACGTGTTATGAAGAAAGTAAGTGCATCAACCTACGTCGTGATAGTGCAAGATCAGCATCGGTATGTGCACGTGGATGATGTCCGTCCGAGACACTTCGAACATTCGTCTGCACAGAGAAGAAATGTCGACACTCCGGCTGCAACACCACGAAGGGCGTCCGGTGGTTCTCGAGACAACATGACAGAGCCTGCTGCCCTCGATATGGAGCCTGTTTCCGAGACAGCGGTACCGACCACACCAGTGCTTCGAAGTAGCATACGACAACGTAGGCCACCAGAGAGGTATTCTTGTGTGAGTCAGCCAAAACATTGATGGGGAAGGAGTGTTGTGTTTGAGTATTGTTTCAATAAATAGCGCGAGGCGGCGGGCAAAGAAGTGAGCGCGCGCCTGGGATGTGCGAGACGAAACGAATGCACGGGACATTAAAGGGACCATGAAGGCAATTTAATTTTTTTTAAAAAGAAGGTGTTTTCGGAAGCATTGGGGTCCTGGCATGCCACACAATTTTTTCTAGAACGTTGAGACTCTTATTTCTGCACCTGCAAATAAATTTTCGAAACCGAAACAAACATTCAGACTTCTTCCCTTTTTCGCCTCTGAAAAGAGAAGTGACGTCAGGGAGCACTGTCGGCATCGGTAGGATTTAGTGCACACTCAGTGTGGTTCCCGTGGTTCGCTCTAGTGCACGGCGGTCTGCGAAGAAAACCTGGAAGAAATGCACGACAACGCCGCGCTCGCAAACGAGTTTGAGCTCCCGTTCAGCGACCTCACGCCGACTGAACGGGAGATGCTGCTAAGGACGCAGAACTCTGGATTGGCGCTTTACGAGGGCGCCCCAGACCTACCACCAACTCCTCGGTCGCCACCTCAGAGCGGCTCCCCGCCCCACTTTTACCCAGACTCCGGCTGACGTGAAGGTGCTGCTCAAGGTCTTCTGGTCGGAAACGCAACGAACAAATCCTGACACCGCTGTCCACAGCTATACGCAAGAAGACGGCACGCAACCAAATGCTGCGCATTGCTGCATCGGTCGGCAGTTTATGCAAACTAACGTCGCCCGATCGATCGCGCGTCTTTAGCCGACCTTTCGCGCAACCTACTACTGCACATAAACGCGGCATGATTGGTGAGACACCAGTTCGCAAAGCGAACACGAGACGACGCACGAAACCAAAACCAAAAGTCCGCCGCCCCCGGCGCTCGTACCTTTTTCTTTTTTTTTTGTCCACGGTTGCTGGATGCTTTTTACGCGCCCGAGGTAGCAGTGCGGGATGCGTTCAACCAGTGACAAACGGAGGGATCGCTTCAGATTATGCTTTTATACACGGTATGAAACATATTAATTCCCAACTACAACTTCAAAAGATTATCCAACGTTCAAATAAAAATTTTTCATCACATCTCACCACCGAAATCGAAACCAAGAGCGCGTCTATCGTTTGAACCAATCACCAGACGAGGTGCTCGTTGTCGTCACGCTTCGGCGCACTTTAGTTCCCCTTTCTGCCGCCGCCTCGGTGGGGTCTCAGGTATCGTTCCCGGCGCTGTTATTACCGCGCCTGTTTGCTCGATTGGTGCAGCACCCAAACTTCTGTTCGGGCTAGAACTTGGTCAACAGTATCTGAGACGTGCCTGACATCCATTTCAGTCGTCGAATAAAACTTCGAAACTGCCTTCATGGTCCCTTTAAAACCGTTTGGCTCTGGAAGCTACATCGGCTGCACCTCGTCCTGTCTCTTGTCGTAAGCACCGTGGTCGTAAGCCACAACAGGTTCTTAGTGTCATTAAGTTTTGAAAGATTTGATTATCATTTGTTTAGTTGTGTGTAATAATCTAATCAAGACATCAGCGTGAAAGAGGCCTATTGTTGACTGTATATTGAATGTTCTCTGTAAATAGCATTTCATCGTTATATGTATATTACTATGCTCGTTTGCCTGTTTGAATGTTTTTGACTGATGTGCTCCCTCTTGTTCTATAACTTCCATGTAATAAAAAAAAAAAAAAAAAGGATCGGTGGCCGAGTGGTCTAGCGCACACCAGCTCGGAGCACGTGGAGCGAAAGCTCGCGCTGCAGAACCCAGGGATCCTGGGTTCGAGCCCCACCCCTGCCCGTTTCGATCTGGATGAGCATCGTACCGGCGTGCGGTCGTGTATCACTACTGCGTGATGCACGTTAAAGACCCCAGGCTAGCGGCTGTACCGCACTGGCTAAATTTCTCATCTACAGCTGGGAGACTCGTCGCCCCTGTGAGGCAGACCAAGTTCTAGGCTGTATAAACACACACACAACCCAATTTTTTCAACAGCTACACACCAGGGCCCGTTTGCTCGAAGCACTAACCGCGGCTAAAGTTAGCCGCAGTACCTAGGAGAGGGATTTTGAGATCACGTGACTGGCTCGGTAGGGATGCGGGGAAACATGGCGGTGCCCCAGTGAGTGAGCGCCGCTCGCTTTGGAACTAATATGTCGTTGTGGTTGCAATATCGGGCGCGTTAGTCAGCAACGAATGGTGCAGGAGGCTTTCGCTTTGCCTTACCTCACTTAAGCCGCAAAGCATGGGCAATGACATCGCCGCATTTTTTAGATAGTGTTTCGATTCTGGGCACTCCTAAGCCTAAATGAACGCGATAATTGGCGGCATAGCAACGTCTTTGGAAAGCAGATTGTTGATAGCGAACAAAAGCAGACGGCATCCCAACAGACCTTTTTTTCTAAATTATCCAACGACTGAGGTGCATGCTACGACTGTAGTTGCACGCGTCGCACGTGCTGGCGTCTGCAGTAGTAACCGTTCTAAAGCAAAAAGTATAAAACAAATTTTGCTTTGCCCGCGCGTTCGTTAGTGCCTTATTATGATTTTTTACTTCAAATCTTTTATAAGAGGAAGGCCAGCGCGCGTGAACCGTAGAATTACACTTCCAGCGTTCTCCTCGCGATGCTTGGATAATTGAGAAAAAAGTCTGTCGGGACGCTGTCTGGTTTTGTGTGCTATCAACAATCCGCTTTCCAAAGACGTTGCCATGCCTACAATTATCGCGTTCATTTAGGCTTAGGAATGCGCAGAATCGAAACACTATCTAAAAAATGCGGCGATGTCATTGCCCATGCTTTGCGGTTTAAGTGAGGTAAGGCAAAGCGAAAGCCTCCTGCATTATTCGTTGCTGCCTAACGCGCCCGATATTGCAGCTACAACGACATATTAGTTCCAAAGCGAGCGGCGCTCACTCGCTGGGGCACCGCCATGTTTCCCCGCATCCCTACCGAGCCAGTCACGTGATCTCAAAATCCCTCTCCTAGGTACTGCGGCTAACTTTAGCCGCGGTTAGCGCTTCGAGCAAACGGGCCCAGAGAGCGTATAAAATTTAACTGATTTAAATAATTCTTCACATACACTCCTAAACTGTGCACAGTCTGAGATATCAACCACACTTTCAGGGAGGTCATTCCATTCATGAATAGCCAAGATCAAGGGCGACTCTGAAAAATGCTTAGTGCGTTAAGGGTAGCCTAATTTTATGACGGTGATCATGCCGAGGAAAAATCCTATGGGGCGGTAGTAAAAGTTGACTTTTAAGGTCAGCGTTGTAGTAATACACGCGATGAAGAAAAGGCAGTCGTGATACTTTGCGTCTATTACATAAAGGAACAAGGTCAGCTCTTGTTTTTAGTGCTGTCACACTCGACGTAAAGGAATGATCTCTAAGAATAAAACTTACTGCTCTTTTCTGAAAACCATTAAATAATCTTGCCATGGGCTCCAAATAATTCTCGCATATTCTAGTTTTGAAAGAATAAAAGATTTGTAAGCTAACAATCGAGTCGATGAGCTAGCTCACATGCACATGCACGTTTCTTTTTAGCTAAAATGAAAGCTGCACATAGCAACGGGTCTAGAAAAATTTTATTACACGAACAATATATTACACCGCTAAATAATCGGTACGAAATGGCACGAGGTATGCGTATAAGACGTCTATAGAAAAATGTGATTGTCTTTTGAAAACATTGAGTCCCGCAATTATTGTTGTAGGAATACATATTTTATGCAGAAATACTTCAACAAAATGGCGAGACACGCAGGGATTGGAAACAGCAAAACAGATCAGTTAAAAATCAGGTAGACGTAGTCAACGCGGACAAGGCAAGACAACTGTTCCTCACGATCATGTAAGCAACGTTATCGCGTGCAGTCACTGAATTCTTGCATCATACCCCGGCCAAATGGAAAAATTAATGTAATTTCGATCGAATTACATTATGGGGTCGACAAATCCGCTTGCGGCGCTCGTATAATCACTCAAGATTGCCAGCTGATTAAATCATGTATCACAGAATGAAAATACGTTAACTTTTCCGTGTGGCTGGGGTACTAAACTTACTACTTAGTTAACTAATTTATTTCTCCCTATGGGCCCGAGCTGCCTTAAAACAAAATATAACTTATTTTGTATATAATATTACTGTTACCTTAATACAGTTAAGATTCTAGTATAAACGCGGTAGAGGCAATAAAATAACATTAGTATAAATAAACACACAACCACAAACAACGCACTTTCAATAATCACACAAACTTGTTTTTTACCTTCCAGTGAAAACTAGACTACCGCGCATATTCACAAATATCGACGCAACTGCACACGAATAACGAGAAAAAAAAATTCCAATCTATCGCGCGGTTAAAAAAAAGCGATTGCAGCATTTTACTTGCGTCCTACATGACCAAGAAAGCCCGTAAATAAGTTGTTTCTCACCTGTCGATCGTATCCATACGTCCCACAATATTCGTAACGAAAACATTTGAACACGAACTCCAAGAAGCCTCTCTCTATCGAGAGAGAGGTATATCGATTAATCGACCAGAGTCATCGTTGGCTATTTGTCACACATGTCACTCAAACCGTAGCGGGACTTGTTTCACGAATCCACGTAAATGCCGCAGTATCAAGCAAACATTAAAAAAAAAAAAAAAAAAAAAACTTTTTGAGACTACGGTGACGACAGAAATACGACGGGAAACAAGTCTCAAAAGCACCACACACGAGAGCAGCGGCGACGAAAAGCTTAACGCTGTCGACCCATCTCTTGCTCGTGTGGGCTCCCTGCGACAATGACTGGATTTTTTTTTCGGTTTCCTTCCCCTCTGAAATGTCTCAGTGTTTCTTTTCAGACAGTCAGCAGCTCACACACAACGTACATTTACCAGAATCGGAGCCAATATGAGGGAAGATGTGGTCAATGTAGCATCGGAGCCGGTTCTTTCGAAAAGTGTGGGGAGCTGCGGGATGCACGTAGTCCCTCGAGGGATATTCATAAATATATATTTGGTACTCTCAACCTTGGTAACGCGTTTTATATTACGTTTATATTATATTATATATATATAAGAAATCGTACAAGACTGCGCCTTTAAAACGTATAATAATGTCGGATAAACGCGCACGACACCACCGCGCCGCTTGACAAGAAACATTTGTTTTCACGTCGATAGCATCGATAACAGATATTTTCTCACGTAGTTGCGCTACAGTGTACTAAAAATACTTGGGTAGTGTTGGGACTGGAAGGGCTCGCCTGAAGCGCGTGGTATTGATCGCAACAGGTGTCGACACCGGCGCGTTATCCAGAAGGTGTGCGCATGCGTGGCTGCACGCGCGAAAATATGAATCTTTGGTGCCGCTTAATTTGGTGGAGTGCACATAGGATTTCTGATACAGCTACGACCTGCCAGCGGTCGTACCGTGGCATCAATTACGCTGCGGCACGATCGTTAGCAACATGATGCTTCAATCTATTAGACGGTACAAGCTACATTACCCTTCCTTTACATAAAAACAATTCTGACTTCAAGGAAGCGGATTGGAAGTTGTTTCAGCTTAGAATTAGCTGTGACTTTCGGTTTGTCGGATGGTGAGCATTTTAAATGAAATGCCTATTTCCTTGGTTGCAAAGGCCGAACATTAGACACTTGAAAGGAATATCTAAAAATCGGAAGCAGCTTTTTTTAAATTTTATAATAGAACGAAACGGCACATACTAAAGTCCGAGATGGTTTTATTATTGTCACGGATGGCGACCAAAAACAATAAATAAACAGGAATAAATAAACGTTTAATGTAGCGGACTTGTGCCAAAAATAAAAGGGTACAAAAGATAATAACAGAGCGTCGCGGGCGTCGAAGTCGACGTACCAGCAGAGTCGAACGCTGGGGCGAGACTGACTGCAGATCGCCACGCGAAGCCCCTTATGTACGCGCGTTGGCTTCTGGAACAATCGGCCTAGAATGTTCGGCGACTGGAACTTTCGGAACTCCATCAGACGAGAATGTTTTCGAACTCACGAGAACGAATTGTTGAAAGAATAAATAAAAGAGCATTCCACTGAATGTAATCGAACCTAGACTTTCCGCGCGACAGTGAAGCGCGATAACCACTCGGCCGCTCACGCGGTCTCTCGCCGACAAGTGTGGCATTACTCCCCCCTTTAAGAAGGCATCGTCTCGATGCCACGTAGAAGGCAACAAAACAGAGCAAGACAAATAAACGAATAGGAAAATACGGAAGTTGGCAAAACACAATCCTATCAAGCGTTGCACAAGATCACAGTTCGCAGTCTTATCGCGCGTAATACGGATTGAGGCGCACGACGTGGACGACTTCCGGTCGTGGAGGGCGGCGTGATGAAGTCCGTGTTCCGTCGGGCATCACCTCATAGTTCAGATCCCTGAGTCGACGAAGTACTTTGTAGGGTCGGAAGTACCGCTTTAGGAGTTTCTCGCTGAGACCACGGCGGCGGATCGGTGTCCACACCCACACCCTGTCTCCGGGCTGAAAGAGGACGTCCCGACGACGAAGGTTGTAGCGGCCAGTGTCGACACGTTGTTGGGCTTGATTACGATGTCTGGCGAGCTGGTGGACTTCTTCTGCCCGTTGGGCGACCACCTGCACCACCTGGGCGTCGTCACTTCCGTCGACAGCCTGTTCGTGGGGTAACATCGCATCCAGCATTGTCGTTACTTTGTGACCATGAACCAGTTGGAAGGGTGTCACCCCGGTGGTCTCTTGCACAGCCGTGTTGTAGGCAAATGTGACGTACGGCAACACCTCGTCCCATGTCTTGTGCTCCACGTCGACGTACATGGAGATCATGTCGGCGATGGTCTTGTTGAGTCTCTCCGTCAGCCCGCTGGTCTGCGGGTGGTACGCCGTTGTGCGCCGATGGCTAGTGTGGCTGAGACGAAGGATTTCTTGTGTCAGCTGGGCCGTGAACGCTGATCCACGGTATGAGATCAGAACTTCGGGAGCGCCGTGCCGGAGAACGTCGGACTCGATAAAAAAACTTGGCGACTTCCACAGCAGTCCCTGCAGAAAGGGCTTTCGTTTTGGCGTACCGTCTGAGATAATCGGTGGCGACGATAATCCATCTGTTTCCTTGCGTCCATGGTGGGAAAGGACCAAGTAGATCAATGCCGATCTGCTGGAACGGTGCGGTCGGAGGAGCAATCGGCTGCAGGAGACCTGCCGGCTTCGTCGGCGGTTTCTTGCGTCGCTGGCACTCGTGGCACGACCGTGTGTAGAAGTTAACGGTCTTCAGCAGCTTGGGCCAGTAATACTTTTCATGAATTCGGGCCAGCGTACGGCTGTAACCAAGGTGTCCGAACGTCAGGTCGTCGCGGCAGGCTTGAAAGATCTCCGCTCTAAGGTCGGTAGGGATTACCAGCAGCCATGATGTGCTGTTGTCTCCGAAGTTCTCCTTGTAGAGTACACCTTGTCGGAGCACGAAAGCCGGCAGGACTCTCAAGAAGACAGGGGGAACAGTACTCCCTCGTCCTTCGAGCTTCTCGATTAGCGCACGGAACTCAGGATTGTCTCTTTGACGTCGTGCCATGTCGTCGGAGTTCACAGCACCTAGGAAGCACTCGTCGTCAACGTCGTCGCTGCTGCCGAAAGTTGATCCGACGGGGGCTCTGGCCAGGCAGTCGGCGTCGATGTGCTTGCGGCCTGACTTGTAGACCACACTCATGTTGAACTCTTGTAGTCGAAGACTCCATCGAGCGGGGCGTCCTGACGGGTCCTTGAGGTTTGCAAGCCAGCGGAGCGAGTGGTGGTCCGTGACTACACGGAACGGGCTCCCCGTACAAGTACGGACGAAACTTCGTGATTACCCAGACGACCGCAAGGCATTTTTTCTCAGTCGTGGGGTAATTTTTCTCCACCATGGACAGTGTCCGACTTGCGTAGGCGATAACTCGCTCGGTGCCTTTTTGGACTTGAACCAGTACCGCGCCAAGTCCAGCGCTACTTGCGTCCGGGTGAATTTCGGTTTCCGCACCTTGATCGAAATGTCCTAGAACAGGAGGAGTCTGCAGTCGTCGTTTCAGCTCGTCGAATGCCTGCTGCTGCTCCTTGGCCAATTCGAACTTCTCAACGTCCTTTTGGAGGTTTGTGAGCGGTACGGAAATCTTTGCGAAATCCTGGATGAAGCGCCGTTAGTACGCACGTAGTCCAAGAAACCTTCGCACGGCCTTCTTGTCTGTCGGCGTCGGAAATGCAGCGACGGCGCGAGTCTTCTCTGGGTCGGGGCGAACGCCTTCGTTACTAACCACGTGACCTAAGAACTTCAGTTCCTCATAAGGGAACCGACACTTTGACGACTTCAGGGTGAGTCCGGCGGTCCGGATGGCTTAGAGAACTGCTTGGAGTCGTCGCAAGTGCTCGTCGAAGTCGCTGGAAAACACCACGACATCGTCGAGG
This sequence comes from Ixodes scapularis, assembly GCF_016920785.2. NCBI lineage: Eukaryota > Metazoa > Arthropoda > Arachnida > Ixodida > Ixodidae > Ixodes > Ixodes scapularis. The sequence continues at coordinate 26,899,305 of NW_024609883.1, read as the reverse complement.
TAGACAAGACAGCTCTGCCACTTCAGTCCTGCCAGTACGGTGTCCATGACACGCTGGAAAGTTGCTGGCGCCGTGCACAGTCCGAAGGGCATCACCTTGAACTCGTACAGCCCATCCGGCGTGACGAAAGCTGTCTTTTCTCGGTCCCGTTCGTCGACTTCGATCTGCCAGTAGCCGCTCTTCAGGTCCATCAATGAGAAGTATCGAGAGTGGCGCAGCCGGTCTAACGTGTCGTCGATGCGGGGGAGTGGATAGACGTCTTTCTTCGTCACCGCGTTCAGCTGCCGGTAGTCCACGCAAAACCTAAGCGTTCCGTCCTTCTTCTTAACCAGTACGACTGGAGAGGCCCACGGACTGCTTGAAGGTTGGATTATGTCGTCGTTCAGCATCTCTTAAACTTGCTCCTGGATCACCTCCCTTTCTTTAACGGAGACTCTGTAAGGCGATCGATGCACAGGGCGCGCGTCGTCCTCGGTAACGATGCGGTGCTTCGCAACGGTAGCTTTGCGAACCTTCGACGACGTCGCAAAGCAATCGCGGTATTCGGCAAGAAGGTTAAGCAGCTGCCGTCGTTTCGGGCCCGGAAGCTTAGGGTCAATGTCGAGCTGCGTTGGCGACGTACCGTTTTGCTGAGGTGGCGAGGATTTATATGTAATGGCGGCGATAGCGGCGGAGTTTCGAAGTTCCTCGACCTGGCCCACGGCTGCACCTTTTGTAAGGTGTTGCGCTTTATTTCGGAAGTTCGTAACGAGGACTACAGTGCGGCCATCCTGAAGTTCAGCAACTCCTCTTGCGACGCCTATTCCTCTTCCAAGAAGCAACTGGAGGCTTCCTTCGAGCAGAACTTCGCCGGAAAAAGCTTCGGTGATCCCGATGGGTACGCAAACACTCGACCGTGGCGGTAAGTTCACGTGGCTGGCGAGGACTTGGACCGCAGATGACGTCGCTTTGGGTTCCTCCGGTGGTGAAACAGGTTTTCGTAGCGTCAACAGGTTTGCTCCGAGGTCGATGACGACGCCATACTCGCAGTGGAAGTCCATTCCGAGGATAACGTCCCTCGAACAGTCTTGCAGAACGACGAACTTCACAGGGCACGTCTCACCGTGGATCTCGACGCGAGCAGTGCATCACCCAGCTGGTGTGATGAGGTGCCCACCGGCGGTTCGTATTTGAGGGCCTTCCCATGGCGTTGTCACTTTTCGCAGGCGACGAGAGAGCCTCCCACTCAAGACTGAGTAGTCTGCTCCGGTGTCCACGAGTGCCGATGCGCCGTGGCCGTCGATAGCATACCTCGGCAAACCGCACTCATGAGGGCCCTCACTCACCCTCACTGACCCTTATATTCACAGGTGAGGTGAGGGTGAGTGAGTTTCTGAACCAGGAATATTCATGAGTGTGAGGGTGAGTAAGGGCCGTGAGTACTGTGAGGACCGTGAGTGCGTGAGGGCCGTGAGGGCGGTGAGTGCGTGAGGCCCCCTTCAGACGGAGCAACTTTCTCAGCAATTTCGATGTTGATGGCGGGTTGTTCCCTAGCTTTCCTCAGATCGGCACTAATTGCTGAGATCCGGTCCGGCTCGAAACAAGCGAGGAACTCGGAGCAATTGAAAAACGCTTTAGAAGCGGGAGCATCCAATCAGGGACGCGATATTTTCATGTGATACCTCGTGCCGGTGATGATAACAACAAAAGACTTGGTTCGGGTTTGAAACTGATCGTTTTTGGAAATAAACTGTTTCAGAAAGATGCATTAGTATTCTGAGCGAGATTTAAATGGTTGAAAGCACGTTTATAGCGCGTAATTGTGCGTCTAAATAGTGCAAGAAAAACAAAATTTCATGATGATGATGGAAAATTGCAGCAATTGGTTGCTGCGTGTGAACACGGGCGGCTCGTGTTGCTGGTGTTGCAACGTCAAGTTTCTGGTCGAAATTGCCCCATCTGAAGCGGGCCTGAATGGCGTGAGTGCCATGAGTGCGTGAGGGCCGTGAGGGTGGTGAGTGCGTGAGGGGTGTGAGGGCCATGAGTGCGTGCGGGGTGTGAGGGTGGTGAGTGGCGTGAGGGCCATGAGTGTGTGAGGGGTGTGAGTGCGTGAGGGGCGTGAGGGCGGAGAGTGGCGCGAGGATTATGAGTGCGTGAGGGCCGTGAGGGCGGTGAGTGTGTGAGGGGCGTGAGGGCCATGAGTGAGTGAGGGTCGTGAGGGCGGTGAGTGGCGTGAGGGCCATGAGTGCGTGAGGGGCGTGAGGGCCATGAGGGCGGTGAGGGCCGTGAGGGCGGTGAGTGCGTGAAGGGCGTGAGGGTGGTGAGTGGCGTGAGGGCCATGAGTGTGTGAGTGGTGCGAGGGGTGTGAGTGCGTGAGGGGCGTGAGGGCGGTGAGTGGCGTGAGGGCTATGAGTGCGCGAGGGGCGTGAGGGCGGTGAGTGCGTGAGTGGCGTGAGGGCCATGAGTGCGTGAGGGGCGTGAGGATGGTGAGTGGCGTGAGGGCATGAGTGTGTGAGGGGTGCAAGGTGTGTGAGTGCGTGAGGGCGGTGAGTGTGTGAGGGCCATGAGTGATTGAGGGGCGTGAGGGCGGTGAGTGGCGTGAGGGCCATGAGTGCGTGAGGGCCGTGAGGGCGGTGAGGGCCGTGAGGGCGGTGAGTGCGTGAGGGACGTGAGGGCTATGAGTGCGTGAGGGGCGTGAGAGCCGTGAGGTTCGGTGAGGGTGAGTGAAGGGCTGAAGGTGAGTGTGACTGTGAGGGTGAGGGTGAGTGAGGGACTGAAGGTGAGTGTAGCTATGAGGGTGAGGGTGAGTGAGGGGCTTAGGTGAGTGGCTGTGAGGGTGAGGGTGAGTGAGGGCGACCTAAAATGCCGACCTCTGGTCGATAGTAATGTTTAGGTTGTTGAACACCGATGCAGGGACGTCGTTGTGATGCGTACCGCCGAGAGAGTGGGAGCGCTCCGGCGTTCTTGGAGGCTCTTTACTTCGGTCGCCTTCGGCAACGCCACCTCCAGGCGTTGCCGCACTTAGTTTTGCCGGCGGCGCAAAGAAGACAGGCTCTCTTGGCGGGGTCGTGGCGCTGGAGACGCTGAACGTCTGGGCGACGGTGAGCGGGACTAACGGCGGAGCGGCGTTGAGGATGGCGAACGTCGGAGGTACTCTTCGATGTCACGAAGGCGTTCGTCGTACTTTGGGCGCGGGTCATTCGGGTGGAACCCGCGCAGCCCCAGTTGTCGGTAGGGGCATCGACGGTAGATGTGGCCGGCTTCACCGCAATGATAACACAACGGGCGTCGTTCGGCCGTCCTCCGCACGTCGGTCTTTCGTGGCGCAACTTGTTCTGGGCGGACGCACGCCCGATCTTCCTGGCGGCGAGAATACTGCGGCGCTAGAGGTTCACGTTGAGGTGGCGCCGTATACGGGTGAGCAGGGGGCGGTGGTCGTCGGGTAGCTGCTGCGTAGCTCAGCTTCGGTGTTTCAGGAGCGGCGCTCGAGATTGGATTGGATTGGAATAAACTTTATTTGTGCCTGCAGTTGGGCGCTCGCGCACCCCGACGAGGGCCTACGTCGTCTTCGGAGTTGCCGTTACTCGGCCCGGGTCTCGGCTCGCCGTTGTCGGCTCGCCGGGTCCCTGCCTTTCGAGCGCCCCGAGGACCTGCTGGACGGCCCAAAGCTGTTGATCCTGATCATAGCTCTTCGCAGCTGCCTCGAGCCGCGGCGGAATCGTTCTTGATCTTGCTTCCTCTGGGTGTTTGATGCAGTCCCATAAGATGTGCGTGTGATCTGCCGTCTCCCTCCGACAGACCTTGCACCTGTCGGTCGGGTATGTCTCGGGGTACATGCGATGCATCAGTTGTGGGCTTGGTAGCGATCCGGTCTGGAGCTGCCTCAGTAGTACCGCCTCCGCTCGACTCAGCCTTGGGTGCGGGGGTGGGAGAGTCCTGCGAGCCAGGCGGTAGGCCTTTGTGATGTCGTTATAGTCCGTCATGCGGTCCTTGGCTTCGAACCACGTCGGACGGTCTCCCGCCGGGGCGCGGTTGGTTAGCGCTCGCGCCGCTGCGTGTGCCGTCTCGTTGTGGTTGTCATTGCGTTCCGACGCGTCGCCCGCGTGCGCCGGGAACCACTTGATTCTCACTTTTCTGTCTTGGAGTTCGACCGCTCGCAATACTCGCTCGGCCTCCCGGCAGATTTGGCCTTTCCTGAAGTTTCGAACCGCCTGTCTCGAGTCACTCAGCACCGTGTGGCAGTCTGCGTCGGCGATGGCCAGGGCGATGGCCACCTCCTCTGCTTGTTCCGCTCCGGCGCTTCTCACGCTCGCTGCCGTCCTCGTGGCGCCGGTGGAAGCCTCGATGACAACCGCTGCGAAGGCGTTCCGTTGATACTCGGCCGCGTCCACGTACCGCGCGTGCTCGTCATTGGCATGCAGGTCGATGAGGACGTTCGCCCTCGCTGCTCTTCTTCCCTTGTTGTAGTCGGGATTCATATTCTTGGGTATGGGGTCGATTCTGGTCTGGCTTCGAACCTCTTCGGGGACTGGGAGCTTCGTCTCCGTCTCGTTCGAGTGTCCTATTCCCAGGTCGTCAAGTATCCTCCTCCCGGTTGTAGTCGTGGACAGCCGCTCCAGTTGAGCGGTCCGTTGCGCCTCGGCTATTTCTTCGAGCGTGTTATGTATCCCAAGTTGTAAGAACCGGGTTGTACTCGTAGACTCGAACAGGCCCAGCGCCGTCTTGTACGCTCTTCGGATGATGGCGTTGATTTTGTTGCGTTCGTGTTGCAGCCATCTGTGATAGGCCGCAATGTACGCGACGTGGCTGATGATGAAGGATTGGACGAGCCTGATCAGGCTCTCCTCTCTCATGCCTGCCTTCCGGGACGTGACTCGTTTGAGGAGTCGCGTTGCGTTGGCCGCTTTGGCCGTGAGACGGGCGACGGTTTCACCGTTTCTTCTGTGCTTTTCGATGACCATGCCTAGGATCCTGATTTTGCCGACCTCGGGGATCACGTTGCCGGATTTGGTTACTATACGGATCTTTTCGTATTCGCGTTGTCTGGTCTTGCCTCTGCCGTTGTTAGTAGGCTGGATTATCAGGAGTTCCGATTTGCTCGGCGAACATCTCAGTCCGGTGCCTTCCAGCTGGTTTTCTATCGCGTCGACGGCGGCTTGCAGCGCGCCCTCGATGTGGGCGTCGCTGCCACCGGTCACCCAGAGCGTGATATCGTCCGCGTAGATAGTGTGCCTGACGTCTTCGATGTCCGCGAGCTTCTCGGCCACTCCGATCATTACCAGGTTGAACAACGTCGGCGAGATAACCGACCCCTGGGGTGTACCAGTACTTCCAAGCTCCTTCTCTTGCGTCTGTATGTCGCCTGCTCGAAGCTCGGCGATCCTGTCCGTGAGGAAGTCCTTAATATAGTTATAGGATCTTTCGCCCATGTTGAGCTTGGAGACTTGGAACAGGATCGCCGAGTGTTTCACCCTGTCAAAAGCGCTCTGCAGGTCGAGCCCCAGGATTGCCTTGTTGTCGCGGGCGTTACCGCTGTCATCGATGATTTGGTATTTGAGTTGCAGCATCGCGTCCTGCGTGCTCAGGTGCCGCCTGAAGCCGATCACCGTGGCCGGGTACAGCCCTTCCCGTTCCAGGTAGTCTTGCCACCTGTTGAGCAGGACGTACTCCAGCACCTTGCCCACGCACGACGTGAGCGAGATGGGCCGGAGGTTGTCCATGTCCGGTGGCTTCCCCGGCTTGGGGATCAAGATGGTCTTGGCTGTCTTCCACTGCTTCGGCAGCGCGCCCGCTCTCCAGCACTTGTTGAAGTATTTTGCTAGGTTCTCAATCGAGCCGTCGTCGAGGTTCTTGAGTGCCTTGTTCGTGACGAGGTCCGGGCCGGCCGCCGACCGACTGTTGAGGTCGTGCAGGGCCGCGCGGACCTCCTCGATGTCGATGTCACGATCGAGCTTCGCGTTGGGTAGGCCGCCGTATGGCGCGTGTTGTTCGGTGGGTGTAGTTGGCAGGTATTTGTCGATGATGCGCCTGGTGACTTCGTCGGCGCCGTGCACCGAGACCGCCTGATGTATGAGCTTGGCGAGTCTGTCTCTTTGGTGCGACTTGGTCTTGGTTTCGTCGAGCAGGTGCCGCATCAGGTTCCACGTCTTCCCGCTGTGCATCTGCCCGTCTGCCGCGTTGCAGATCTCGTTCCACTGTTGCACACATAGCGCGCGGCACTGATCCTCGATCGCTCGGTTGAGCTCCGCCACCTTCTTTCTAAGTCTGCGGTTGAGCCGTTGATTCTTCCATCGATTGAGTATCGACTGTTTGGCTTCGATGAGATGCGCAAGCCGGCTGTCTACTTTGTCGATCTCCGCGTCCGTTTCAAGTTCTTTGGTCGCATCGCGTACGCTCTTGGTGATTTCGGCCGTCCGCAAGTCGATGTCTTCGATCTCGTCGTCTCCGTCACTCTTCTGGTTTCTAGCGTCTCGGAAGGCGTCCCAGTCTATCCATCTGTGTGTTTTGGTGCTAATGTCGTTGTGTTCCGGTATGCTGATTTCCACGATGGTGTGGTCGCTGCCGAGGTCGGCCCCCGTGTTTCTCCAGGTGATCGCTCCCCGGGCGTCGTTCTTGATGAACGTGAGGTCCGGCGTGGTGTCCCGGGACACGGAGTTACCGATTCTCGTCGGATACGTCGGGTCCGTGATGAGGATGAAGTTGAGTTCCGTGGCGTCTTGGTACAGGTCGCGGCCCTTTGCTGTGTACTTGTTGTAACCCCAGGCTGGGTTCATCGCGTCGAAGTCACCGCACGCGAGCAGCGTGTTGCGGCCCGCTGCGGTGCTGGCTCTGTGCAGTAGCGTCTTGAATCTCTGTTTTCTCTGCGATGGGTTGCTGTAGATGTTGAGCAGAAATATACTTCATTTTCTCTTCTTGCCCGGGATAATTTCGGTGAGTGAATGCTCGATCTTGCTATTGTTGTGCAGCTCGTGTTCGACGAACGTGAGTCCCTTCCTGACCAGGGTGCACAGGCCTCTGCCGTCGGGCGGGCCCCTGTGCACCCTGTAGCCAGGGAGAGACGGTGCGTCGGTGGGTGTCTCTTGTAGTAGTATTACGTCCGGCTTATGCGCGGCATGTGCGATGTGCTGTTGGATGACTGCCTTCTTCCTTCCGAGGCCACGACAGTTCCACTGCCACGCTGTTACGCCTACTGCTGCTGTTGTTGCGCTGGCGGCCATAATTGCGTTGGCGCGTACTGGGTTTCTTGGTTGGGTGAATGTTGCGCGAAGAGGGGCGCAAATGTCGGATGGCTCACGATCGGCTGTAGGGTCCTTTCGATGTAGGCGAATTTGTTCATGTTCTCGGCCTGGTACGTCTCCATTGTTTGTTTCATTGCTGTTACTGCTGCGATGTTTGCCGTGATTAGCTCTTCGAGTTTGGTGAATCTCGCCTCGAATTTGGCTTCGGGGTTGTCGATGCGATCGTGTTCTTTCTGTTTGCGCGTGGTTTCGACGGCTCGCTTCTTCAGGGCCGGTTCCACTACGGCTGTCTCCTGGTTGTTCGTGGTTGTTTCCTCCGCCTTGCTCGTGCTTGGCGTGGGTCTCTGTAGAGACTCGTTGTTACATAGCAGCAACTTACGGATCTCGGCGATCTCTCTCGTGAGGTTATTGACGGTCTTTCGCAGCGCCACGTTCTCTTGCCTTAGGGACTCATTGGCTTCTCGCACCTCAGTCAAATCGTCTTTCTTTGTGGCGTCGGTGTTTTTCTGCGCACTCCTTTTATTGTTTCCTTTGACTGCGTCGACCCACCCCACTCGTTCACGTGGTGGTGACCTTGTCCTGCTAAGGGCGCTCGAGAGAACTTCTGGCTGCAGCGCCTGCTGAAGTTCTTCCCGGTCAATCTCGGTGACTGAGGGTGTAGCCGGGCTTGTGGCAGCAGGTAGCAGCTTCCTGATTTCCTCCCGCACGACGTTTCGGATAATCTCGCGGAGGTCCGGGCTGTTGCAGCTGGAAGTCGAGAGGGCCGCGACGCCGGGAAGTCGCTGGTAATGGGAGGCCCGTGCTTGAAAGGCACGTTCAATGTTCGTTGCCTCCGTGATGAATCCTTTGACTGTGGTAGGCGGGGCTCGTACAAGGGTGCCGAAGATGTTTTCTTTGACGCCTCACATCAGGATTCTCAGCTTCTTTGCTTCGGAGGTTTGAGGATCGGCACGGTTGCTGAGTCACAGGACATCTTCCACGAAGCTGACGACGCTCTCGCTAGGGCCTTGGATCTTCGCTTAAAGAAGCTCTTCCGCGCGTTCTCTTTGTTGTTGGTTCGTGAATGTTCTTCGCAACTCACCTTTGAGTTGCTCCCAGGAGGTGATCGATGCTTCATGGTTCTCGAACCAGTTCCGAGCGGTTGCTTCTAAGGCGAAGTAAGCATTCTGTAGACTCGGAGCACGTGGAGCGAAAGCTCGCGCTGCAGAACCCAGGGATCCTGGGTTCGAGCCCCACCTTTGCCCGTTTCGATCTGGATGAGCATCGTACCGGCGTGCGGTCGTGTATCACTGTATCACTACGTTAAAGACCCCAGGCTAGCGGTTGTACCGCACTGGCTAAATTTCTCATCTACAGTTGGGAGACTAGTCGCCCCTGTGAGGCAGACCAAGTTCTAGGTTGTATAAACATACACACAACCCAATTTTTTTTTCATTCTTGTGTTCATTTATGCGACGAACCACACAAGCGACGATCGGAAAGGGGCGAGAATCTTTTATTTCTTCATGGCTGCCATGCCCCTCCGAGGACCACCCGACATACACTTGCAAGAAATGCCTGCCGTGACAATTTTTATCACGCGTTTTAACATTGAACTTTAGCCCAAAAACTGAGACAACGTGGGCTGAACAAGTAATGATTTATGAGATTCAAAGAAAACAAGCAACTATTTCACATCATCTTGAGCAGAAAACTTGAGCACACGTAGATCAGGCAAGGAAAAAGTTGTAATAGTTTACAGCAGGGCACTGAAATAATGGTTACAATGTGCAGCGCATACATAGTTACAATATGCAACGCATTATCCTCTTGAGGGTAAACCATCTGAAACTCACACACTCATAACAGTACATCTAACCGACAGCTGCTTTTTGACAACCAGGTGATACCCCTGTTACACGGACACACTTAACCGCGGTTAACTCTGCTTAACTGCTGTTTCGCGGCACCACAGATACCGCACTATACTCTCTGACAGCTATATCAGAAGAAGTGAAGAGCGCGCCACTGCTTCGATAGCTGCTCAATATGCTCAAGTGCACGTTCGCCCATAGCTTTGACTGCATAGCCGCAGGATGTTGTCCGCAAGTATTGTGCGCTATCTGCGGCTTAGCGTAACTGCAGTTAAATGTGCCCGTGTAACAAGGGTATAAGTCTCGCCTGAGCTGGGTATTCGAAAGGAAATACCCATGGTTCCACAGGGGCCTATCTCGTTCACGCAGCAGACACGCAGGGTGTTTTTGTTTTATTCTTTACAGAACTTTACATATTTTACAAAAAAAAGGAGGTGGCAGATATGTGGATGCCGTCTTTTGTTATATCTGTAGGGCTCGGTGGACAATAAATGTGTGAATAACCTTTGCGATGTTTAATAATTAAGCAAAATCTGTTAGTTAACTTTTTATTAACGGCCTAATTGGCCATGGTGCAATTGCAGTTGTATAAGTAGTCATTATTAAAGGCAAACACAATCTCGACGATTCGCGAAAAAGCAACAAGGTTCGCGAAATTTATCGTAAACTTTTCCTTTCTTCGCTTGATTCAGAAACCGCGTTATGAAAATAATACGTAGAATAGTGACTTAGTCGTCTTGATGTGTGGCACCGGCGAGTCCACCGAAGACACGCTGTCAAGTTAGTGACGAGGGGACAGAAACAACTGTGTCATTCTTCTACGCATCAATATCAGCATAACCTCATTCGCGCTCTCAGCGCGTGATTTTTTTAATTAAGCGAAGAAAGGCAAAATTTTAGCGATGAATATCTCAAAGCTCGTTGTTTGTTCGCGAACTTTCTAAATTGGGTTGGCCTTTAATAATGGCTTCCTTTAAAGCCGCAATTGCAACATGGCCCATAAACCGTTCATTCGAAAGTTTAATACCATATTCGGCTAAGTAATCAAAATATTGCAACGGTTATTCACCCATGTAGGGTCCGCCGAGATCTACGGATGTACAGTGCAGACGACATACACGTATCTACTACCTCCTTTTAATTAATTCTGTAAAGTTCTGTTAAGAATAAACAAATATCCTACATAAGCATGAACTCACAACATTGGACATGCCTGGGACGTAGCCATTTCCTCTTTTCGATTATGGGAGTAAGAAGCTTTTAAGTTGTTTGTTTTAAAACTCAGATAAAAAATCTGATATTCCGCTGGCACCCTTGGGCTTGCAACGTATTGATATAAGTTATCGTTCAGTGTACAAAAACTTTCTACAGAGGCTTCCCAATAAAACTAGTGTAAAATGACAAGAATTAAATGCATCTTAATGCATAATCAGCAAACAGGAGCAAGCCAAGGACAAAGACTATTATTCTTCGTATGTTTTGCTTTAGCGCACGTATCGACACTGAGTTCATTTTCTTGGTAAAACTTTGGGTCATAGTCACTGGAAGGCTCGAAACGGCACGAGTAGTTACCCACTACTCGTGCGACCTTCGTGAGCCTCGAATGTGCATGCCCAGCCAAAGTATCGGGAAAAGTCACAGGCGTGTGCTGCATACGCACCCAAGCTCACCGACGGCATTTCGGCACTACGCTTACGCGTTCACCATCCGCAAAATCAGAACACAGGATTTAAATCGTACTACGATCGAACACACGGAACTATGAAATCGTGGTACCGACACGTGCACCGCTCAAAGTGAAAAAAAAAAAAAAAAAAGGCGGGCTGCGCGATTTTTTTTGGATGACTCGACTACAGCGCCGCCACGAACTGTCAATACACGCGCCCTCGCGAGCTCCGTTGCCGAGGCGCTCCGGTCCCAACACTACCCAAGTATAGGAGGTATTCACTGGACGCCATATTTGAGGGCGATGTTTAGAGCGCATGCTCAGAATGATCTCACATTAATAGCCTGCTAAGACCGTCAACCGTGATGGTGCTAAATGCACGCTGCCAAAGGACTGCGGAAGCGCGCCGTCAGCACGCGCTCAGCAGCAGCGCACACGGATATGGCCGCCAGTGAATACTCCCTATTCTACTGCACTGTAGTTGCACCATTGCCTTCCTTCCTCTGACATTGTGACGTAACCTCTCAGAGCGCTATGGCCTTCTTCTCTAGGAAGTGTTGGCCAGGAGGTGGAGGATTGAGGGGGGAGGGGGGAGGAGGGGGAGGAGGAGGAAGAAGAAAATGTGTCCGTTTATTTTCTTTTTTTGCAGGTTTCTCAGACTAGCAAGGATAGCATGTCGCCTGCTCAACGATTTTCTCATTTTTGTTTGAAGTCCTCTTTCATCATCTTCAACTGAGCATTCGAGAAACGTCGTTCGCTGTGGTCGCATTACCGGAACCTTGTTCGGTGGCTGACAGTTACAAATGACCCGGTCTAAATCCCTCAAACGGGGTCGTAGTGCGCTGTTTGCGATAAAAAGTCAAAGTGACGAGACAAAGCAACGCCACGGGATCTTTAGAACAGCTTTTTTTTCCGCCGGAACCCGAAGCGCTAGCAAGGTGTAGTCACATTTCAGTATACGTGCCTGTTCACGTGCCCGGTCATTGACGCATCAGCCAGTGTGGCCGATGTATACACGACCACAGCTTAAAGGGATTCAATAAACTACCCCAACCGCGCACTCGACGTCCCTGTTTCTGCGTTCTACGGCACATTTGTTTCCTCTCGTTCCCCCGTCAGCCACTCTGACCTCTTACTGGGTGCCGAAAACAAATAGTATATATAAAAAAAAAAACACGTGTGTGCAGAGCAAAACAAATCAAAACAGAGAGAGGGCAAGGAATCTAGCTAGAGTCCTTTTTACGGTTTACAAAATCACAGCCCAGCGTGTGATCTTCACAGACGAGAACGTGCGTGTTTTTCGCTTCGAAAACCGAACACTAAAGATGGCACCGGCCACAAGCCCAAAAATACGCCCTCTTCTGGCAGAGTTTGAAATACTGCACAGCTGCGCGTGCAAAAGACACTATAAAAATGGAAAGCCCATTGCTTATATTGTCACGGGTGGTGACCAAAAACAATAAACAGGAAGAAATAAACGTTTAATGTGGCGAACTTCTGCCAAAAATAAAAGGGTACAAAAGATAATAACAGAGCGTCGCGGGCCGGCGTAGCAGCAGAGTCGAACGCTGGGGCGAGACTGACTCCGCTCGCCATGCGGAGTCCCTTATGTACCCTCGTGGGTTTCTGGATCATTCGGCGTGTAGAACTTTCGGAACTCGGTCAGACGAGAACGTTCTCGAACTGGCGAGAAGGCCAAGTTGAAAGAATAAATAAAAGGACCGTCGCCTGCCTGGAACTGAACCTACACCTTCCGCGCGACAGTCAAGCGCGGTAATTCCTCGGCCACGCACGCGCTTGCTCTCTTTTTTTTTCTTTATTTAAAAAGTTTTTATTTACAGAGTTAAAAGCTGGCCTTCTTGGCCGTTGCCGAAGCCACACGTGTATAGAAAGTCACCCAATCAAATTTTCATGGGATCAGTTGTGCATTATACAATTTCTATTTATGAACTTGTCCCTTTTCACCATGTAGTTTTTTAAACGTGCTTGCATAACGGACCACTGCTCGAAGCCGGTCATGTCTGTTTGCTCTAACAGGTTACTAGTGTAGGAAAAGCCTTCGACAAAATGGCTCCAAGCAGGCTTGCCTTTTTCTACAACAAGCGTGTAATCCGTTCGGGATCTCCAAATCGCATGTATCCCGAGCATAAATAATTACTTCTACGCACTTTTGGTTTACACCAGCTGTAACACGAAGAAATTTTAGAGTGCCCCAATCCGGCTGGGCCTCATCAAGGTTGAATGCATGACGGAGTTCCGACCAAAATATTTCAACATTTGTGCAGTACAGGAACACATGGTGCAAAGTCTCTTGAAAAGGACATAAAGGACAATTGGCAGACCCCGCCAAAGGAAAACCCTTTGTTCTCGAGCCACGTCTTAACAGGCAACACTTCTGTATGAAATTTTACGAAGTCTTTCATGCATGTTTTTACCGGGTGTTTACGCAGTTTTTTAAACACTGTAGACCCTTCTAGGCTTTCCGGCGGAGAGCGATACATTGGTGGCGGTATTACCACGTCGATAGTGTCCCAATACAGCTTTTTCCTATTCGCCTGGATTAAGTAGTCCCAAGAAAAACGTGATTGAAAAAAAGTAATAGCGTCTTCAATCTCTTTGTGAAACCTAAGTACGGGAGCCCTTCTGGAGGCTTCTTCCGTACTAACTTGCCAGGCCGACAGGTATCGTCCCCCTAGGCACTTTAAGGATCTCGCCAGAACAGGGTGGATTTGGTCCCGAACAAACAGAAACCAATTTACTTTTATCTTTAGTTCTAAGTTAACGAGTCCCATACCTCCTCTGGTAAGGCTAAGAAACTAATTAGTTCTACGCATCCGTTCAAACAAAGATTGCCAGATAAATGTTGCACAAAGCCTGTGAAACTTGTGGATATCTACTTGACGGGACGGCACAACCTGTGCCGCATACCAAACACTCGAAAAGAATACAGAGTTACAAACGAAGGACCTGTTAAAGAACGAAAGGTACCTTCCGTGCCATTCGCTCATTTGTCCGTGAACCTTATTTAAATGAATGCCCTCTCGGCCGGTGCTGAGTGATAAAGTTTCGAGTTCAATACCGAGATATTTAGAGACTGAACACGACCAATTCATGATTAAAGATTAAAACAGCGCCTTGTTTGTCTACCTTCTTGTTCTTGTCCGTGTCCTTGCACTGTTTTAATCTTTAATCATGAAATACCAACTAGCCCAAACTTCTACTTTGACCAATTCATGCCCAAATACCTCTCGGGTTTTGTGATCCATGGGCCGAGCCAAGCCCCAGTCGATTTGGACATATTCATGACTGCCCCTGATGCGTTGGAGAAATTCGATAAATGTTTTACTGCAACCTCCAGTTCTCGCTTAGACGAACATACAATTGCAACATCATCGGCATAGGCTAGAATTTTAGTTGGGCCGGTGCCAAGATTCACGCCCTAAATGTTCCCGTCGGTCATAATTATTTTACATAGAGGTTCTAAATATAACGCACGGAGCAGCGGCGACATTGGGCATCCTTGCCTTACTGATGATTTTACCTTTATAGGAGTAGTTTGGTTCCCGTTGACTAATAAGCGAGTGGTGATTTCCCTGTAGCAAATCTTAATATACTTTGTTAACGTCCCTCCAGGACTGCATCGTTCCGGAAGTGTAAAAAGAAACAAGTGTGACACCCTATCGAAGGCCTTACTAAGATCGACCTGGAGCACTGCAATAGGGTGTTGTTCGGCCTCCGCCGTCTCGCATATAGTCCGCATTATGTGGGAGTTTGTTGTGATCGACCTACCTTTAAACCCGTAAGGTTGATGATTTCCCACAATACAGCTTAAACCCTGTTCAATGCGTTTAGTGAGAATTTTGGCGAGAATCTTGCAATCTGAAGTCAATAGGCTGATGGGTCTAAGGCTGTCTGGGCACGTAACGCTGGAGCCTGCATTTTTTTTTAGCGAATGAGAACTGTTACTGCTTGTCGCATGGATGGAGGTAGCAAATTTCGTTTTAAGATGTGTGCATGCACACTTCGGAGTATCGGAATTAGAAGGCTTGAAAACTTTTTATAAAATGCAGAACCCAGCCCGTCTACACCAGGGCCCGTTTGCTCGAAGCTGGTTAACTAACCGCGGTTAACCGGATTTCCCTACGAGGGTGAATTTTAGGTCACGTGACCTGCAGAGTAGGGACGCCGGAGTAAGATAGTACCTAGCATCAGACAATATGGCCAATATGGCTGCTACGGCCGCTCGTCACGCTTGGGAACATTTATTTTTACGAAGATGCTTCATCCTCGTGTCACGAAAAGAACATTTCAACACAAAGACAGTCGGAGTTGACGGCGAGCATGCTGTGGGAGCAGGGCCACGCCTGACTGGTTTCGTCAAGTTTGAATAAGATCACGCATCGCCCTCTGAAGTGGACTTGTTTTATTGAATGCTACAGTCAGCGGGATCTTCAAAACGTATATCCTAGGTAAGTGCCGCGATGTTTCACGAGAAAGTTATGAGATTGTACCGCTATCAAAATTTCATATCAGCAGATCTTGCGTTGTAATCAACGTCCAGCTTTCTTTTCTTTTTTTCACTTTTAAAACCTACCTCGAGCCCCAATCGCATGTTAGTGCAACAAATCTCTCTCCGAAAAACGGCCTCTAATCGCGGAGTCTGGTTTATAGTAGAGTTCGCCGTGTATTGTATTTGCAGCGCATCCACAACACCGACGACCCCCTTTAGCGGGAGACGGTTCAACGAAGGCAAGATGTAAATTAAAAACTTCCCTCAGAAGCAAAGATCCGTTACCTCAATAGAAGCTGCCGGCACGGATGCCGGCACGGCATTCGATCGAACTTCGGTGCTGTCGTCTGCGAACTTGTACAACTGGGAAATAAACAAAGCTTCTATCGGAAAAGAAGTGTGCATATTTTCTCTTGCGCTTGTCTTTCTTCAATTTATTTTGTTTCAGATAACTAGATGTCTTATTAGGATTATAAAGAGAGACATAATTACGTAGCAGACGATCACAACCAATCTGAAATCTAAAATGAGTCAGGCGAATGCCAGCATCACCATGAAACGGCACAGGAATTGTTCATTGGATGAACAATTAGAACTAATTCGGGCAGTGGGGGAGAGGAAATATCAAATTATGGGCAAGTTCAGTGCTGCGGTCACGACCCAAACAAAAAGGCAGGCATGGGACGAAATTTATAGAGCCATGGGCTGTTTGCGGACCCCAGACCAGCTACAACAGTGCTGGAGAAACCTCCTAAAAAAGACTAGACAACTCTACAGCTTACTCAAGAAGCATGAACAGCGCACCGGTAAGTTCATTCTGTTCTTAAGTTCAAAAGATATTGCATTGCTTTAGTGATAATACATGAGCAACCAAACCTAGAAACGTGAATGTGGACATTTGTATATTCGTTCACCTTTGCCCTCTGCTGGGAGTCGACTTTTCACCTTCCTAGAACAGCAGCAAAAGCAGTGTTACAGCATCAGAAAACAATTTATTCCAGTTTATGTACAAGTTCTGCACAGGCTGTGTGGAGCTTGTAAAACAGTTCAGTGGAAGACCCAAAACTTCGGACAAAATATTAAAACAGATTACAAGAGAGCAGAATGGTCGAGGCCGACAGGCCAAACTGTAAGTAAGTAAAAATTGCACGATTACACTGTCCACAGTTTCAGCAGTGTTATCTAGCAATTAATGAACGTTTAAAAGAATGTCTCATGCAGTATTTGTTTATTTTAATTTTCCCATGAAAGTTTCATTTACATACTTGGTTGAACAGTGAACCCCATCTCCTTTGTTTTTGCTCGTAACTCGAGTAAGTAAGAGTCGAGACGAAATTACTAGGCCTTAATTCATAGGTGCTGGGCCAAACCCCCACGCCCTGACGCCCCTCGTCGAGGCCGTCCTCGAAGTGATCGGCGAGGACTCGCCCAACCTGTGCGGGTTGGAGGCCACCATAGGTGACACGGAAGAGTAGGTGACTGGTTTCTAGACCCGATTGTGTGACGAGTAAATGGTTTTAAGGAACCGGTCACAGAAGTGCAGAACTGTCGTTCCAGGCGAGGTTCTAAAAGACGAGGACAAATGATGATAACAAGATGGGCATGTTGCCATTTGAATAGCATTACTGCCGAGTATTTTTATATAAAGACCAGAGGCCGGATGCCCGAAACTTTCTTACAACAAAAAAATTAGTAAATTTATCTTACAACAAAGTTACAAACTTTTAAGCATTCCCGAAGCAAAATGTTTGTAAGTTTTGCGCAAGTTCCGACGAAATCCGTAGCTTGCGCAAAACTTACGAACTTTGTGCTTCGGGAATACTTAAAAGTTCGTAAATTTGTCATAAGATAAAGCTACTAAATTTTTCGTCGTAAGAAAGTTCCGGGAATCTGGTTTTAGTTCTATTTCAACCACAAAAGCTCAAAGGCGGTTCGAAATATAAGTCACGAAGCCGTCTTCCAGAGTGCACTCTAAGATCTGACGAGGCACCAGCGCTACCACATTTCTAATTATTTTCAACAAGGCTGAAACAGTTTCACCGAAGCTACAAATTCATAAAATAACACGGCATGCAATGAGAAATCAGGTGGTAAAGCTGTTTATTACCATCTTATAGAAATTAAATGCAACAAAGTGGCAATGGCTTTTTTTTATGCTAACTGTAGCACGCTTTCAATATGCAAATTAAAAGATCACACACAGTACAACCATCCTGTTGCTTGTTTTACCAACTTAGGAAAATTGGCTCAAACATTAACTTCATTCTGGTCGGGAAGTTAACTACCCCCATGATGGTAACCTGTGTGAGTAAAATCAATGCCAGTGAAGCTATGTGCTGTAATGTTTGAAGTTGTCCTATAAATGCGCAGTGCAACGTGGTTTGACTGGACATGTGACCACTAAATTTATGAACTGTTAATCGCATAGCTACACAGCTGCATTCTAACCTTTAGCAGTGAAAGTGTACGCACACATGCATGCAAATGCTCTTCACAACCAAATGCACATTTTCCCACACCATGTACTGGGCAATTGTGCAAGAAGTAACAACACTGCGCTCCGACCTCAAGCCTGTGCGTCAGTGTATAAACCAACTTAGCTAGCAAACTTTGTCCTCTGCACCAACCCGTATGAATGAATTTTGGCGCAGCATCGATGTCTTTATCAGGGTTACAAACTTTGCACAGTGTGTTCTCTTTGCCCATGCTGACAAGAACAAAACCTGACCGCTTTTTACACATGCATTTGTCGCAGTGACAGCTCCAGGGGAATAGATCCACAGCCTGGTCCCTCTGGGAGCGGAGCAAGTGCAGCAGTGCTGCACGAGAGTCGGCCGCTGGAGGCGGTGCAGCGGGCTCCAACAAATGTGCCATACAGCCGACGTTGGTGCCGGGAGGCTTCCCAGCGCTTCTTGCAGGAGACGGAAAGGCAGCAGCAGCTCGAGGGGGCTAATCTCCTGCTGGAGAAGGAGAGCACAGCAAGGGTTAAGCAAGCTGCCACGGCAACAATTGCAGCAGCAACTGCTGCCGAGGAGTTCTACCAGCAGTCAAAAAAATTACTAGAGGACCAAAAAAATTTAATTCGACTGGAAACACAGCGTGCAGAATTGGAAATCAAATTGTTAAAAAAACAATTAGGAGAAGAGTAAATATTGACATATTACGCTGTTTTTAATTTTCATTTTGAATGTATACATATATAACAAAGCCAACACAGCTGCTGATAAATAAAATCCATTTTACTTGCAACTGTATATTTCTAGATTCAGATCTGCTATACTCCGTCTCGTCCTACGGTGGACTAAAGCCCAATGCTACACGCCGCCGGGTCCAATCACGAGCCTGTTTGAAACCATGTGGTATATTTGCTCCGTCAAACATATCGGTGCGCCAAAACGTGTCATGCGAAGACAAGTTTTTCATCTGCTTATCGAGAACTAACGGCGGCTCCGCCTGCTTGCAGGGTTTTTGCTCTAGATCCTTGTCACAGCACGAATAGTTGCGACGCTCAAGGAATCTTGACTGCTCATCCATCTCCGTGTGCTCTGGCCGTACCGCCGTCAGCCTCGTACGCGCCTCAGTTGCCGCTAAGACTAAAAGCCTGCCTTGCATGTACTCATCGGAAGATCGTCTGGCTAATTTTATCATTTGCCTAATTTATCTTCGTATCTCCCTGAACCATAGCCTACGGTATTCGTGTTCCCGCTGCGCCGGGGTAATCGGCAGCAGTAGTCAAGCGTAATATGTGGGGACGGCGTGGGTGAAAATTCCACTCTCTTCCAACCTAACGCAGAAGCAACATTTGGTATTCCAATGTTTGATCAATTAAAAAAAGTGAAAGCCGTTTACAACTCCCTGTAACACCGAATTAGAGCGCAGCTCTTGAGGAGGAGGAGGGAAGGGTACTGGGGGGTCACGTGACCTTGGGGGGTCACGTGACGATGATGTCATCAGTGACGTCACTGATGACGTCATTCGTGATGATGACGATGCGGATGCCGGTGACGTCATCAGTGATGATAACGATGACGATGCGGATGCCGGTGAGGTCATCAGTGACGATGACGATGCGGACTCCGATGACGTCATCAGCGATGATGACGATGACGATGACGGTGACGCCACTGATGACGTAATCCGTGATGATGACAATGCGGATGCCGGTGACGTCGTCAGTGACGATGACGTCATCGGGGAGGTCACGTGACCCTCGGGGAGGGGTCACGTGACCTTGGGGGCCACGTGACCTTGGGATGACCTTGGGGGGTCACGTGACCTTGGTTACGCCGACGCCAACGGCGACGCCGCTCAAGCCGGGAACGGGCCCCTAAGAGCTGCGCTCTAAAACAAGCGCAATGCACTGGTACTCAAGACCATGGAAAGCAGCATGTGCAATATATTGGTATACTTACGCTCAACCCAAGAACTGGCTGACGATGGCATCCCGAGCCTCGTTGCTTTCATCACGGCCCGCTGCCAAGGGCTCGACGGGAACCTCTTCGGGGAGGACAGTCCTTGGCATGCTGCAGGGGTATGTCTTGGCCAGGTTGTGCAGGACACAGCAGGCAACAGTGATGTCGCAGCATCTCTCTGGCTGCATCCTCAACTCAGCATGGAGGCAATGAAATCTCCGCTTGAGCTGGCCTATTGTCCTGCACAGTGTATAAATAGAGCAAGATCTGTTATTCTTTTGAAGTGGTTTATAAAAACATCTAATGAGGTCGGCATGCGATGTCTATCATCGCTCCAGCCCATTGAAAACATGGTATTATGCCTAATATTTTATATTTTTGTTGGAATATTTTAACATAGTAATGATATGCAGATTTTGTTAAAGATTTCAGTGATGTGATTGGTCAGTCATTTTGGAGCAGCCCTTGGAGCAGTCAGAAGTCAATTATGGTGCAACAAAAAGAACTTTTGTAGCATAAGCGCACATTCATTTTTATTCATACCAATGCAAACATCACGTCAAGATTAATTTGTCGGCCTGTCCAACTAAAGGGCAAAGTCTACATTGCCTTCTCACATACGTTCAAACCTTTGTTGGCATCAACTGCGTAGCAGGAGTTCCTCAAACACAAAACTATAGCGTTCAGTTGCGTGGAGAAGCACCATGACAGGGTAACAAGAAGGTGAGTGATGAAGGACAGCACAAATTCCTTTAAATGGTTATTTTAGGTACTGAATGCCACTAAATTAGTACAATAACATTGGTCACATAAACTGATGTTTCCTTCAAGTTCTAGAGGTTGTAATAAAACTTCAATTTATAAATGAGATAAAAAAACAAAGCAATTATCATTTGATTATCGACATAAATTACATTTTATCTGTAGAACTTCATAGCAAAAACGGCATGTAAACGAAACTTAAAAACAAACCCGCCGAACTCATTCAGGCTCTTCCTGAGATTTCATCCACTGCTCCTGTCAATTTAGTTCTAATCTACTCACACCTATAGAAAATTGATAGCTAAACAAATGAGTTGGCATAAATAAATAAACATACATAAGAGGACATATAAATGCTGTTGCAATACCAAAGTACCCTTACTAAATCTCGAAATCGAAAAAGGTACCGCCAGGATCTCGTAATCCATCATATTTACGAGCCAAAGTTGTGTTCAGGAATTGTTTTGAGTTTCACTTTGGAGGAGAGCTTTCTCCTTAACACAGGGTCCGCTGCAGAGAAGCAAGACATGCAAAATTGCGATGCCTACTCCGTGGTGTTTGCTTCTTTGCAGTACACCGGTGCGTGGTGAAAAGCACATTCAACGACACTATAGTCCGTTGCAACCTAAGAACGAAGGGCGAGGGTAAAACGGGTTGGGGAGGAGGAAGCAGGCGGAACGCTAAAGAGTGTGGGAATTCGCGTACCGCCGCCGATTCGCCGTTTCCCACGTGGTCCGTCAACAACCCGAGTCCAGCCTGGTTCTTTAACGGGAGCGGGATTCCGCTCCCAGTTTAGTGGTACAATAAAACACAACACTACAAAACACTCAATCTAAACTGCAAATACAAGCTACATTACACAATTATTTACAAATGCACGATAAGCCTAAAGCTAAATACAAAGAAGGCCCTTAGGCCTCGCGTCCCGCGATATCCTAGATCCGGTCGCCACCCACTTGCCTGCCAGTGCCTGCGTCTCGGTCGCGTCCGGAGTTCTTAGAGGCCTCTCGCCCCCTGCCCCACCGAGTATATCTCTCGATGGGCAAGGAGGTTTCTCCTCGCCTGCCATGGGGGCGCCTGCAGCGCCCTCCAGCCATGGGGGCGCCTGCAGCGCCCTCCAGTGGCTAGGAGAGAAGGCGGCGCGTCGGGAGCCGAATTCGAGATCCCGATCGACCCCGCGGCAACACGACCATGTGATCGGGTCGCGGCCAAGATCGGCCGAATGGTTTGATGGGCGCCCTCGTGAATTCACGGTGCGCCATACTCCCCTCTCCTAAAAATCGAAGTACGCCGGAATTCAGACGTACGGCTAGGCTGCTGGGAACACCGTCGCTTGGTTTGGCCTGGAGACCCCCCCCCCCCCCCCCCCCCCCCGCACACACACACCGCTGGTCCCATGGGTCGTCCTCACCGAGGTCCATCAATTCGCCCGAGACCTGGGGTCCGCGTCCACCGCACACCTCACAGTAGACTTTGTCGACTTCGGCTTGGCGGCAACCTCCGGGGCAACGGGGTCCTTGAGCAGTGTGCCTGGCCACCATGAGACTGGCCCCTCCACAGAGTGGTGCACCGGAGAGGGACCGTGGTTGTGACCCAGCTGCGACAGCCCTCCCGGAGCGATGTGGGGCTGGAAGTCCAATGTCATTGAGAACTGCCCCCCCCCCCCCCCCCCCCCCCCCCCCGGCGTCCTGTGTGGCGTCGCGGACGTCCAACGAGGCTCCCCGAGCTGTGGTTCCGGCCGGGGAATACGCTGCCCGAAGACGAGGAGTTCAGTCCAGGCTGGTGTTTGTCCAAACGGCGACTCCTCCTTTCATCTTCTCCCAGAGAGGACCATTCGGTGCACACCAAGTTGCGACTCGAAGCAGCAGCCGCAGGGGCGATGACGCACAAGATGGGAAAAGTCCAAGGCGCGCGCCCAGCGAGGGAGCAGTACCCCAACACCAACAGCAACGCCGCACACACACACACACACACAAAAAAAAACATTCAAAGCAAAAACAAGAAAAAACAAACACTGAGGGTTCCGAAGCACCCTCCCCACACCCACAAAGAAAAACAATAAAAAAAAGGAATGCCGGGAACGCCGATTTCGGATCGCTCCATCTCTTCTTTTTTTTCCCGGGTTACGGAACGCCGATTTCGGATCGTCCCCCCTCTTCTTCCCTTTCCCGGGCCACGCACTCTACGAGGTTCCGATCCCTTCGGGTTGCCTCCGGCTACGCGTGTTGTAGCTGTGCCGCGGTGGTCCCAGGAGCTCCTGAGATCGTTGGCGCCCGCGAATGCCCCTTTGCGGCCGCTTGACCGGCTCATCCCCTTCCCAGGGGAAAAAGGGTTTCAGTTCGCCGATGTGAACTGTCCCGCGGACGAGATCAGAATTCTGGTCCCTCAGCGTGTATGTCAGTCGAGACTTCTTGGAATCGATGACAAAGGGGCCAACCCACTTGGGGGCCAACGCCGCCGAGAATTTACTCGCATCGCTCTGCACGTGACTTCGCCGCAGAACGGTGTCGCCCACCTCGAACTGCGTATCGCGGTGCGCTTTGTCATAGGTGTTCTTCTGCTCCACCCGCGCGCGAGCCCTGTTTCCGCGGGCGGCGTCCAGCGCCCGCGACAGTCGCTCTCTTGTGCGCGTCGCGAAATCCTCGTGCGAGGGCACCGCTCTGGCCGCGGTCTGTCGCGGGCGAAGAACCGCATCGGTCGGCGTAGAGAGTTCTCTGCCGAAGTTCAAAAGCGCAGGCGTGAACCCAGTGCTGCGGTTGAGGTTGGACCGCAATGCAAACGAAATCGAATCCAAATGCAGATCCCAGTCCCGCTGCTTTCGAGCATACGCCCCGAGCAGCGGCTTGATGTCGCGGTTCCGCCGCTCGGTCACATTTGCTTGGGGATGGTAAAACGAAGTCTTAGAATGCTTAATCCCGAGAGCCTGACAGTTTGCCGCGAAGACTTTCGAGCAAAATATCGAGGCGTTGTCACTCACCAGTCTCTCGGGGAACCCGTAGCGACACCAGACCTCGGACAGCCTGCTCAGGACCAGGGGCGGATCCAGACCTCCATTTTAGGGGGGGCGGTTCCTCGGTGTAAAACGGCGGGGGGGGGGGGGGGGGGGGGGGGGGGGAGGGGGCAGTGTCTATATTTTTTTTGTGGAGTTATCGTTTTTACTAAACTATGATAACATAATATCCATCTTGAGAGCTTTTGTATCGGTTTACCTGTCGGGGATGAACTCTTTGAATTAAAACC